>NC_065923.1:47621305-48247078 GCF_024586455.1 Bactrocera neohumeralis
TCCTCGAACAGCTTATAAATTTTTTGCGTGCATAGTCCTTTGTATGGCTCTAAAATGCAACACAAAGCGCTCAAAATGAAATGAAAGAGAAGAATTTCCTTTCTGAAATCAATATGCCACCGTAATTGGACACATATTGTTTGAGTCTTGGACATTGTTTCGCTTTTTTTCCTGCAGTTTGTGAGATTTTCTCAACCAAAGAGGCAAGGAAATGAGCGCAGGAACAAAAGGACCAAAGAACATGTGATCCTGCAAAAACAACAACACACTGTACCAGTAAGATTATAAGAAGTATAAAGTGTTGCTTGCATCGAAAAAATATAGATGTGTGTGTGTGACATTGTTGCTGCTGCTGAGCTAAAGAGTGTTCACACACACATCCACGCTTGTATCGTGTTTGCTAGCTGCCAGGACATGTTGCAGGGCAATGCAGTTATTTCAGCCGCAGATACTTGTCGCAATTGCCACACATGACACTTACACACTGGCAATTCAACGATGCAATTGTTTGTATACGAGTTTGTGTGTGTGTGTGTGTGTGTGTTTGCATTTCATATTGTAAAACTACACGTCAGAGCACTTGATGACTCTACAGTCGACACACACACACATACATATTGTATATGTGTATGTAAATATATGCATACTTAGCGGCACATAAATACATATGAACAGTTAGTAATTGTATTACTGCAGCCATGTGGCAAGTGTAGGTAATTGAATGAGGCCGGGTCGTGCCCAAAGGCTGGCAAGCGCAATCGGCAGGAAGCTCGTTGCCAATTCATACTCATTGCAGAGCAACAAAAAAAAAAATATATATAACAACAACAAAATGACGAAAAGGGAGGGCACAAATCAGCAACGAAAAAGTGCCAAGTTGGGGCAAGTAAAGTATGCAAATTCTTATGGCAACCTGCGCTTTAGTTGCCTGCTGCTGCTCATACATACACGCAAACACACACACACACACACACCAACACATAAGCACATCGCGCACTGGGCTATGAGCGGATGTCATTATTGGGGCAACTAACGAAAAATGAGATTTCCAGTTGTGCCACTTTACAGCTGACTTGGCGCTTGCAACAGCAATAACGTCATATTAGCAAAGTATGCATAAGTAAAATATACACACATACATATATACAAAGCGCATTCGCTTACACATGCTGCATAGCAGGAGCCCATATAAGCATTTAAGTATTCCTGCACGTGTAGCCAATTTGGTTTTAATCACGTATGCGCCTGTGTGAGTGTGTGTATGTGTGTGTTGATAATGCTATTGCTGGCTTCTTTTGCTTTGCCCTGAGAAAACAGAAAATTAGTTTAAATTTGTGCGAGCATATTGTGTGTTTTTCTCAAACGAATTTTCGCTCTGTTTGTTGTACCTGCAGTGACCCTTGCAACATTTGCTAAATGCCACATTTGTTCCATTTTCTACCTTGATGCCTGCATGGACTAACATTTGCAGCTGCAGCAAATTCCTATTAAAAGGTTACCTTTTTGCTGCTCACGCAAATGTGAGAGAATACTTAGGTGCCGTTGAAATATAAGGAGAGCACACTCTAACGCGTAACGGTTTCTAACGGTATATTTTACTTTAAACCAAAAGCGAAAACACACTATTTTCTCCTTATATTTCACTTTAAGCCAAGAACGATAAGATCTCTTTTATCTCCTTTGGAATCCGAGATGCCTTAATAAGAATCCACTTTCAAGTCGGGAAAAAGCTTCGAACAAAGTTATCTGGCAGTGAGGAAGATTTTTCTGTTTTTTAAGATAATATTAAAACCAAAAACCAAAAAATTTACTATAGCAATCGATGTACATATACTGGTAAAGTTCGAAAGATATAAAAAATACTTTGATTTGGCAAAAAAAGTTCGAAAATTTTTATGTTAGGTATATGGTGGCTAAGGGAAGTACTGCTCCGATTTAACCCATTTTTGACACACAGACATGTTATTATCAGGGAAGAGTTCTCTCTGAATTTCAATTATATATCTCACATGGATCGATCTCAGATGGATCGATATTTTCAGTCAAAATTCAACTATAAGTACTGGATCCGCATATTCAGTATCTAGAAGCTTGAACAGTTTCAGTTCGATTTGGACAATTTTTGGTCATAAGATGTCATACTTCGAATGTACTATTCGTGCAGAGTTTTATTTCGTTATATTAAATGCTTCTTGATTTGTTTATTGGAAAGTGAAACAGTCAAAAGGAATTTATAATTTTGTTATATGGAAAGTAGGCGTGGTTGCAGCCCGATTTTGCCCATTCTAACACTGTGACATAGAAATGTTAAAATAATGTCATGCACCAAATTTGCTTGAAATCGGTCGAGTAGGTCCCGAGTTATGTGAGTTCACCTAAAAGAGCGCGTTGCCTACCTATTGTCCTAGTTTGACTCCAGCTCTAATGAAGCTGTTTCATACGATCCCAGGCTTAAACATTTAATATCTCCGTAGCATTTAGTTATTAATTTAACTCGTTTTAGTAGTTATTAACAGTACCGTTATATGGAGAGTGAGCAAGGTTATGATCCCATCTCAATAATTTTCACACTGTCTATAGGTATTCTGATATATTTTGAGCAAATTTGGGTGTTGTAGCTTGAAAGGTTTGAAAGAGAGACATTAAACCTATTCTGGGCCATGCCCACTTTTTGAAATTTTTTAGTCCACAACATTTTTTTTAACAAATTTGTTCTAGTAGTTTTTTTTTAATGACGTTTGGTGGCCGTGGAAGTGGTCCGATTACGCCCATCTACGAACTCGTCCCCACTTTTTTGCAGAGGAACATAAGTACCGAGTTTTATTGCGATATCTCAATTTTTACTCAAGTTACAGCTTGCGCGGACGGAAGTATTTACCCGATCTCTTTCACATTTCCCCAGTTCTCATACTAAATAACATTATTTGGTCGAGGTTCCACCTTGGTGAGAGACTTGTCATATTATCAGATAAAATAAACTCTTAAACGTAGGAGTCGATTTTTTCGCCTTGAGTACCTAAAAATATTTTTTCCCGGAGATTCTCGGAGGACGGGTTGCGACCATATTTGGAGGAGTGCTGCCATTTGTCAGTGTGATTAATCTTTTTAGAAACATTATTTGATTTTCTTTTGTAAAGCAAAGCAGATGTTATATCGGAAGGAAGTGAGGACAATGGTTCGAGTTTACTAGTTACAGAACCTTAGCACCAAAGTCTGTTGAAATCGGTCAAGTGATATAAAGTTATAGTTATTATAGGGTTACGTTCAAGATTCCATTAGAAGACCTATCACCTTTCTCACCGTATTTAACTACTATTATTCCCTGAACAGGGAACAGTTTACCATGAAGTTAGTAACATCCAGAAGGAAACTATCGGCGACAAGGTCCCGTGTGTTTAAAGTGGGTACCTGCTGTCGACAGCCTTACCCCACGGCGCTCAAGGGCACATCGGATCAAATGAATGCGTTGAATTGAATGCCAAGAATTTTCAGCACCAATTGGCAGTGTGGAATGGACACACTAACCACCTTGGTAGAGTTCGAGGTCCAACTCAAACTTCTCTGGTACTTTGGGTCCGGCACCTGGCTGAAATGCAACTCCACATTCAACTGACACAGTGTCAGCTCTTCCCGCATTCGTGTTTTAACCACAACCATCACGATACTCGCTCAGCGGTCAGTCCGCATGAGCATGTTGGCGCGAACAGCAAGTGCTCCAGCTTCCTTTGTTACCAGAATTAAATTTCCTGTCAGACCTCGTAGCCGAAACTACTACCATGCTGAGCTTCCCTACTGCTCTGAACTGGTGACTTTTGGAGACAAAGTATGTACTTAAATGATCAGTGTGACGAGATATCGATCTGAAATTTTGCACACTTCATTTTCTCCCCTAAAAGCTTGTCGGAATTGCCGATATCGGAAAACCTCTTTCAGTGACATAATACCCAGAAATTCCGTAATAAAACTACTAACTGAACAAATCTTAAATTTCTTAATTTTTTATAAAGATTTTTTTAACTTTAATAACTGTTTTTTGCTACAACAAAAATCGCCGATGTGTTTGCAAAACGTGGCTGGGAGCAAAACGCAATTGAGGTTTTGCTGTCAAACGCTTGCCACAACGTTCTACTTTCCACGACAGCAGCGCCAACAGCCAGCCAACATGTGATCGAAACAACAACAGCAACACTAAAATGTAAAAAACAACAGCAACCTGCATTTGTAACAAATTGCAATGCATACGAGTCCGCAACAACAAACAGCAAAGTAATATCAGTGAAATAATAAAAAAGCCGCAAACAACAAAGTCGACCAAAGCGAAGCGGAAAAAAACAAAAGAAAGCAATAAAAGCGAAGAAAACGTTTTGCTTTACAAGCGTCTATGCGATTTTTCTTCTCTTCTCTTCACTTCTTTTTATTTTTATTTATTTTTTCTTACATATTCATTTTCCAATCACCTTTCTTGCTGCTGTTTTTGTTGTTGTTACTATTGTTGTTGTTTTAGCTGGCACATGCTTGTTGGCAGCATATCAAGTTGAAGCTAAGCAATTATGTGTATTAAATGTTATTACTGCCGCTGCCGGCAGCAGCATCATCGGCCAAGTGCGGCGTCGTCGCTTCTCTAGTGACGAGTTGAAGCGACCGACAAGCCGAACCAGATAGCGTCAGCTACGAGTGATGACGAATGACGAATGCGACTACTTAGTGACAGTTGAGCGTTGCCCATTGAATTCTGCTGATGTATTGCCGCCTGCTGTTATTGCTGCTGTTGCAATAATAGTTGTTATCAATCGTTGGCATTGTCTGCCGCATTGGAAAATGAATATTATTATAAAATGCTTGTACCCGAGCGGCGTGGCGTGGCTTGCACTTGCACTTATGAAATACCTCGCACACATAAGTTTCTACATCCTTGTACGTGTGTATTGTGTGTTTGTGTAAAATGCAGATGCTCTCGCAGTCAATGCAATTATTTTAGCTAATACTTATTACGTGCCATTTACTTCGGCTAGTGGAAATCGTTATATGCGTATTTATGTCATACATACATACATATATGGTCATTTCTATATACAAGATGCGTTCCAAAGTAAACAGGACTTAAAAAAAACAGAACAAATGGTTTTTTCGGCAAAATCAATTTATTTTATTCAAAATAGTCTCCTTCTGCTTCAATACAGCTTTTTGCACGGTCCAAAAGCATGTCGAACGATTGTTTTAGCTCGTTGGCCGGTATGGCCGCCAGTATGCCGGTGCAAGCGTTTTGAATGGCCTCTACGTCTGCATAACGCTTTCCTTTCATGGGCAAATGCTTTTTTCCGAAAAGGAAGAAGTCGCACGGTGCCATATCAGGTGAATACGGGGAGTGGTTAATGATTAAAATGTGATTTTTGGTCAAATAATCGGTCACAAGCGTCGATCGATTAGAGCAATTTTCGGTCGTCAGTCAATTTGTGGGGAACAAACCGTGCACACACCATTCATAAGCACAAATGTTCGGTCAAAATGCGATAAATCGATGTTTTGGAGATGTTCAATTCCATTTCCATGAATTTCAATGATGATTTCGGCTGTGGCCCACATGCTGATCGCCATTTATGTCCTCACGACTACTTTGAAAACGTTGAAACCACTCGTGCCCTCTACTACGGATTAGGTAATCATCGCCATAAACTTGTTTCATCAGTTGAAACGTTTCGGTAAAAGTTTTACCAATTTTAAAACAAAATTTAATATTGGCTCTTTGTTCGAAACTCATTTTCGCACCAATAGCACAAACATACTGACACTTAAAACGCAATAACTTCACTTTCAATTGATGAAATATTATGAAATTCTCACTTGACAATCGATAAAGATAGCAGATTCTAAAGCACCAGTCGACATATAGATGGCGCCACCAGGGAGCGCTAGATTCACAAAGTCCTGTTTACTTTGGAACATACCTTGTAATACAGTATATGAACACAACAATAGTATCACCAATTTGGATTTTGCCAAGAACAAGTATATAAATTAAACATCAATGGAGTCATAAAAATAAAACTTGACACAAATAGTGCCCTAATGGTTTTTTATTTACCGCTTAAAAATTGTCGAAAACGGGCTATAATTTTGCCAGGACCCACACACCAAATGTGTGGACCCCAGTACATATGGCAGTCTTTTTACCGTACATAGCGGTCAATCTGTGAGACCTAGTTTTGAAATTTGCGGAAATAATTTTTGTTATAAAGCATGCCTTTGGGTTAAAAATGGGTAAAATCGGGCATTAATTCTCTTAGCTCCCATACACCTAGTATTCGAAATCTGCTTTCACCGGGTTGGACAAAGAAGCGAAGCAAATTGGTCTGGTAGTGAACGAGAGCAAGACGAAATATCTCCTGTCATCAGACAAACGGTCGTCGCACTCGCGACTTGGCTTCCACGTCACTGTTGACAGTCATAACTTCGAAGTCGTAGATAAATTCGTCTATCTTGGCACTAACATTAACACCAACTGACCTTGCTGCCTAGAAATCCAATCCAGGATAACTTTTGCCAATAGCTGTTACTTCGGACTGAGTAGGCAACTGAGAAGTAATGTCCTCTCGACGAACAAAGACCAAACTCTACAAGTCACTCATCATCCCCGTCTTGCTAGATGGTGCAGAGACATGGACGATGACAACATCTGATGAGTCGGCATTACGAGTTTTCGAGAGAATGGTTATGCAATATTTCAAGTTAATCGGCCGACTAGAACTTGAGATATTGTAGCAATTGCATCGAAAAATGTAGTTTCGAAAAAAACGCGTTACAACTTCGAAAATAATTTAAATTTTGAAAAATCCATTTGGATAGTTATTTTTATTATTTTTATTTGAATATTTAAACTATGGAATTATGAAAAAAATAGATTATTGCAAACTTTTGGAATACCCCTTAAAGTACTTAATAATTCCCGTCACGTCCAAAGATATGCAGCACTCATTTGCAGATATATCCCCATATATGCACAGTTTATTTGGAAAATTCAGTTCTGCTTGCTTTTTCCTAGTCAAGTTTCACAACACGTGCTTTTGTATGCCCTGCCCTCTCTTCCTACCTCCGCGCTGTGTAAAATTCTATAGAGTCAATGTAACATTTATCGAATTGCAATTGTTCGACTGCCTACTGTTGAGCACGACGCTAATGATGCTGTTACTTACATATGTATGTATGCAGCTAATGACGTTTTAAGTGTTGCTCTTATATGCAATACAGTTGTTGCATAAAATTTTATATTGTTGTGCATACATTTGTATATTTTTATGTAAGCATAGAAGCTTGTATAATATTTGCTGTACACTGAAGTCTACTAGCTAGAGCTGCGTTGATTTAACCAGTTACGTATACCCGTTCATCTGTATATCTAGTCCTACCATACAACTGACCCCTGAAAGTCAAGACCTTATTAGGAAAACTTTTTTATTTGACGAGGTATCTTCACGAAATTTGGCAGGAGTTATTGTTCAAAGCATATCTGAAATATCCGAAAAAATTGTTCAGATAGAATGACTATAGCAAATAGCTGTCATACAAACTGACCGATCATAATCAGGATAGAGATCTTTTTATACCCTTTTATGATATAAAAATTCAGCTGTGAAGGTTATTATAGCTTCGGTTAAATATGAAGGTCGTATAGAAAACAAAAGCAAATCTGGACTCTCTGCAATTCTCGCAGATAGAGATCGGTTAAAAATCAATAGAATGGTCACTGCAGATCCATTTCTAAGTGCCTAGAAAATCACAACGGAGCTTCACCAAATCAGCCAAAATAAAAAGCTAATCCCAAAACTTTGAAAAGCGATCATTAATTCTGGGTTCAAGTCTTGCACGCCTCATCGGAAACCAGTCATAAACGTAGTAAACCGCAGAAAGCGCAGAAACCGCCCAAGCTCAGAAGTAGAAATGCTATTTTCACTAATGAATCTAACTACAACATTTTTATATTTGACGGCAGAGCTAAAGTATGGAGAAAACCGGTAGAAGCATACAACTCCGAAAATACTATTAAAACGATGGTATATGGTTACAACCTTGAAATAATAGATTATGGACCACCGTGTGTACACAGACATTTAGAAGCGAAATCGGAAGCCAAGCGTAGAAAAACGGTGTGTTTGAAGCATTTTACTTTCAGCAGGTTACGGACCCCAAACATATGGCTCATAATACAAGGATGTAATCGGCGTACAATGTTCCGCATTTGCTGGAGACACCACCACAGAGTGCTGATCTTCATCCTATTGGGTATATTCGAGACTTGCTCGAGAAACGCATCAGGGCTCATCGTATAAGTTCAAAAGCTCGCCGCAAGAAGTTCTTCAAGAGGAATAGATAAAAATTGATGTTTTGGACCTAAGAAATATCAAAGCACAATTGGCTCCAAAATCATTAAATTTTTTCGAAAAAAGCGTCGCGTTAACGTCTGTGAAACAATGCTTTCCGACTACCAAGATGTCAAGAAACGTATTATTACTGGCGATGAGTCTTGGATCTATGTTTACGACCCGAAAACAGACGATCAATTGGTCGAATATTGTGGCAAATGGTGAGCCGAAGTCGCAGAAACATCGTCAAAGCAGGTCAAAAATCAAAGTTATGTTGCTAGTTTTCGATTGTCGAACACTAGTTGAGTGTTATGCGTCGTTTGCGCGAAGTTATGCGAAGAAGGGGCCGGAATTATGTGCCGACAACTCTTGGTTTTGGACCAAGGGGTATTACTTTGGGGGAACAACATAAATTTTGCGGAATCTATCAGATTAAGTATTTTAAAATTATGAACAAAGTCTTACTACTTTTTTGCTCATAGTGCTATAAAGAAATGTCTCATAAACAAATGTTCATTTACTGTTTTCGATTATTTGCGAATTAAACTTTTTTTTGTCCAAACAAAAATGAAATATTCGACCAATTTGCGCCTTTAAATCGAAGTGTGTCAATCGTTTCGTGGAATTCAATTGCGGTATTTCCTGCACTGCCGTTTACCTGCGCCTGCTGCCATCAATTACCAACACTGGCGTTGGTGGCGGCGATGAAGTGGTATGTGCGAGGGGGTGTGTGTGCAAAAATATATGAGGCTTCATAAGCGTACTTCCAAGGTGCTTAATAAATTTCGCGCACAAGCCACAAAACTGCAAAGTAGTCACATTTTTTCCTTCTCATTTTTCATACATAATCTTTCATTTACGAGCACTTACGAACTAAAAAAAAAGTAAAATAACAAAAACAAAAAAAGCAAAGCAAAGAATGCCGTCTCCATGCCGTGCGACGTGCGGCTAATGCGGCTTTTGTGTCTTGCGGTTTTTTGCTTTTGTGGTGCCTCCTTGTTCTTCTTCTTGCCTTTGTAACACTGTGCGCCCAAAATGCGGGCTGCCAAGTACCCAAACGTTTCGTCGCGCCAGAGGCAAAAGTTCAATTAAAAATGCAGCGCAGCGCTGATCGAGACTCGGTTAACTGACCGACGAGCAAGCGGCCAGCAGCGTCCACAGCCCCTGATGTGTCGCCGTTGTAGTGCTGGTACGACGCAAAGCGCTTGCGTGCGGATAAATGCAACACTGTAAGCAACTGTTGAATTTGCAAGAAAGCTTATGCGCCTGCGTTCATGTCGCACGTTGGCTGCCTGTGCAGCCCGTTCACCTCGTACTCGTAAAGTGTTCGTGCAGCGGTCGGCGTGCAGCAGAAAGCGCCTAACTTTTGGCTGTCCAGCCTCATTGCGTGGCGTGTCAAAACGTAACTTCGACTTGGGATAGGTTGGAGCGTACAACGCGTGCAGGCAAACTCCCGCTAGGCAAAACTGCGAAAATCGAAAAAAATGCGAATGAACGTGCGCTGGCTGCACTGCGGATGAGTTGTTGCTTGGCTGCATGAAATTCACAGCATAAAACCCATAACAATGCCAAGGCATTGAGTAACAGTTGTACGCCAAAGTACAATGTACCTTGGTCCACATGAAAGCTAGCCAGCCAGCAAGCAACAACAATGGCTGTAACGAAATGCAAAACAAAGGACACGAAAAAGTGCAAACGGGTGGAAAGAACCAGAATCAAGCAACCAATGTGTTGCGCCTTGCGGTTATCGCTTGTTGTTGTTGTTGCTGTTATTGAGCGGTTTTGTGCTGGTTGCGTGGTACGCAGCAGCTCCAGAGTGCAATGAACGTCGTGTCCAGCGTCCACAACGCCAACCACTTGCCTGCGCGTCGCTTCCCGCCTGCCTGCCCACTCTGCGTTCTTTCATATTTTTCTTTCCTTTTTCTCGCCACAAATTTTTGATGGCCTTTTGGAGTGTGTTAAATTGTGTATGCGCGCCGGCAGCAATGCCCCAGCTCATTTGAGTTGTGTAGCGGCGTGTACACCGCTTACTCTTCACTACTTCGCCGTTTGGTTCGCTCACAATTCACAGCTGTCCTATGCGCATGCGCATTGTTCGTACAACTTTTCGTTAATAAATTGCTTAGTCTCAGGCGCTGCGCCGCTGCATGGCTCCACTATGCGTTGGCCTTTGCGGCCTCTAGTCAACCAGCACTCACACAGACCCAAACACCGATAAGTGCTTAACATATGCGTAGTCGCCGAGTGCTGCGTTGATTCGTCGGCATCCGCGCCGTCTTTCATTATCTGTGACCATCTGCCGTTTTTTGCCATCATAATTTTATTGCTTAACCTCCACTTGCTGCTGTCGTCTGACTGGCAATGCGGTCTTCGGACCTCTGTGCCCCCATTTGCTGCCACTCCACACACACACACACATATGTACGAGTGTGTGTTCGTTGTATTCAGCGCCGAAATGCAGGTACTTCTCGTACCGCTCAGCTCGGCGTGCGTCCCTGTCAGTAGTTGTTCAATAAAATTACGGCTAACTATAAGCATTTCTTCATTGCTCATAATTGCCATTTGTCTTCGGCTACCGTTCTTCAATTCTTATTTCAGTTTTTATAATTTTCTTTGCTCACATTTGTACTTTGCATTCCGCATTAGCTCCAGTCACCGAACTCTTCAAACTGTCTTTCAACGAAAATGTTCCACAAAACAACAAAAATAAGTGCATTATCGAGGTTTTAACCTGCGGGGTATACTATATGCTACACGATATGCCTCGTATGTGAAAAAATTGCGACAAAAAACGCCAGGTGCATTCAACTTGTCGGTCCTTTGTGTTCCCTAGCCTGCGCTTGGTGTTACTTTTCTCCTTCTCAACCCGAACTTGAAAATTTATTATACAATATTTGCCAAAATTCACTAGTAGTTTCATTGTTGGCATTGATCGCCGTCGTAAAAAGGTCTCAATATTGCCAGAAAAGTGTGCATGTGTATGTATGACAAACAACGGCACATCTGCCCTTGTCTCCACCATTTTATTTTTCATATTTCTCTTATTTTTCGAGCACTCCGCTCATTTTATGATCAACCAGTCACTTTAGTGCCTTGTTAAGGTCTGTATCTGATTTCATGCTTGTGTGCAGATCCTTTTTGATCTGTTCATTGTTGTTAGTAGTGGGTCGACCCTGTAGGAAATGTAAGGTTTTTGTTGTTTAGAAAGTAACAGAATTTGATTTGAGCATGAGTGAAATATTGCAGCAAGACACCAATTGGGCTTTAACCAGCACACAGAGATCCTTTCTCGGGCCACTAAATTATGCTAATTTCGCATTTTAAATATATATTTGGTTTTACTGAGACTGAATTTAGTGCTAGACCCTCACGCAGAAACTTTATTGCACCCAAATCAGTCGTTCCTTCACGGTCAGACGCCGGTCATTTCATGTTAGCCCCTCTCGCAGAAACTATATTGCACCCAAATCAGTCATTAGAGACCTTTCACAGTTCGACATCGGTAACTTTGTGTTAGCCCCTCTCGCAGAATCTCTATTGGACCCAAATCAGTCATTAGAGACCCTTCACGGTCCAACATCGGTCACTTCGCTTCACAACTTGTTTGCAGTTCGTTAAGGAATTTCCGACTGATTAGGATTTTCCGAATTTCTGACGTATCACCGTTAAGAAACGTCAAGTATCATACTTCAAAAGTCGGTATTTAGTTAATCTCGTAGTCCGATAAGTCCTTTGAAATTAAACATTTTTCTTTCTGCAGTTCCACTTCCTGTTAAAAAACAAAGTATAGATCCATAAATTGTCAAATGGCTTGGTATCACAAAACCTTTCTCTACTTTACTCCAGAGTCTAGTCTAGTACAAAATCATATTCTTTAACATTTCGTGGTTTTCGGTTAAGATCGTAGAAAGTCCCATAAAAACCCGCCAAAAGCGGCTAACTTAAGAAGGTCTCACCCGGTCTCTTCAAATAATGCCGATGTCGGCTAACTTAAGAAGGTCTAACGCGATCTCTTCAAATAAAGTTTTTATTGCTGACCGATCATTATTTGCTTTTGGGGAGATATAGGAAAGGAAGAGATATAGGATAATGAGGAAACATAGCATAATATTAACAACATATGAATATTGTTTTTCTTTCCTAATGGGTCGCCTACACTCTCTCTCAATTTCTTTTAATCAAACCACTTGTACCTACCCAGTGTCCCCGCCAACTATTGTCTACTTCCATGCTTATTTTGTTGCCCTTTCATTGCCCTCCACCACTATTAGGGGCATATAACATACCTATTATGTATGTATGTAGCAAAGTCTGCTGTTTTCTCACTCGTAATTTGATAATTTCTTTTGTTGGTGCCTCTTTTATCTCTCCCTCTAAGGGCTTACTTAGCGTCGTCGTCGTATTGTGCAGCGTTCTCATCGTCATGATCAGCATGTTCGACATTATTTTACTTTGTAAATTGGTTGCACCTTTTCGTTATGCCTCTTGGTGGTGTTGTGTTGTAAATAAATATTCTGCACCTGCACTTCGGTTTTTTTCCATTTACCATATACACTTACCTGCAACTGTTTATTCACTGCCACTGGTGGCATGGTGCTGGGGTCTCAGTGGATCGTGTTGTTTTTCGTAGAAATTATGCTGCATTGATCACTGATTTTCAATTAAGCATTTGAGTGTGTGCAATTGGCAGTGATCGCAGATAAGTTTGAAGTAATTGGTAGGCGACGCACATATTTATCATAATTTGATGGAGTGGAGTATGCGGGCTACTTTACGAATTCAATTTAAGTATTTAACATATCGACTTTATATGATCTTCATATATACATACATAATGTAAGAATATGAATTCAACATAACGTGTCTAAAGAAGACCTAATGAGCGACCCTTAAAAGTTTTAAGAAGGAATAAAGAAGATCTTAGGTTTTGATTGATCATATGATTTTGTTTTCTCAGCATGCCAGTTTACATTTCTCCATGCTCTCATTACTTTTTAATAAGAATTTAAGTTAAAAAAAAAATTCAATATACTGACTTAAAAAATATAACAGTTCAGGAATAAGCCGCGTACTCCCTTGTATTGCATAACTTTGTTATTGCTTTCAAACCAAAGAGTTTTTATAAGAGAGCAAAGGTCAAATCTAAATAGAAAAGAAGTAGTGAATTGAATACTTCTAAGGCAACGCGATTGAAGCAAGTTACACTCAACAGGTTCAAGCGGCTTCGCCATGAAAACATCCTTCCTTACAGATGAAGAAAATTTTTGGTTTGGTCGGAAGGCTCCTGTTAGAGCGTTATACCTTTTCAGCTTTGTAAAAAGTGGTTCAAATTAGGACAATATGTGTATCGTAGACATTCAAGGAGGCTTGATAAAGCAGTTAAGCAGGACTCTCTTCGACGGATAGTATTGGATCTTCGAGCTAGACAAGACAAAAACCAGCCTACAGTGGCTTAAAAGCAATCTCCCTGGTTTTATAGTGCAGCTGATTGGTCGCCCGGAAGTCCAGATTTAAATCCATTGAGTTACACTTTGTGGTCAGAATTAGAGAGAGAATATGGCCTGTCGTATACCCCATAAAAATTTGATGCGTTTCGATATGGTTTGATAGTTTTAAGTATCGAGTATTTGACCCTACCTTGAGAATACTTGATAATATTCTAGCTTAGTTTAGTATTCCAAGAAATGATGGATGAATGATGAACTCTCGGTAAAGCGAAAGTCTTCTCAACCCATGTAACTCTAGGTAAAGTTTTACTTTCTATAAATATACATATTTTCTGGGTTGCTATATTTATAAATTTTAGCTTAAAAATAAAAATAATCAAAAATATTAAGTAAAAAATATTCGGTTATTATTGAGTGGCAGCGATTCCCATTCACATTTACGTGCCGGTCTTGATCGTCACTGAAGAAGTACGGCCCAGTGATGCCGCCGGCCCATAAGCCACATCAAACCGTAATTTTTTTGGGATGCAATGGTGACTCATGGAGTAGGTCGTATGGATTACTGCCTAACCAATCACGCATATTTTGTTTATTGACGAAGCCATTCAGCCAGAAAAGAGCCTCGTCGCTGAAGATGATTTTGCGATGAAAATCCGAATCATTTTCTAGTTGTTGCTCAGTTCAATTCACGAACATACGACGATTCTGGTGGTCAAGCGGCTTCAACTCTTGCATCAATTTGATCTTGTAAGGATGTAGGCCAAGATCTTTTCGCAAAATTCGCCACAACGACTTCACAGAGGTGCCCAACACTTGAGAACGACGTGTGAGAGACTGATTTGGGTCTTTCTCAGTTGATGTGCTAGCGGCAGTAATATTTCCGACACAACGTGCACTTCTTTGTCTCATTGGCACGGGAACATTCTGTACTGTGCCTGTGGTTTCAAATTTTTCCACTAGACGCTCAATTTTTGACCTGACATAACGATTATGACGACTATAAATTGGACTCTTAAAGTTGAGGCCATTGACTCCGAATTTCGTAAATCTTTCCTTGATGAAATGGCAAACCATATCAAAGATAAATGTCGAAACAGCGGGGAAAAATATGGTCTCTATTGCTGTCCCTATCGGTCTACTTTCGTAGCGTCCCAATTGAAAAATCCGTTATAAAGATGTAGAGACAGACGAATATGACAAGATCGTCATGCTGATCATTTATTTATATGGCGCATGTGTTTTATGAGATTTGCGACGTTTTCTTCCGGGTGTTACAAACTTATTGGCAAATTTAATATACCCTTGCAGAGTATAAATAAATTAAAAAAGCCATAAATTCGGTTTGGAAAATTATTTTTATTTATTTTATAGTAAAGTACAAAATGTGTGAAAATAATCCTAAATTCAGGACCAATTCACTTTTGCTCGATATGACCACCTTTTGCCTTAACTATGGCCTTGAGACGGTCAAAACACGAAGCGCAAGCTGCCCGAATGTGACTTGCCGGTATTTTGGCCCACTCACGAACAATGACTTTCTTCAGCATCTCGAGAATGGTGTATTTTTTACTTCGGGCCTTGCTCTTCAAAATGGCTCAGAGAGAATAATCCATTGGATTCGCATCTGGTGAATTCGAGAGCCAATGTGTGGTCGTAATGAAGCCTCTTGGAGAATGAAGTCTCAAGCAGCAACAAGTCTGCTTCGGTGTGAGATCATGGGCCTTTTGGAACTTGTAAGGTTTGACCTTGAGCTTATTTTTCAATATGCGTCGGATGCTGCAGTCGGATATTTTCAGTTCTTTAGCCATTTGATTGGCACTTCGTCGTGGATTTCGCTCAAGTCGCTTCTTCACTTTCCGAACCATCTCACGTGACGTTGCAGTCTTCTGATGACCACCTCCATGGCGTTTGCGATACTACCAGTATCATTGTAACGAGTGATGGTGCGATAAACGAAATCTTTATTCACATTCAGGTATTGGATCTCACGAACAATTGCTGGCTGTGATTTTCCAGCTAAATATAAAGCAATCACACTATTACGTTTGAATTCCATCGCTGATCACTTTTTTTGCGTTCACTTTTGGCAAAACGCTTTTGTACACTTGTGAACAATACTCCGAACTGTCATTCAGCAAATTTTATAAACAGCTGATTACAGTGCGACAGCTGGACGAACGGTCTGAAGTTGGTTACACTTCGAATGCCGGACCCAAAGAATTGTGCCCAACTTATTGCTGGAATTTTTGTCTTCATATATCAATATGTACATATGTGGACTCATATGCATTGTGTGTGTGTAAGAGATGCATACATATGTATGTATATGTATATCGGTATGTATATTGTATATGTATGCAGGTTACTTGAATGGAAGACATTTTTCCGAGTAACAGCAAATTTCCACTTAAAAAGATAAGCAAAAGGAATGATCTAACCAATTAAATTAATCGACATGCTTTGGGTCGTTTGCTGTCGATTTCTGGAAAACAATGATTTGAATTAATTACATTTGTGTTTGGGTGCAGATAAGTACGTAGGCATATTGTAGGAAATGTTTTGATATAAATACAGGATAAAGGCCAAGCGACGACTAGAAGATTACAACGCCCTCAATTAGTTTCTCGAATGTGAAGCAGCAATGAATGTGCCACACACACATCGCCACACAACATGTGACCAGTGCAAGTGTACTCAATTAAGAGCCACACACATAAATACGTGCAGCGAGCTCGCAAAGAAATCATAACAAACCGGCAACAAAGAACAAGGAAGCGTGTGACTAACAAAAAAACGCAAACGAACCAAACGCTCAGCTAACAAAGCTAATAACGAAGAAAGTCGAACAAAGCGATTTTTGTGAAGGAAATTGAGAAAATAGCTTGTACGGCTGAGTAGCTGAATAGCTTACTACACACACACACATAGATGACGGCGAGTTACCTTCACGGGAACTGTGTCGGAAAATTCATCAACAGCAAACAAAGAAATCAATAATTGCCAATGAAGCGGGCGCGCGCGGTGTGGGGGTATGTAACGGGTAGCGGCGCAGAAGGAAACACGCCTGTCAGGTATACCTCGCTGACATTCAACTGCACACAAAGCGCTCAGTTGGCATTTATTCGCATGCGGCTAACTTACTTAGCGCACAATGTAACCATGTGTGTGTGTGTGTCTGGCTTTGTATAGGTATATACTGTATATGTGTGCGGCGAATGGCCATCAATGGAGATGTCAGTTGCAGGGCAATTCAGCGAAACAGGACAATGAAGCATTTACTACACACTCACACACATATTTGTACATATATGTTTGTATATGTGTGTGCGTATATACATTGACATGCATGCCGGTGTGTGTGTGTGTGGCTATGCAAAGTGAATGACAATGGCAAACTTTGGCCGTGTGGACATAGGGAAATTGGATCGGTTTTTACGACGCACTGCTGCGCCCACGCAAACTGTCCCAGCAGAGACGAAGTGAGGTCAAATTATGATCGTATGCATATACTTTATTGTCGCTGGAAACGCTAGTAATTTAATGCTTATTTAGCTCATGGTTTGAAGCTACCGCAAAGTTATTAATATGTAGTACTTTAAGAAAATTCAGTGGCCACGAAAAAAAAAAATATTTCGAAGCAGAAGCTTGTTAAAAAAATCGATCGACTGCAACGAAATTATGTAGCGCAACGAAATACCGTCACGCTTGCAGTGTGTAGCGTGTCACTTTAGTTCACGCTGCAGTTTCTAAATAATCTCTGGTTTTGAGAATTTTTTTCTTCAAATTATGCCCGAATAATTTACATAAAAAATTTAAAATGTTGCCACAAAAATGTTTCCCGCATAATTTGCATAAAAAACGGAAAATGTTGCCACATGTTTAAAAAAACGCAAGAAAGAATTTATCTTTAAGTTAAACAATTTATGTTGAATAAAGTCTGCAATTGAAAATATATATTTGCAGAGTTGCCAGTTGTTTAGAAAAGTCTATGGAATAAGCTTTATAAGAGATAAATTATTATGTGGGAAATTCAAAATAAGTAATTTGAGTTGCTACTTCTATAAATTATTTTGTGGGAAATTCAAAATAATTAATTTGAGTATTCTACTTCTATGCATGAAAATAGTAAAATGGGGTTGCCACCTGTTTAGTTTTTTGTCATAAATTTTATTGTGCAATTATACAAATTTAAGTACATCAATACTATGAAATTAGGCAGGTTTCGAAAAAAATTACATGAAAATATTAAAAAAGGGTTGCCAGCTGTTTATTTTTTTACCATACATTTTTATTCTGCAATTAAACAAATTTAAGTATATCGATACAATGAAATTAAGCAGGTTTCGAAAAAACTTTTTAGAAGGTTGCCACCAAATTAAAAAATAAAAGAATTATAAAATAAATTCGATATTGCTAGATGTACTAGTATGTATAATGAAATAAGTTTTTCGTTTACTAATAACTTTGATGTCTTTAGTAAAAAAGTTAAAATTTGTTGATCGAACTACAAATCAGCTGATTGATAGATTTTTTTCTGGAACAGCACTGATGGAAATATTGCCTAGCATTTATCAACTATGGCCGTATTTATATTTTATTTTAACCTTTTTAAATATACAAATAATTACCGCTTGATGAACCTCTCAGTTCTTGTTTTTTTTCAAAAAACAATGAATGCTCCCAGTTCGTTTTCGAAATATTAGCAAAATATTTTATCTTTTATTTTAGT
The DNA here is from genome assembly GCF_024586455.1 of Bactrocera neohumeralis. NCBI lineage: Eukaryota > Metazoa > Arthropoda > Insecta > Diptera > Tephritidae > Bactrocera > Bactrocera neohumeralis. The sequence goes on from NC_065923.1 coordinate 47,639,839, forward strand.
AATAAAATTTTGAAACAAAAATCAACATTTCTTTATTAAATCATAATTTTTCTCTCTTTCTCTTTTTTTAGGTGAGTACACAACAATTTTCAAATATAAAAGTTGTATTTCTAAGGGATGTGCTGTATTTCTATTGAGATTATGGAATTTTAAAGTTAAACATGGTAAGTCTCATCTGAGTAAGTCCTCGAAGACAAGAGAATATAATTTTCAGAAATTCTTGTAAAATAGGTTGGAAAGGCTGATATTGCTATTATGCTTATTATGAGGTCGGCTATCTTTCTGTATAATTTTTTTTAATGGATTGTATGTATGTATGTGTATGGATGGAGAATAGAAAAACCTCTTAAGTTAGGTTATGCCGGCTGATCCCCGCGATCACCTGTATCCAACTTGTTTAGTAAAAACACCATTCCCGCAAAATTACTGACTCAAAAGAATACCAATAATTTTTGAATGGTTAGTTTAATACAACTAGTGACAAACTAGTTGTTTAAGGGTTAGTTTACTTTTATCCGATTATTTCGCATGAATTCGATCACTAAAAATAGAATGCAAGTCATTTTTAAATGGTTAGCTTAACATAACTAGTGGCAAACTACTTGTTTTAGGGTTAGTTTAAATTTCTTCGTATATTTCGCATGAATTTGATCACTAAACATAGAATGCAAGTAATTTTTAAATGGTTAGCTTAACATAACAACTAGTGACAAACTAGTTGTTTTAGGGTTAGTTTACTTTTATCCGATTATTTCGCATGAATTTGATCACTAAAAATAGAATGCAAGTAATTTTTAAATGGTTAGCTTAACAAAACAACTAGTGACAAACTAGTAACAAACTAGTTGTTTTAGGGTTAGTTTACTTTTATCCGATTATTTCGCATGAATTTGATCACTAAAAATAGAATGCAAGTAATTTTTTAAATGGTTAGCTTAACATAACAGCTTGTGACAAACTAGTTGTTTTAGGGTTAGTTTAAATTTCTTCGTATATTTCGCATGAATTTGATCACTAATAAGTAATTCGTTACAATTTGCTGTTTAGTTTCGAGGAAGAGGACTTTTAATTGAATACATGTATGTATGTGCGTTTGTAAAATTAATGAAGGGACAGACAATTGAATTCAATTATTGTCAAATTGAGTGTTTTTTGCATTAAAGGAGAGTCATGCAAGTATTACTGCTTTTATATACTATACATACATATGCTGACATACATATATAGAAATAAGCAACAAAATTGCAAATTATTATAAAATACGCTCTACTACACAAAGCAACACATACACATTTATACATACATATGAATACATACATATATGAGTACACATGCACTTGCGCAATGGCATTTTAAGAAATGACATGACTAACTCATTATTCCTACGACACACTGCTCGCATGTTGGCAATTTAATTGATGATGCTTGGTAAATATTGAAGCATCATATTTATGACAACACACACACATACGCGCACATATACATATTTGCATATGTATGTGAGTGTCACACCGACCATTTGTGTGCTCGTGTTGTCTCGGTGCGTTCATGTCTGGAAATAAATAAAATGAAGGGGCACAGTGAGGTTATTTTTGTAAAAAAGTTACCATAAATAATCAAGTTACACACACTTTGCATTGATTACCCCCCACATGGCGGCAAGCAGGCGGGCAGACAGACAGACGAGGGCAAATTGATGACATTATTTATACTCTCATGTTTGTAATATGGTCTAAGAACAATGGCGACAGAGGCCAAAGGCACTCGCCTAAGCGTGCAATAAAAAAGGAGCCACTGCCTTCTTAGGTATTTGTATACTGTTTTTGTTTTTTTGGCAGTTTTTTAGCGAAATCTTTCTTTAGGCATGTGGGGGCTAAAGAAATTATTGATCCGATTCCATCCATTTTTGTCATATAAGCATACTATTATTATAAAAGGATTCTCTCCGAATTTCTATAATATATGTATGTATCTCACAGAATGACCGATATTTTCTATAAAAAGTTCGCAACTGGAACTTTGATCCCCATATACGGTAACTGGGGTCTTGACCAAAACTACTGAGGCGCACTGAAACATAGAAATTATATACCAAATTTGGGCGACATCGGTCGAGTAGGTCCTGAGATATGGTTTTACACCGAAATGTGGGAGGTGTCACGCCCATCGTCTATTTTTGACCCGATTGCTATAAAGTTCTCTCGTAAGATACTACTAGGTGTAAAATTTTATACCTTTAAGTAGATTTTAACGGAACCGTTATTTGGTCAGTGGCCGGGGTTATCACGTGATTTCATCCAGTCTTTAGAGTCTAGTTTGGGGTGCTTAGGTAATTTGTCCTGAGCGAATTTAAATATTGTACCTTAAGTGGTTTAGGAATCAAACCTCTTAGAGAGTGACGCTATGCCCTTTTTAATGTGTAGCCCACAAGCGCCCCTTGCTACGGCGCCAGGTCCAGCAATTTTATCTGTTGTTCGTGTTAGTGGTCGGACATCGATTTAACTTGTTCAGGGAATATTTAGGATTATGCAGAATTTCTGGTATAGCACGTCTCAAGTCAGCCGTCGTCAAACGTCTGAAGTTGATTTTCGAACTAAAGCCAGTCGCTTCAGCTTCAAGCATTGAGAGCAGATCGCCCCAACGCGGTATTTATGCAAACGAGCTATTCACACATACCTTCATGATCAATATACCGGATTGAAAGCTTGCGCGCAAAAGTTCCCGGAATGTCCTTTTTAATGACATTAAAGATCTGTGCGGCAATCGGGTCCGTTTTCCACTGTCATAAAGGTATACACTATTTGTAAGTAAAGTGCGCAAAGGTTATACCTCCAGATGTTAAACTAGAATGCGTCGGCCGTCCCTTGGGTTATTTTACTTTTCGAGCAATAATTATTACGAAGGTTTTACGGTTACTAATTAATATCTCTTTGCTTCACCTGGGCAACCGAAGTGTACCTTTCGCAACTTTCCTTATCTAAAGCCGTTTTCTCAATGTCTGTTAGCAGCCATCTGTCAGTTAAGTTCTGGTTAACTTAACCAAAACTTTTTGTTTCGGTAAAGAACCTTTTTTTAAATAGAACTTAACCAGAACTTGACTAGAACTTAACAACTCAACTTAACCAGAACTTAATTGACAGATGGTTGCTAATCAGATCTTAAGAAAACGGCCCTTAGTCGAAACGAATTTTGACAGTCCGAAAAACGTTCAAAATTTTGGGTAAAATTCTTCTTTGTATTGCCGTATTGTCAATATTTTAAGCTGTCACACATGATGTGCCTCGTTAAGTATCGTTTAACAAGTCAATACCAAAAATCAAAAAAAAAAAAAATCGAAAAAATCCTACGCTTGGTTTGCAATTAATCGAACATGGGGAACTTTTTTTTGCGGTTATTATAGTCATCTCAACTTGTTGTTTGGTTGTATTATCTCTCATACACATGTTTGGACCTGAAAAGGCCAATAGGTCCCAACATGTCCCAACAGGTTCGACGATAAATGCAACCATGTAACATCTTCAGACTAGATGTTTATCCATTCACCAACGTAGACCGAACGATTTTCGTAAACAAGGTAAATCTAGAGCGATCATTCCAGAAGGCAAGTAACTCCATCCTAAGATCCCTATGATTAAACAAGATTTTAAAAAATATTTTTCTGAAAGCTAATGTCATAGAGTTTTATTTATTACCTCCCATCCAGACGCAAATCTCTAAGCAAATGCATGCCGATGTATTAATGACTGAGTACGCTTCCCCCATTCACAGTAAGACTTAAATGACGCCCCCAAATGGAACATTATCAAATAAACGAGCGATCAGACGTCAAATGTCTTTATTTACTTTAGCCCAAGTACCGACACTGGGTCGGAATGCCATACACAGGCCATTCGATAGGCGCTACAGCAGCTGACTATTAGCTGGATTGACTTGCGAGCCTCTATCTACTCGTTTGTTTCACTATTTGATGAGCTGACGTTGTTCGTGTTCACTCCCACTTAATGTGCGAACAAGCGACCGACCGCGATTATTTGCGAAGACCACACAATCCCACACTCATACATATGAGTTTGTGTTTTTGGTGTTGTGCAGCAGCTTAGCAGCTTCCCCACCAAGTGAGCGCTGGGTACCTTTAGCGGCGGCTGCTCCATTTAAGATCGATGACCTTCAATAAATTTGTGTCGTTTACGGACAGAATGCGAGCAACCCGATTCGGCGTGCCAGTAGACAAACACACATGTATGTATGTACGTATGTGTGTGCGCTCATACTCATATGTATTTGTATAGCCGGGCTGTTGGTGTTGGTGATGCTGAATTTTTCTGGTGGATGTTTTTGCCACTCTTTGTTGCATGGCCTCTCTCGCCTCCGGTAGACTCAAATTAGTTAACGTCAGCTTCCACTTTGTTGTTGCTCTCTTTATTCACATACATTTTTTCTCGGTAGTTCTTTTAGCGTTCCGTTGGTGACACACACACATGTAGCGTTACCGGTGAAAATGTATTTTTCATTCTCGATTGCTTTTTGTTGTTGCTGCTGATATGCTGACTTAACAGTCGCTGCCGACCGCCAGGGTTGTATGCTGATTTTATTTATTTACAATTTTTTGTTTGCTTTTGCCACATCGATTTGAAACGAAATATGGGCTGTGCGATTCGAATTTCGGTGCTTTATTTATTTTGCTTAAGGGTTTCTGTTGTTGTTGTTGTACTGTGCGCTGGGCGGCTGTTACAACTCGGATTTCAATGTAGCTTTTGTTTTCGATATTCATTTTCAATATTTTTACACATTCGCAGGATATGTGAGTTTTTGTTATGCTACATTGCCATACATACATGTGTATATGTGGATACAGCAGTTGGCGTTGAATAAGGAACACTTACGAAGGCTTTGTTTTGTATATTTTATGAAATAATATTATGTTTATGCTCTGAAAAGCGTATATTAGACTAGGTTACTCTTCCTGTGTATCATACTATGCGGTCCCTAGATGCGTACAGCGTAATGGGACAAGTGCACAAGAGATGCTCCATTGTTTTCTGGTGCCTTTCTGTGGACATTTTCTGCAGTCTTTTCGATCTGTCAGCCCCATTCTGCGGGCGTGTGTCGCCACCAGACACTGACCAGCGCCAATAGGAATTTTGTGTGCTTCCGATCTACCGGTTTACACATAACTTTTACAGTTTTGCACCCAAGTAGCTCGTTCCATTGTGTTTTAATATTCTTTACCATGCTTCTCTCCAGATCGTCGTATAGACAATGCATGGGTTTCTAAATGTTGATGAAGTGAAGTTGCTTGCTTCTGCCAACACTTTCCGCTGTTATGCTTCCCAAGACACTTCAGCCCGCAGTTAACATACTTTTACGCGAACCATCTTTTTCTATGTTTACTTTGAATCTTCTTTCACAGTTGAGAAGTGGGATCATGGAGTCGGTGTTTGCCAAGTCGCCATTAGGCACCGAGCTATTTCCGAAGGATCTATATGTAAACTCTCCAGTAGTCAGTAGTCGTTCCGCCGATTTTGTTCTGCAGTTTTCAGCGAAGAGGTCTATAGGTGGCAAGTTTAGCACTAGTTCAAGAGGTGTCGTTGGAATTGTTCCTAAAGCTCCCATTATGCACAGCGCAGCGAGCCTCTGAACCCTTTCCATTGGCTTCCGGTAGGTAGATTTCAGTACGCCTGTTCTTCATACTACTTTACCGTAGAGCAGAATTGATCTTACAATAGCTGTGTAACACCAGTGCATGAGAGAGGGAGAGACCCCCGGACTGTACCGGGCAACTGCTTACATGCATATAAAGCATTGCTAGTTTCTTCACTCTTTCTTCCACATTGTGCTTCCACAGCTGTTCAAGACTATTCCAAGGTTCTTGGTGCAGTCCTTGAGAGAGAGTTGTATTCCATTTGTCGAAGGAAGAAAATCACAAAATATTGTCCATATAATAATTTTGAGAAATCCCCCCAAAGTTAGACTGCTTAAGCGGATAAAAACACCGTTAGCGGTAACTTGAAACTTGAAATCTTCTGTTTCTAACTGTTTGTCTCGGCACTTCAACAGTAAATATAATAAATTTGTTTCAAATCTCAGATGACAGAGTCAGTTTTAATATTTACACGCGTTTCCAATTCAGTGTCCACTGTTGTATATATGTAAGTATGTATGTTATTACTTTTAGCACTCTCTTTTGTATTTTTACATTTGTTTTTATTTTATGTTTTTTTTTTTATTGATAGTCGACACATGTATTTATCGATATAAATACATATATGAGTGTATATTTATTTTTTTAAATCACACAGCGACAATTTGCAGGCGCAGTAACTCAATAAATTCTCTACTTATGCGCTTTTTCGTTGTAGATGCTGGAAATAATTCGTAAAAAATGAAAATCCTAGTAAAAATTGATTTTTTTCGCCTAGTTAAGCCACTGACGGCTTTGCCAACTAGCCAATAGCATTGTAATGAAGTGCCTAATTTATGATTGGAATTACTTATTCAATTTGGCAGATATTTTTTTTCCGACTCAATATATATTTTTTTTGTAATATGGCGTTTTTACTAATCTGTTTTTTTCGTCATATTTTCAGAATTAATATAATGGCGTTAACCAATTGCATATCTAACATAAAAAGTGAACGCCATTAGCAACTGCTCAGCGGTTGTTTCTAAAAAGTTGCGTGAATTATTTCATCATTATTGGTAGACGTTAATTTCGTATTAACACGTTGGGCTTTAGATGTGGCTCTACAGTAACCTCAATAAACTTGCTCGCTCTTAGGTTATTCAACGCTTACTAATGCTTCAATTTCGCTCATCGAATTCATTAATATTTTCTGTAAGCTCCAAAAAAGAAACAAAGGTTGTTTCTTATATTTCGGGTTCTGGCAAACCTAGTAATGAAATCCAGCAGCCCACAACTTTATCGTAAAATCTGACATTTTTGGTGGCAAACATACGCGCACCGTTTGTACACAGGACCCCTATAAATATTCATCTCGGCCATTGGAACATTTTCTCGCGATTATTTTCTACAACTTTCGACGTGGATAAACTCAGCAATATTGTTTTAATATAATTTAATTTTTGACGATGACGAAAGGTGATTTCTTCGGTTTAACGATGGTAAGGTGAATACAATCGAGGTCGTGGATCACTCCAAGACGAATTTTGTGAAGGTCGTCCAAAATAAGTTGTTGTTTCGTAAACTATGGATGCTGTGCGCAAACTGATATCCCAAGATCGTCATGTCACCTATCGTGAAATAGAGAGAACATTTAGTGGAACTAGCATACCTGTACATTCAATATTGCATGTACATTTGAAAGAACGCAGAAGAAAGGTGCATAGATCTCATTGCAGAATATTTTGAAAGACAATAAAGCGATTGTGTATGATCAATATTGGTTTTTGTTATATTATTAGTGCTGATATTAGTGCGAAAAACCAATCTTAGAAGTAGTGGCTTACATATATACCCGATACGGAGAATTTGCAGAACTTTCGGGAAATATTAATGAGAACAAACCTTATTAATAGGTAGACATAGTAATTATTCCTCTATTAGCTTCACTCTAGATGGATTGGATTACTGGTTTGTCATTGTATTATAAATTTCCTTACGTACTCACTTCCTTCTCCCAGACAATTTCATTAGTCGGTTTGCGCTGGATTCAGCAGACTTCAATAGAATAAAGTTTAGAAAACATAAATGAGCTATACTGCCTGGACTGAAAAGTGTTTGGATTGACAATGTGAGAACAAGTTTCTCCTTTACAGACAATTTTTTCTTATTATTATGAAAGATCTTCGTGTTTGCACTGGATTCAGCAGACTTCAATAGAATAAAACCCATCGTTTAGAAACAAAAATCATAAATGAGCTATACTGCCTGAGAAAACAAGTTTATTGACAATGCTCAGAACAAGTTTCTATTTCAATCATGGCTTTACGTTCAGCATAATCTCAAACTAGATAATGTAATAGTTCTCCAACATTTCGAAATCGGTTCGATAGTGGGAAACTTAGAGGTCTTCCTCTGTATAGGCGTTTGTCTAATTTTCTGAAGCGAGCTAGTTTTTGAGACAGTGGGGAAATAATCGCTATAAGGTGAAAATGATCGAAAAACGTAGGTGGGACTTGTTCATAACGTTATTCCTGCAATTTTTTGCTTCAACTTTTTTCTTAGATAAAAAAAGTGGTCGATTATGAAAGATAAGGTTATTTCTTCGTGAGAAAGATTTGATATTCTTAGAAAATTATTACCTAGTACAAAAACAAGTGTCTTTTAGATCAGGGGACCAGGGTAGATATGTTTTGAAAGCAAAACAAAACAATCATCGTAGTAAGAAAACCCATCGTAAATTGGACATAAGATAACAAAAATCAAGACAAAATAATTTACGGGTTATTTGAGGTCGTGAAAAGAAAGGAGAGGGGCGTGTTGTGGAATTTTTAAGGATTAAAACTGATTTATCTCGATTTCTGGCAAAACTACAAGTCCTATAGAAAAAAGTTATATGGCAAAGTTGTTGATAATAAAAAGATCTACACCTTTGGTTCATAAACTTTTTTCACATAACCTCAAAATTTATGTGAAAAATTCAAATATGCAAGTTTTTGGCTTTTTTTTATTTTTACCTTGAATAACAAGTCTTTTTCTACGAAATTTGGTGTAAATTTACCTTTTTATTTTTTCAGAATTTAAAGAATTAATTATATTTTGACTTAATATAGAAAATAATCGAATTTTCAATCAGAAATTCTCACGTCAAAATTCCATATATTTTCAAAAGGACAGTAGGCTTTATGTTTGCTGCAATCTCTACTTTCTGTTGATATCGAAAATATGTATGTACCTTACTGAGGTAAATTTTCCAATGGGTTTTCAACTGCTCTGAATTCCTTTAACTTGGTACCATTTTCAAATTAACCGTTAGAGGCATACCAGGTTGATTTTCTATGCATTTACTCAAGCAAGCTAAGTCTATATATCGCTTACCCACTTAACCAGAAACGCTGCTTTACTTGAGCATTTGTATGTATGCGCTCTACAATATCCTTTACTTGCAACCAAAATGCAATATCCTTCTTATGCAAAGGATAATCCTGCTTTTGGCATTTTTTATACAGCTTTACGGCCGATTTGTTGTTTTCGTATGCGTTGGTGCAGTGAGTGCATGTTAAATAAACCAAATTTCAAAAAAGAGCAACAACAATAACAATAAATATGAGAAAACATTATAAGCCGCGTTATTCAGCAGCAACAGGGGAAATGCATACATATTTACGTATATACTTGTATGTACATGTAGGTGGGTAAACATTTTGGTTTATTGCGCTTGTTTGTTGCAAAAGCCGAAGCATTTGTCGGCATTGTTGTTGTCCTCCACTGGCATTGCAACGACTTGTGTGGCATTCACGCAATGAAGGCAGCAAAAGAACAACGTCAAATGCAAGTTGGCAGCAATTGATGCTAAATGTATATGCATGTGTGATGTATATATGTATGTTTGTATTTACATTTGCAGGCAACATAAAATAGCTGTTTTCAACTTAGTGTTAAACAAATAATCCTATAACCAATACAGATGGTACATACATACATATATACATACATGCATAGATATATAAATATGTTTACTTGCCTAAAAAGGTATATACATACATACAAACATACCATATATGTTGGTATAGAAATATGTATTATGTAAAGTCAACATAAAATGTTATTACAGTCGTGAAAAAAAATAAAGTTGTTGGTGTAAAAATAAATAAAATTGTACGTTCAACAGTTTACAAAAACTCCAACTTTTGTAAAATACATACATATGTACATACAAGTGTATTAAATAAGCCTACAATTTGTGCGAGGTCTGGCATATGCCCTTATTTGCCTACAAATGTTGTTGTTGAACCTTTTCTTATAAATTCTGACCTGTTTTAACAATCAATTAACTGTTAAATGTTACTCGCATTTAACTTCTTGAGAGAGGTCCGTGAAAATATTGAAAAACCAAATAACATTAGAGCAAGAACTGGTTGAGCTTGTATGTATGTATTTAGGCACATAAAAAAAAAACAATAAAAAAACAGCTTCCGCCTTGCTGTAATTAGAAAAGGTCGCTATTTTAAGTACTGTGGCAGGTAATTTCCAATTTTCTGTTGGCTTGTAAAAGCAATATAAAATTACAACAAAAACTTGAATTTTTACTAACATTGTTTTCAAAACAATTGCTTTTTTCTATCTGTTTGTAGCCTAATTGTGTTAAAAGTAAAATTGGAAGTTCAAAAATTGTAAGATGGCAATGTCGTCCACACATGACACTATCTTAGGAACCTTGCCGTCCAAGTTCCTTAGCATTTTATTCACCACTAAAAATATATAGAATCTCCAAGAAGCGGAAATAGCACTCCACCTTAGGGAGAACCGCTACAGACTTCTTGGGTCATTCTAGCGTCATTCCATTCTGGTCTCATCTTTCTAAAGGTCAAGAAGCTTCTGATCCTGCGTTGTATAGCAGGATCAGCATCTACTGACTTGATACTTTCCAGAATAGACTCCGTAGAGACGTTTTTGAACGTTCCAGAAATGTCTAGGAATGCTCCAAGATTGTATTCCTTACATTCAAGAGCCCTTACGATTGTAGATACCAGTGTATGGAGTGCTGTCTGTACTAATCTGCCTTCGTATATGCGAGCTGCGCCTTGGACAAGCTTCTAGGAGGTGCTGCGGCGCTAATATGCACGTTCAAGATTTTTCTCTAACATTTTTAGCAGGAAGGAAGTTAAGCTTATAGGTTTAAACTCTTTCGAGTAGGTTGGGTTGTTTCTACCTGCCTTCAATATGAAAATTACCCTAACTTCTCTCCATCAGTGCGACACATAGCTGAACTTCATGCATCCTAAATATCGCGGTTAAGAATTGTTATTTAACGTTATTGTAACAAAACACTCGAAAAAATAAATTAAAAAGTATCCAATCAAGTATACAAAGCTAGAAGATCGCTTTGATATTCGAACTGTTTCTATATTTACAGCTTTTTATATTCCACTCCTTCTTTATAATTTAATAATAATGCTAAGGCTTTGCTCATCATTTTAAAATTTTTAATTTACTCTTCAAATTCTATGTCGCCCCCCTTGTGCTAACGTTTTTTCCAATCCTCGAAATAGTTTTTAGAATCAATTTCCGGAACAGCCTTCAATGTGCGTAGCGATTCACATTTAATGGCTTCAATTGACTCAAGATGGTTTTCCCGAAGCGATCGTTGGAGTTTGCTGAATAGCCAATAGTCACTCGAAGCTAAATCAGGTGTATTGGGTGAAAATTTGGCGAAAAACTCACGAAGAATCAATGCAGTATGCGACGGTACATTATCGTGGTGCAAAAACCAAAAGTTTTCGGTCCATAACCCGGCCTCTTTTTAACGAATAGCTTAGCGCAAACGACGCATAACACTCAAATAGTATTCCTTGTTGACAGTTTGGTCGGTCGGAAGGAATTCGGAGTGCACCACACCTGGATAATAAGAAAGCTGTCAACAAAACCTTAATATTTCACCTGCTTTGACTTGGGTTTTCAGCTTCAGCTCACCTCTGCCACGATATTCGGCCGATTGATCGCCTGTTTCTGGGTCGTAAGCATAGATCCAAAACTCATCGCCAGTAATAATAAGTTTCATGACATCCTTGTATGCTGAAAGCATTGAGAGATTTTGGAACCCATCGTGCTTTCATTTTTCGTAAGCCTAAATTTATCTTTCAAAATAGTTTTCACTGATCCTTCTGATATTCCAACGATGCCATTAAGAGCTCTGACTGTTAATCGTCGATTCACAAGCACCAATTCCTTGATTTTGTTGAGATATCGATCTGAAATTTTGCACCCGTTCTTCTTTCCCTGCTCATTTGTCGCAACCGCCGGTATCGTACCTTTAGCTGTCATACAAACTGAACGATCAAATACAAGATAAAAATGATTTTTATACTCTTTTGTGCTATAAAAAATGTACCCGTGAAGGGTAAGTATTATAGCTCCGACACAGCTGAAACCAACTTTTTGCTTGTTATTGACTCAATTTAATTTGAAAATCGATTTATTTAGTAACAATAATAAATACAGCCAACCTAGTTTCTAAATTTTCACAGCCTTGAGTATAATAGTGCTATTGGATGTTAGTAAGCCTCCGAGCTCTTAACCTTGAATTCTCGATTGTTTACATTTTTCGCACACATTTTTGTTTATAAACAGTTATAGGTATACATTTATTGTATACATATCTACATATGCATATAACTCACAAATTTGCTTCAACAAACTTTTATTGAATTTCACTTTTATTACCACTTGAATTCTGTGCATATTTTGCATGTCTCAAATATACAGTTATGTGAAAAATTATAAGGACAGGAATGCAATAAAATGGGTTCCCCAGATTGAAACACGCGGCAAGAAGTCAATAATAGCATTGTTTGTCAAAAAAATATAGAGTGCTCCATTTATTTCGTCAAAACTTATAAAATATGATTTGAATATTGACCCATCAACTAACCGCAAAGTAGTTATAAAGGAAAATCTGAGGAGCCGAAGCACGAGAAAAGCAGAGGACTATGAAGGCAACCGATTATGTTGCAATATTCCAAGAATGAATGCTACGAGGTATGACAATTATGTAATGGGACTGATTCCATAAAAACCGTATATTTGAAAATTATTCTACAACTCTGCCATCCCCTTCAAAGTAGTCCCCTTGGGCAGCTATACAGCGATTCCAGCGCGTTTTCCATGCTTCGTAACATTTCTGGAACGCTTCGACTGGGATGTCCGCGAGTACCCTCGTCACGGCCGCCTGGATGTCCGTAATCGACTCAAAATGGGTTCCTTTGACCACCGATTTTGTTTTAGGAAAAAAGTTACAGGGTGACATGTCGGGCGAATAAGGCGGCTGTTGCAACATGGCGATCCCTTTAGAGGCCAAATACTGGGACACGCTGAGGGCGATGTGGCACGGCGCGTTGTCGTGATGAAGGATCCAGTTACGACTCGTTTTCGCAGTCTTTCGAGTACTTAGCAATAGTAGACTTGATTCACAGTTTTCCCCGGTGGAACGAATTCTTTGTGGACGATTCCACGGCTATCAAAAAAGGCAATAATCATCGTTTTCACCTTCGACTGGTCTCCCACTCCGCGCCTCGTCTTCCACGCTTTCACGCCCCTCCTTAAACTCTTTGTGTCATCGAAACACCTGGGCATGACTAAGAGTACTATCGCCATACATTCTTAAAATTTTAGCGTATGTTTCCGAAGCTGTTTCGACCAATCTGGTTCTACACTGCAACTCACTACAAACACACGTCTATTCAACTTGACTCAGCAGGCGAACTAAACAAGCTAGAGCGATGGTACATTTATCAATGGAGAGGGGAGGAATGTCGGGAAAAGTGAAATGGAATTTCAAGGTCACCATAAGCGCCGCAATAAAATCAGTCTCATTACTTAATTGCCAAACCTCGCACAGTATGCAGAAGACAATATGCCACTTAGTTTGATATTTATGCAGGACAACGACCCTAAAAACACGGCTAAGTGTACAAAAGATTGGTTTAGGGTCAATAATGGAGTGGCCACCGCAGTCTCCGGATCTAAAATGCGTTGAAAATTTGTGGCATACAGTGAAAGCGTCCTTAAGAGAAAAGTACCCAAGTAATAATGAAGAGCTTTTTCAACTTATTCAAAATTCATCGAGTGCAATTCCGGTTTTCGTCTGCCTAAACCTAGTTGACTCTGTGCCGAAGCGGTGTCGATAAGTTTTAAACAACCATGGATTTTCAACAAAATATTAAACTAATTAGATGTTTGATATTATCACAATTGAATGAAAACCAGTTAATTTTTTATTTAATATGGGTAAAATTGAAAAAAAAAACTCATTTTTAGTTTGTACTCAATTAATTTGATTAGTTAATTGCTGTTGATTCCTCCACATTTCTTGATAAACTTGAAATTCATTAACTTCATACAACTGTCGTTATTATTTTTCACATAACTGTTTATGTATGTTTTATGACAGCCTGTATTTAAGAGCATTTCGCTCGCACTTTCTCTCCCAATTTCGAATGTTTACCTTGAAAATCATAAGCACACATGTTTTTGTGGTTTGTTTATGCTATTCTTTGGTTAAATTGCCTGCCATTTTATAAATTTATTTGCTTTATTTTTATTGCAAGTAATGTAGCAGAAATCCACCGCCTACTAATGTCTATTATTTTGAGTTCATAGTAAACTAAATAATTTGTAGGCAGTGAACAGGAAAGAGAAATTGACCTTCGTTTTATAAAATAATAAAAATTTGCTAAATTATCGGATCTGCTTAATAGTTTTATCTGTTTTTACACAATAAAAATATTAAGCTTTGGTTCAAAAATCGGCGAAGTAGTTGTGTTATCTTTTGGATGCATCTTCTTCTTTTTATTGACGTAGACACCGCCTACACGGTTATAGCCGAGTTTACAACAGCATGCCAGTCGTTTTTCTTTTTCTGTTTGGAGCCAAGTGGAAATTCCAAGTGTAGCTAGGTTCTTCTCCACCTGGTCTTTCCAACGGAGTGAATGTCTTCCTTTTCCTCTGCTTCCATCGGCTGGTACTACATCGAATACTCTCAGAGCTGGAGTGTTTTCATCCATTTGCGTTGGGTTTCAAGGTTGTTTTTGGTGTTGATGCTGGTTCTCAGATAGACGACATTATTTAAAACTTCGAAGTTATGACTGTCAACAGTGACGTATGTACGTGGGTGCCTAGTCGCGAGTGCGACGACTGTTTGTTTGATGACAGGAGATATTTCGTCTTGCCCTCGTTCACTTATCCGGTTTGGAGAAATCAAAACTAACGGCGCGGTTGTTAAGGCGAATGATATCGATGTCATCGGCGTACGAAAGCAGTTGTGCACTCTCCAGCAATAGATTCAAGAAATCCTACGATGGGAAGTCGGCTTGTCTGTAACACCGTTTGACAACGGCTTGGAGAGATCCTTCTCTATCCCGGCGGAGCGTTTGTATTGCTCAACGTCAGTTTACGTAGCCGTATTAGTTTTGCGGGAATATCAAAAGGCCTTTCAGGTCCGAATTAATATTTTGGAAAAAGAGAACGGCTCATATGTCGTGATTACCTGATATTCCAACGAAACCGAGTAAGAGCTCGTGGTCAGCTCACCGATATATATCGATGTGAACTGTCTGAGATTGTTTTTCATTTTAAAATTTTAGCTTTCCAACGCCACGTAGCATTTATACAAGCCTTATAGCATTACTAAAGCCATATAATGAAAATATAATGAATTTCTTTTTTTTTTATCAAAAATCTCTAAATGTTTCTTACCCCAAATAGATATTATGATATTTATCATTAAATGAGTTTGTCTATTTCGGGCAATGCGGGCATATTCACATAAACACGTCACTTTAATGGAACTAACAGCCCTGTATATGATCCTTAGAGATTTGTGAAGCCAGAATTGCGCTCACTGAGTGGACTTTCGTGCTTTAATCTCAAGTGGATTGCGCTAAAATGCCGCCTACCCTCATGAATTCCCACAACTGCAGAGCGACGCTTGAATCATATACCTACCGTGTTTTCCACCGCCTATTTGCGCTATTTGTTATTGTTATTGTTGCAAGATTTCTAGTAAAATTAAGCTGCCAAAGTAAAGTATTTTGGTATTTTTAGCGAGCTTGTTTCTTAAACGCAACTTTTATGTACCATTTTGTGTGGGTGCGTGTGTGTGTGTAAAGTATTTTAGCAGCATCTCAACCGCAACGCTTCACACTGCCACGCAGCGATGCCAGACCGCAAGAAAATCAGCGAAGGCTGCTCAGAAGGAGCCTCCAACAGCAGCGCGTCGCAGATTTTCGCTTTATTGCCGCAATCTACACACTTCAAGCTGAAATCGCTACATTTCCCCGCGCACTGGCTTCTTACATTACATTGCCACATTGTTGCTGTTGTTGTTGCTGCTGCTGTGCTGCTCTGTTGTGTGCGGTTGGCTGGCTTACCAACAGATTTCGCCCTTAGCCAACAAAAAGCGCCTCTCTTGGCGCCTTTTGTGTGCATACATTTGTATTTGTATATCTTGCTTTATGCTCATATTTCGCTTTTTGTTTCTGTTTTTTTCACATTTGTGCTTTTACCTCCATCTTCGCTGTGCGGTGCTTCTCGGTTACGACTTTTTCTCTGCTCGCATTTGTTTTTGCACTTTGTCCTTGTGTCGCCTGAACGCCAACGCGCGCGCATCGTTTACAAGTAAAGCGAACAACAACATCAACCTCATCAACATGAACATCACCTTTCCGCTTTGCTTTTGTATGCGCTTTCTTACCGACGTCGTCGCTTGGTGCGGGCACTTTGGCAAGGACACGCATTGCGTTCGGGGCTATTCGGCAGCGTCCGTGTGTGTCAGCATTAATAGTCAAAACGTTTGCTGTGGAAAATGGAGAAATGAAAGCAAACGAAATGCATGAAAACGCCGGGAGCGTAGACTGTAGACAATTACAGATATTTTGGGCTTGAAGTTCGCCAGTTTTTTTCCATACTTCTGTTAAAGAAATAGGCAGAAATTAAATTTAATAATTTAGTAGAATTTTTACACCATGGCAATTGATTTCTAAGTATACTTAGTTGACTTGGGTCCAGTATGGGCTGAATTGCTTGGAAGAAGTTTTCAATTTTTTCTTTTCAACTAAACCTCTGTCCCGGCAAATTTAACGGATTTATGTAGAAAATTTAGATATAAAATAGCTGATCAAAGATCGCATGTGTCCTTTACGAAGCCATAGAAAGGAAGAACTCCTGTGTTCGAACTTATAAATTAACAAAACGCTTAGTAGCCAATGCAAATTTAAGTTTAATTTCCACTCCCGCCAGTTCGGTGGGATGTCAGAAGATAGGCGCTCACAAGTGTGTAAGTCTTGACCTCCGAACCGCGGGACAGTCAAGCAGGAAGTGTTGAGTTGTTTTCACCTCATTTTCTTCCGTATATTTTCTGCAGATGGCGTCTGGTAAGGTTCCCAACCTTAAAGCATGGACGCCAACAGGGAATGTCCTCTTAAAAGCACCACAACTAAAGAAGGCTACCCTTACTGAGGGCATAAAGATTGCTAGATCTCTTGCGATCGATCTTGAATCAAAAGGCTTTTGCGACAGCGCAAGTACTGACGGTGACCCTGCGTTGGCCAAGCTTTCGCGTGGCCCACTTATCTCGTAGTAGAACACAAGTGCATACGGAGCACCGACCAGCTCCCATTCTACCGATTGCGGTTCTGAGGTACCTTTCCTTGCTAGCTCATCAGCTTTGTAATTTCTTGCGATTCCGCTATGGCCTAGTACCCATACCAATCTTATCACAAAAACACTCGCTGATATTGATAGCGAGGTTAGGCACTCCTCTACCAATCCTGATCGCACTGTTAATGAGTTCAAGGCTATTATCGCCGCTCTGCTATCTGAGTGATATGATGATATGATTATCTCTGAACGAAGCTGCACTCCGGAGCAGTGGATCTACAGCTACTTTAATGGCTGCAACCTCGGCGTGGAAGACACTGATATAGTCAGGAAGTCTGAAGCTGGAGTTGATATAGAGCTGCTGACAGTAAACCCTTCCACCAAGTTTTGACCCATCCGTAAAAAAGCTCCTTTCAAGCAGAGAAGGAGCCGTCAGAGTTCGGTTTGGCGACTCCATGATCTAAGTATTCCGGTATGAAGTGGAAGTGTGTAAGAATATCCGAGTGTTCAGAGACATGTACTTTAACGAACTAGGCTTCTCTGAGTCTGATAGAAACTTTCGCAGCCATATACTTTCCGACAAGATGGCATTAAAGTGCCATGGTTGGAGTGGTATAGTCGTTGGTGCTATCTAACTATTGTAAATCGAAATTAGATATCTCATTTTTATGTCTTAATCGAAATTTTTATATCGAAAAAACCTAAGTAAAGTTGTACCTTCGTTCTACGCGTTCATCTATTTCGATTATGCCGTTATGTGTATTTTTATGTCACTCAAACAATATACAATTTCGTCAATTTTAGCTATATCAAATTGTACTGCATAATTTTAGGCTTGAGATTAAATTCTGTTTATTTCATTTGTCTCGCATTCAATTCTCAAACGGTTTACGACATTTACACAACATTCTCTAAAACTTTCTTATACAATTATACCGTTATATACTTGACAACTCAGTGTTACTGAAAGAAAGCCAACAAATTTTATATGACGCATTCTTAAGATTAACTTGATTTTATTCAGAAGATTTGCAAAAATACTGAAGAAGATTGGTGCTTAGTATTTTCAATAGCTGTGGACGTCTCCATAAGTTTTTTTTAATTAAAAAAAAATAGATTCAGAAAGCATGTTCACAAACATATATGTATGTATCTAGTATTATACATACATATGTATGTATATACACTGAGTAGCTATTACATCCATCAAATAAAACTTTTGTGAGCATATAAGGAAACAACGCCTGCGAATATGCATTCAAATTGCTCGGGAATTTCATATTGCCAGATATATGTATATATAAATCGATATGGATGCTTACATATGTAAATATATATTTATACCTATTCTCTATTATCCAATGTGAATCATTCAATGCGTGTCCTTATATAATGTATATTGGATACATATGTGGCATATATGTAAGTTTGTTCGCACCTATTGCCCACTTCGTTGCCGCAGCTCGCTACAACTTCGAAGGATAGCTTTTAGTTGCCGCTGCGTTGGGTGGAGCTGTTGGGTAAAACCGAAAATATCTTTCTGTTTGCCGTGTGCAAACTTTGTTGCCTATTTTGTGGGTGTTATAAGCGGTTAAGTTTCAGATCACATTTGGTACGAGCGAGCAAGTTTTCTGCGTTAGTTCTGTGCTCTTTTATTGCGACACTGTTTGACATGTGTACGCACATAACACACACGTACACGTGCTTTGGGCGTTGTGGATTTTGTTGTTTTTGTTGGTTTGGGGACAAATTTCTTGTCCTTTAGGCTTTTTGCAACCAACAAATTACAATTTGCTTTCATCAGCGTTCAAATGTTAATTTAATATTCCTTTCTAAAATTTCGTTAATAAATGAAATATATTTTATTTATAAAGTAAACACCGAAAATTGAGTCAATACAGTCCTTCTAATAGTTTTGGTGTACGTGGCTGGTTTCTATGTAACGACTTACAATAAATGTTTATATTCTTATGGCAAAAATGTTTATAATTGTAGTATACATTTAGGATTCACGGTATGAAGTGTTATATCAGCTTATTATAAGAACTGGTATACATATATATATGAGATGTGATATATAGGTAATATTAATACACAATAAAACATGAAACGCTGAAAAATTGAACTTTGAGAGTAAATTTTCCACATGTAGCATACCTTTAGGGTTGCTATGAAAAGTAATTACTCATATAATTATTATTTATATGATAATTCCTTAGAAAAGATTATATACATATATGCCTGATTTAAATGATACAATAAAAATCTTATTTCTAAATGTCAAAGAACTATCATACCTAAGTACTTATAAATATATACTCGTATTATACCTTTGGGATTGCTTTGAAATGCTCAGTAAGAAATACTACATGTTGTATAATACTAGGCTTCACTACATTTGTGAACACAAAAAAATTAAATGTTCAATTCTGTAATAAGAAATAGTTCAAAATTTTTTCGGGATCCCGAATTTGACGGGATTTCAAATTTTCGGGATTCACAAATTGATGTCAAACCGAACGATTTGCTAGAGAAGAGCTACAAAAAATAAAATTCTGAAGAATGTGCCCCCGAACTTAGCGGGATTTCGAAATTTCGGGTTTCACAAAGTGATCCAAAATCGAAGGAAAATATCTAATAACATTCGAATTCGTTCTAAAAAACGTAATATAGTTTAATGTTGTAGTAATGTGTCAGCGTTACGAAATGAGCTAAAGATGTTTTCGGGATCCCGAAGTTAACGGGACAAACAAATTTTCGGGATTCACAAAGTGATGCCAAATCAAGCGATTTGCTAGAGTTTAGCAACAAAAAGCAAATTTCTGAAGAATGTTCGAACTTAGCGGGATTTCGAAGTTTTGGGTTTCTCAAAGTGACACAAACTCGAAGGAAAATATTTACTAAAAGTAATTGTAAACAAATTCGCTTTAAACATACTTAAGTCTTCGTTATACATAGGGTACATATTAGATTCGTTTGAATCGTTTTTCAAAAACTTAAACTGAAGTTTTCATTTGCTAAACACTGTCTTATTATTGTAGCTCTGATTTTGACGAGGTTTTCCAAAGAAAACGCGTATTTCTAGTCTAGTCAGCATAAGAACAAATTAAGAGCTAAAATGCAAACTCCCCCACTTCTAAAGAATTAAGCGAGCTTTGAATCTAAAACATAAGATTATCATAGACCTTTGTGTATAAAATGTACTTTTAACTAAAGGCCAGACCGTCAAGTGAATGTGCTTTATGCATCAAGGATGTTCCACAATGGTGGTGAACACAGCAGAAATAATTCGCCGCTACATAAAACCCACCATATGCTAATCCAGCTGGCCTTAAGTACTTGCGACTGCCATCTTTCACACTCCACTGTGCGTCACACGCCTAGCGAGCGAGTTCAGCTGCGGTCTGCTGACGATTGTTTGAGGATTTTTCACTCTCAACTTTGCTGCGCTGCTGCTTCTTTAGTTTTCGTTTTCCACAAACCGGCGACGACGCATGTTAATTTCCATGCGTGTGCACTAACCAATGCAAGGGACTGTCACTGACGGGGGTTGAACACTCGTTATGCATCGAAAAACTTCCCTAACCTTCGTGACTACGCACGCCGCTGAAATCCGAAATGCTACGCTGTCTGCGTGTCAACCACAGACGCGCCATGCCATAGCAACGCACATACACATACACATTCATACATACGTATGTATGTATGTGCGTGCGGTGAAAAGTGACTGCCGGCCGGCCAGCCGTCTGCAGTTCACTTCCGCATCCTTTGGCGTTGTGAGCTTTTTAAGTTGCATTGACTATTGTAAGTATCAAAGGAGCAGGGGTTGCGCACCCGGCTTATCCTTATTCCCGTCCTTCGCTATAATGTCATTCATCATTATATCCTTGCTAGCAACGGTTTGGCTGTGTGACGGGCGTGCATTATCATGAGTTTCATATTTATTATGCATTTCATAGCGTAACCTCGTAGTGGTGCGTAGCTCAATCTCTTCTCTATGCATGTTCTCTTCTTCTTTCGCTCAGCTGCTGTTTTGTAACAGTATAGCAGTGACATTTACTTATAGGTTTGTGCTTTCGTAGGACGTGTTGACGGAATGCATTCAGATTGTACTCAGATGAGCTTATAAGATTTTGAAGCCCAGCGGAATAGTGTTCTAAGCGTTCGGGGTAATGATGATGCCCCGTTTTTTAGTATTCTACTCTAAGAAATTATGCTCTTATGATTACGATATATGATTTCGATTACACAATTTAACGAAATAACCATCTTTGAAGATATTAATAGTCTAATTCTGAATTTTAGAAATGTCAGAGTTCCTATAAATTAAGTATAAATAATGAGCCATTTCGAGGTTCCCTACTTTTTAAAGGAAAACCACAGAAATTTCAATATTTTAATTGAAAACGTTTATTATCATTCGAAAAAACATTCTTTGACATTTTTTTGAAGATTATCTCTACGTCTCAGATGAATCATCCGTTGAGTCAAACTTTAGATGACTCTTTCAAGCATTTCGACTGGTAACTGGCGAATGAAACGCGTGATGTTTAGCTCTAAGGTGCTAATGGTGGGACATCTCACGATCTTAGTGACCAAACGACCGGCCCAAAACGTTAAATTAACTACTCACCGAAGTGTTTTCTCAATAAATCCGTTGATTGATGCGATGTGTGTCTTGTTGAAACTAAATGTCGCCGAGCTAACGAGGTTCAGTTTCAGGCATCAAATAGTCGGCTATTATGGCGCGATTATGATCGCCGGTCGCTCACATCGGCAACCTTTTTAATGAAATATGGACCGATGATTCCACCGGCCCACAAACCACACCCAATCGTTGTTTTTTCTAGATGAAATAACAACTCTTAAATCCTTTCAGGTTGCTCTTCGTCTCAAATGCGGCAATTTTGCTTGTTTACATACCCATTGAGCCAGAAATGAGCCTCATCGCTGAACAAAATTTGGGTCGAAAACGTCGGATTTTCTTGAAACTTTTCGAGAGTCCATTGAGCGAAGCGATGTCACTTGGGAAGGTCGATTGTCTGCAGTTCTTGCACAAACTCTTTTTTGCAAGCTTTCAATTAAAGATCTCGACCTAAAATGCGCCAAGTCGTTCCATACGTCGGTTCGAGTTGCTGCGAAAGGCGCCGAATCGACTCTTCACGGTCTTCGTGTACACTCTCAGCTACGGCTGCTATATTTTATTCACTGCGTGCTGGACGTGGTCTAATCGGTCGAATATTATCCAATAAGGAATGTTGGATCTCAAGATGGGACACGGTGTTGCGAATAGCCGAACTAATCCCTCAGCTTTTCAGATATTGATCTGTAATTTTTTACACGATCTTTTTCCCAAAAAAGCTGCTCATTTGTCGGAACTGTCGATATGTAATCACTATATCATATAGCTGCCTTATAAGCTGATCGATCAAAATTACATAAGTTCATGTATGGAACTTGTTTTTTACTTGTGAAGGGTGCTAAGCTTTGGTTCAACCGAAGTTAACGTTGTTTGTTGTTTTTTTCAGTTATTTTCAGAAACTTCTCGACAACGAAATCCTTAAAGCGTTTAATCCTTAAAATTCATTACATTTATGTACCTACATACATACGAGTATAAAAGTTTGCTTGTTCTTTCGGTTTACGCACAAAAAGCAATAACAAAAACCTTCAACAAACATGCGTCATCGGAGCGGTTGAAGGCAGGTGGTGCACGGCTTTCATCAATTCATACACAATGTCATCCTTTTGAAAACGCTAACCACTGTTGTCACTGTTGCCATAAAGACCCTTTCTGAGGCGCTGTGGGCTGAACAATGATTTGTTGTTGCTGTTATTTGCGTTTAGAATGTTTCTTAATTGTGCGTACTTTGATGAAAACTGACAGCAAGTGGGCGCTTTTTTGAACATTTTAATGAATATTAATTTTGTTTTGAAGGGAAATAAATAATTTCGTCAGGGTTTAGAGGCTTTAGGATTTTCAGATGAAACCTTAGGTTAACTTAGTGTTCCATTGAAAGGACGATTCAAAACGGAATCCCACTTGGACAGCTGAGGATGTGGGACCAATGCGATACTTAAATACTCCTATGTATTGATCGAAAAGACTTTCAAAAATCGACAAAGCCACACATTTGTTAAGGCGGTTGATATCAATTCCGGCGATTACGCCAAGCTGACAGAAAGTAGGACGTCAAGATATTTAACCTAAGTATTGCAAGAACTGGAGAGTAGAGAAAAAAGTATCCACAACACAACATTGATAGCGTCTGGCAAAATTTTCAGTTTACCGCTTCCACGCCTGTTGGGCAATGACCAGTAAGAACTACTGCGATTGCGGCAAGATGAACCTTACTGAGAGCGAGTAGTTTGGTGCATCTCCTGTGTTCCGCACTAGGCCAGAAGGATACGTTAGTAGCACAGAAGCTGTTTTTCGATCAGCACCAGTTAGGTGCACACGCAAAGATCGGAGGTCCAGCGCCAGAACCCAGGGGGACAACTGAAATCCAAGTAGTTCCTAATGTGATGTAATCGGAACAATGGTGCTCTATCTAAACCTGTGAGGTCTCATACTTCTTAACTAATTTTAAGCGCACAGTGCGCGAACTTAAATATAGTATTGCAGTCTAGTTTTGCAATCGGAGCGCAAGCTTACCTCCGTGAAAGAGCCTCCACTCCGTAGCAGTACATTGACTGCTTTCTTAATGGCAGTCATCTCTACATGTAAAACGCTACTGAAAACTTTCCTTCCAACATTCGCTCTGAGTTTCGACCCATCAGTGATAAAGCTCACTGTGCCTCTTCTCAAGCGGCTTCGCCTATCTATGAGCCCCTCGTCGGTATTTGAGCACAGTAAGGGCTATCAGCAGTGATCAACGTTTTTGGGAATGCAGTCGAAGAAGGGGAGAATTTTTGGTTGTCCCTGTATGGACTCTTTCATGTACCCGGCTTACTTTCTCAGCAATGTATCTGCCGCTTATGTCGACGGGTAATATGTGGAAAATTACATGAACCAAAATTGTCTTAGTTAGATTTAAGATCGAATGTTTAAATTTTTGGATGGATTTTTTTCTTTTCCTTTAAGGACATGACACACCCTGTAGAGAAAAACACTTTTCAAGCTTATAATGACAGTCCACTCCAGCAGAATGCGAGTATATAGTATTTATTGTATATTTTTTCTTTACATTTATTTATAACCAAAATGCATTACTACATTACATTGAATTACAAAACTGTATGTATGTACTCAAATGATTATTATTTTAAAACTAATGTTTTTCTCTTTCTTCTCATTTCAGGTGAGTTCAAATGCCAACAACCTAAGCAACTAGCACATAGAAGATGTGAATGTACTCAGTAATTAGTGCCTTGGTGGACACAGTGCTCGGTTGGGTAATTCGTAGAAATTCTTAGTGTTAAGCAATTTATTATTTCTTTTCTTTGTTACGCACGATTTCATAAGGCACGTTTCGATACCAAATGGCTAATTGGCAAAATACAACCTTGTATGCAATGTGGACACCATACTCGTACATATTGATATGCTCTTGTAGGCAAAAAATCGGAAGGATCAGTGAAAATCATTTTGATAAATCAAGCGTGATTGGTTCCAAAATCATTAATTTTTTTTTTGAAAAACAGCGTCTCGCAAACATCTGTGAAACAATGTTACCAGTATCTCATGAAACGTTACATTATATAGCTGGCGATGAGTTTTGGATCTTTGTTTACGATTCGGAAGCAGACGATCAATCGGCCGAATATCGTGGCACAGGTGAGCCGAAGATGAAAAATCACGTCAAAGCAGGCCCGAAACCAAGATTATTTTCTTCGACTATCGAGGTTTGGGGCACTCTAAATTCCTTCCGACCGGCCAAACTGTCAACGAGAAATGTTATTTGCGCGTGTATTCATTCTTCGTGATTTTTTCGTCAAAATTTCAACCAATATCGTGCTGCAACCACTGTATTCGCCTGATTTACCTCCGTGTGACTTCTAGCTATTCAGTAAACTCAAACGACCGCTCCGGAGAAACTGTTATAAGTCAGTTGAAGATATTAAACGTGAATCGCTACGCGCATCGCAGGCTATTCTGGAAATTGTCTTTAACAACTGTTTCGAGCATTGGGAATAACGTTGTCGAAAGTGCATTGGGGCCAAGGGGATTTACTTTGAAAGAGACGACACAGATTGATGAAAATTTTCAAAATAATGAACAAAATTTTTACGTACTACTTTAAAGTACTAAAATTGATTTATTATCTCAACCGAATCTTGAAAATTTGCTAAAAAGATTTGAACTTCATTTCCCATAAACTCTGTGGTTTATAGTTATCTTCTCTAGTTTAAGCACTGAGAATCATCTAGAACACCCAACAAAGTTATGCTTCTGTCCTAAAGTAGCAATTCCTTTGTCTTTTTGTTTTTATTGATTTACTTTTATGTCATAGCATTCTAATGAGCAACCGTCTTTTTTATTTTTATTGTTTTACAAGTTTTTTCAATTGTAATTATAATTGCTGGAAAAAAGGGGTTTTAAATTCCCATCACGTAGTCGCCATAATGTGGCATGTAACACTCACGTACACGTACATATGTACTATAAGTTTACATATTTGCATATGTCAGGCTTATGGTTGGCTGGTGTAGGGTTATTGCCGTAGACTTACAACTTCATGTGCGAGGTTTAACGTACTTTACGCTCCAACGCATGGGACAACGCATCGGCTCTGTTGGGCGACGCCACCGTAGACACATACATATGTATGTATGTACTATACGTATAGTCATATAAACTGCTCTATGTTTGTTCTTACTTTATGCTAGCCATTCAGACCATTAAATTTTTCGTGTATCTTTACAGTAGTGAGCACAAAAAATGCATTACTCATTGTAAACGATTTTTTAAAGATAAGTCTAATATCATAAAACAATATTGTAGACTAAGTCAAAAAATTAATTACAGCATTATTATGTTGATGACACTGCATATGGTGGGTCTTCCAACTGGTTCATTTATTAATTTATTGTTATTTCAATTATAAATTTTGTTCAATAATCGTTCGGAGTTTTATAATTGGGTATTGATATGATTGCAGCTTGTTATCGGTTTGCTTAAAATACTTTATCGACTTTTGTACTAGTTTTTCAATATTCTACGTTTAGCTTGTATCAATATTTTCCGCTTGCTTATGATTCACCAGTGTTTTATACTATCGAAAGTTATATTATCGATAAGTTATTATCGATATTTTTATGTTACATTATTGATTTTAACGCACCTTTATAATTATCGATAACTCAAAAAATTAATTTTCGATAAAAAAATTAATTATCGATAATTGAAGAATTACTTATCTATTACTTTACAATTGGATTTTTGTTTTAGTCTTCAAATTGGTTAATTTATTTGTTGTTATGATTTCATTTACAAATTTTGTCCGATAATCGATCGGCGTTTTATGATTGGCTATTGATATTTTTATAGCTCGTTATCGGTATGCTTAAAATGCTTTATCGCCTTTTTATAAGGTTTTTTTCAACGTTTTGCGTATAGTTTTTATTAATATTTTCCGCTTGCTTGTGATTTATCAAGGTTTATGTTATTGCAAGTTATATTATCGATAAGTTGTTATCGATATTTTTATTATTTTGTCGATATTCCTTCGTTTTATTAACACATTTATAATTAGCGACAGCTCAAAAAATTATTTATCGATAATTGAAGTATTACATATCGATTAATTTACAATTCGATGTTTGGTTTGGTCTTCAAACTGGTCATTTATGATTATTTAATTAACGCACTTTTATATATATCGAAATCTCTCCAAATTTAATTATCGATAATTGAAGAATAGATATATCGATTTCTTTACAACTCGAGGTTTGATAATACTTTTACAGCCTTTATTGACTACTTTATTTGGAACGGCAATAAGAATACTGTAAAAATTTCTTTTTACTTTCAAAATATAGTTTTTCTTAAATGCATTTTTAGTATTCATTCTTAACTTTTGTTATCGAAATGTTTTTACGTATATAAACTACATTTATTACATCTTACTTTTATATAAATGTCTAAATATAGTGATATATGACGTTATTATCTATATTTTCAAGTAATTTATCGATTTAAAATATATTATACTTGTTATCGATATTTATACATATGTACATACTACATACATACATACATATATATTTCAAGGCATCATTGTTATTTGCTAAACACATTATTTGTATTTTCGAACGCAATGTCACTAGTTTTACAATCGGTTTTTTAATTATCGATATCAATTTTATAAATATCGATAACAATTTTTTTTGGTATCGATATCGCTTTTTAATATAGATATTTTTATCGAATATTTTCTTCGATTTATTACCGATATTCGCGGATCTATCTATATTTTTTGTGCTTCGAAACCGAGTTTTGCACCAATCTGATGAAGCCCAAGATAATTTTTATGCTCAGCACGCGCTTTAAATTTTGTCTGCTTGTTCATAACACCCTAGCGGTTTGAAGTCACAAACTATTAATTCTGTTTCGCCTGAAAAACAGTGTGCACCTCAATTCTTTCTGTCCCTGCCATTGTGAGTTTAATAAAATTTTAATTGCTGGACAAAAGAAAAAAACAGCGACGTCTTAAAACCAATTCATTAGCTGGCTTATTAATTGTTTTCTTCTTCTTCTTTGAAGGGAAAATCGTTTTACGCGTATTTTTGTTATTTCAATTTCATTTTTGAATTTGTGAATGCAGCAACAAAGTCATTCGACTGCTGCTGCACACATACTCACACGCACTTTTCAACACATTCTTTTCAAATGGCTTTCTTGCTTGGCTGAGCGTCTTAACCTGTCGGCTATTAACAAGTGATTCACCTACACGCAACTCTTCCGGCTCAGTGCACCCGCTCCGCCATTGCGTGCTTTGGTCTGTTCTGTTTAGGTGCGTGTGTGTTTATGTATGTATGTGTACTTAGCTATTTGCTTGCAAAATTCTCTATTTTTTATGATAACAATAAAAAATATTTAGTCACTCGCAAATTTTACAGCAACAATGAGGACATACACACATATACATACACTGATTTGACCGGCAGTACTTTGGTCTTTGACATCACTTGTTACCCGGTTCGTTGCTTGCATTCGCACACGTAAGACTCTACCTTAATCTTTACTTGTTATATTTTAAATTTTAGCGCCGTTATGTCTCCCACGTGTTATATTCTTTAAATTTTTTGCTGATTTTGAAATATTTTTCCCTCTTTTGACAAATAAGCAAGTGCTCAAACGGGTTACCCTTTACTAAAACCCGTCTACAGTGGCCAATTAAAAAATGGCGTAATATTCTGAGGACAGATGAGTCTGAAATAGTTTTATTTGGTGGAAAGGGTTCGCGATCCTATGTTAAAAGACCTCCAAATTCGGAATATAGTATAGTTAGTAAAGTTAACGGAAAGACTGTAAAACACGCAAGTTCCAATATCATGGTATAGCAAGGTTTTCGCACTACGTTGTTGGGCAAATTCACCGTATAAAGACCATCATGAATGCAACAGAATACGCCAAAATACTCGAGGCAGTAATGCTATCGTATGCTTCTGATAATATGCCACAGATTTCGGTCACGCAAAAGAGACAATGACCCAAAGCATACCAGCAAAAAGGCTAAAAATTGGTTTTAAGACAATAATGTCTCTTTGATGGAATAGCCTGCACAGGCCCCTGATTTAAACGCCATCGAAAATTTGTGCGCTGATGTTAAGAAAAAGATATACGAGATCAAACTGACTAACAATAATGATCTTTGAGACACAGTGCAACAGGCCTGGACACTCCAACTCCACTTTAGCTCAAGTGCTAATATTTTGGCAGATCATTTATTTTGATTTTTGGAAAAATATGAATTTCTCGTACTAAAGAATGCTCGAAAGCACATTTATTTCTAAATAATATACTTCACGTTCTTATTTTATTACTTGACTAATAGACTAAAAGGAAATTTTAACCGTTTCGCAGTGTTCATTTGCAGCTTAGCTGCCAAAAATTATAACCATTAATGAGTCCACACTTCGTTGGGTGTTGTATTTTGTTTGATTTCAGCAAGCAATTTACCTTCGCTCGTTTGCAACTCTGCAATCAACGATCTCTGCTGCGCGCTTATCATCTCTTGCAGCCATTTTTGATCAGCCGTCAGCTCTTGCAGCAGCTCCGTGCTCTGTATTGCAATATTTTCCTCAATAAATGTTCCCAGTTTCTTCGACACAATGTCATTTTGCTTGCCCAGCGCAGTTTCTAGTTTTTCAATATCTTCGACCAAAGCATCATAATCCTCGAGTATTTGGCTTGAACTAAAGCAAGTTCATTAGATGTGTGTGATTTACCTATTAAGAGAATTTACAACTAATTTGACTGTATACCTGTTGACGACATCTGTCAATGTTCCTTTTGCATCGCTGACTTCTCTCTCCACGCTTTGTAGTGTTGACTCGCTGCCAAAAACTAGTGTGAAGGCCTGTAGCATAGCATTCAAAATGATTACATGAAAACACATATATATTTTTAGCAACCGTTATTTGTTTCTACTTGCATTATTGTCATCAGCCGCTGTGTTTCCTCCATATAGACAGCACATTATTAAGATTTGTAGCAGTAAGCAGGATGTTGAGCTTTTAGACATTATAATATGGCACGTGCAGTAGTCAAACAAAGTCTGTTTTCGAAAAAAGAACACAAATTTATATATGTATATCGCAATTTTATATAAAGCGCTCTTATGCTATTTCCAAATTTTTGTAGAGAATCTTAACAAATTTAGAGATGTTCTAAATTTGAACTAGTGTTGGGATCCCTGTCCAAGTAGATGGAACCTAAGTCCTTGAAGCTGCTTCTACCATGTCGCAAAACCGTCAGTTTGCGCAAGAGACTATGTCCATGTTGCACAAGTGCTTCCTGAGCCTGCAGTGCCCTGTATAGAGCGCGACAAGGGAACAGAACTTGTTTTGAGAGAGGTTGATCATATCGCTAAACTTTGCGAGGTTGTACCTTCCCAGTAATAGCTTGGCGTGGCGCATTCCCGCTGGCTGCTGCCAGTGCCGTTCACTCCCCACTCAACACCTTAATGGTGTGGGGCCCCACCTCAATGCATGGTTCTTGCCCCATAATCCTGGACGCTGCCGCAAAGCAGGCTAGTTCTTCGGCCAGCTCATTGCCGGCTACCCCTTTATGCCTCGGCACACATATTAGGTACATAGAAGGTGCGTTCCAAAGTTAACAGGACTTAAAAAAAAACAGAACAAATGGTTTTTTCGGCAAAATCAAGTTATTTTATTCAAAATAGTTTCCTTCTGCTTCAATATAGCTTTTTACACGGTCCATGTCGAACGAGGGTTTTAGCTCGTTGTCCGGTATGGCCGCCAGTATGCTGATGCAAGCCTTTTGAATGGCCTCTACGTCTGTATAACGCTTTCCTTTCATGGGCAAATGCATTTTTCCGAAAAGGAAGAAGTCGCATGGTGCCATAACATGTGAATGCGGGGAGTGGTTAATGGTTAAAATGTGATTTTTGGTCAAATAATCGGTCATAAGCGTCCTTCGACTGTTGGATTCTGAGCAATTTTAGGTCGTTAGTATTTTAGTTCCGTCAAAATGCGATAAATCGATGTTTTGGAGATGTTCAATTCCATTTCCATGAATTTCAATGATGATTTCGGCTGATTTTGGATGAATTCACGCACAGTTTCGATGGAATTTCCGGTGATCACGGATTTTGATTGGCCCACATGCTGATCGTCATTTATGTCCTCACGACCACTTTGAAAACGTTGAAACCACTTGTGCACTCTGCTACTGGATAGGCAATCATTACCATAAACTTGTTTCATCAATTGAAACGTTTCGATAAAAGTTTTACCAATTTTAAAACAAAATTTAATGTTGGCTCTTTGTTCGAAGCTCATTTTCGCACAGATAACACAAACATACTGACACTTAAAACGCAATAACTTCACTTCCAATCAATGAAATGTCATGAAATTCTCATTGGACAATCGATAAAGATAGCAGATTCTAACGCATCGGTCTACATATATGCAGATGTAGTCACCAGGGGGCGCTAGATTCAAAAAGTCCTGTTTACTTTGGAACCCATCTTGTACTATTGCAAACTGATAGGCGGTTCAGCTTTCCTATACACTCCTCCACTAAAAGCGATTGGACCTCATAAGTGCCGCATCGTTGACTATAGCGATACGCTGGTTGTGATGGAGTTTGATTTCTGCACACTGACTTATAGCAGAGAGCTTGACGCTCGGAAAACGTCCCATTGATATGGATAGTTTGGTATGCGGTCCCACAATGTCTTCCGTCAGTGTACCACTGGATAGTGCTACCCCTCAGTAGTAGGTCGAGCGTGGAATCACTCCTCTCCGCCTTATTGCCGAGATTAACTCTAAACTTCTTTGTAAAGTTTACCGTCTTCGGCATTGACCCTGAAGCGCAGGCGCAGTCGCAGGCGGCCTTTGCAGCTTCGATGGTTGAAGGCCTGCCGAAAACTGAGTTGCCTTCGATGCCCAACCGCTTCATAAGTGACAATAGGGTGTACCATCATGGTATAAGCTGATGATACCTGGCTTGCAGCCCCAGGATCTTCCGTCTAGGCGTCTGCATTGCCTTGGTGGTTCTGGACAGTGTTAATTCCGCGTGCCTATTCCACCGTAAGGTTGAGTCTAATGTGAGGCCTAGGAATTTGACCTCTTTAGACATCATCAACTCCTTGTCACCAAGTGTTAGGGACCTCAAGCCCGGAAGAGATCTTCGCTTTGTTAAAGGGACGACGGTTGTTTTTGACGGGTTGATATTTAACTGTACCGTATTGCACCATCCCTTTGCTAGACTTAAGCCCCTTTGGACTATGTCACAGAGCGTGTTCTCAAATTTACCTCGTGTCATTATGACAATGGCATCGGCGTACCCCTGGCACCGAATCCCACTGCTTCTGAGCAACTACAGGATCTCATCTACTACTAGGTTACATACATAGTAGGGGGGATAGAACTCCTCCCTGTGGACAACCCCTAGTACCAAGACGAATCTTACTCTCCCCCACAGTGGTTTCAGCTATCCTAGTATGCAGCACAGCCTCAATTCATCTACTGGAGCCGCAACATTCCTTTCCTCCAGTGCCTTGCTGACGCTTGCGTGGAACGAATTATCAAATTATTTCGATGGTTTGTATTAAATAAGGCAAATGTGCACTTCTATGTATTATATGAAAGTAGATTAGACCGTTCATTGACATAGGAACAGTTGTTTGCGTTAAAAGAAAGATCACACCGCACGAATTATCAAGAATTAGCGGCGTTAATGAACAAAGTTTAAACATTTTTGAGTATCTTGAACTTTACTACGAAATTTCACAGATAACTGTCAACAATTTCGCTCTCGAATTGGTGCGCTTGGTTCTGTTTCTTCTGCTTTTGAACAATGCACTTAACACGGGTGTCTTTTTATTTTTAATTTCTCGGCATTTTTTTTATACTTTTCACAAAACAAAAACAAAATATAAATATAAATAAACTTTTAACGATTACCTTCACAGCTTTTCTCTTAAAACGTATAGAGAGCATACCGTTACTTTTCGCAATGACTACAATATCAAAAGCAAACCGCACCCAGTGCTCTTACCAAGCCAACTGTCTATGCATTTCACAAAATTTTTCGAAAAAATGGAACAATTAATGCAAACGTGAACAAGGTGGCGAGCGCGAGAGTGAGAGAGCTGGCAGTGGGGGCTCATGACACACGCACACTGCTGGCGATTTGCCTGTCTATCTTTCGCCGGTGTATTACAGAGGTTATCACAAGTTGGTGAAATTCTATATACACCGTACAGTGAAGCCGAAACTGGAAACCTTTTCGCAATATGAAAAAATCGAATTCAAGATATAGTCTTTAAAATACCGCTGCCTTTTTATTCCTACATTTAATCCGTTTAAGCCGTGAACAATATTTTTTGGTGCACTTTCACATTTACGAAGTACCCCGCTGCGTCTCTATCATTCCAATGAAATATGGACTTCTAGTGCAGGATCCACATGCCGTATCGCCATATGCACATAAACCACATCTTCCCAGCTATTCCAGAGCACATTTGTAAGCTTTGTATGCAAGTTCCTAGAAAAATGGTAAATTCAATTAAATCCTGCTGAAACACCCTGTATACGTTACCAAACTATCTACAAACTACTCACCCACTACTACAAACATCCTGTTCTTTTGTCTCATTATACCACCAGCCACTTTGCATTGTCTTCGCACAGTCATTGCCAACATCAAATGTTTGAAAACTCCAATCTTTTGCGTTGACCAGATCATCCCTAAGGTTTTCGATATCTAATGATACTAAACGATATTGTTCTGTTTCATTGGCTATCAAAAAGTTCGCATACATTCTATAAGGACTATCATTGGTTGCTGTGCCCAATTGTATCCATAATTGGGAATTCGAACCCAACAGTAGTTTATGTAAACGCTCAAGTCCAATAAAAAAACTGCCAGTTAGATCACCGAAACCATTTTTGTACTCCTGCCAATTGCGGTTGAACGATAATTCGTCACTAATACGTCGCTGTATCAGCAGCCAGGTCTCGTCACCGTTCGGACCAGGTAAACAATAACCATACATATTGTTCAAATTGTATTTTGTCATATTCAAAGCGTAAATGCCGCCTGCTGTTGTTGCTTCTTCGGACTCCACGGCTTGCTTCGACTTGATCGCTTCGTGGCAGCTGCTTGCGGTTTCAACACCAACTTTTGGCTGCGCATTCACTACGACCGTTTTGTCGTAAGTATTCGGCACATATGTCGCATACGAAGGCAATTTTTCTTCGTCGGTATATACCTCAATTATGTTTCCAATGTCGATCAATAATGCGATAGCTTCTGGCGGTAACTTGAGGATCTCTTCGGGTTTATTTTTTAGATTTGTCAATAAATTGATTAGTGTTTTGTGTGCTTTCTTGTCGATTTGTTTTTTATTTTTATCGCTCTCCTGTGTGCAATGCTTCTGTTTACCGAGTTCACTTTGCATTTCCTGCAACAATTTGGTTTCGAACTTCTTCAGTTCTTTCTTATATGTCTTCATTTGTGTTTCGAATAGGTCCTGAATGGTTTTCTTGTAATCACTTTGCTTTTGCACCAGTTCCTTGCTCTGTGCGTTGAGCTTCAACACGATGTATTTTTGTAGCTTCTGCAATATATTATCATTACTTTGCCTCTTTTGTGTAATCTCCAGATTTTCCAAACGTTTCTGCAGGCTTGCGTAGTTGTTCCGTAGGTTGCTTAAACTAAAAATTATTGAGAAAACGGTTTTAAAAATAAGTATACTGTGTTAAGAGACCCTTAATTAGGAATTACTTTGAGAGGGACAACATAGATTTTGAGGAAGAAGTTGTGAATTTTAAAATTATGAGCAAAGTCTTACTATTTTTTGCTCAAAGTCTTACTATTTTTTGCTCATAGTAGCATACTGTCTCAAGAGACCCTAAGTTAGTTTGAGTAACTTTTGTTGCAAGGTTTGAAAGACAATTCAGTTTGTTTGTATTATTGTTTGTGTAATCACCTCTGACGATGTTCGCTTAATTTTTCACGCAAATTTTTGACCTCCTTATGTAAATTTGCTATGTTTGTCTCGTCGCCAAAAAGTAACGTGTATACCTGGCGAGTAAAATTTGTAAATATTTGCAGCATTTAGACCATTTTACATATATTACGTTGCTGTTTCGCTCCACCGAAATGGCAGCATGACTGCAAACAAATATCAAAAGCGCGAAATATACGCAACAATTACGTATATGGGCCATAATTATAAGGAAATTGGAAAAATTGTAATACTCTCAATTTTTGAAAACACTCTCAACACTCACATAACGTTCAAAGCACAATGAGAGAACACTCTTATCACAATATTTACACTTTTATGCCCACAAAGGCACCACAAAAGAAAGTAATAAAAATATGTAAGTCTTTTTCAGCGATATTTGCTATGCGTTGAGGGCGTGGCATCAATCTTTTTTATTATCTTCTTATTACTTTCACTATTTTTGAAAAAAAACAGCGCACTAATTTCGATTTCTAAATAGAACGGTTATCAGTCCTGTGCTTTAACTCAAACTCATTGTTTTCGTCCGCACTTATCGCTTTCACTTTAGAAACTGTCTCACAATCTACAAAAGCAAATATTTTTCCCGAGCTGATTTGATAGCGGGTTCCGGCCAGCCGGAAGGTTGCGAGAAGAACGGTTTGCGAGCGAACTTAAAAGCTGTGAAAGTGAAATACAGAATGCGAGATTAGTCGGCGTTCAGCTCTCTTATATTGCTCTTCTGCCCATAATCTTGGGTTGCTATCAATTCTTAGGTGTTTCCAGGAATTTGAAATTATCTTGTATTGCTATTTCACAATCGCAAATTCATATTCAAAAGCATGTCACAACGTCTGAGAAGACTTTCCGTTTCTAATTTAATTTAATTTCTACCTACAATGGCGATTTTGATAAAAAAAATAACAATCGATTAGTCGACAGTTGAAAAATATCAGCTTATACAAAATAGATTGACTTATACTATAACTATCGATTAGTCGATAGTTTCAGAGTATCGGCATATACATAATATAACGAATTATGCTGTAAAAATCGATTAATTTGTAGAACAAAATTGTCAGCTATACATAATATATCGACTTATACTATGAAAATCTTTTAGTCGATAGTTTAAAAATATCAGCGTATAGATAATACATCGGCTTATACTATAATAATTGATTAGTGGATATCGGCTTATAGCATAAGAATTTCTTAGTCGATAATTTAGAAGTATCAGCATATACATTTGTAACTATTTAATAAGACAAGATTTATCTTACTGTGCCAATCTGAATAATATTTTTAGCACCTTAAGGTGTACCTTAAGACAATCAAAAAATTATCGATTCTTTTAAATTCTAGATTGGCCTAACCACTTACACAAATTATTTCAAATTATTTGGTGAACTAATAATTTTTTCATAACAATTTCTCGTCTACCAGCTGATCAATAGTCGACTGCATAGCTTTTAATGCTGAGTTAATATCGATAACTTGAACATATATATCATTTATCGATATAAATCGATTTTAAATTATAAGCAGATAAATTAAAATATTTTTTTGGAAAATGCAATCATCACGATTCATCGACATATCGACATTCGTTATGCATTAATTTATCGATAAGTCTCTACATCGTTATACATACTCAGTGTCTATCAAAAAAATATTTGAACAAGCTCTGTACATACATACTATACATATATATTATATATAGCTACAATATTTATCTTTCTTGCCAAGTAAAGGCATATGGACCAATTCAGTGAAGATTTCTTGAAATGATTTAAAGATTAAAACGCTTATCGCTGGTTTCTGTGGAGCTATGACTGCAAAATTACCAAATAATGCATTAATAAACATACTTACTATCTGATCAATTTCACACAGACTGACAAAACAACAACATGTTCACGTATTTTAATACAAATCTTTATTATAGCTTTCAAAATACGCTTCTTAGTCAACAGAGGCCAACGCTTTTCCATAAACTGTTTGTTGATATCCTCAGCTAACTCTTTGTTATCAACACTACGATTTTCAAGCTTTGTTTCTTTGACTTTTTCGGTATTACTGTTAGCTTCTCTGTTAATATTCTCTCCTATGTCTGATGAGAGACAAATTTTCGATGACTTCACGATCTTCACTGATTGCTTTGTGCCACTTAAATATACAAAGTGCGTCCCAAAGTAAACCAGTCGACATATAGATGGCGCCACCAAGGGGCACTAGATTCAAAAAGCTCTATTTACTTTGGCACGCACCTTGTATGTATTCGAGTGTTAGTCCGTAGTCTTGATTCCATTGAAAATACAAAATTAGAAGAAAACTCGTTGTTCATTTATTCCATGGTAAAAATCGCCAGACAAACTTTTCGCGTCGTAATTAAACACTATTGGCATATGGAGATCAAACTTCACACGAACATATAAAAATATTATACCAATCTATGAAAAATGCGTGTATGGATCGTGGTTAAATGAAGCAGTTCGAGTCAAAGTTTATGGAATGGTACATTCATAAAGCAATTTTTATTGAAATTCATGTGTTGGACTATTTACTGTCATCTATGGGTTAAAATCTATCATAAAAGGCATTAAATTCCATAATAAAGGGTGTGCATAGTATTAGGTCTACAACTTTGCTTCCGTCGTTTTCCAATAGATGTCTCTAGGATCAAGCACTGGTCGATTAAATCGAGTAAATCTTTTATATCGATCTTGGACATTTGTGTCAACATTAACCCAACAAAATATTTGTAGAGATCTGTTTGCATCCCAAACTTATTGTCAACTGAAAATGTCACTTTTTGATCCGAATTCTCGACATTTGCGGGAAATTTGCTTTTCTTTTTTAATTCCAAGAAAAGTGCGGCTGAGGCTCATCGAATGCTTTCGGATACGTACGGTGAGGCTGTCCTAAGTGAAAGAACATGTCGCGAATGGTTTCAACGTTTTAAGAATGGTGATTATGAAGTCGAAGACCGGCATGGTGGTGGAAGGGAGAAGATTTTCGAAGATGCTGAATTGGAAGCATTACTCGACCAAGATACGTTTCAAAGCCAAGACGAATTGGCCGAATCGTTGCAAGTGACACAGCAAGCCGTATCAAAACGCCTCAAAGCCACGGGGATGATTCAGAAACAAGGAAACTAGGTTCCTTACGACTTGAAGCCAAGAGATGTCGAACGGCGCTTCTTTGCATTTGAACAGCTGCTTCAAAGGCACAACCGAAAGGGATTTTTACATCGCATTGTAACTGGCGGCGAAAAATGGGTCCACTACGATAATCTTAAGCGAAGAAAGACATGCAGAAAGCCTGGATATGCCTCCACGTCGACGGCAAAACCGAACATTCACGGCGCCAAGGTTATGCTCTGCATTTGGTAGGACCAGCTGGGGGTGATATATTATGAGCTGCTAAAGCTAAGTGAAACCATCACAGGAGATCGATACCGAACGCAATTGATGCATTCGAGCCGAGCACTAAAAGCAAAACGGCCACAGTACGAGGAAAGACACGATAAAGTCATTCTCCAGTATGACAGTGCTCGGCCTCACGTCGCAAAGGTGGTCAAAAACTATTTGGAGACGCTGAAATGGGAGACCTTACCCCACCCGCCGTATTCTCCAGACGTTGCGCCATCTGACTACCACTTGCTCCGATCGCTGGCACACGGTCTAGCTAACGAGCACTTCAGTTCTTATGAAGAACTCAAAAATTGGATTGATACTTGGATCGACTCGAAAGATGAGGAGTTCTTTCGTCACGGAATACGCATGCTGCCAGAAAGATGGTCAAAAGTTGTAGTGTAGTTACCTAGCGACGGCCAATATTTTGAATAACATTATTGTAACAGTTTTTATACAATAAAGCCTTAAATATACAAAAAAAAACGACGGAAGCAAAGTTGTAGACCTAATATTTATTATCATACTTCGTGTAATTTCCCAGCATTCCATAATACTATTTATTGATTATTTATTTTTATAATTTGTTTGTTTTAACTGGCACCCAATGGCTTCGTTATCTAATCTAGTTTGCTTATCGTTGAGGTTGAATGACTACTTTCCTACAATTACTAAACAAATTATAAACTTACTAAGCACATAAACCCACTTATACTTGTAGTGACCCCTTTCCCAAAGGTCTCTACATATGTGTGCATGTGTGTGAATATATTGTATTAGCATATGTGTGCATGTGTGTGTTTACGCAAAAAGTGCATTTGCAATTGTGTCGTCACTTGTGTCATTTTACATTGCCGCTGACCCACTTTGGGCGCGTGAATGTGGCGCTTAAAAATATTTACATATCTACACATACATACATACATACACACACATGGTAGCTAGAAAATACGGCCGTAGTGGCAACATTACGACACCAGAAGCAAACAGAACAGAAAGAAAAAGTATTTTCTAAAGCACTAGCGCAGCTAAAAATGATAAAAGAGAGACACAAGAAAGAGAAAGAAGTAAAATAAAACCAGCGGATACCAAAAAAAAAACATAGTTTTGTTTATTGTCAAAAATTGAATAACTGTATCGCACAATAAAATATCTGAATAATACTGAATTGTTGTTGCTGTCATCGTTTGAAGTATGTAAATATGTAAAATCGAGGAAAATGGAATGACCTTAAAAACAGCAACAATAAGAGTTAAATAAAACAGGAAAAAGAAAATATACCCTTCATAAATACAAAAGATCTCATATGCTGAAATGTTCGTTGCATCATTCTGAACAACTTTGCCAAAGAAAGTTGGATCTAAAACCGGTTTCGGGACGTCAATTTTAAAGGCGACTATCTATGCTTATTTTACCATAAATAAACCTTCTTAAAAATATGTTAAATTGGAGTGAATGGTATCAATTATACTATATGTGTATTTTAGTTCTGTGCAATAACCATAAGTTAGTTAACCATTGGTTAACTTCACTCAAACTTTATCATAACCAAGTTTATTTTAAAGGGGGTATTCTGGTCTGGAAATTTAAAAAATCGAAATTTTTTTTTATATTTTCAAAGTTTAACTATTCAAGAATATGTGTACAAGAGGATTTTTCCAAATTCAAATTATTTTCGGTGATATAGGCATTTTTCTGACCCGGCATCCAAACTGGTTCGGCCGGAACTAACCGAACAAGACTTTTTTCGAAACGATACCCACGATTACTCTGTTTCTACTGGACCGATTTACTTGAAATTTTTATAGAGTCTTCTTTATAGACTTGTCTATGGTTGGAACTAGCCCCATCCCCAAATTTTATTTTTATTATTTTTAAAAAATTCGAAATAGTCAGAAAAAGTGATCCAAAAAAACTTTTTTTTAGGCAGTCGCCATTTTGTGAAAAAAAATTTTCCCACTTTTCCTTAGTTCCGGCCATTGCGACATTATTCTAGATTAAAATCTTTTTTTTTTTTGGTTTCAGATAACTAGGAGGGTTGAAATCATGGGTATGGTCACGTGGAAATTTTTAGAGATCCCCCACTTCGTCAGCTCATAATTTTTGAAATTTTTTACTTTTTTTAGTTTTTAATTTTTTTCTGTACTCTTCTAAAATTAACAAATAACTAATAAAATTCATGATGTAACTGTCGGTTAGTTAACCGCTGGTTAATATACATACATATATATCCTTTTATACAAATGTATTTGAAAATCTCTTTAATTGAGAATGAGAAGCTTACATGGTGTTAAGTGTACACATAAAGCGATATACATATAACTGGCGGTTAGTTAACCACGGGTTAACTTCGCTCAAACTTTATCAACAACAAGCTTATTTTAAAGTGTAATGTCAATATGGCATCTTTTGTTTTGCTGTTTCAAGGAAATGCATGGTGTAACCGTCAGTTAGTTAACCGTTGGTTAAACAAAATGTCTACAAATGATTTGAAAATCCGTTTAATTTAGAATGAGAAGCTTACATGGTGTTAAGTGTACACATAAAGCGATATATAACTGGCGGTTAGTTAACCACGGGTTAACTTCACTCAAACTTTATCAACAACAAGCTTATTTTAAAGTGTAATGTTGATACGGTGTGTTCTGTGTTGCTGTTTCAAGGAAATGCTTGATGTAACTGTTGGTTAGTTAACCGCTAGTTAATATATACTATTTTATTTTATACATATTTTTTGAAATTTTTTTGGGGTGAGGTGTTTACATAGTGCAAAGTGTACACATTACACGAGATACATATAACTGGCGGTTAGTTAACCACGGGTTAAGTTTACCCAAACAAATTTGAAATGAAGGTTATCTAAATTGAGGCGTCTTATAGTATCAAGCTTGCATGTCTATAGAGTGCCTTTATCGTCTATAACCTTTTTTTTTGCGAGCATTAATGCGAACTTAAGCCGATAAACAGCGATGGGTATCTGCCGCCAATTTTCCTACCCATTTTTGCGTCATTACAATGCCAGCTTTAAAGATGCTTTAAATCATTCTTAAACATTAAGCATTCTTAAACAGCCGAAAATAACTGTAACCAGCATATTCGGCTTTTGAACACATTTTAATAATGTTGCATAATGCATTTGGCATTTAAGTTGTTGGCTCAAACTGCAGACAACAATAAGCTGCTCAATGCTGTTTAGAATATTTTTGCTGCTCGGCCTTAAGTACCCAGCGAAGGAGAGCGAGGAGAGGAGAGGAGAGATGTTACTCTGCGCAAAGTTAAATGCGCTGTATGTGACGCTGACAGCGTTGCATTGCCAACAGCACACAGTGCCGCTGACAGCTGCAGTTGCAACAAACACACAGAGTCGCTATGAATGCAGCGAATGTTGTGGAATGTAGCAATGAGCGTGCAAAAATTTTGGTATTAGAAAACAAAA
Source organism: Bactrocera neohumeralis (assembly GCF_024586455.1). Taxonomy (NCBI): domain Eukaryota; kingdom Metazoa; phylum Arthropoda; class Insecta; order Diptera; family Tephritidae; genus Bactrocera; species Bactrocera neohumeralis. The sequence goes on from NC_065923.1 coordinate 47,681,614, forward strand.
ACAAAACATGTGCACAAAATATAGGAAATAGAAATAAATAAATAAACTTGTGGCAACTTTACATATCTGTGCAGCCAAGTTAGCGCAAAGTAGAACAATTGCGCTGACAACCGACAAGCACGAGTTGCTTTTCGGAAAAATTTGCCAAAAAAAAAACAAAACAGATAAAAAAAATTGTTTGAAAGTTTTTGGTGTTTCTTGTGGCATTTTGTATTTATTTTTAATTTTTTTTATATTTTATTTTTCTTTTTTTCATAATATTAAACTTTTAAATTTTATTCTACATTCAAGCGTTCAATTGTAATGCCATTTTTTCCAGTTCAAGTGACTTGAATGTGCATGGAATTGGCAAGTGGCATTGCTAAAAAGTGGCACGTGATGTATGCAACAACTGCAAATGTGTGTTTATGCGCTAGTGTGTATACCGTTATTTACTGCCACAATTAAGCAGGCACAATTTTCGGCAATGCCTTCACCCGCAATTGTCGCTGGCATAGCACATATTTGCTGCATTTTTTTTTGTGTTTCTGCATTTGTCTGTGGCAGTCAATCGCTGACAAAATCAGCATAGCATAACATAGCACAACATAGCATCGCTTAACAAGCGTACCAGCATCAATATAACATTCAAATTTGCTGACAATCACAACCAAATTCATCGTTTTCGGTTGGACCAATTGCTGCTGTGGCCGATTTATGCCCAAATTCGTTGCCACAGCGATTGTGTTGTCTTAAAAATTCTATATAATTATACATATACTCTAAAATATAGTTAAATTTATTTACAGTTACATCTAATAAACTATCCAAACAAGATAACCGATTGCATCAAAGCTATGAACGCACCTTACTCTTGACAAATATAACATATTCCATAAAATAATCCCTAAATTTAATCGGTTAGTTGGTATGAAACCTATGTATGTATATGTTATACTGGTCCGATCTGAATATTTTCTGCGGAGATTATACAGTTACTTTGTACAATGATCCGTGATGAATTGATTAATTCCAGCCAAATTTCGTGAAGATATCAAGTTTCGGTATCTATCCCATCCCGTACCTGTTATGGTCGATTGTAAGGTTGCGCGGTTGGCAATTTGTTCTCTCCACCCACCCCTTATCGTGCCAGCTGTTCTTTTGCCTTGTACGAAAACTACCACAGTTCCCTTATACCGAAATGCTGATGAGTGCCCTTAGAGAACAGGAGTACCAGTCGAGGAGAAAATCGTTCTGTTGTCCGTTGTGATTAGAGTTTTTCAACGTGCAACCTTCCTTGTGTTTGTTGACGTGCGTCAATCGGGTGCGTATCATCGCTGCTACCAAATAGTGGTTCGAATCATTGCTAGGGCCTCGGAGCGTACGCACGTCTAAAACACTGAAGATGTGTCTTCCGTCTTTTACAACATGATCGATCTGGTTGGTGGCTTTTCGATTCGGCGACAGCCAGGTAGCTTGTTTAATTTTCCTATGCTGGAATCTAGTACTACAGATAACTATATTTGGGAACCCGGCGAAGTCGGTCAGCCTTAAACCATTTTCGATGTTTCATCATGGAGGCTGAAAGATATCTCCTTTGTCCCCCCTGGTGTTAAAGTTGACAAGCACGATTTTGACATCGTGGCGTCTGTCAGTTTTCATAGGTGCGTTCATAGAAGGCATTTTTGGTCAAATCGTCCTTCCCGTCTGCCGTGGCGTGGGCGCAAATCAGCGATATGTTAAAGAACTTTGCTTTGATGCGGATTGTGGCTAGACGTTCATCCACCGGGGTGTATGTCAGGACTCGGCAACGGAGTTTTTCTCCCACCACGAACCACACACCGAATTTGCGCTCTTTTGTATGGCCACTGTGGTAAATGCCACAAGGACCTTCTCGTCTCAGTCTTTGTCTCGTCCATCGCACTGACATTCAAGCTACATGCCCTCAAATCGTAGTCCTTATTTCGTTTGCCATGGTCGTCATCAAAAGGGTGGTCTCTCTTCCGAGGCAGTTGGTAAGTTTTCATTCGGGGTGTTTTTTTAAATGGCCAAACCCAGCGGAGAAGCCTTCTCACTTTAGCTCGTCTTAAAGGGGATGTTTTTGGATACTCAGAGAATACTTGCTATAAGGCTGGAAGTCGTAAATCCGTACCTTTCTAATTTGTCAACCAGACTTTGCCTCTGGAGTCTTGTTGTAAATGTTTTATGTTTCTCTCTTATTGATAAGATTTTAGCTAAAAAATTATTGGATAATTTTGCTTGCGATCATTGAGAGAACATTGAGAGAGGTAAGTGGTTGTGGTCAAGCACACAAAGACCCAGAAACCTCCGGCCCTATAACTCTGCTCTGTGTTGATCGCAAACAGGATAACGTGTAACTTTCCAGCTCAGTGGTGCTTTTTCTGTAATTCTATCATAAGATCTTCATGCAAAAAATTTACCAGAAATGAAATTTCGGACATCTTTCCATACCACCAACGCCTAGTGGAGGGCATTTTTCTCAGCCGTAACATAAAACCAGATGTAGGACAAACAAAAAAAAAAACAACAAAAATCATTCACCATGCAAGTTCCGATTAACGCCCATAACTGTAACTAAACAATAAAGTATATACATATAAATCCAATTATCTTCTTTGCTTGCGACGTCTGACGCAAATTCCTCAAAAAATATTTATAATTATCGGCTGTGTCGATTTCAAAGCGCACTAAAGAAGGAAGAGGAGAATATTGAATGACCTTGTCGCGTAGCAGCCGGTGTGCGACCTCCAACTAGCATAATTCCTAAGACGCTGCGATTTCGTCAAAAAAGGAAAAAATCTATACTAAACACCATTTCAGTATATAATTTATCATAAATCGCAACAATACATAAAAACCTGTGTATTACATAAGTTTCGTAACTTGAGTTAGTGGCGTAACGACTTTGTTTTGCCGGCGGTGGGCCGAGCGAAAATCAATTAGCGAAGATGAGTAGCTAAAAAGTCATAACTAATAGCAGACATTGACTTAGCTACTGCGCCGTCGAAAAGTCGAAAATGGCCCACAGCAAAAACCGAAAAAAATTATTATATATTCTACAACAAAAAAGTACAAATCATAAAGCTTACAGAAATTTTGAATTTTGATAAGCAAATTGACGTAGGCCGCATTTTCTATTAACTAATTATTGCGGCCTCCAGACAACCCTAGGCACATATAATATTCAACAAATCAGTTGTCGAGCTTTAGGTTAGGTTGCCACTTGACGATAAAATGTGTTAAACTGATATATTTGGAGCCACTGTGGTGAAATTTTTCGCTCTTTACTCCATTTATTGCACCGAACTCGGTAAATGGGGTGGACAAAGATTTTATATGCGAATGTCTGTCTCTGTGACGTAACCAAATAAAGCTCCGAGCTTGAGAGGCTTAAGAACTTTTTGAGCGAAATTCGAATTTATTATTTACTTTAGATTGGACAAGCTCTTCCACGCTCTCCCAATTTTATTGTGATAAGTCACATGAAAGTTCGAAAATTTTTAGTCTAAATATATGGGGGCTAAGGGAAGTATTGACCCAATTCAACCATTCAACCCATTTGTAGTACACAGACATCCTACCATCAGGAAGTGATTCTCTCTGAATTTCAATTATACACATATATCACACATTTGCAAATATTTTCGGCAAAAATTCCACTAGAAGCACTGGGTCCACACATTCAGTACCTAGGGGTTTAAACAGTTTTTGTTGGATTTGGACAATTTTTGGCCATAAGGTGACAATATTCGAGAAAAATGTTATCCCGTTTTATTAAGTGCTTCTTGATTTATACCACTCGGAAGAAAAGATTCAGATGGAATTTAAAAATGTGTTATATGGGAAGTAGGGGGGGAGGGGGTCTGTAGTTCGATTTCTCCCATTTCCTCACAATAATACAAAAATGTCGGAGGAATGTGACTTAACAAATTTGATTGAAATCTGTTGGGCGGGTCTCGATATATTTATTTGATTTCACCTAAAAGAGGACGGTGTCACGCCCGTCGTCTAATCTTGACCCCGGCTCCATTAAAGGCTTCTGATACCATATCGGGGGTAAAATTTTATGTCTCTCTGGTGTATTCAGTTGGTGATTTATCGCGCTTTTAGTAGTTTTTAACAGTACCGTTATGTGGGCAGTGAGCGGGATTATCTTCCGATTTCATCCGGTTTGCACTCTGGATCATACACACATAGGAGTTCTTATATTTGCGCTAGACGAATTTGGTTATTGTAGCGTTATTGGCTTAGGAGATAAGTACTTACATTAAATATATTAGGGGGCGGGGCCACGCCCACTTTTTTGTCTTAATTTAGTGCTTAGTTATTGTACTCTACAAGTTTTCGGTTAATGGCGTGTTTTAGGCGTGGCAGTGTTTCGATTACGCAAATCTACTTACTTGTACTTTTTCCTACGACTCGCACTTTTTTGTTTTACTGAGGAACAGACATACTAAGTGTCATCGAGGTATCTAGCACGGACGGACGGACGGACAGACAGACAATCAACTGGATTTCAACTTTTCTCGTCACCCTGATCAGTTATATACATATACATATGCATAACCCTATATCTATCTCGCTTAGTTTACTCGTACATACAACCGTTAGGTGAACAAAACTATAATACCCAGTAGCAACATATTGCAAGAGTATAAAAAGAAAAAATGGCAATGCTATGCTATTGCTATGCAACAACAACAATAGCAACTCGCAACAACAACAATAACAGCAAAGAAGAACAAAGCCACTGAAAGTTTACTGTTGCAAGTAGGTGTTGCCTCTAGACTAGTTGCAAGCTGTAATGCCCGGCCACAGTTGCTCTGCTGCACATACACGCACACTTTCACATACATATATTTCTATATATACATATTTATATATATGTATATATTTGTATGCTATAGTACCTTTTAAATGCATAAATTGATTAAGTCCATACTTCAATGGTAATTTATGCGGCAAAATTACGGTGGCTGCTGCTGCGCCGTTGCTCCTAATGCCTTTGAGGCAGCCAAGTCAGCGACCGGCGCGCAAATTATTGCCCGGCGTGTGCGGTGCAAGCGCGTGTGGCAAGCAAATTTACAATTTGTGCGTGCGCGTGTTTTTCTCGTCGTTTCTGTTGTTCTTGTTTTTGGTTTTGCTTTTTGTTCGCTTTCAGCGCTGCTCGTAATTTTGCAACGCGCTATTAATTAATTTACAATTGCCCGGCACGCATTGTGTATTTCCTCTCCGCCTCTCCGCATGTGCAATTAATTTCAAATGCATTTGCTTAAGTTCTACACATACGAACACACATACATACAAGCATAAGTGCAAGAAGTTCTGTGCCATCGCTAAGCATCGAAATGCGTTTAGTATTTATTCAATTGTATTTTTACGCGTTGCTTTGTCCAATTTATTAGTGCTCAACGTTTTGTTTTTCCATTCACTTAAGTATTATTTAAGTATTGTGTTAAGTGCTTCCCGCTTCGATAGTCTCAAGGCAGGTAAATGCATGCATGTTTAGATACAAATGCATTCTTTTGCTAACCGAATATAACCGGATAGAATACCTGAAAGTTTGTTAATTGTTCTCATATGCGCGTAGGGTTGGGTCAGTGGCCGTTAAGTGAAAGGAAACTTTGTTAGAAATAAATAAATGTTGTTTAAAAATATTAAAAACTGTTGAAAAGAAAAACTTACAATAATAAAACCAAGAAATGTCGTTAACTTTTTATACCATAAAAGCGTATAAAAAGACCATTAACCGAACTTAACTTGAGCCGTTCCCACGGCAGTCGGGTCTACGTAACCGGAACGGACCTGGATTTTTATGCAACCAAGGACTGTCAACTCGGCATAATTCTGCCGCTACAACAACAACAACAACATCAACCACCATTAACTTGAGTTTTATTGGTCAGATAGATAGATAGATAAATAATTGAGGAATGCACCGCGACTTTAGGTCTATTGTGCCCTCTCCTAACTCACAGGGACTCACTAAGCCCCAGTATATTGATAAAGTCCAATATCCTACTGGGTGCTAGTAGTGAGGCGATGTGATCCCTATTCGGAAACATGGATCCAAGGGCCTTTAAATGGGTCAGCTTATATGAGAGCTATATACAATAGTGTTCCGAACAACTTTTCGGAGATTGTAGCGGTGCTTTGAATAAAGTTTAGGTTATGTTAATCTGGTAGGCCCAATAATCAACGCTTAGACTAGTTTTGGTTCTTTGCGAAACCAGATGGAGTTCCGTTGTTGCGCTTGACGCGAATTTTAACAGACTATGTGGTTTCACTATCGATACTTCGCCAGTGTATCACATCGAAGGGACCCCAGTTTGTCGTATAGACAGATAGTATAGACGTTTCCACTGTTGATCACGTTTTTAGGTGTTAGCCGTACACCATTCTTGACAATTTCGTCCACTATTTCATTGAACAATTGTTAGGAGATTGTAGCGAGTTGTATGCCTGTTATATGCTGCAGTGGTTTAATATCCGCTTCTGAAAAGTTGTGCGCCAAATTTCAGGTCGATATCTCAAAAACTGATAGACTGAAGCGCATGTATACAGGTGAACATAGCTAAATCGCCTCAGCTTGTTTCGCTGGTCATTTAAATATATATTTTATAGAGCCTACAATGTTTCTTTCTGAGTATTTAAAATTCAGAGCAAAATTAATTTTTTTACATTTAGAGATACTGTGCATATAAATCGCAATTTTAAACAGTTTTCTTACAGTTCGCAAAACCAATGGGCTATTGGGTTAAAAGCGTAAAGTTTATTACAGCTTTGGGGATGTGGAGTTAATCAGAAACGTCTCCCTCTCATTCTCTCCATATCTCACTCTCCGTCTCCCTGTCTCCATCCTTCTCTGTATCTCTGTCCACTTCCCTCTCTCTCTCGTTAGCCCTCCCTACTTCTCTATTTCTTTCCCCCCCCCCTCTACCTCTATCTCTCTCCCTCCTTTTTCCACTCTTCCTCCCACTATTTCTCTCTCTCTACCACTATTTCTCTTCCCTTCCTCTTTCTCTCTCTGTCAGTCCCTACCTCTAACTCTATCTCTCTTCCCTTCCCTCTCTGTCTCTCTCTTCGCCTCTCTATCTTTCTCCCACCCTACTTCTTTCTTTCTCTCTTTCTCCGCCATTATCCCTCCCTCTCACTCTTTAAGTTGGAAAGAGTTCATACACTTCGTGAGCATTAAAATATGTAACAGCTGTTTCTTATCTCTTTCATACTTATTTCGAAGTTTGTCTTTGCCTTGCTTCTTTTTTTTATATACTATGAAGTTTATGAAATCTTTATATATTGTTTATACATACATATAAACTTTATTTAGCCATATGTGTCTCTTAGTTCGTAAGCGTTCTTTTTATGTATTTGAAATATAATATTTTTTCTTATCTCTCTTTCGTTCTAGGTGAGTTGAATCATATTAAATCGAGTTTTTAGTGTTAAAGTCAGGCTCCTTATAATGCACCCTTATGCGGTAAGTTAAGAAAAATTTAAAAGAAAATTTAAAGAACATCCCGATTTCTTACCTTAGTACTCGTCTTAATAAGCATTGAAAAAACCCATAAAGTTAAAAATAGGTAATTGGATGTAATTTCCAATACTTAATCTAGCAAGCTAAATCTAAGTAATACCTTTCATACCAAAAATATGGTATTGTATTCATAGCGGAAGCATACTTGGAGAGAGTAATATCGAGAACAGAGAGCTGAGGCGTATTTTAACCATAAAATGTGATTAGGTTAAAACGAAGTGGGTTTATTGAGAAGAATTATGAAAAGTGAAAAAGTTCTGATCCGACCTTTAAGACTGTTTCAATAAATAAAGGGCAAGAAGACAACATTTTCTAGAAAATATTTTCATACAAAATGTATGTATGTACCACGTCAACTTTGCAAATATGTACTTTTAATTTTAAATTAATCTTTATAGGATATAATGGTGGTAACCATGTTTGAAAAGAAAATAAAAATCTCGAAACAGCTTGTAGCTCTAGTCGTAATGCTTTTATGACCTTACTGAATTTTTTCTTTTTTTTTGATATTTTTAGTACAGTTAGTTTCTTCAATTGAAATGATGTACTTAAATTGCATAAAATTTTGATTCATCAATATTTTGTGGCAACACTGACAGCAATATTTCTCTAAAATTTGAGTTGGGTGGTAACCCTACACAAAAAATATTTTATGTGCGTATTGCGAAAATTAGTTCTTATTGAAAGAGTCAACCGCGTGACAACAATATTTTTTTTTAATTCGATATAGGTGGTAACCCTAAACTAAAAATATTTTATAAGCAATAACTTGTTCATATTATAAGAGTATTTGGTGGCAACACTGACAGCAATATTTCTTTAAAATTCGAGTTGGGTGGTAACCCTACACTAAAAATATTTTGTTATAAGTTTTGAAAACATTTTTCGCAAATTTTCGAAAAATTTTAAAATAGCACATTTATTACTTAAATTTTTTTCTTTTTGTTCTTTAATTTTATGTTAGTTATGTTTAGTTTTGCTCCTTTCTATAATATATTACTTTATTCTCTCAATATATGGCGGCAACTCTGACAAAAATATTTATTTAAAATTGTTAGCGGACGGTTGGCCCCCTTAAAAAATATTTGTTAGCGATTTTGCCAAATTTGGTTTGTATTATAAGTTTTAAAAATATATACTTACATATGTATGTATGTATACATTTAAAAAGCTTTCTTACCAAAAAAAACGTTTTTTTTTTATTTTTGTTATAATTTGTGTTCATTCCATAGAAGGTTAGTTATCACCAGAGCAAACACTTTTCATGCGATCTCTTGCGGTAAACTCACACACACTCGCAAACATACTACACATTAACTCAGACTCCAGCGGTGAATGACATTTTCTAAGCACTCACGCGCACACACACACACATACGAGCCTCAGCTAAATCGCTTTACTTCGCCTTTGTGCAATTCGTCTAGTAAAAGCACTTAGAACTTTGAGCTCCGTTGTTGTACATTGCCTTTGTGTCATTGTAGTCAAATGAAATGCACCGCCAGCGAGATGAACCGGGCCACAGTGTGTGTGTGTGGTGAGGGGTGGTGTGGTGTTGAGACACGATTGCGGTGCTCATTTATGCGGGTTCATAAACCAAACAAAACTGTTAACCAGACGAATAAGCATAAAACTCATGAAGCAGCGCGTCGAACATTTAACGAGGAGCCGAGCTCAAAGGGAGGCGAGCGGTTAGCTGATGAGCTGGCTGGGTACACAGGTGTACAGATAAGTGAAATTGTAGCAATGTGTAGCACTGGATGCCGGGCTCGAGTCTTGCCTTAGTCGACTCAAGTATTTACACATTTTATTTGCGGTTGGGTGAGTGTTTGCATAGTGTCTTCATTGTTCCCCAGCAATACGTGTGCATAACTGAAGATACATTTGTGTGTGTTTATGTATTAAGATCTGCCGTATAAACAAGCCACTAAGCAATCTCGAGTCGGCTCTTGCACTTCACTTATGTTATTATCGGAATTGTGCACAGACAAAAGTCTATAGGCTGTTCGTTACCGCTTTTGTCGAAATTTATTGCATCTTTAGACCAGGAAAGTTCTTTGTGCTTAGCTTGACTAAGAAATTGTTTGTGGAGCCTCAAAAGTTGAGTTTGTAGAGCCACCAGTTGAGTTTCTACCGTTAAATGGTTAAGGCAAAGTCAAACAGCTCAAGCTCCGTAAACATTTTTTCGTTGAAAGTTTTAAATTTTGGCCTAAAGCTGTCCAGATGATGTTTGTATCGACTGATGAGACCATCTAGATATCTTATGTGGATTAGGTGAATGTCTACATTTGTCTTCCGGTCGTGAGGTTTCGAACTAAGAATTTAGAAGTAAATTTGACTTCGCAACCCGTTCCCACGCCAGTCGGGTCTCAGTAAACGGAAAGGTCCCGGATTTTTATCCGGTCAAGGACTGTCAAACTCGGCACCATTCCTCGAAATTACTTCAGGAATGTCGATGAAGTAGTGATGTTTTGGAAATATGCTAAGACGAAGCAAAGATTTGGAAAAGTTTTCATTATAAATGAGGAAAACCAAAGACTACCCTTGAAATGATAAAGAGAGAAAATTAAACTCTCTTCAACATATGAAGTTTATAAATCCATCAAAGTTCCAATTATTATTCGTCAGAGGGGAATACCTCACGCCTAGATAGAACTTCTTCATCTTCGTTATTGGCGTAGCTAACAGCCAATTCCTTCTCCACTTGGTCTTTCCAACGTAGTTGAGGTCTTCCTCTGCTTCCCCCGGCGAGTACTGCGTCAGAGCTAGAGTGTTTCCATCCTTTCGGACGACATGATCTAGTCAGCATAGCCGCTGTCTCTTAATTCACTGAACTATGGCAATGTCGTCGTATATCTCGTACTACATCGTTTCATCGACTGCGGTATTCGCCTTTGCCATTGCCATAAATCTTCGGCCTTGATAGAAGCAAATTCGTGGCGCTTCACTATTATAAAGAATTTATAGAAAGTCACTCTCCAATCGTGATCTTGTAGTCTGTCTGCGCTTCTGTAGAAGTCTGTACTGTCTTAAATATTTCATGACAAGATTCTCACATTGCATCCCATTTTCACGGAAGATTGAGTCTTTAGGTCCTCAAGTTTTAGCTCCCAATAAAAAATGATTTTTGCAAGCATTCCGAGATCTAATTGCGCTACAATCGACCCTCGTGTCAATTGACATGAAGACACTCACTGAAGTGTCGTTGTTTCTTATTGCATTTGTTACTGACTTCTGCGACTGTTGCGCCTGTCGTTGCAACACCTTCCTAACAAATACAATTGCTTTATACACCTTCTCAGCAGATCCACACCTACATACCCATAACGTCATCGCTGTAGCAAATATTAGCTGTGACCCAACGTTGCATGCTACGCTCCACGTCAGTCCCATTCATTGCGGCCAAGTGTTACAGGGCTGCCAGCCAGCCAGCCAGCCTTCAGCCCATAGCCCATCGGCTAGTCGGGGGCAGTTAGTTGGAAGTCAACAAGCGGGCAAACAACCAAAGTAGCCTGGCTACCCAACTCAATCGTGCCACCAAATAGGTAACTACTACTACAACAACAACATACACAATCAGCTGCCACAATCTTCAAGGTAACTTTGACTTTGACTCGCAACCAAGTTGACGTTTATTTGTATAGCTGGCTTGTGGACTTGCTCTATCAGTGTGTATATATATATATGTATTCATGTATATACATATGTATGTGTGTATTTGCATTTCGTTTTGCTCTGCCTTTTGCTACTTCATTTACTGTTGATTTTTGCGATTGTACTTGCAACTCGACAGCAATTGTGCTGCAGCTGCTGCTCCCACTCGTTAGTCCGTTGGTCATAAGCGGCTGATAAGCGGGCGTATCTAGTTACTTCGAAGTTAGGGTGAACAAAAATGTGTTTAGCTTATATTTTTCATTAATTTCAGCAAACGAAGTGTTTTTCAACATTTTCCAATAAGGAGAAAGAAAGCAATATTTGCTTGGCAAAAACTGCCACACCCTAATCTATTCTAATATTAGTTACGGGGTAGATGTTGAAAGATAGTGCCGAAGCAATAAGTATCTGTGTATCTGTAACTTAGTTTGGTTCTTGTGTTGAAACCGAAGTTTATACTTTTTGTACAGAATTTAATTTGTAGCTAAGTTGAATTCACAGTCTTATTTAAGAGAGCAATACCCAAACGGAGTTGATGAAATGAAAGTAATCACTCTGCATTTACTTTGTTTAAGTCTTCACCTCCTAAACGAGTCCCAGTCAAGAAGGAAGTTTTGAGTTGTTTCCACCTTATCGTCTACCATACAGCTCCGGCATAAGAGAAGTATCGCCGCTCTGCTATCTGAGTGAATCGTCACTTCTCTGAAAGAGGCTGAACTCCAGAGCAGTAAATCTACTTCTACCTTAATGCCTACAATCTCGGTCTGGACGACACTGCAATAGTCAGAAGGTCTGAAACAGCAGTTGATATAGAGTTCCTGACAGTAAAGTTTCCCCACAAGTTTGATCCATCCATAAAGAAGCTCGCTGCTCCTCTCCTCCAAGGGCTTCTTCCCACCCACAACTCCATCGCCGGTATATTGGTAGACAAGGAGCCGCCCGAGTTCGATTGGGCGACTCTATGATCCAAGTGATCTGCTATAAACTTAAAATGAGTGCGGGTTTCCGAGTGTTCAGACAGACACGTGTTCTTTTAGGAACCCAGAGTCTGATGGCAACGCTATGTGCAGGATGGCGTTAAGTGCCACATTGGAGTAGACCTTAGTGCACTACACATGCTGATGGGTGCCGCCCGTTGAACGCCCTCGAGTTTCTTTGCCATTCACCACATAAAGACTCCATAGAACAAAATGGGCTTGACTATGATGTTTGCCAATGGCTTCTCCACAGCAGTACAAGGCAATCGATGTCTTTTTTGCTCTCTCTTTCATATTCAGCTTCCATGAAAGTTATTCAGGATGAGCCCTAGATATTTCACTGTATCCGCTGGTTGCAGACAGACTTCCGTTTGGTTCTCAGTTTTTCGACAGCCTTTCAGTTGAGTTAGTTATTTCGTATTTAGAAGAAGAAATCTATGAACTGCCGAAACGATTTAACTCGATTTGAGGGTTAAACAAAGTCAGCTAGGCTTTTTCAGCCAGTAAGTGGTTCTTTTGACTTAACCACAATACACCAGGTTATGTTCTCTACCAGCGAGTGAATGTAAATACGTCTATGAAAACAGTACATCAATTCTCGAAGATTTTGCTAGCATTCAGATTGGTTAACTCGAATGTGCTTTCTGATTATGAAGAAAAAGTAGGAACTTTAAGACAAATTGATATTTTTTTAGGATTTCTAAAAAGCAGCATCAGCTGTGTGTTCAGTTAAAGCTCACTGTTTTTGGCCAATCAAAACTCGCAACAAACTTTCTGAGCACTGTTATGTGGCGACATTTATGCAATATGCCATATGTATTCGCACAGACACGCATACATTCGGGCTCGCATATATCAAAATTGTGAGGTTTCCTAAAAATTTAGTCCACATAAGCGTGGACGCTGCACTTGACCACAGCTGACACATGGTTAGCGTGGTTTATGGCTTTAACTAACTGCAAATAGCGGTCTGTATGTGCTATGCTATTGCTGGTCCGGCCAGCGGCAGCGGCGAAATCTGTTGACTGGCACTGCACTTTGCCATCAAATGATAAAACTTTATGCATTGTTATTGTTGGATATTGTTACACTGTCAGTCTGTCACTGTCGTCAACGTTGATTCGGTAGCAAAGCACTTTTCTACGCTTTTCCAGTGCTTGTTATTGCTGTTGTTGCTATGTGCACTACTGTACTTGTTATCACCACTGTCACAGGTCCTAACATTAATGATCCTGTCACTCCATTCTGGCGCGCGAATTTATCGCAACAAATTTCGTCAACAGCATGGTTGGCAACGCTGGCATGTATGAAGTTAGCTATTTTGTTGCTAATGCATTTACCTGTTATCAGCAGCAAAAGTTCTGCGAAATTTATACAGCTTAAATAGTTTTCGGTATATTGGTTATTAACTGTCATAAAATCTTTGAGTTGCCGTCACAAGTTTGCGATATGTGATTCTTATGAAAGTGACTTTATTGCGAAATGAGTTTTCCTTTGATGCATATTCTTAGAGTACACGGAAAAGGTTACGCTGATTGTTGTGCGAATCGGGAGGGAATGTAGTGGTGGAACAGATAATCAAGTTTTTCGACATTCTCAAATTGTCTTACTCGCCCATTATTCGGGAGAGAAGCTTTCAAGTCACAATAAAAGAGGGTGGATGGCGCACGGTACGCGGCCCACCACTGGAATTTTCAACATTTATACAGACGGACCAAATAGTCGCCGGAATCTATTTCTTGGAACTGGCTCTCAAGCGACCCTTCAAGCTTCCGGACCGCAGTATCTTCCAGGCGAAAGTCCTTGTGGTCAGGAAAGCGGCTAGGATAGCTAAAGCAACTTAAATAGGATCAATATATGCGCCGACCAGACGGCAATTAAAACAATAGAGGTAGCCGCTTCATATATAGTGGGTTCCAAGCCACAAAGGAATTCCGTGAAACGAAAAAGCTGATGAGATTGGCAAAAGTAATAACCCTTTGGCTACCGAACCGGTACAGGAAATATTGAAGTCACTAAAAGCGATATACTATGTAATTTCCAAAAGGGCTGATAGACGGATTAGGGTGTGATGGACTGCCTTAAGAACATGCAGGGTCGCCAAGAACCCCTCATGCTTTTTGCTCTCGCGCTCCCGAAAGGGCGGCAGAACGGATCATATGCGACCCGGATGGGCATAAGTAACGACGATAGATGCAGAAAGTGTAGGGAGAAAGGCATGAGAGCTAATATATTTTCTATACTTCTGTCCAGCAATATCTGGAACTCGTCTTCGCTTAGAGCTTCGCAGTTCAAGGGGCAAGATGTATTGTCAAAATTTGATATTAAGTCGCTCTTAATATTTGCAAAAAGCCTTGACGTTCGGTACCAGGACGATCTTTGTTCTTTAAAACCTCTTTTTCGAGTTTGCTAATTCCCAATAAATATATTTTAGGTCCCAAAACTTACCTTTTGCTAAGAGTTGGTCGCTTATGTTGTACCCTGGATCTAAACAAATCAGAAGAGAAAACACCGAGACTTTAGATTTATTTGGGTTAACCCACAGGCAACAAACTTTGGGGCTCCAGCAAGGCTAAGGTTTTTGTATGAGCGACAAATTAATGTTTATAGTTCGCAGTTAAGTCTGTGAGTCTCAGAGTTTTATTGAACAGATTACGTATCCACAGAATTAAAACAAGCTCCTTCACTTTCTTTCTTCCCGATCAAATCGTTGAGATTATCGAAGTGTGCCGGGTTCAAAAGTTCGCAACAAATCTACCAAAATTGTACCGAGATGAACATAAGTACCGGGCGATTAAGTTTATTTATCACCATAGACAAAGTATCGTATAAAAAAGTTCGACTTCGACTGATATAGGTCTAGAGTCCGGTCAAAGATGCTTCGTTTTCACTATAATCGGATTAACCTAACCGGAACGTACTCGGCTTGTTTTCCGACTAAGGACTGTCAACCAGTCCGCAATGTTATTAGGGAAATGTTTTCTACTGGTACAACAACAACAATATCGAAGATGATAATACCAGAGGTTGAGGTTTTATGGTATAACACGAGTTGCGCCGAACGTTCCTGATGAGCTTGGTACGCCTGTTAAGCATCGATAAGCGATCTCATCCAACACTTGTTGGATTATTCACATAATCTCACCATCAAGTCAAGTGGATTCTTGAGTGGCATTCGTTAATGATCCACGTTGATTTTGGGTCAAAAATGATGTGCCTAACCCACAGCAACGTTCTCGATTACTTCCGCGTTTTCATTAACGCTGCCGTGCATTTAATATCTTCGCATACGCCCAACTACGTTTACCGTTTGAAAGCATATTATACAAAAAATGTTTCGCAAAAGAAACCAAAAAGGCGCAAACTAACCTAACAACAAAAATTCTCAACCGAATGGACTGAACTTAAGCACAAGACGTTAGACTAAGAACATTACACTGCCTGCCTTTATGTATATCTGCAACTGTGTGTTTGTGGTCATGATGGATCGAAAGACCAATGACCAGAGCGAAAGACTTAACTTAGCCAACACATGACCGCACGACCGGCCAAGCGGCCGAAAGAAACTCTTGGCTATGAACTCGTATAAGTTGAGACAGGCGACGTCTTTCTGTTACGGCACATGGTGATTGCCGAGATAATAGACTGAAAATTTTGGTTAGCACAAAGGCAATGCATGGCTGCGCCGGTGACTGACTAGCTGTCCGACGGTGTGACTGGCTGACTGAGTGGCAAAAAGCATTTCGTAGCAAATGACTAGTTAGAAGAACTGAACCAAAGTCAAAACGTTCAACAGAAATAGGCACTAAAAAGACCATAATCAAGTGAACAGCAATAAAAGAATTAAAGCAGAAGAAAAAAGAAAAAAGAACACAGAAGTAAAAATTTGCCGGGAAGCCAAGCAAAATACTAAAAAATAAATAGTCAAAGCCGAGCTCAAGTTGGAGCTAACAAGCAAGAGGATCATACAGTACGATGCGCTGCCATGCGTACGAACGTAGAACCATAAAACGTACATTACATACATACATAGGCTCGTAATATAGTAGCTGCCGAGCGACCCGAGTGCAGTCGCTTGGAAGTTGTTGCTTGTTAGGGAGCACCGGACGTCGAGCAAACATTAGTGCGATAGTATAAATATTACACGTAAATGCATGACGAACCGCTTGGCACCGAAGCAGACTGGACCGCAGAACAGAGCGCGCCGCCACACAGAGTAAAGTTGATAACCTTGAGAGCATTTTATGCGAAAGTTCAATGAATTGTTTACTTCCATGTTCACAAAGTGAATTAAGATCGTGAGCTAAATGCTAGAGGCGACGCTGAACCGTGAGCGACGAAGCGAGTAAACGAAACAAGCGCGTAGAAGCGTCCGAGAGATGAACTGAAAATAGCAGAGAAGCAGAAGCATAAGCATAACACAGCATAATATACATAAGAGAGTGTGACAGGAAATAAGTTTGAAAAAGTAAAAACTTCACCGACGCAACGACCGAAACCAACTGCAGATTAATATGGGCCATAACACACAGGTACGACGAAACGACGAGGCGACGAGAGTTCGTCGACGTAAAAAACGTCACAGCAAAGTGAAAACAAAACAACAAGGCAAGGAAAGTCCAATGAAACAGAAGGTAAACGCGCCTGTTGGAGGAGGTACAAGTGCCTCTAGTAAGAAAAACTGCGCAAGAACTGCAACAAATGTGCGAAAACTCAAGTAAATATATACGCGGTCGTTGGGGGCCGGTTTGCTAGTGTAACGCACAGCGCTATGCTAAGAAAAAATATAAGCCGGCGACCAAGTAGCTCCAGAACAGGTCGCAGAGCGAGACTAAGAACGACTTTGAGTTTCAAAACAAAAAAGCATTAAAGCAAAGTATAAAAATAAACACGCATATGAGTTTGTCGCAGACGCCGTCGCAGTCGCAGCTGAGTACAAGCGATCAAATCAAGCCAAAGAAATGGAGACTGCAATTGAAACCCATGTCTGTAGTTATGTTTGTGCGGACGCAGCAGAAAATCGATAAGATTCGGTTTCGATTACAAACATACAAAACGAGACAAAGACCCAATGAACGTCTTCTGCGACCAGCTCTGCATTCGCCTGCTCGACCAGACAACGACGGCCAAACCGACTATGGCATCGTCTGCTGTATTTTCGTACATCCGCTTGTGTTTCTGTCCGTCCGTCCGTCCGTCGATCTTGATCGCAATGTATCGTTTCATTCCGCGGTTGATAGGTGATGGCTAAAAGCGTTTTCAATAAATTATGTATTAAATGGCAATATACAGTATACATACGATACCACTTACTGGGGAGCAGTAGAACAAAGCGCTGTTCTAAGTCGTCCGACTTCTGTGTCTGTGGAGCATAGTTTTTTACTCGTTGTTCGTTGCGCTCTTTACATGACACAATTGAATGAGAGCGACTTGAATTGCACCAAGATCGGATTGTGTTGCTCAAGCGCTGCATTGCTATAAATAAACAAATGGCAATTTTTCAGCGCTTCAGCCCCAGAAAGTGGTGAGAAAAGTGATAAATTTTCAGTTGATTAGCGCACAAAGCGTGGTCATTGCATAGAGATCGCGATAGCGATCAAGACGTCTTGTCTTATATAACGCTTCCATATGACGTGAAACTAGGACAAGAGATAAGTATTGACGCGCTCCGAAGAGATTTGTGAGAAGAATTCAGAAAATTTAGAAGTCTAAACTGAAAATAAAGAAATGTTCCAAATATGTGGCTGCGCTTGCCGAAATTTTTTCCAGGGTTCCTTTAGTCGGCCTTATTTTAGTTTTACTTTACTTTGGGTAACATTTTTTTTTCCAAATTTAGTTTTCGTTAGGTCCCAAGTGAGTCCCAACTAAGCATCATTCAACAGTTCACTGTATTTGATTTATTGATTGTTCCATCGTTTGGTTCATTGGGTCCCAAGTGAGTCCCATCATTATCATTCAACAGTTCGCTGGATTTAATTTATTGATTGTTCCATCGTTAGGTTCATTGGGTCCAAAGTGAGCTCAACTAAATATCATTCAACAGTTCACTGTATTTGATTTATTGATTGTTCCATCGTTAGGTTTATTGGGTCCAAAGTGAGTCCCGATTAAGTATCAACCAACATTTCGCTGGATTTGATTTATTGATTGTTCCACTCCTTTAGAACCTTAGGAGATTTAACCGGCTTCCACGTAAGTCAAACACAGTGTTGTTGTTTTTCTTCATGTTTTATATGGAATTCTGGTAAGATCAATTAAGAGCTGAATAACTGGTGTAATTCGTTGGATAAGATATTTTTCTAGATCCTAGTAATCCTCCACTAATCTCCATGCTTTCTTTTACTTTAGTCTCTGCTTTGAGTCGTTTAGCTTCATTTACGGACAGCTGTTACGATTGGTGGAAGAGCGCCCATCTATAGCAAGGGCCATGTCAGCTCTTTCTCTACTTTGAGCTCTCATACCTTCAGAGAATGCATTTTGAGTTATAGACGGTGTTAAAGAGACACAAAAGCGCCAAGTTATACTGAGAGATCTAATTCGGCAGTGTTAAACAAGCACTTCGAGAACTATTTGATATTATGCTGTGGCGATTACAGTAAAGTTTCTAAGGACTTGTGGCCGGCAAGGTCACAGTCTTCACTAGAGGGTTGTCCGTGTTCATTTGAGGTCTACAGATTTCAAATAATGATTTCAGGAACCATTACCCTAAGAACTCATGCAGTCATAAGTTAAACATTTTAAATTAAAAAAATATATATTTCTATATTTAAATTAAAACTTGCGATAACTGCGCAATTACGGGCACACAGCATGCCCGACTGAGCAAATCAGCAAATCGAGAAGGGTGCACAGATTTGATTAATGTGCTGCATAACAGCGACGTACTACCGAAAAGAACATTGGGCCAATTGCAATGCCAGGCGGTGCCCTTTGTCGGTGCTTAGGACGCTTCACGCTTGGCTGCCAGGTTGCTCATTATTTCAACACCTGCCACATTATGATTGCGCTCCATAATTCAGCGTTGCAATTCAGTTTGCAGTGCGCAGCAATTACTTGGTTTTTTCCGATGTTTTCCCATCATCAGGAGCAACACTTAACGTGCTAAATTGCCATGGCTCCCCTCCGTAGGGTTCTTCGTACTTTTTTCTACGCTGCACCGCACATCCTGAGGGTCAGTGGCAGCACAACCGCAACCAATAATGCCACTATCAGCAACTGTTGGCGCATAGTACGTGAAATTGTAGACACTCGCCTCGCTTGGTTGGAAATATGAGCCATGTGGGATTGAGCTTGTTCCCCGTATCCTTATGCAAATACGTGTCTCTCGCTTTGTAATCAATTTATATAGCATATAACTAAAAAATATGTATTGGCAGCCGACGCTTAACTGCTGTGCGTTCAAGAGACACGCTAAAACTCGGACTTTCGGCGCTTAATTTCCAGTAGCCGACCGCAGAGCTGAGTGCCAGCTGAGTGGACCAGCCAAAAGCTCATTAAGCCGCACATAACAACAGCAGCTGTCATGATCACCGCTAGTGGATGCAAAGAAATTATGGGAAATATTATTGAGGCTGTGCGAAAAGCAGTCGCGACTCGAAGACACTTGAAGTCAGCTGCAGTCTGATACAGCAGCCTGGACAATTACCTGACGTCGTCGCAGACAACGACAACACCTTGGTGGCAGATTGGTTGAACAGCTGGTAGCTTTCAGCCAAGCACAGCGGAAATTATGACAGCCACAGAAGAGACAAAAAAACGGAACGACCGTACGAACCTACGTGCAAGAGCCGACGGAGGTGATGACAACGACATTATGAGATTGCAACAAAAATGTATGTATTTTAAATTACAAAACAAGGTTTCCAGGATACATGGTGGCGCATAGGCACCTGAAAGCGTAATAACAATGAATGAACTCGGCGCATAAATTGGCAAACAGCTGTCATTATATGTAGTAAAGTGGCAACCACCAAATGGCTACTTGACTGGCTGACTGGTGGACTGGTGGTGCCACTGCTGCAAAAGAGTAGCAACACAGAACGCAGAACATCAACAGCCAGCAAATGCGCAGTAAAACAATGCGCGGGAAAGAGTGGAGAAGCGGAGCTTGGCTGGAGCAACAGTGAGTCGACTGCAGGTATATTGAAGCGTGGCACGATTATGAAACAATCAGCTGGCTGGGTTTGTAGGGTAATTGCCCCACAGACGAGTAGACGGACGGACGGGCGGACGGACAGCGTGGCATAGACGGTGATGACGGCGACAACGACGGAAAATGAAGAAAAAAGTCGGAGGAAAAGACTGCGGCGGCGGTGCGCATAATGACGCTGCCACAATAATCATGCAGCAAAACATAAAGCGCCAACCAACCAACGACTCCATGCAACAACTAACGAACTAGCGAATTAACAAGAGGCACCCAAGGAAACGAAACCAGACAATCAGCTAGTCAGCCAGCCAGTCAGCCAGCCAGCCATACGAGCTCTGCGACGGTAACAACTTGCTTTAGAAGAAAATGGAAACGTGGAAAATTGCAAACAGAACATAAGAAGATGGAAAAAAGGCCAATTGCATTTGCAGCATAGTTTTTAAGAGCGTCCAAAATTATAGTGGAAATGAAAATTAAAGCAAAACCAAAAGTGCAAGTCGCAAGAAAGGGGAAGAAAAGACAAATCCATGTGCAGAGTCTTTAAAAATAGAGCAGCACTGCAACGCTTCCAATCTAGCAGCAAAATTTAGAAAAAGTGCAACGAAAAAATAGAAGAAAACTACTACATGTAACGAACTGAGTTCAGGCTGCGGATGCAAGTCTGGAGCGGGCGCGTTACGAAAGAAATGACGCAAAAAGTTGAGGATGACGCTTAAGAGTTCACTTTTCACATCGCTACGCTCTCGAATGGACAGCCATTGAGCTTTGAAGACAAAAAGACAAACAAATAGTAATGCAGCAAAGCCAAAAACACCAACAACAATATATACAAGATATATACGAGCTATGCTCTATAAGTAGTGCTTTAAAGCCTGGCGTGAGGCATGAGAGGATAGCAAATTGCAAAAAGACTTCGAGTTGGCAAATAAAAGTGCAGCAGTGTGCAGTGCAGTGAAGCGTTCTCGAGTAATGTGAGAAAATTTGTGATAACAATTCATCAAGGATGCTCCAGTTAGCGAGGGCGGGTGACGGGCGCACTAAACTGGACCTAAGCAGTTACCATGTACACATAAAGTAAGCATGGAATAAGTGTTGGAAAGAGAGAGTGCACTCGTCCACTAACTAGTGTAGAGCAAAGTTTACACTGAATTGAATGCAGCAAAGTAAAGAGTGTGGAGTGCGAAAAGAAATAATGTGAAACGGCGAACTGTAGAGTATTTAGTTCAATAAAAGCTGCGTGCGAAGTGAACGATAAGACATACTTGAGAGTTACTATAAAAAATAGCAAAAATAAAAGAATATGTAATGTAACAAAAAAGCATAGAAAGTAAGTAAATTGCAAGAAAGTGATTAAAATTGAGTTTGAACCATTCGTTTGACGCAAAAATCAGCAGTGGGATACCTAAATCTATTTGATTGATGATTGAATCACACAATTCTATAACTAAGAATATTATATTATATATTACCAGGACTGTGCTATATTTGGCCTGACCAGTATGTAGATGTTTCCACCTCGTCTTCTTGCATTCAACTTCTGCAGCTG
Source organism: Bactrocera neohumeralis (assembly GCF_024586455.1). NCBI lineage: Eukaryota > Metazoa > Arthropoda > Insecta > Diptera > Tephritidae > Bactrocera > Bactrocera neohumeralis. Next base: position 47,703,474 of record NC_065923.1, read on the forward strand.
GCACCCATAAGATTCTCAACTTTACATCGTGGCTCACTAGATCTCTTAACATCTTGATCTGTCAAGATCTCTTGATCTCTTAAGATCTCTTGATCTTTTAAGGTCCCTTGATCTTTTAAGATCTCTTAGTCTCTGAAGAACTCTTGACCTTTTAAGGCCCCTTGATTTTTTAAGATCTCTTAGCCTCTGAAGATTTCTAGATCTCTTAAGATCGCTCTTGGGCCAACCGAATTTTGCGACAGCGCATGAACCGAAAGTTGCGCAGCGCTGGCCAGGCTCCCGCGAGAAGCGTGGAGCGCGGATCTCATTTTACAGATAGCTAGGCCTTTTACCTTCTCAGTTCGTCAACTTTACATTTGCGACTTTGCTGTGGTCTGGTATCCATACTAGTCTTATCACCAAGTGACTCGATGCCAGTGATAACGAAGTCAGGCACGGTTAGTGAGCTCAAGACTGGCCTGCTATCAGAGTGGTTAATCACTTCTCTTAAGCAATGTGTAATACTTAAAAAGTCTGAAGCTGAAATTGTTAAAGAGTTCCTGAAAAAATACCGCTCCACCAAATTCGGTCTCAAATTTTGATCTATCCGTAAAGAAGCTCACTGCCCCTCTTCTACGCACCCAAAACTCTCTCGCAGGTGTGTGGGCAGAGAAGCCAAGTAAGTCGCCAGAGTTTGGCTTGCGGACTCCATTATCTAAAAGATCCGGCATGAAGACAAAGCGTGCTAATGTTCAGGCACGTGCTATGTGAGAACTATGTGCAATATCTACTATATAGCCATATTTATATTAAAAAGCAAAGTCGTTCTTCCGTTCTTAGGCCAAAGATATCATATCATCTACTATAAGAACAAGTTCATCAAATGAGTCAGCCTTCGAAGACTCCCTTCGAAATTCTGATAATGACCTCCAATCTGTTAGGCGTTAATAAAGGTTTTTAACCAATTTATGGACATTTACATAGTGAACGAATAATTACAAAATAATTTTGCTTTTAGCACCAAGACTGCCTATTCTCTTCTAACCAACTTCAGAGAATGAGGGACCAACAGGCAAATTTAGTTATTAGACCTTTTATAACGACCGATGATTAATAAAACGAATTTCGTCATTCGGTCAGAACTTCTATTTTCCCCTTAAAAACTTGCATCCTCTCGTTTATCATCTAATTCTTCCCCTCTGTGCTCCTTTCTACATGACTAGTTGCGCAATTCTCTATATTTATGTAACACTCGCTGAGCGAATTGCTTGCCTTTCGGCAGTTCTCACTTTCCGCAGCTTACTTTGAGTGCCAATCAAAAAGTTTGTGGTGACTTTCCAGCAACTGTCAACAAATAACTTTGACAGTTGAAATAGTAGCGGTGCAAGTAAACAGTTACGCAAACCCCACAAAGTTTTTGACACTGAATTAACGTGTACATATGTCACACTAATGTTAATTGGAATTGTTTTTGCTACATTTTTTCTTGCTTTTGATGGATTGTTTGATGTATGCACTTTGGAATCGATGTGTGTTTGCTAGTTTAAGGGAGTATTCTAACCATTATATTTAATAAAAACAATTTAAAATAAAATGTGATTCAAAAACCGTTGATCTATTTTGATTACTTTTGGTGATCTTTGAACCTGCAGCCGTTCTCCACATCTAGGAGGCCTTTTGAGGATCTTGGAGAAAAGGTTAGCAAGATTTTTCTACTTAAAATTTCATCAAATTCAAAAACCAGAAACCTCTTTTATCATTATTTTTATAATAGATCATTTAAGGACTAGTAGAAATTTGGATTTTTGACTAAATACATTCAAAAATAAAAATAATTTTTTGTTAAAAAGATGTGTGAGGAAATTTGCACTTCATAGTGGCTACATGGGTTTACGAGTTTAATTTTTTATTATCTTATTAAATTCTACAACATCTCTAGAGCATTGTCCTAAATATTCAGTTGATGTGAATGCCCTCGAGGCTAGCTAGGCTAAATGCGCCGTCTTTAAACGCGTTTTTCTCGAAACTATGTTTTTGAAGTCGGTTGGCAAGATTTCTCGAGAACTATTTTCAAAAATCGTAGGTCATTGTATAGGAAATATCTTTAAATTTTGTAAACTTTTAAAACTTTTTTTGTTTCAGCTACTCATTCGGCCGGAATCATGCCAGCAGTTGGGGCACTTTTTTTTTGGCACCTCCGAAGACAGCCCATAACTCCGTTATTCTTCCACATTTTTGTAAAAAAAAAAATCTTCAAATATAGCTGAATATATACCTTATTACGTTCAAAGAAGTTCGAAATATTCAATCGCGTACTTTCTCTTAAAAAAATTCACGAAAATCGCCTAATTTTTCATGCGTCACGCTGGTATAGCCCCTTAAGGTAGTCAATACCGCGCTTAAATCAGTTGAGAATTACAATTGACTTCGTTAAACGAATAAAATAATCGAATATGTGCTTCTGGCCGAAAAATCTTCCTCAAATCCAAAAAAGAAATGCATTTTTATTACTTTATATCTTCAATGTAAACTTTTATTTTGTTGTAGCTTCAGAAATCTCTCATACAAATTCACCACAACTCCCCCAACGAGCGTCGCGAAAACAAATGCCGTTTAAACGACACTTTAACAACAACAAAGTGTTTCGTTGTTCTGCATTTTCTTTTTAGTTTTTTCAATATGGTTGGCTTTATTGTTGTGGTTACTGCAACTTAAGCTGTCTTTTGGACTACTGACGCCGCTGTAAAGCGCATGCACACGCACACACACTTGCTGCTTTACACACACACACAACAACCGAGTGTTTGTCGACTCCATAACTGCTGCGGTGCTGCGTTGCTGCGTCTTCTTTACCTTTTACTGAAGTAAATATTTTTGCTTTCGTTTGCCAAGTGCGGCTATGTAATTGTTGTTATTGTTGTGCAACAAAGTTCCTTCAACCCAACGACTGACGGTCGCGTCGGCCCGCCAATTGGCCAAAAACAAAACGCATAGCGGTTGATAGTTGTTGTTATTATTGTAGTCGGACATTCTACTACTGCCGAAATAACAGTGTATGTATGTATGTGTGTGTAGAATGGCGCTTTGTGGCGTAAAGTGTTGGCTGTTAACTGGCTCCATGGCTCGTCGGGCGCTCGCACTGCTCCTCTGCCCGGCCTGTTGGTTGCTTCTTCTGCTTTCGTATTTCGCCGGTGATTTAATTTTCGTACCTACTACATACATATGTACGTGTCTCTTTATGCATGTGTGTGTATTTGTGCGGCCGCATGGTGTACATGAATGTTTACATACACCTTGCAGTGTCAAATGCTGTTGTTGTTGTTGTTTTTGATACTTTTGCTGTTATAATTTTTGCCGTTGCTGATATTGTTGTTTCAATTTTTGTTGTTGTTGTTTTTATTTTTGTTAAATTTTTTGTTGTTATAATACTTTTTGTTGTGTCATTTTTGCCTTCTTTTCTTGTTGTTGTTGTTGTTTATTTTGTTATTATTTTTATTGTTGTTGTTGCCGGTGCTTCGTCAGCGGGTGTACGGTGGCACCACAGCCTACTTGCAACTGAACTGCATACATACAATGTTTGCCGACGCCGCCACGCTGCCACATCGCTGCCTGCGCTGCGGTCGGGCTGCGCGCTCAGTCGCTCGCGTCGCAACGCTCGGTTTACCATTTAAAATTGTTAAATGTTTTCGCTTGTAAATTTGTTTGATTTTATTGTTGTTGTTGCTATTTTTAACATGTGCACACACACGCGCACGCATTTGTATGTGTTTGTATGTACACACACACCTGTGTGATGTTGCCACATATCGCATATTTACTCAGCCGTTTGGCGGCTTGTTGTTGGTGTTTTTTTAACTATTTTGTTGAAATTTTTGTCTCTAATATTTTCGTTTTTTCTCTACTTGCGTTGCACATTTCTGTCTCTGCTTTTTTCTACGAATTCTACGAATTTCCGCTTCAAGTTTTCGTCTTTTTTGAGCTTTTTTCTGTATCTTGTTTGTTTTGTTTTTGTCGTCTAATATGCTTGACATGCTTTTCTCAGCGCTTTCATACCTTTCCAATGCTTTCAAAGTTTTCATATTTGCATTTACTTCTTCTGCTTTATGTCTCTTGTGCACCCTTTGTGCTGCATTTGAAATTATTTGCTCTCTCCTGGTTGCTTGTTTGTTGTTTTAGCTGCGTTTTTTGCTAACAATTTGTTGTAATTATGTTACTAATTTTGTTGTAATTGTTTTATCTTTAAATGGGCTTAGTAACGGGGTTTTCCAAAAAGACAGTTTTTTTTAATAAAGTTTGTGATATCAATGAAATCCTTTCTTCCTGTGAAACTGTGTACATTCGATGTCGATTTCTTTTGCATGACCACCACGGGCACGCTTGCAGAAGTCCAGACGCTGAACCCAATTTTCGATGGTTTTCTAGCGCAAATCGGCCGATACTGCTGCACACAGGAAATAGTCTAACGGCGTCAAATCGCACGACCGAGTCGGCCAATTGACTGGGCCTCTTCGTGAGAGAACACGTTCATCAAACTTGGTTTTCAATAAATCGATTGTGACATTCGCTGTGTGGCTTGTGGCGCCGTCCTGTTGGAACCACATATTGTCCAAGTCCATATCATCCAATTCGGGCCAAAAATATTCGGTTATTATTGAGCGGTAGCGATTCCCATTCACATTAACGTGCCAGTCTTGATCATTACGAAAGAAGTACGACCCAATGACGCCGCCGATCCATAAACCGCACCAAAACGCAATTTTTTCGGCATACAATGGTGACACATGGAGTTCGTGTGGATTGCTTCCTGAAAATGCCAGGAATGATGATGACTGATCATGATTTTTCGATGAAAATCCGGCTCATTTTCAAGTTGTTACTCAGCCCAATTCACGAACATGCGGCGATTCTAGTGATTAAGCGGTCTCAGTTCTTGCGATTCGCAAAAATTCGCCACAACGATGACACAGAGATGCCCAATGATTGAGAAAGACGCGTGAGAAACTGTTTCGGGTCTTTCTCAATTGATGCGTTAGCGGCAGCAATATTCTCGACACTACGAGCACTTCTTTGTCTCACTGGCACGGGAATATTTTGTACTGTGCCTGTGGATTCAAATTTTTCCACTAGACACTCAATTGTTGATCTGACAGGACGATTCTGACGACCATGAATTGGATGTAGCGCTGTTAAAGTTGAGGCCACTGACTCCGAATTTCGGTAGTCAATTTTAATAATTTCGACTCGTTGGATAGTATATCTTTCCATGATGGTAAACCTTACTAAAGAGAAATGTCCAAAGAGCGGGAAAAAATGTGCCGTCATTTGCTGTGCTATCAGTCTACTTTTGTAGCGCGCGTTTGGAAAACGTCATTTGCTTCGCTTTCTTATATAACATATATATTTCACTATAACCCCGCATCAAAATCGTAAAATTTCCATTCAATCACCAGCTCTTGAGTTACTTCATCGAATAAAGAGTCCGCTTTTGGACGCCTCACGCTATTCTTGCTGCTTTAATTCGACAATTTCTCGCTTCCAATTCTTATTAATTAAAATACGCGAGCAGAAAGCTTCATGCTAACGCTAGTAGGGCAACGAGCAGTTAAGCTATCGGCTTCTTCTATAAAAAGTAATTTTTTACCATGCTTCCATTCTAGTTGTCTCGCGTCAAAAATAGAAATTTCCGCTATTTTCGCTGCAGTGTGCGTGTTGCGAACGACCATTAGCCGGCCTATGGCAGCTTTTGCAGCCCTTATCCTTGCCTTAGCCGCCAGCACTATTTTTGCTAATCATTTATCAAAATAGCGTGCCCATTAATAACTGCACGCACTGTACATGACCATACAAAGAACACGACAGCGATCGCATTTCCTTGGAGACTAAAAGCGAAAGAAATACATACTTGCCTATGGTGCTTATTTTGGATTCGAAATTATTTAATGAGAGCAGAGATTAAATATTTTATATAATATTTTTTGTATTGCAAAATTAAGTTGAAACTGTTATGGGTAGACTACATATATTCTTTTTATTGGCGTAGACAATGCCTACGCAAATAAAGCGAGTTTACAACAGCACGCCAATCGTTCTTCCTTTACGCTGTTGGCGTCAATTGGAGACTCCAAATGTAGTCAGGTCTTTCTCCACATGGTTTTTCCAACGGAGTGGAGGTCTTCCTTTTCCATAAATAAATATTCCAAAGAATCTTTCTCTCGAAAACTTGTAATGCCGACTCATTAGCTGTTGTCATATAGCAGAACGGGGATGATGAGTGACTTATAGAGTTTGGTCTTTGTTCGTCGAGAAAGGGACTTTAGTATCCGCTCGGAGAGGTCCTTCTCGATCCTGCCGGCGCTTTTGGTATTGTTTAGCGTCAGTTTATACAGCCTTATTAGCTTTGATATCGACGTTCTCAGTTCTTCGCCGCCGCATTTGAATGGCTCGACCAGCAAACCATCGAAAAAATTGTCAGACATTTATAATACCAAAGATTTCATACTCACAGCTATAAAAATTTTCAATTTTAAGTCAACAAGTTTCCTACGCGGCCACTGTATTTCACTTCCTATCTGTTATGCCCCAAAGCCAATGTAATTTGTTGCTTATTTGCCGTTGGTGTTGTTATGCATATTGCAGTTCATAAATAACACCATTCATACACTCTGTATAAACATATATGTACGTATATAGTAAATATGCTATAAGTATATGTTATTCATATTTGTTTATCTCGCCTAGAGCCTGCTTGAATTTATATATCCATAAAGGTGGAAGCGCGTGTGTATGCCCACTATAAATTTGGTATATGAACAACAAATCTCGCCACCCCCAACACTTCGTTTCCAGCCAGGAAATCATCACTTACTTGCGCCTGTGAAAAAGATCAATTGGAAAAGTTTCAACTTTTTCATAGAGTCAAGAATTGTATGAGGAATCTACGCTCTGATCTCCTCCAGAATATACACATGTAGATATGTATGTCTGTGTATTTATTTTAACAAGACTTTATATCTTTGTTTACCCCATTCATGGCTGTTTGTTGTGCGTAATGCACTCACTCTTTATTATTCCGTTATTTGTGTCAGCCTATTTTTCGCTCGCTTTTCATTTCGTTTGATCTTGGTTATGAAAATAGACTCCCGTGTGGAATCGCATTGTGGAAATGTGGTTGTTTATAATGCTTGTAATTGAGTTTATACAGAAATTAATCTTTAGGGGAAGTGAATACTACGAAAGAGGTACGATTACGAGAAGAAAAGGAGTATTCGCCTCTTAATACTTTTTTTCATTAGTCTTTTCTAAATAACAGGTTTCCTCTAAAAAGGTACTTTTTTCTGTCATGACATCTTGGCCGACTTATATTTCCTAACAGCTCTTCTTGAATTCATTCCATTGCCCGTCCCTAAAGAATTCGAAAAGCAATTACCCGTCTGAAGAACAGCAAAGCGGCGTGGCCGCTGTATTGCCGGCCGATCTATTCAAATACGTCAGCGAAGAACTGATAAGGAGCATGCATAAACATCTTTGTAGAATATGGTCGGAAGAAATCATGCCCAAAAATTAGAATTTAAGTGTACTCTGTTCCATCGAGGATCGACACACAACACCTCTTCGTCGATTTCAAAGCAGCTTTTGACTTCACGAAAATTAGCTGCCTTTGTGTCGATATGACTGAATTTGGTATCCTCGCAAAACTAATACGGCTGTGTAAACTGACGTTGAGCAATACCAAAAGCTCAGGATCGGGAAGGACCTATCCGCTCCGTTCGTCATGTCAGCCTTGAAATCCAACACAGAACAACCCTTGCCAACAGGTGCTACTTCGGATTGAGTAGGCAATTGAGAAGTACAGTCCTCTTCCGACGAACAAAGACCAAATTTTACAAGTCACTCATTATCCCCGTCCTGCTATATGGTGCAGAGGCATGGACGATGACAACATTGATGAGTCGGCGTTACAAGTTTTCAAGAGAAAGGTTCTGCGAAAGATTTATAATCCGTTGTGCTTTGTCAACGGCGAATACCGCAGTCAATGGAATGAGCTGTACGAGATATGCGACGACATTGACATAGTTCAGCGAACTAACAGAACAGCGACATGTCGTCCGAACGGATGAAAGCACTCCAGCTCTGAGAGTATTCGACGCAGTACCCACCGGGGGAAGCAGATGAAGAGGAAGACCTCCACTCCGTTGGAAAGACCAGGTGGAGAAAGATCTGGCTACTACTTAGAATCTCCAATTGGCTGTTGTAAACCCGGCTATAACCGCGTAAGCGAGGTCAGAGCCTCGAGCTGACTATTTCTGTAGCAGGCCGAATTCTTTCGCTCGTCAATATCCGCTAACATGCCTGGAGTTTATTTAACAAGATGAGTCCTGCAGTAATCAAAGCTCCAAAGCTTTTTGATTTCCGTAGCCAAATGGAACTCTTCACAAACCTCGCAATTCCATATTTTTACATTTTCATAGCGTTCTGTCAGGTGTAATTAAAGTGCTGGGCAAGTAATTGTATTTGCTTTAAATTGTATTTATTTCTTTAATTACGAAATTTAATTGTTTGTTTTTGTTGCGTTAAGTTACGTATGCTTACAATTTATAATTGCTTCTGGTTTTGTTTTGCTACCAATGCTTACATACATACATACATATATGTAGTATCTTCTAGTGTTCAACAAAACTCTAATTTATACAGAGTCACGGCTGGCGAATTAATGTGTCGTGTACGTGATAATTTGCTGGCGGGTGGTTTAACGTATTTACGTAAGCCATAACGTAGCTTACATAACAACTTACATATTTTCATGTGTGGATTCAATACGCTTTACTTAGTAAGGCGAGGTCGAGCTTTAACGGTTTGGTTAATGTTGTGCTTTGTAGACTCTTTCTAAACATAAAATGAGGGCTGCGTATTGGTCAGACCATTGAAAATGATAAGACCCTTAGATGTAAACAAGAGTAAGAACCTTTTTAGTTTCCTACATGATGTTGGGAAATTCCGAAACTTTAAGTTTTATACCATTTTCAAGCTTTCAAAAGCTTTAAATATATATTTTTTCATCATTAAGACGCCTTAAGAGCTGGCTGTTCCAAGCACTGTTTGTTTTCTCAAGCTCTTTTAAGCTTTTTGTTTATATTATCTTTGTATACAGACTTGGTGTGGCACAGGCTAAGAAGTCGGGCAGTATTCAGTATTCATTCATTGTGATATGTTTCTTAGTTGAAGAGACAAGCCTGTCGTGTCTGTCTGAGATACTCTGTAATAGAGCTCACAGGTGTGCCGAATATTGTCTCTGGCAGTACTGTACGTTGTTCGAAGGCGGTTTCGAAATCATTTCAACGATATCGATTCTAACAGGTGTCACACTTAGACAGATTAGATTGCTGGTGCATTGTGTTACCTGAACTCATGTAAATTTACTACTACTGCGTTTGGTGGACAAAACTTAAAAAGAAAAACCTCTGGGACCTGTAATTTTTCTCAACACAAAATAGAAACCGAACATCAAACAGCTCAAACAACGAAATAATATTGGTACTACGGTAGATCACGACCAACTGGAAATAGCTGTCTCGATATCTTTAAAGAACATCCAATCCGTTCCTGTGACAGCCGGGTCTATGTAACCGGAACGAACCCGGATTTTTTTCCGGTCAAAGAATCTCAACTCGGCAGAATTCTGCCGCTACAATAACAACAACAGCAACATGAATTTCCGATTAAGGAATTCCAACACTTTTTGCGGAATGATTTTGGCAGCTGCCACAACAACATTATACAAAAGACGCCTAAACTTGTTTGTAACACCCAAAAGTAAACGTCGGAGATCATATAAAGTAAATACTCGTATATCAGCACGACAAGCTTAGTCAATTTAGCTATGTCGGTACTCGTCCTGTTCATCTGTATATACGCAAACTAGTCACTCAGTTTATGAGACTTCGACCTGAATTTTCCACACGTACTTTGCTCAGCAAAAAGCTGCTCCTTTGTCGAAACCGCCGATATCGGACAACTATAGCGTAGAGTTGCCGTCCAAACTGACCGATTCAACCCTAGACCCTGACATATAAAAATCCTTACCATCCATTAGGTACGCGTTACAGCAACATCAACAACCGATTCAACTCAGGCCCAGGTATGGAAAACTTTTTATTTGACGAATAATACCTGAAATCTCCGAAGGAATGGTTTAAATCCACACAAACTGATCGATCAAACTCAATCCACTATTTTTTAGATAAAGGGTATAAAATAATGTTTCGACGCATTTCTGACATGAAAAGCTCTTCATAAAAGCACATCAAAGTTAACTCAAAGCTTGTAAAGCAACTCAGCATCTGGGAACGGCGCCAAAAATATCGATATTCTGACTATTTTCTCAAGCGTTGCATAAACCTTAGAGCATACAACTTATTAGCCAGACTGGGCCATACTGTAGTTAAGCGCTAAGCGAACTTAACAAGAATTTATGTGTGTAAATAAATTCTCGTTTTTGTTGTACCTCTACCACTTATGAAGTGCTTGCAGTTTAGTTACAAACCTTTATGGAATTTAATTGAGTATACGCATCCATACGTCTACTTAATCCAACGAACTTATGTATGTATTTAGTCGTTAAATTGTCTGAGTGTTGCAGTCGAATTATCGGATTTAATGTCTGTTGCACTGCATAAAGCAAGAGACATACGTAAAGCGCTTAACAAGCTCCTGCGCCTGGATATATGTTAAGTTTTGGCGTAAGTAAGCGCCTACAAACTTAGGAGCCAAGCTAAAGTCGCTTCAATTTGCTAACTATGACAAATCAAATATGCTCTCTGTATGTCTTTTAGTGTTTTTACGGTAAGGTTGTTGTATTTTTGTTTTCTTATGTAGATCGAATTTTGGCTGACAAACTAAACTTCTGGGCTAAAGAAAATTTTAGATTTAAGCCAACTGTGCATGTTTCATATGAAGAATCGTCTTCTGTAGGCAGGCGTCGCAAAAATTATTGAATTACACCCTGTTAACCAGCTCCTTGCTTTTACTAAATTGAACTTTGATATTTATGTATATGTATTAGGATGAGCCGAAAAAAATGTATATCGCATACATATATGAGTTATAATTAAACTATGTATTAAAAAGGCACAAGTTTTGCCATAATTTTAGAAGGTCTCTGTCGGTGAGCATTCAACATTTCTCATGTAAAGATCTATTTTCATTGAAAATATTATAATCTTTATGCTAATAAATATCCCTTAAGGGTTTTTTCTTTTTCAAATCCAAAATATTTTTTTATCATTAAAAGCATATAATCTTTAAACTATTTGGGATACAGCTTTTTATAACGCGGATTCTAAATTTCTTAATAAATGTCCCTTAAGGGCCTTTTTTTCAAATCCAAAATATTATTTTTTCATTGAAAATAATCTAATATTTAAACCATTTAGCATAAAACTTTTACAACGCGTTTTCCAAATTTCCTAATAAATATCCCTTAAGGTATTTTTCTTTTTCAAATCCAAAATATTTTTTTATCATTAAAAGTAATGTAATCTATTAACTATTTGGGATACAGCTTTTTATAACGCGGATTCTAAATTTCCTCATAAATATCCCTTAAAGGGCTTTTTTCAAATCCAAAATATTATTTTTTTCATTGAAAATAATCTAATATTTAAACCATTTAGCATAAAACTTTTACAACGTGTTTTCCATATTTCCTAATAAATATCCTTTAGGGATATTTTTTTTTTCAAATCCAAAATATTTTTTATCATTAAAAAGAATATAATCTATAAAATATTTCGGATATAGCTTTTTATAACGCGGATTCTAAATTTCCTCATAAATATCCCTTAAGGTATTTTTCTTTTTCAAATCCAAAATATTTTTTTATCATTAAAAGTAATGTAATCTATTAACTATTTGGGATACAGCTTTTTATAACGCGGATTCTAAATTTCCTCATAAATATCCCTTAAGGGGCTTTTTTTAAAATCCAAAATATTATTTTTTCATTAAAAATAATATAATCTTTGAACATTTAGCATAAAACTTTTACAACGCGTTTTCCAAATTTCTTAATAAATATCCCTTAAGGGTTTTTTCTTTTTCAAATCTAAATGTTTTTTTTTTTTTTCATTAAAAAAATATAGTCTTTAAACTATTTGAGATACAGCTTTTTATAAAGCGGATTCTAAATTTCCTCATAAATATGACTTAAGGGGTTTTTTTCAAATCCAAAATATTATTTTTTCATTGAAAATAATTTAATCTTTGAACCATTTAGCATAAAACTTTTACAACGCGTTTTCCAAATTTCCTAATAAATATCCTTTAGGGATATTTTCTTTTTCAAATCCAAAATATTTTTTTTATCATTAAAAAGAATATAATCTTTAAACTATTTGGGATACAGCTTTTTTACAACGCGGATTTTAAATTTCCTAACAAATATCCCTTAAGGGTTTTTTCTTTCAAATCCAAAATTAATTTTTTCTTACTATTAATGAAACAGTTTTTTCCGTAATTTATATAGAAAACTTCAAGTACTTACCGCCATCTCCAAAAACGAACCCAAACATTTTTCCTTGCAGGGATATTTCTCCTCTGTATATACCTTCATTTTAATCTATGAATTCAATAGATTAGTTTCAGGCTCGCCCTAATGCACTTGTCATGGCTCCTCTTGCACTAAGTGCCTGCAGCTTAAATATTAGAATTGTGTGCTTCTTTGTCGCCTACAAAACAAGTCTCTTACTGGGCAATCGCAGACACTTAGCCACATACACATATGTATGTATGCCCACTATATAAAAATAAAGCCACATACAAACGCATAAGATCCAGACCATATAATTACGTTACGAACACGAATAATTAGACGAAGAGTGAAAACTTATGTCTATGCTTTGCTCCAACTGCTATGCTGTCTCACATACATACATACACATGTATTCATATGTATAACTTCATAAAGGCGGAATGCCAGCGAAACCGCCCTTCGACAAGTGCGCTCAAACAGCTTGGGGTGTGTCCGACAATTTAGTTGCACATGTTTTGTGCTCAACAGGATATTTTTGGAATTTTATTTGAAAAAAGTATGGCATGAGTAATGTATTGAAAGTAGCAAATGTTCGACTCATATACATATGTATGCAATATAAAAGAAGAACCAGTTATGTCTAGTAAAACGATGAACTCATAATTCCTGAGTCATTTAAAAAGTACGTTTTGTCATTAGTGATTAAAAGAAAAAATATATTTTCTAAATTGATTATACGTGACCTATTCTTTATATTACTATAAACTATTCTAAAGGGTAGTCCATTTCGAAGTTCCCTACTTTTTTTTAAAGAAAAATCCTAGAAACTTCAAATTTAATGAGGAATGTTTATTTCGAAAGAACATTCCTTGGCATTCATTTTTTGAAAATTATCTCTTTTAATTGCTGGTCGTGGCTACGTCTAAGATGGTCCAATTTTTGATGTCTCCTTCGAGCATTTCCACTAGTAACTGGCGAATGTCACGCTCCAAAGCTTGAATCGAAGCGGGATTGTCCGGCATAGACTTTAGACTTTTCATATCCAAACAAGAAAAAGTCTTACGGTGTGATATCACACAATCTTGGTGGCTGCTCACTGAAGTGGTCTCTCAATAAATCCATTAATTAATGCGATGTGTCGGAAGTGGCGCCGTCTTGTTGAAAGCAAATATCACCGAGATCATGAGCTTCAAATTCAGGCATCAAATGGTCGGTCATCATGACGCGGTAACGGTGGCCATTGACGTTTAAGTTCCCACTGGCATTATTTTTTAAGAAATATAGACTGATGATTCCACCGGCCCACAAAACACTCCAAACCATTGTTTTTTCTGTATGAAATTACAGCACTTTGATCTCTTTAGTTTGCTCTTTTCTTTCAATATGCTACCAAAAATAGACCTCATCGCCGAAAAAAATTTGGCTCCAAAACGTCTGATCTTCTTGGAACTTTTCAAGAGCCCATAGAGCACAGCGATGTCGCTTGGAAAAGTAGAGTGGCTTCAGTTCTTGCACAAACTTGCGCGTTCCATACGTCAGTCCTAGTCGCTGCGAACGCAACGGAATCGATTGTTGCGGCGAGATTATTTACACTCTTAGTTACGGCTATATTTTCTTCACTGAGTGCTGGATGTGGTCTAATCGGTCGAATATTATCCATTAATGAATGCTGGGTCTCAAGATGGATGATGCTGTTGCGAATGGTAGGCTCAATAGGCCGATTAAGTTAACCATAAGTTTGTCTCATAACGACATGGATCTTTAGAAAAGAGCACTGATACGAAGCGACTTTAAATCTGCTTTATGCACACTGAAACTTATTCTTTTCTTAGCCTTAAGTTCCAAGCGTTTTTACGAACTATCCTTCTCTTGATGATGCGTACCTTAAGAAGATATTGTCGTTGTGGTCTGAAATTTTTCTTTCAAGCACTGGAATGCGTGCTCTCGCTCGACGCGTAATCTATACCTTTTAGGCCAAATTTTAAGTGAAGTTCTTCGTCTTTGTCCAATAAATCACCAATTTAAATTGTTCGAGGAGCTCACACATGGCGTGAATCGGACAGCGCCGAGGCTTACGCACAGCAGCGCATTCAAATGAATCATCGTGCAGGAATTCGCCATAAAAGCTATTGCCTGCGTAAATGCATGCTTACGAAGAACAAGCTATTTTACGACTTCCAGTGAGAGAAAAACGCAATTAATGCTAGTCTCTTGCATTCGAAAGGCTTTAATTACACATTCGTGTGTGTGTGCGAGTGTGTTTGTAAGTGTTAATAATTTGTCCGGTGCGAAAGCGCTGCATGCAAAAGGCAGCAATTTGACGCTTAATGCGTCGTCGATAAGCTGTCGCCAACGCCATCAGCCGCCATGGACCGATATTCTTAAGAATTCTACCTTTGTCACAAAAAATTTGGTGCGTGTATATGTGTGTGTGCTTGCGATGTTTTACAAATCGTTCACGACTTCAATATCGAACTTGCTCATTTTTGATTTTGCCTCTTCCGCCTTTTTTTGTGCTCTCGACAGACGATGTTCTCGCTGTTGCTGTGCATCTCCTCGCCAAAGTACGTTCAAATGTTGTTGTTGTTGTTGTTGTTGTGTAACCAATGCTATCAGCACACAAATAATCTCGCCGCTTTTACAGTTACGGTGAAATTCCTGGCATGTCGAACCGTTCGCCACAAGTTCACAAATCATTAACACAATGTTGTACGTGCCAGGCATACGGACGAACATACGTACATACGTATCTACGTAATGGCTAACGGCTATGCAAGCGAGTGCGAGTATCGCTGTCTGTCTGCTGCGCACACAAACACACACATACCAAAAACTTAGTGTTGGGTTGTGTGCGGTGGGGGGCGTAGCATGCGAAAGGTCATAACCAAGTCAAAACTAATCAGCCCGAGTCAGCTCGAGTCGGGGGCAGCGGCACAAATCGGCTGCTATCAGGCGCATAAGCATTGGCATCTCAACTCATTGGCCGCTGCAGCATCGTCATCAGATTTTGCCGGCTTTGATGATATCCAATTACGACACACATACCCACACAGAGACGTTCGCTTGCAGCCGCAGTTTTTGTGCTGGCGTTGGCTACGAAATATTGTTGCCGCAACGCTAAACTGATGATATTACCGATGCAGCGTCAACTGTTTTGTCACTAACATACACACCTTAGCACCGTCAGCAAGCTGCAGGCAGACGGATCTCCCAGCAGACATGAGCATATATTTGGTTGGTTTCAAAAAATGTTTCTCAACTCATTCTCAACAGGCTTTTGAGAAAATTACTGTCTTCAGGTCAATATTGAGGTGAAGACTTTCGAACCATATTCTATCCCAAGATTCCTCAAGTTTTTTCTTCAAGAAAATTATTATTTTCAGATCGATATACAAATATTGTGCAATCTTTCGAAATTTATTCTTCTAATTAATTATTAAACTTAAGTAAATTCTTATTAGATTCAAAAAATTTATTCTACCCAAAGACTTCTGAAGTCTTTTTCAATAATCCTTTAAGAAATTTATCATTTTTAAGTCCGTATGATTTCATGTTTTTCTCAATTTTTTTCGGCTACCATTTCTATGAAATAAAAATAAAACTTAGCAACATTTTTTCTGGCCATAATTTTGTCATTCGCAACCTATTCTCAACAGGACATTGCGGAAATTGTAACTAGCAAGTCTTCCTAAAGACAGTTTTCTCAATAAATATCTGGTTAGCAACCATCTGTCAGTTAACTTCTAGTAAGCTTTATCGAAAGTAGTTGGTTAGTTTCTAACCCGAGCATGTAATGTGAACTGCCAGCTGCATAGACGGCGTTCAGTGGTGGACTATTTTGTCGCTCATTATCATTATATATTACGCATACTTACATTCATACATACATATATGCATATTCCATACGAGGTAATAACCTTTCAATTTCCGAATTTAATGTTAATATTCCTTCGAAACCGAGCGCTGTTGCAACCATGAAAGTAATTTCAAAGTGGATCAACCCGAACACGAGCGGCACGGTCTCTTCGTCATTCTTCGTTCGGCATGGGTTCAAGCCTTTTTTAATTTATTACTAAACCATTTCAATGCAATAAAAATAGCATATTTTACTGTCTTAAATATTTCTGATTCAAGATCTCGGGAATATTGAAATGTTTATGGCCCAGTTTCCCAATGCCAATTAAGTTCTGGTTAAGTAGTAGTCTTGGTTAAGTAACCGGAGCTTAACCGGAAGATCTCTGATACATATCAACAAGATCTCGGGAGTATTTAAATGTTTATGACCCATTTTCTGCCAGTTAAGATACATCTTGGTTATCTTAACGGAAGATCATAAATATCTATGTATCATAAGTCTTAGCCAAGCAGTTGAAATAGGTAGTCTTGGTTAAGTAACCGGAACTTAACAGGCAGTTGGCTACTTGACGCAGACTTCTGATACATATCTACGTGTATGAGGCAAGCAGCTGAAATAAGTAGTCTTGGTTAAGTAACCGGAATTTATTTGTCAGTTAACTGCTTGGTTAAGAAGTCTGATACTCGTAGATTGTATGCTTGAAGTAAATTCAAATTCTTGCCAAAAAAGACTGCTTAACTGTTGGTTAAACCATTAACTCCAAAAATGTTTCCTTAAAAATGTTTTTTTTTATCGAAAGAAGTAGTCTTGGTTTGTTAACCGGTACTTAACCGGCTGCTTGGCTCATACTTCTGTTATTCGCAGATATGCTTGAAGTCGAATTCAAATTCTCGCCTTAATGAATTAATGCTTAACTGTTAGATAAACCATTAACTCTAAGTTAAAAGTTGTGCCTTGCAAAATTCTTAACTGAAGACGAAAGCGCTTTTGAAAAAACTATTGTGTTTAAAATAATTAAATCTACATTTCGAATGAAGGTAGTTTATTTTTCTTTAATTAATTTAGCGAAAAGTAACCCTTGGTCAACCGAAATGTAACTCAATGAAATATTGTTGAGATAATGTTGAGTTTTGTAAAATAAGTTTTACGTAAGGTATTGTTTTGATTATTGAAAAAATCGTTCTCTATTGGTTTAATTATGAATATTTAGCTGTATTTGAGGCTTGAGAAAACTATTGAGAAACTGTTGAGATTTGCAAATGTCGCAATTTATTGCTGAAATTAGATTCCTCTAGATACTAGACATATGATGACTTGATCTAATCTGGAAAACTGTAGTTTATTATGGAGGCCAACCGTATTTTCAAATTGCGAAAAACATAAGGAAATTGCTGAGTTGTTGTTGGGATTTAGTAGTTTCTCAATTTATAGTATTTATTTCACAGTTAGTAGTATAGTTAGACTCGTCGGTTACCCTGTGGTCAGATATTCGCATATTTTATGTATAAACGGTGAAGATAAGTGCCTCTTTTAGCCATGAAAATATAATTCGATTGTTGAGATGCTGTTGAGAATACGTTGAGTTTTACAAATTTCTCAATTTATGGTCAGATTTAATATCTAGCTAGACTCAGCTATGCTCTGTTGAGAAGTATTCGGAAATAATATGCATTAAGGGTTTCTGTCTTCTAAAACTTAACAAAGTATAATTAGACTGTTGAAATGCTGTTGATGTTTACAAATTTCTCAATACAGTAGAGGCCCGCTAATCCGGATCAATTAAAACCGGCCCCTATCCGGAATATAAGGAAATCCGGATTACCAAAGACATATCAGAACTATGTATTATGAAAAAATATTTATAAATTTCTGTTTGTTTATTATAACAAATAATACACATGTTCCAAAAAACAAAAAAAAACTTAAACCAATAAAGCATAAAAGCGAATGTAGTGAATAATAAACATGTGATCCGGATTAGAGAATACGGATAGAGAATGTCGGTCCGGATTACAAGGGACATAATAGAAATTTTGAGTTTTTTAACCCTGTCCGGATTACAGTGGAATCCGGATTAGGCCATGTCCGGATTAGCGGGACTCTACTGTATATATGTATGTAGTATAGTCAGATTCAGAATCAATCTAGAATCAGATGTATGCCTTAAAGAATAATCTCATTCTATATGTTTACCATTAATTCTGCCTTCCAAAACTCAGCATACTAGTTGTAACGCAGTTGAGAATGAACTTGGAGCGAGCTGTTGGCATTAGATAACCTCCAACAAAATTGCTGCTTGTGATATTCGTCAGATGCCATGCCGGTTTGCTTGCGCCCAGACACTTTCTACCTACTCGCTCATCCCGCGAGGCGCAGCTAATTTCCTTGTGTGGGACGTGTGAGAAAAACTTCAAACCACAACAACACGAAAGAGTAACAAAAGCGCAGCAAACGAGCGAGCATTTTAACGCCCTAAAAACAGCAAAATAATTAAATGAAAATAAAAACAATAAAAAAATGAACAGACACCGAGACAACGGAAATGGCAGCTGCCGCGTTAACGCAACGCAATCGATTAATGTTCAATGGCTTCGCGTATGAAAGGGTTCTTCTTCTTACTTCAACCGCTCTTCAGCGTCGGCCAAGTAGAACTAAAGCCTTCTGAAAAGGGGGGCAAAGCATATTGAA
The DNA here is from genome assembly GCF_024586455.1 of Bactrocera neohumeralis. Classification (NCBI taxonomy): domain Eukaryota; kingdom Metazoa; phylum Arthropoda; class Insecta; order Diptera; family Tephritidae; genus Bactrocera; species Bactrocera neohumeralis. The sequence goes on from NC_065923.1 coordinate 47,722,523, forward strand.
AATGAAGTGCAACACAACACACAATAAAGCAAAGTTGTATGGAAGTTTGTCTGTGTGTGTGTGCAGTGAAGCGACGTGTGTGCGCTGATATCGAACGCCAACGCCGAAAACCGTAAGGCGGCGGCCTTAATTGGTTTCCATTCATCGAATCAACGTGCCGCTTAAGTAATACGCATGTGCTCACATGTAATGCACGTTCATACATATGTACACGTGTATGAACGCGTGTGTTGCGCAAGGCAGCGTTGCGCTGGACGCCATGCCACTGTGTGTGCGTGTGTGTGTGCCTTCGGCTTTGTTGCATGCCACTCAGCTCTGCCCAGCTTTTGTGGCACATTATTGAACACTTCGTCTTCGCCATCGTTACCGTCGTCGTTGTCGTCATCGACGCAGCGCCTGACGTTTAATTAATCAAACCATCAAATGTCAGTTTGCGGTATATTACCTCGCACAGCCGCATTCTTTTCGAAATTCTGTAATGGACCTCTTGTGTTTGCAGGCATTGCTTTGTTGTTGTTGTTGTTGTTAGTTTTTCGGTTTTCCACTTGAAAGGTAATGTGTTCTTTATCCAGCGTGAAGATATTCTCTGTTTTATGCCGGATTTATTGTAATGCTCTCTCCCCTCTCATATTACCCCACATTGCCGCATATTGCTCAATGAGGGCTGGCGTAATGTTATCTGCCTTGCATTAGCCTCATAAATATTTGAGTGTGAGGTTTTCTTCGTTTACGCTTTTTTTTAGGTCTGTGAAGTGTTAAAATTTGTTTGCTTTGATTAAAATGTCATTGGTTTTGACATGGAAAATCGTTTTGTTGCCTTTGGTTTGTGGGCGGCTGAGTGGAAAATGCTGTTTATGGCTACATATTTATGCGCGTATGTGTTAGTAATTATGTAAACTTGTTGATATATAGATTTAAAAATATATGGCACATGTCTTTCATGATCTGCCTAAATGCATATTTTATTTGATAAAAAAAGTTTTAATTAAAAATATAAAAAAGATAAAGCAATAATTGATTTAACACATGGCAAAGTAAAAAAAAAATTAATTTTTCTATTGTAAAGGATTTGTTTTTAATAATGGAAATTCAATTAGTGAAGTTATCTTTAGGTCCTATTTGTGTTCGATATTCATAAAATTTTTTGTTCAAAAATAAACTTCATAATATTAATTAAAAAATTTAAAAGTAAACTTCATAGTAATAATATTAAAAAATGTATTGTTATGGTTTTTTGTACCTATAGTAAACTCAATTTTTGATATTTATTACATATTTTCACAAAAAAAAAAAACACAAAAAGTTCACAAAACATAAAATATTCCACGCAAGAACTTTGATTTGATCAGCTAGTTGTACAGCAGCTACAGTATTGGACAAAACTAAAGCACCCCCTAATATTTGTTAGGAAAAACGGTATCACGCTACTGTAAAAGTACATTATTCGACATTTTGTAAAGAGATTTTTGACGTCGTCACATTTCAGTTGCGATTTAGTGTAAAATAATCAAAATTGGCGGAAAATACTTATTCAGCCGACTTTACAAATAAAATAATAAGTAATTGACATGAAAATAAAATTAGTTAAAAATATTCGGTGAATAGATCAGTGGTGCCCCCGATTAATAAATAAATTTCAGAATACTGGCAATGTACTTTCTCGGCACAGCTGAGGAAGACAGCAAAAAACTACATAAAGAGACGATTCATTGATCAAAAAGGTTACTCAAATTTATATCATTTTCAAATCAAATATAGAAACACTTTTATTTACTAATTAATGCACGAACAATTAGAAGACGAGCTGTTGAGGGCGTCCCTCTAGAAAGTCCTTTAAAAATTTCAGCAAAAAATTAAAAGGCCAAACTCATATTTGCGACAGCTCATCTCGATTGGAGCATTCAGAAATTGAATACCATTTTATTCTCAGAGGAATTGAAATATAATATTAAAGATTCGGATGGCATAAGATGTGTGAGAAGGCCGAAAGAAAAAGGACTCAAACCTAACTATTATGTTGCGACCATTAATCATGATGGTGGTAATGTTATGGTCTGGAGCTCTTTCTCTGCGCACGGGACTGCACCTATTCATATAATAAATGGAATAAGTGATCGTTTTGTTTACACCGACGTTTAAGAAAACAGGATGCTACCGTATGCTGAAAAGGATATGCCATATAATGGTGGTTCCAGCAGGACAATGATCCTAAGCATAACTCTAGGCAGTGCAAAATTTAGTTGTGAAGTTACAGAGTTGATGTTTTAGATTTGCAGGAGTAATCAATCGATGTTAAATCCATCGCGAACTTATGGAACATCGTTAATTCCAAAATAAATAGGGAAAACTGTATTACCAAGGAACAACCTTTAGAACTTGAAGAAATTGCTTGGAATGGCATACCACATGATATATAGTAAATAATTTAATTTCTTCATTGCCTAAAATATGCGTTTCAGTCACCCAAAATAAAGGATTTGCTACTATTTTTTAATTTTCAGATTTTATTTTCAAACCGCTGAAAGGGGTGCTTTAGTTTTGTCCAGTTAATTTTTAAACCATAAATGTTTTTGTTGTTTTAACTTATTTAATTTTGAAAATTGAAAGTGAAAAGCTTTATTTTAATAAAAATTAATAAGCAACCCATTGAAAAACGTCCAAATTGTACATTTATTTATTTTTTTTGTCTGAAAACAGCCAAATTCGAGCTGAACCATAGTTGGGGGTGCTTTAGTTTTGTCTAATACTGTATACGATATAGTAAACTAATCTGAATGATTTTTTTAGAGATTGTACCAATACTTCCAGCCAAATTTCGTAAAGATAGCTCGTTAAATAAAAAAGTTGTCCATACATGGATTGGATTTTAATTGATCAGTTTGTATGACAGCTATATGCTATAGTAGTCCGATCTAAACAATTTCGCGGATTGTACATTTGTTTAGGACAAAAAACCATGCAAAATTTCTTGAAGATATCTCTTTTCATACAAGTACGTTATTCCAATCGTTCAGTTTGTATGATATATCAGCTATTCCGACAAGTTAGCAGTTTCTTGAAGAGAAAAAGACGTGCGCAAAATTTCAGAAGGATATCTCCAAAACTGTGGAACTATTGAGTCGTTCACTAAATAATTTCGTTTGTTGACAACAGCTGATCTTATTGAATTTTTTCGCAGCCAACTTCACACTTAACCGCTTTATCGTTATATATTTAAACAGTTGATATAGTAAAGCTTGTTTGTAAAAAAATTTCTTAAATATTTTGGAATAGTTTTTGTTTGATGCCCTATAAGGGATGGAGAGACCGAGCAGCATTTTCGGCATATTTCACTGTTCTACTATGAAAAGAATAAAAATGCAATTCAAGCAGTGCGAAAATTATGTGATGTGTGCGGAGAAGCTGTATTGACCGAAGGTCAATGTCAAAATTGGTTTGCTAAATTTCGTTCAGGCAATTGCGATCTGGAGGATACACCACGTTCTGGAGAGACTGTTGAAGCCGATGTGGATAAAATAAAGTCGAAACAACTGGAGAAGAATTGAATGCGTCTAGCGCGCACCTGAAACGTCTAGGATTAATTTCGAAGCTTTTCTTACAGAAAGAAATTTGCTTCGTCGCATTAACGACTGTGATTTGCTTATCAAACATCCAAACAGTGACCAATGCTTGAAGCGCATTGTTACGACCGAGGTAAAGTGGTTTGTTTACAGAAATGCTAAGAGCAAGAGATCACGATCTAAAAAGGATGAATCCGCTTAAACCACCTTGAAGGCCGATAATAACCAAAAAAAGGTCTCGTTGTCTGTTTGATGGGATTTCAATTAATTCTGAAGTGTATTGTGATCAGCAGGACAAATTGACGAGACCAGAACTGAATACTGGAAAAGGTTTAGTTTGCCACCAGCACAATGAGAGACCTCATACATAAGCTTGAATGAGATGTCTATCACACCCGCCATATTCTTAAGACTTGGCACCGTCGGACTATTGCTTGTTCCGATCTTTGCAAAATTCATATACAAATGTTTGTTGTTTCAAAATGAGTGTCTTGAAATCAAAATGAGTGTTTTGAAATTTATATGTACAAATTTTTTGTATAAAAAAGTTTTACAAATAATGGGTTGTCAAAAAAGTCTTGCGGTATTTTTTATTCATTTTTTTTTTTTTATTGAAATTGAAATGAATTTTTGATGACTCATGCCCAGCTCTTGACCGATGCTACGGCTGCTACTATGCCGGTCTCTTTCGACCAATTCAGCGATTTTATCGCAATTTTCGACGACAGGCCTTCCGGAGCGTGGCGCATCTTCGACCACCTCTACACCAGAACGAAAACGTTGAAACCACGTTGAAACCGGTAGAAATGGAAACTGTATCGGGTCCATAAACTGCACAAATTTTATTGGCGGCTTGAGATGCATTTTTGCCTTTATCGTAGTAGTACTGTAAAATATGCCGTATTTTCTCTTTATTTTGCTCCATGTTTGCGACGCTATAACTCACGAACGACTTAAAAAAACAATCAATCAAACACGTGTTAGCGCGGGAAATGAGCTTTCCAAAAAGGTATAGCATAACCCGATGCGACGAATAAAACTAGAACTACGCGCTTTCAGCGCCAACTAACGAAAATACCGCAAGACTTTTTTGACAACCATTATTTTAATAAAAAAGTCATAATTTTTTTTTCAATTTGAATTCGTTGTTTTTTTTTTTTTTAAATAATTGAAGTTATTTGTAATTGTTGTATATTTACATACATACATACAGACATAGTGCAATTTGGTATTTCCTGTTACATTCCAAACCATATAACTCATTTACCTTCACATTATAAATTACAAAAACAAAAAAGAAAACAGTTTTCATTGCAATATTTATTTATTATTCTTTCTCTTCTTCTCTTTTTCGCCACATTAGACTAACAAAATTAATTAATTTTTAATTTTTCCTTCTATTTACAGGTAAGTTTCGGCCAAAGCGCTCATTAAAGCGTGTCTAAGTTTCCACGCTGCCGCGCACAACGAATCGTGTGCGCCCCAGGTGGCTTTAAAGTGCCCGCAATAAATGGAATTCCACATTTTGTTTAGCAATTGACCGGTTGCAATTGCGAATTCCTCAAATATGTTTACACCCGTGCCTGTCGGTTTGTATTTATTTGTATATATTATGCATTAATTGCAAATAAACGCGTCGCCGCGCAACGAAAATAACGCCTTGCCGCTTTTGACAGCCTGCAACACCTACCACATCACTGTAATTAATCGCCAACACGGCAACTGCAATAAAAGCAACAACTTAATCGCCACCAAACACGCTCCCACCGGCGCGCAAGCGATATTTGTTGGCGTTTTGCCGCTTGCCAGGCGTTCACCGACCGCCAAGTGCGGCATTAGCTTTGCGAAAATTCACCCAAAAAATATTAAAATGAACAGCTATTTTTATAAACAATCAATTGATCGGTGCATTTGCTCTTAAACATAATAAATCGCCTGCAGTTTTTAATATCGCCGGTTGCGCTCGATTTGGTGGCCGCAAAGTGGTCATCACTTAGCCACCAAATTGGACCATACCATGTACAAGTATACATATGTATGTGCAAACATATGTATGTAAGTATGTATGTGTGCATTGCAATTGCGTTTTTATTTGCGATTTTTCTACACCAAATTTAAGCGGATTATATTGACGATTTTCCCCCCCACACACACATACACACTTGCATATTCATTTATGCCGCCAGCAAGAGTTTGGCTTCCGAGCAGCACGCAGCTATCGTCTGTGTCTAATCACCCGAACCTGCAGGGTGCAATTCGCATTTGAAGCGCTCATATTTAAATGGAAAGTGAAAGTTGTTTATTTCAAGCGGCGTAAACAGGTAGCGCTTTTCAATTAATTCGATCAAAACTCAGCGGCGATCAAAAATATAAATAAATAAATCTTAAAAAATTAGCAACAACAACAATTTGGTAATGTTGTTGTGCAATTTAAAAGCGATTAACCGTGTTTTGCGTACTGTGTGGTGACGTTGATTGTGCTAAGGTTTTTTCGAATTTCCTACCAATGACTGTCTTTCAGGAATTTAAACCGTTAAGTGGTTCTAAAATGCTTGTGGTTTTGAAAAATTAGTATTTAAAAATTTCTAATATAGATTAAGCAAGTGTTGTTTCTCTCCCACCATTAATCCCACACCGAAATTGGACGACGGTTATGTCAGCCCGCTGGGTAGCGGCACCTTCCTAATTAAGGGACATGACATTCCAGTGGACATTTGTAGTGGTCGTCATCAAAAGGGGATGTGTCTCCCTAGATTGTTTTCTTCCTTTCATTGGAGTGTTGCTTACGTTTCGGGACCCAAAACCAGCGCACAACCCTATAGAGAGATGTTACACCTTCTCACTTTAGCTCGCTTTCAAACGGATGTTTTTTTTCTACCCACAGGATACTTAGTCTAAGACCTGAAGTCGAGAGCTGCTTGATCCATATGTAAAATGCTCGTTTCTGGCCACGTCCAAGTGAATGCCGCTTAGAGAACTTTCCCCACTTACTGGAACTTCTACACATGACTCTATCTTCCATATCCAATATTATACTTTCACTTAATTTGATTAAAAACGATCGTTTAAAATTCTTCTAGGGAGCTAGGGAGTATTGGTAACAGGGCTTCAAATTTCCAACAAGAGATGTTCTCTGAATTTCATTAAGTATCCTCACCGCTGAACCAAAGTGTATTGTACAAAGTCAAGCTAATTTTTAAAATATTGATATTAGAAATGTGCGGTCCTGGAGAAATTTTTGGCACAAGGGCGTACTGTCGCCACAAAAATATTCTTCCCGAATTCTGTTACTAGAGCTCATAGATTAACTGATATGTGCAGTAAGAGATCTGTCATAGACACTGTGGTCTAGATATTTGGCGTCAGTGTCCTTGCAAAGTTATAGCCCGATTTCGACAATTTTTGGGCGTAAGATCAAATGCTTTGAGGGCACTATTTATGCAAAGCTTTGTTGTGTCTACTTCTTGTTGTTTGGTTTGTGTACTGTAAAGTGAAAGAGTCACATGGATTTTAAATTGTATTATGTGGTATTTCGGGCTCTCTATTTATTGGTCTGCAATATTGCCAATAAAGAAGAAGAAGTAGCGTTGTTGTCATCCGTTTTCGTCCATTTTAACTGCATATGAAAGGGATAGGAATGTTGGGGTAACCTCATACAGCAAATTTGATGTTGAACTTGGTTGAGTACCTCCTGAGTAAAGTTGGGCGGTGCGACGATCTTTGACAATTTTTTTCATCTACTCCTAGAAAACCATACCTTACCAGTTTTGTGTGTTTGTGTGACGTTGTGACGCTCGCTCAGTTAGTAGTTTTCGTCATAACCGTTATATGTAGGCGTGGTTAATGTCAGATTTTTGCATTTTTGCATTATTTCAAGTGATATTCTGAAGGAGCTCATTCTCAGCATATTTAGTTGATTTAGCCTCAGCGGTTTGGTTTTTCAGCACACAAGTGTCCCTTGCGACCATGATCCCCTGTGCTGAATTACAGTCTTGTAACATATCTTAATTTAATGCTTATTTAAAACACTTCATAAAATTTCGTTTAAAAAGGCTATGCAAGCGTGGCATTGGTTCGATTATGCCCATCTGTAAAACCAGTCTCCCTTGAAAGGAGGCTACGAACCACTTGTACCAAGTTTCATCAAGATATCTCAAGTTCTACTCAAGTTATCTCTTATACGAAACACAACGAGTTGCGAGAGTAAATAATATGTGACCTGGTCTACGGAAAGGCGGCTTAGGTGTCAAAAAATCAATTTTCACTTTTTAGTTGATTCGGATGGAAGATGAGATGCTTTTTCACGTGATAGAATCCAAAAAGTCATAACTTGTTTGAAAGTTCCCTAAAAACCTGATAACAGAACATCCGGAAAGAGAGACGAATGAAAACAAGACAACAGCAGCTGCGCGGTATTAGAGTAAACGTCACTTCTTCAGTGTTACTTTTTTAAATGTTCCACACTAGCAACTTACACGATGAACTTGTGCTACAAGACAAGAGTTGCAATGAATAATGCGACTCGTTCGTGTGAACATTTGTTATAGTTTGTTCGATTCGCCACTCTCCAACGCTTGGTAAATCAAATTAAAGTCCAATTTGTTGTATAACAAGGAATTTCCAGTTCTTCGTTCATAAAAAAATTCCGTTGCGACAAATGCGTTTCTGTGGTTTGTAAATTTTTTGCCATTATCTCCATCCCTATTCATGACAGCTGAATCGTAACCAGCAGCTAATTTGTAATAAAATAAATTATTTACTAAAAAACATAAATTTGCATGAGTTTCATCACGGCTATCGTCACTACGCGCTCGCCACCATAAGCCGCGCCGTTGATAAGGCCAACCACTTGAGTTGTGCACAAATCGCAAAAAAATATCAAAAATGTTTCCTACACATTTCGTGGAGACATCAATCATGCATGCCAGCATGAGCAGTTCCAACAACAACAACAACGTAGTCTACTAGCGTAAAACATCAACCCTTCTAACAGCTACAAACAGCAACATGACTTGAATTTATAATTTGTCAACTCGTCGCTAATTAATTCGAGTCATACGGACGGACAAACATATACATACACGATATGTTGACGGTGTTGATGATCACAAGAACGATAATGACAGTCACTGTGGTGACGGCCATTGGCTGCTGCTGGCTGTCGGCCCGTTAGCTTGGTTCTGCTTAATGCCACAGCCGACGGACAGACACGTTTCAATGCTGCGCCAGAGATGTTCAACTTCTTCTCGCTGCCTTTAAATCGATTGACCTTTTTGGCGTTGCTGTGACGTTTTGCGCTACTAATGTATGCTGTCCAGTAGTTGTTATTGTTGTTTTTTTTTTTGCTTAACCTCCAATTTTGCATGAGTCCGCTTGCGGCTTAGCACATCTGTTTGATTTAGTAATCTGCTTTTTGCTTTGCTTTGCTTCTGCTCAATTGCCAATGCCATACATACAGACGTTGATATACACATATACAAATATCTATATAGTAGTAAGCCGATTGAGTAATTTGCGATTTGACAACGGTTCAAAATTTGCATTTTTAGTAAATGAAATAAATTCGCTACAAATTTGTGCGTTCGCTTGTGTACACATTTGATTAGAGGACTACTTGTTCTAATCATTGCCGAAAGTTCCCAAATCGATTAAGGCAATGTTGAATGAATTTATTAACTGGCATCGTTTGGGGTGTGGGAAGATATGGGTGTGCTTAATTAAGTATCTGTTGAATTTGAAATTTAACTTTTGCGAAATAGCAAAGGCGTGAGGCAAGCGGATGACGCTGTCTAAACGGTGCGATACGTAATTGCGAAATCCAAATTTTCAGTAGCTTTAAAACGTCATTGAGAGAGAATAAAGTTGAATGGAAGTAGAAATATTTAAGGCAAATGAATAGGTTACCTCGAGCATCGAATTCAGTGAAGGAATGTGGTATGTATTAGGTATATACTAGTTATAAATATGGTAAATATTAGTTATATACTAGTTATATGTATGGTATATATTAGTTGTATATACCTTATTATACCCTGAACAGGGTATATTAAGTTTGTCACGATGTTTGTAACACCCAGAAAGAAGCGCCGGAGACCCTATAAAGTATATATATAAATGATCAGTATGTTGAGCTGAGTCGATTTAACCATGTCCGTCTGTCTGTCTGTCCGTCCGTCCGTCCGTCCGTGCGTCTGTATATATACGAACTAGTCCCTTAGTTTTTAAGATATCCTTTCGAAATTTTGCAAACGTCATTTTCTCTTCAAGAAGCTGCTCATTTGTCGGAACGGCCGATATCGGACCCCTATAACATATAGCTGCCATATAAACTGAACGATCGGAATCAAGTTTGGTTTGCAAACCAAATTTGGTATAGATTATTTTCTAAGGCAACAATGTAATCTCCGAAGAAATTGGTCAGATCAGTTAACTATAGCATATAGCTACCATACAAACTGAACGATCGGTATCAAGTTCTTGTATGGAAAACTTTCACATTTGACAATGTATCTTTACACACCAAATTTGGTATAGATTATTTTCTAAGGCAACAATGTAATCTGCGAAGAAATTGTTCAGATCGGTTAACTATAGCATATAGCTTCCATACAAACTGAACACATAGTTACTAAAAGAAATGCACCTGTGAAGGGTATATTAGCTTCGGTGCAGCCGAAGTTGACGTTTTTTCTTGTTTTATTCATACTTTGTGAAAAAATATTTCTGTCAGTTGAGTGAAAAGAAACAGCTGAAAGCTTGGTACGGAAAGTCTAAGTTGGATTGCACTAAGTTGAAATTAAAAGTTTAAATCAAATCGGATAAATTATGGTTAAACATTAAATTGAATTACGTAGTTTTCCAAATATATTTTTCAACTGTACGAAGTTGTAACTAAATTTTATTATTTAGAAGAGTGAAAGCTCATTTTATTTTTCCCCATTAACATTATGAAGGTGTGAATGTCATAGAATGACATACAAGTATTTATTTTTTCAAAAACTACTGTTATTAAAAGCTATCGAAACTAAAAATTATTGAAAGCTTAAAGGTGGAAGCTCATATGAAAGTTCTCTATAGCATACAAATTCCAAATATCTTTAATATTTCGGCATATTAAGGACTAACATATGTATATTGGCAGCACAAGTTCTCCTTAATATTTGGTGAAAGCTTTTTATTTTACTTTAATTTAAGCAAGCTGTACAGTAAGCTTTTCATTACTTAAATCATACTTAGAAACTACAATTTAGAATTAAAATAATATTTATATTTTTACTTTTCCACGAAATTCAGCGTCGAAGTTTAATAAATGAAAGCTCTAATGAAAGCTTTTTACACCTTTTAGTAGTCAGCTTTATGCTGGTAGCAAGTGTAGCTATTTCTTATCGCTACAAAGATATCACTAGTAGTGGGAGATCTCATAATTGTTTATCAACCACACGAATTTTAAAAAATAAAAACGGAATAAAGAATAAAACAGAAAGCAGAAAAGTGTCGAATTCTATTAAGTCCCACACTTTTACTTTTGAAAATCTCAAAGAAGGGGTTGAAATTATATTATTTTAAGTCTACAAATACATAAGAGTCCAATTTATGTAGACAATATGGACGTGACTTGAATAATAATGGCGCTAGTATGGCTAGTAGCATCACGTAACCTTGGCGTGAGTGACAAACATACATTGAAAATATTATTCTTTTATAATTAGTTTTTCTAAAAATACAGAAGAAAATGTTATACAAATTTAACTTTTGAAATAATTTTCCCTCGCTTAACAAATACCTGTCTGGACATAGAAGAGTTTCTAACTACATTTTTTATAAATATAATATATTGAGTTTCGATATTTTCTCTCTACCAGAATCTCATAAATATGACAACCGTCGACTTTCCTCCATATAACGGCGCTAACGCACTCACTACTTTACCTTACCGTTTTGCGATTGACAGTTGGCGCTGCTGTCAATAAAGCTGTTGACATTTGTCAGCAGCGAGACGTCAATTAGTCGCCATAAAGTTGACGTTTGTAAACACAACAGAACTCGTGTCGCAGTGTGTACGAAAACCAAAGACTATACTTCTATGATTTTATAGTATACTATATTTCTATGCGGATGTAGAGCAAAAGAATTGAATACAAATGCCACACCTTCAAGTGTTACCAATTGAATTAGTTATGTACTTGCTTGTGAATACAGGTAGTTCTTAAAGAATATCTTAGCTACTAAAAATAGAGACGTGCTTCTGGTTTATCTTACGCTTGTCGGTGGAGTCACGGGTTTGCTATGCTTAACTCATAAATTGTGGGTTAAAAATAGTTTTAGCATAAAGCAATGAACTGCTTAACTGCTGATAAATATTTCAAGTACCCATATAGTTTTTAGTGCGCTGCACAGTGTGTTGTGTTCGTGCAAAAATTGAAAGAAATTGTTTTTCATAAAAAAACTTCGTTCCAAAAAGTTAAATACTTTATTCAAAACCTTCTTTTATTCCAAAGGCTCATGTTTTACAAAGATTTTGTGAATTTTCAACAGAAAGTATTCAAAACGCGGCCATTACGACGGCATTGCCGGCAGTTTCTCTGAAAAAGGTGGGAGGAACCTTTGTTGAAAATTATGTCGCTGATTTTATAAATTGTTTTTGCTTTTTATAATTTTTTTGTAATGGAAAAACGATCAAGTCGTTCAAAACTTTGTAAATTTTATCTGGAATTCCTGCGAAAAAATTCATTCATATCGGTTGAGTAGTTTTGGCGAAGTCTTGACAACCGAACTTGAAAACTCAATTTCGAGAAAGAAAGGTTTAAGGTTTTAAGTGATTATATAGCTCATCTGGAGCAACTTTTTAAGGCTATATCTCCAAAACTATTACTCGCATCAACTAAACCATTTAGGACAATGTTCTGAAGAAATTATAGAATTAAATAAGGCATCAAATCTTATATTTTTTATTCGAAGCTGTGAAACCCATGTAACTCTTTCAATTTTGGGCTTCTGTAAGATTTCTTTAAAGAAAAAAATGCAATCATTATTAACGAGCGTAGCAGTTAATATTTCAGAGATATAGAATTGCAACAAAAAAATTTCAAAAATTAATATTTTTAAATCAAAACATGTTTACAGTTATTTTAAATGAATAAAAATTTTAATTAAAATTAGATTTTCCATGAAAAATTTCTCAAAAAAAAATTTGTTTTAAAATTGTGTGGTATGTTACACTGTGTTGTGACTATACTTTGATATTAGTAGCGCAGTTTGTTTATAAGCTCTGAAATATTTCAGAGATATAGTATTGGAACCATAAAAAATTTAAAAAATTAAATCAAAAAATGTTTACAGCTATTTTTGTTTCAATAAAATTTCAATTTAAATTAAAATTATAACATTTTCCATGAAATAAAATTAAAAAAAAAGCCATAAGTTTTCTCAAAGTCTGTTACGATATGTTTTAAAATTTTAACCGCAAATTTTTGTGTTATGCTACACTGTGCTTGGACTATACTTTGATATTAATAGCGCAGTTTGTTTATAAGCTTTGAAATTATGGCTAATTTTAATTATTTTTTATAATTTTTTTTCTCAGTTTCGTAATTAACTTTTATGTTTTGTTGTAATTTTTTTTTTATATTTTTTTTTTATTTTGTTCGCTGTTTGATTTTTATTATGGTTTTAAATTTTATATATTTTTTTAATTATTCCTCTTCGAATGATTGCGTTTTCAGTATTTCGTTTTTGATTTTTTTCGACATTATTTCACTTCGCTTTTTAAGATTCATTACTCACGTAGTTGTTGTTGCTGTGTCTGTTTATATTTGTTGCGCTCGTATTTTGTTATCAACGGTTGGAAGATATGAGATAAAAGTTCATTGCACCAAAAAGCAACAACAGCGAAGCAGCATGCGCAATAAAAAGCAAAAAAAATCACGGAACGCACATAAAACGAGCAAGTTGAAAAAGTGTATACATACATACACATATAAGCGCATGTAACTGGTAATTTTTATTTTTTATTTAGACACAATATTTAATTTCAATATTTGTGGTGTAAACAGTGAGTTAGTTGAGCATATATTACAAGCACATAGATTTGTATAAACACAGACAATTTATGAGCTCGTTTCCCCACGCAAATACTTACAAACATACATAAATACATATAGCGTAGAAAAGCTTATCTTATGTACATACACCACGTACTTGCATACTTTGTTGCACTTGGAATTGTTTTTACGGTTTTTAAATTTTTTTTATTTTATTTTATTTTTTTTTTATATTTTTAAAGTTTTCTTTTTTTCTTCTTTTTTTAATTTTTTAAAATATATTTTTTTTAGTTTTTTTTTTAATTTTTTAAAATATTTTTGTTTTATAATTTTTTTTTAATTTTTTTTTTTTATTACTTTTATATTTTTCCCCATTTTTTCCATTTTCACATGAGATATTTATTAATTATTTATTCATATGCATACATAGTTGTGATATTTCCAAGAGATAAGCGGGCTTTTCTCCTTCGTCTGGTGCTGCTAACGCCCCTTACACACGCTAAACAAACAACACTCTGGCTTAATTCACACGCTTACGCTTGCTTTGCCTCCCACAGATAAGATAAGATCGGCGCTGCTGTGTTTGACTTATGCCACGAAGCACCGTTAAGTATGTTACTGTCGTAGTTTGTTGCGTCACGCAGCCTGAAAGAAGTCATTGTCTCTGCTGTCGGCTGTTAAATAAAATTTACCGTTGCTAATAGAACTGTGTGCATATGAGTTTGATTAATTACTAGGATAAGACCTCAGTTAATGAGCGCTACTTGAGATTTCCTGATTTCTGAAATTGAGGTCGCCCAATAAAATTTTTTTAGCATTTACACAGTAAAACCAATATCCGTAAAGCGTTGGAAATGTTATAAGACTGTTAGAGAGAGAATAAAAAGTATTTTAATTTAAGTGTATGTTAGGGTGTTTTTTTTTTGAACTATTAATTGTTTTTCAATCCCGTCATGAAATTTCCTTGGAAATACCCTTAAAAAAATTCACTGAAAATTTGAGCCCTAAATATTAAGATTAAGGACTGGTCCAAGGCATGTAAATATTTGCCATCGAAAATACACGACAATTCTGATTTTTTATTTTTAAATTTCTATAGCTCAGAGGCATTTTATGGCATCGCTTCGACATTAGAAACATATTCCTTAGAATTGAACACTCTACAAAAGTGCCCATTGCGACAAGTCGAAATTCACACCGGCGAAGTAGTAGGGGGGTCTAAACTTGATTTTTCCACGAATTTCACAATTTTTTGTATATATCTCGTAAATGAAAAGAATTATAGAAAAAATGTACAGTATAAACCTGTAGGAAATTTTATTTATTACAAAAAAGATCTTTTGTCAAAATCGCTATCATTAATACTTCTCGAGATATTCGGCTTTTTAAGTATGTCCAGCATGCAACGTGTCCCCGCATGACTTTAACCACCTCTTTGCAGTTAATCCTACACATCTGACACCTCTCTCCCTATGCTCCGACCCCCTCGAATCAGCTCGTTTCCTGGGCCTACCGTTGGATAGCCTCGATAACAACTTATCTTAACTTTACCACCCTAATCGAATTCGATTCTAAGAACACCTTTGGAGGCATGGTCATTAATGAAGAAGTAGAAAGCTGAACTTCATACTTTTCGGTGGTCGTCTTATTGATGGTTTTGTGTGTGATGTTGTTCAAGCAGAATCAGAAATTAATTAAACAAAAAGTGTTTTCAAAAAACTTCCTAAGTCAAGCATGCGACAGATCTTGCTGCACCGATAAAGGCTTTGCTGCGGTGGTCACACGAATTTTGGCGCTCTTCTTTTACCAAATGTTACAAACCCCAACAAATACTCTCACCTTGTAGAAGATATGTCTGACTACTACTTAACAACTTAGACTGTCCGCAGAGTGGACGCTGAACGTATGTATGGATATTTTCATTTACGCAAATAAATGTGTCCGGTGTCCGCTCACTTACTTCTTAAGATTTTCGGGATTTGTAGCTCAATTGAATGGATTAGATTTCGTTAGTACGCCCTTTAAAGATAATTACACACTATAGCTCTCCTCAGGGTGGTGTTTTTTAAATGCTTAATGTATCATTGCGAGGTTAATTGTGCCCCCCTTAACGGACCACCTAGTTAAACATTCCATTAGTATAAACATATTCATTTTTGATTTCAAAAAACTATGTAGCGCACGCTTATAATATTAATAAAAATTCCTAAACACTCGTATCCGCTATCTTTTGACGAACATTTCTCACCTCCGAACAATGCCAGCAACAATGAATCCATTCACACCTCGCAGCAGCGGTAAACACAACCGACAACCGATAAGAGCTGAAATAACAGCGTGAAATTGCAAATAAAAATAAACAATTATATTTTTCGTTTGTGTTGTTGTTGCTGCTGCTTTTGGCATATTTCTATTGTTTCTTTGCGCTTTTTGCTACTCGAAAGCACCTTAGGTAATTGCCAAGTATTGATTGCGCCCTGCCATTGAGCTATTTTTATTTGCCGCGAGCGTTGATATGAACGTTTCTTAAATGGAAAAAATTAAAAATTTAGGAATAAAAAAAGTTGGCTTAAAATTATTTATATTTTTATAAACAAAAAGCTAAAAGCTTATAAATGCAAATATTACTACAAAAGCTATAACAATTTGTTTTTTAAATAATAACAATTTAACAGAAAAGAGTTTAAAAAAAGTATTTCTTAAAAATTTCATTATATTTAGAATCTGTTTAATTATAAAAAAACAATAACTAAATTTCATGGAAACACAATGTAGACTATTGTTCTGTCTTGAATCGCAAATATATTTTCATGATGCTTCAAACGGACGAAGTATGTTTGTTGATAGCAACTGACCATATAAAGCTACTTGTGGACAACTTTTGTGCTTGAGGGTATATACAGGGTCCGGCACTCGGTGTAACCATTTAAAAAGGCCATATATTCGGTTTGGAAAATTATTAGTACAAAATGTGTGATAATAATCATAAATTAAGGACCAATTCACTTTTGCTCAATATGACCACCTTTTGCCTTAACTATGGCCTTGAGACGGTCAAAAAACGAATCGCAAGCTGCCCGAATGTGACTTGCCGGTATTTTGGCCCACTCATGGACAATGGCTTTCTTCAGCATCTCGAGACTGGTGTATTTTTTACTTCGGACCTTGCTCTCCAAAATGGCCCAGAGAGAATAATCCATTGGATTCGCATCTGGTGAATTCAAGAGCCATTGTGTGGTCGTAATGAAGTTCGGAACGTTGTTTTTCAGCCATTTTTGGTTCACTCGCGCTTTGTGAGACGGTGCTGAGTCTTGTTGAAACGTCCATGGTTTGCGACCGAAATATTTGTTTGCCCACGGCTTCAAAGCAGCCTCCAGAACACTTTCCCGATAATATGTAGCATTTAATTTGACGCCACGCGGTGACAGCGGCTCAAACCATTATTTGTGGCGGGTGCTGCCTCCTGGTGGCCAATCGATGACTTAGATTCTCGTATGAATGGTCGGTCAAGTAAATCCTATCGTTTTGAGAGTTTACGAATTGCTCAATTGGAAAAATTTTTTCGTCAGAAAACACAATGTTCGGAATTTGACCGCTTTCGACCAAGCGAAGCAACTGCTTCGCTCTCTCAAGTCTTACATGTTGCTGCTTCGGTGTGAGATCATGGGCCTTTTGGAACTTGTAAGGCTTGATCTTAAGCTCATTTTTCAATATGCGTCGGGTGCTGCGGTCGGATATTTTCAGTTCTTTAGCCATTTGATTGGCACTTTGTCGTTGATTTCGCTCAAGTCGCTTCTTCACTTGACCCCGACGCCATCTGTATTAAGAATATAGAGCATTGGGGCGATACCACTGCCTTGGGGCACACCAGCACGCACAGGTCTCTGATAATTTGAATAATAGGCCTAAATGCCAGACTTTATCAAATGCTTGGCAGACATCAAGAAACACGACAGAGGAGTATTTCTTATTTTCCAAAGCATTATTCGATATAATTACCAGTAGACTAATTGTCCGTTAAGAATTAACCAGCTGTTCGTGTTTTCCGGGTTTCAGCATTAAAATAACCTTAACACATTTCCATTATGATAGTAAATGACAAAGTCTAAGCATGCCGTTAAAACGCTTGACAATCATGCTGATTACGTTTTCGGGTTGCGCTTTAAGTGCAAACGCATTAATTCTCTCATAATCTGGCGACTTTTTGTTTGCCAATGCTTTGAGCTTCTGCTGCACTGCTACAGCAACTATTTCAGCAAGCGGAAATTTCATCAACATCCGGAAAATTGCTGACTGCCCCTTTGCTAAATCTATTACTAAACTCGTTAGAAGTAAACGTGTTTTGGAGGTGTGGTAAACAGCTCGGCTTTCTCTGTATAGTTCCTGCACGAATTGCCTCTTCTGCTTAAAATTGGTGAGCATCTGGATATCGGCTTATTATTTTGACTAGTCGCATTTCAAAGATTGTTTACTGAATCTCCTGGTTTGGCAGCAACCAGAAACGTCTCTAGGGACTTGTTCATAGCTGCATTTCTTATAGCACCAAAGGGTATAAAAAAGATCTTTATTTTGATATGGTCGGTCAGTTTATATGGCAGC
This sequence comes from Bactrocera neohumeralis, assembly GCF_024586455.1. NCBI lineage: Eukaryota > Metazoa > Arthropoda > Insecta > Diptera > Tephritidae > Bactrocera > Bactrocera neohumeralis. The sequence continues at coordinate 47,740,722 of NC_065923.1, forward strand.
TATATGCTACCGTTGTCCGACCTAATTAGTTGATGAAATGAGGTCAAATTTAATGAAGATATCTCGTGAAATGAAAAAGTTTTCCAAACTGGAGCCTGATTTTAATATGCCAATTTGTATGACAGCTATTTGCTATAGTTAGCCGATCTGAAAAATTTCTTTGGAGATTATAACTCTTGACTTGAAAAATAATGTATGCAAAATTTCATGTCGATAACACATCAAATGAAAAAAGTTTTCCATATAAGCACTTGATACGGATCGAGCAGTTTGTATGACAGCTATCGGGTGATTTTTTAAGAGCTTGATAACTTTTTTTAAAAAAAAAACGCATAAAATTTGCAAAATCTCATCGGTTCTTTATTTGAAATGTTAGATTGGTTCATGACATTTACTTTTGCTATAATGATCCAATATCGGCGGTTCTGACAAATGAGAATCCTTTAATCCTTTAGAAGAAAAAGAAGTGTGCAAAATTTCAGAATGATATCTCAAAAACTAAGGGTACATACAAGCTAACTAACAAAACTTATGAACGTATGAAAGGCGCACGCTCACACCGAAAGGCGCTCCACAATAAAAGTATTTGTAATAATAAATATAAAAAATGTATTTGAGCATAAAAGAAAAGTGTCAAAGTTGTACAAATTCGTCGCTCCTCGCTAGGGAGATACACATGCAGGTATACATATCTATATAAGTATGTATCTATACACATATGAGTATATAAATAGCAACTAGGGAAGTCACAGCTTGCTGTTGTCGTTGTTGTTGCTGCCCCAACGATACACTTGACACAATTTCCGCACACAGCATTTTTGGCGGTCGCCAAGAAGCAGATGACAACGCCAATGACTGCGTCAGTGAGCCACATAACCAAATACACACACTCAGACACACACACACACAAACACACATGCGCATAGGGACGCAAAATGAATAAAAAATTGACGAAAATCGCGCATTTCACACGCAATACACTTTTTATGCTCCGCAATTTGCGTTTAACAGATTCCTAAACGCCGACCGAAATAACTTTTGGCACACGCCTGCTGCCACTCGCTCGCCACCGGCGCCCGCTCACACTACTACGTTGTATACGCTCAGCCCAGCGAGCAGCGTGTAAAAATAAGATTACAACAAAAGCAAGAAAAACATCAGAGGCGTGTAAATTTAGCATAAAATCGAGAATGAAATATAAGCGTAAAAAACGCTTGCATACAAACGCACACACACGTGTCTACAATGACGACAACAACAATGCGCGAAAGCTTGGCGCTCGCTGCCATCAGACGATTTGTCAAGGTAACGCCGCGAGCAAGGCAAAGAGGCCATCAAATGTGCAACACGAAGGTGTGTGTGTGTGTGAGTCACACACACGTACACAGTGACGCGCACACAAACATGCGCAGCTTTCGCAGTCGATTTGGCTGCTGGCCATTTCGGTGTGACTGTCGAAAGTGGCGTTGCTGGGCCACTATTATTGCCTGCTTGCTGACTAAGCGCTGACGCGTACAAGGTCATTCAACTGCACTGGATGTGGTCGCATAACCTGTGTACGAGTATATGTACCATGTGTGTTTGCCTGTCGTGTTTTTCGAGGTTTAAGGAATGTATGAAGAGCCTTTGGAAAATTAATAATTTATATTTTCCCACCAAAAACTAGAAAAAAATTAAAATTAAAGAAAAAAAAAATTGAATGGCGAAAAAACATTCTTTGAAAATTATCTCTTTCAGCTGTTGGCAGCGGCTACGTCTCAGAAGGTCAATCGGTTAAGTTCAATTTTCGATGACTCGTTCGAGCATTGCGACTGCTAGCTGGCGAATGACACGCGTGATGTTTTGCTCCAAGTCCTGAATCGAAACGGGATTGTCCGCTTAGAGTTTAGCCTTTAGAGATCTCCACAGAAAAAAGTCTAACGGTGTGATATCACACGATCTTGGTGGCCAATCGACCGGCCCAACACGTGAAATTATCTGCTCATCGATGTGTTCTCTCAATAAATCCATTGATTGATGCGGTGTGTGGGAAGTAGCGTCGTCTTGGTGAAACCAAATGTCGCCGAGATCACGAGCTTCAATATCAGACATCATATAGTCGGTTATTATGGCGCAATAATGGTCGCCAATGGCTCTTCGTTCCAAATGCGGCAATTGTGTTTGCTTACATACTCAGTGAGCCAGAAGTCGGCCTCATCGCTGAACAAAATTTGGCACGAAAACGTCGGATGTTCTTGGAACTTTTCAAGAGCCCATAGAGCGAAGTGATGTCGCTTAGGAAGGACGAGCGGATTCAGTTCTTACACAAGCTGTATTTTGTACGCTTTCAATTTAAGATCTCGAATTAAAATGCTCCATGTTGTCCCATACGACAGTCCGAGTGCCGAACTAATTCTCCTTGGTATTTGTATACACTCTCAGCTACGGTTGCTATATTTTCTTCACTGCGTGCTGGACGTGGTCTATTTGGTTGAATATTATCCAATAATGAATGCTGGGTCTCAAGATGGGTGATGGTCTTGCGAATAGTACGCTCAGTAGGCCGCTTATGTTGACAATAAGTTGAGTGAAGTGCGCGAAACACATTCTTTACAAAACGTGAATTTTCGTAGAAAGTTGAACGATATGTAACTGTTGTTCAGACGTCTTTCCATGATGAAATGCCAAAGAATACTGAACAAAAATAACATGACAGCTTGACAAGACTCACGCGTGATCTGTCAAAAAAGGCTATTGCAGAAAGTAGCTCTACTTGGATCACCCATACTAGTTTTGCCTTTTACATCGAGAATCGTGATTTTAGGGGAAATACATATGTATGTATTTGTAATTTTGTAATTTTATCTCTCTGCTCTTCTCTGAATTTCATAGCGTCCGGTTACTTCCATTAGCAGCTCTGCTCTCTTTAAATATAAGTTAGATGAAAATTTAAGTATGTTTTCATAGAGAACTCAGTATTTGTTGTACTTTTACAGCTGTGTGCAAAAACTTACATAGCACAACCGTCAAAATAATTGCTGAATTTTCAAAAATTAATTTTGTTGAAGCATTGAAGTCACTATTTCTCATACAAAACTACATTAGGCTCATGCATACATTTTAAATATACTAGCATATACATACATATGTATGTAGTATATTGCATGTATGTACATATATGCCTGCATATCCTTGAAAACTTGCAGCGTGTAGGTGAAAGAAGTTGAATGAAATTGAGGCGGAAACCGCAGCGCACATTAAGTGAGTCAGCAGCAAAACTTTTAATTACTTAATTGAAGACATCGAGCAAAGTTAAACCGTCAGCACTACCACAGGCGTAGTTATGCATGTAAATAGGTGTTCTTCTGTGTATCTTCTGTGTCGAAGGGTCGGAGGTATAATAAATGATAAGTAATAATTCGATGCAAGGAACAGTAGCGAGTTGAAGGAGCAGCTAAAGAGCATTCACTTTGTTCTACCTGATATTGTTGTTGTTACTGCCAAGTTATTGGTATTTTTACGCATTTGTATCCGCAGGTTCTGTACTATTTTTATACTAGACAGGGTTTGTGTGTATTTTCATATACATATTTGTACACACATACATACATATGTAATAGATTCACATATGTATATATAGTGCACACACATACATATGCATGTGCTTCAATTGGCATCATAATAAGACATTGAAAGTAATTAAATTAGTACACACGCCATATTAATAGTATCGCTTAATTGCACATAACTGTATTTGCTATCCATGGCTCATACATTATGCACATACATATGTATGTACATACATACATACTTACATATATACTAATATGTGGATTAAGGATATATGAGAGCTTGCGTATATGGATATAAATTGATTAGTGATTTGTTTGGATTAATTAACATTATTGAATAAAATTTAAATTAGAAAAGTTTTAATATTTTTATAATAAAAAATAATTTTTAAAATTCAATATAATTCTTAAATATTACAAAAATATCTTAATAAAATTTAAAATTAAATTGTAAGAAATAATGTTTTTTTTATATCAGTATTTAATATATTTAAAAAAATTTTTAATCTTTTCTTATCTTCAATATTTAAAAAGAAAAATTATAATTTAAAACATTTTTAAAAATTAAAAAAAACTTGAAATAATGATTTTAAAAATATATAAAAATTAAGGATACTTTTTTTAAAGTTAAAAAAAATAAATTTAATAATTTTACAAACTTTTAAAAAATAAATTATTAATTTCAAAAGTTTTTAAAAATTAAAGATAAAATCATTTTAAAATTTTTAAATTTTTAAAAAATTAAAATTAATATCTTGAAAGTACATAAAAATTAACGACAAAATTCTGTTCAATATTTTTAAAATTTGTAAAAATTAAAACACTTAAAGTTAATAATTAATTTTTTTTATTTAAAATTTTAAATTAATAATATTTAAAGTACTAAAAAATTAACGACAAAATTTTTAAAAATTAAAAAAATTAAAATATTAGTTTTAAAAGTTCATGAAAATTGAAGACAGAATTATCTTCAGTATTTTTTAAAATTAAAACAAAAAAAATTATAATTAATATTTTAAAAATTTCTTTAAATTAGAAAAATTAAATTATATTAAATATATTAAGTACTTAAACATTAAAGACAAAATTAGCTTCAATATTTTTAAAAAAAATTTAAAAATTTAAATCAATAGTTTTAAAAGTACACAAAAATTAAAGACAAATTATCTTCATTATTTTTATAATTAAAATTAATGTCTTGAAAGCACAAAATATTGAAAATAAAATTAAGTGCAAATTTGTAAAAATTCAAAATTGAAAAGCATCTAATAATTACAATTTTTTTTATTTTAAATTTTAAATTAATAATATTTAAAGTACAAAAAAATTAAAGACAAAATTTTTAAAAATTAAATTATTAATTTTAAAAGTTCATGAAAATTTAAGACACAATTATTTTCAGTATTTTTAAAAATTAAAAAAAATATAATTAATAATTTTAAATTTTTTTGTAATTAATAATTTAAAATTTTTTTAATTAAAAAAAAAATAATTATCTAAGTACTTAAACATTAAAGACAAAATTAGCTTCAATATTTTTAAAAAAATTTAAAATTAAAATTAATAATTTAAAGTTTTTAAAAATTGAAAAAATTAAATTAATAATTTTAAAAGTACATACAAATTAAAAAGAAAATTATCATAAAACAAATGAAAACTGTCATTGAATAAAAAACTATTTTTTTTTTGTAGATAAAACAGTATTGACATTATAATTATTTTATGTATTAATAATTATATTAATAATAATTTTCATTCGAGAAAAACTGTTAAAAGCTTCTAAAATTTAAAAAAATATTTTTCAACATTTTGCTAATTTAAGAAGTAAACACGCATGCAAACATTAATTACGCTGATCCTCAGCCACACTACACTTCCCTATTTCGTATACATAAGTACATACATACTTAAGTATGGATGTATGTATGTACACACACGTGTATGTATGTATCTACACACGAAAAACCTCTAAAATATTTCAAGAAAATTCCATACGCCCACTCTTTTTATATATTGGGCGAGCGCTAACGCATACATACACACGTTCAAGCCAATAAGCGATTATGTTACTCAAATGAGGAAACCACATTTTTCTGCTGCAACATGCGCCGCGCAACTTTTTCGTAAATACAAATGCATATTTGTTTGGGTGGCATGTTACTTAACTAAGCTAAGAAGCTCAATAATTAACTACAAATATTGTAATTTGAGCTCAAACTGGATTTAAATACGCGTGGCACGCTTGTCACAACAGCGACCCTGTAGGAAAAACAAAATTTTGTTAGTACTGAGGATGTAATCGATTATATTTACTAATAAGGAATATTGAATATTACGGTAAAATAATATTAATATAACATAGAGAGTTGTCAACTGTAAAGAAAATTTAATAAAAAATTTTGAAGAAAAAACTTTGAAAAAATATTGCATTATCAAATTCGACCCGGACTGATAAAGTAGAGTCTTTAAAACACTTCTGAAAAAGTGTCGTTGGCACGGTAGTCGCGATTGCGTTGAAAACACCAAATTTCATGCAAAATTGTTCAATTTTTTCATGGTAAAAATCGGCAGATAAACTTTTCGCGTCGCAAAGAACCAAACACATACTATTTGACATGTGTAGATTAAACCAGAAAGCATTTGACTAAATTTCAAACGAACATAAAAAAACTGTATCATTCTAGGACATATTTGTGTATTGATTAGTTTGCGCGTGTAGTTTATATGGACCAGTCCGGGTCAATTTTGATAAGATGTCCAGAACAGTTCCAAAAAAATCGTCTATTTAAAATAGTTATGTATAAAGAACTTATTATAAAATTAATTAAAATTAATTATTAATTAAAAATAATTTATTTTATAATCAGTCGTTAGCTCTCGTTTCATTCCTGCTGGGTCTTTATGCCAGAAACATTTAATTGAATGTTAATTATGAGCTTAAAAACCCACACTGCAACCCACAGCAGCGCGACGAATAACGGCAATAAAAACGAAGCAACTGTGAAATGCCTGCTAAAAGCATGGGAACCGATTAGCCACACATACATACATACAAACAAACAAACCACCAAAGTTCGAGCTCGCATTATGCCGTTGAATTAATTAGTCAGTTAATTAATTTATTTGTTTATGCATCGGCCTTATGTTTTGCCGAGGCTGGGTGGACAGACAGCGAGCAACAACTGCGTCGAGCACCAGTAAGAAACCAGAGCGACAGCATTATGCGGCCCTTGTACCAGAAGCGAATTTCTTTTTTGACTTTTCTTGTGCTCTATTTGTCACCCAGTGACGCGTGGGCTTAATTCGCTTGACGACGGACGTACGGATAGACTGGCTGACCAGCTAGCTGCCCACCAGCCAAGCCACGCGCGTTCGCTCATATGCAAATGTCGCTAGTCATGCATAATCGTTGATACATACATATGTATATGTGTGTGTGTGTGTACATACAGAAATCTTTGTTGTTGTATGTTGTGTGTTGTTGCTTAGTTATACAGTTGCTGTAGCATGCTTGTTCCATTTTTTGGAGCGCCACATTTTTGGGTCAAGTTACGAATAGTAGTCATGGCACGGCTGTGTTGTTGTAAGAGCCAGACGCAATGTTTGGTTTTATTGACATTTCTTTATATATGTATTTATTTATATACATATACTATATGCTAAATAAATTTTAAGCATTAACGCTTGCCAGGCGTGTCTCCGCTTATTGAAGACCATAAAGCAACATGAATTTATAACCCAAAAGGGAACTGTATACACATATAGATATATAGTATACTTATACATCCTTATATAAATACGCTCATATACTCTTATACAACCTTACAACTCCATATAAACGAAATATCCGACAACAACTGTTATCTGTCACATGTTTGTTGTCTTTTTGAAATTAAATTAAGTAAATTTTCGGCCTACGCGCCGCGCCGCTTGCTCGCTTAGCCGGCAGCTGGATTATGTCTGCTGTAATCGCCGTGTGACATTCGGGCCTGTGGTAACTTTTTCATTTTCTCCTCCTTCTGCACAAATCTTGGGCGCCGTGTTATTGCTGCAGCTCTTTGTGTATTTTGCTTCGCTATTTTGTCCTTTCTTTATTAGTTTTATTTCGTAAATCTTTAATTCGCCTAATCGCCACTATCTATAAATTCAGTTCATTAAGCAGCAGTAATCGGATTAATTAATCGCTTAGCAAAACTTCACGAAAAATGTAGAAATATTGGATTTCGTTTGCTGTTTTGGAGCTTAAAGTAGTAAACGATTTCGTAATTGTGGTAAAAACACAGAAAATAATAATATTAGTTCGATAAAAATCACTTAATAAAGAAATTAGCTTGCAGTTGTTTGCCGCTGAATCGAACAGACAATTTTGCAGAAAAACAAGAAAAACCGTTAACCAAAGCTATGATACCGTCGACAAATACTAAAGTTTCCTTACACGAAATTTATTTTGTTTGGTCATTTTGAATGGCAGCTACATACATATGTATGTATGTATATGCTATAGTGATTCAATCTAAAAAAATTTTTCGGAGATTTCAGATATGTCGTGGATAATAGCCCTTGCCAAATTTCGTAAAAATATCTCGGTAAATGAAAACATTTTCCTTAAAAGCAGTTGATTTCGATCGCTCAGTTTGTATGCTAGCTATACGCTGTACTGTTCCGACAAATGAGTAGGTTTTCGGAAAGAAACGGACGTGTTCGAAATTTCATATCTATATTCTAAAAACTGAGGGACTAGTTCGCGTATATATACATATGTATCCGGAAATATGTACTTATATATATATTTTCAATTGACTGGACCATTTCGTGAGATAACACCTTCACCAAACCTGGTTTTCAATAAATCGATTGTGACATTCGCTGTGTGGCTTGTGGCACCGTCCTGTTGGAACCACATATTGTTCAAGTCCATATCATCCAATTCGGGCCAAAAGCAGTATTCGTTTATCATTGAGGGATAGCGATTCCCATGCACAGTAACGTGCCCATCTTGATCATCATGGAAGAAGTACGCCTCAATGACGGCGCCGGTCCATAAACTCCACCAAACCATGGTGGCTCACGGAGTACGTGTGGATTGCTGCCTGACCTATAACGCATATGTATTTTGCTTATTGACGAAGCCATTCAGCTAAAAATGAGCCTCATCACTGAAAATGATTTTTCGATGAAAATCCGGATCATTTTCAAGTTGCTGCTATGCCCAATTCACGAACATACGACGATTCTGGTGGTTAAGCGGCTTCAGTTCTTGCGTCAAATAGATCTTGTAAAGATGTAGGCTAAGATCTTTTCGTAAAATTCGCAACAACGATGACACAGAGATGTCCAACGCTTGACAACGACATGTGAGAGACTGATTTGGGTCTTCCTCAATTGATGCGCTAGCGGCAGCAATATTTTCGACACTACGGGCACTACTTTGTCTCGTTGGCACGGGAACATCCTGTACTGTGCCTGTGGATTCACATTTTTCCACTAGACGCTCAATTTTTGATCTGACAGGACGATTATGACGACCATAGATAAATTGATTAGAATCTCTTTTCTTGCTCTCTCGCTTGTCAGCTGGCAACGGACTCTGATCTTTTTTCTGAGCTGGCAACAAAACACAATCAGGGTCCCGTCAACCAGCAGTTAGTGAAAAAGGTGGGATGCCAGAAGAGCAGCGCTAAAACGAACTGCCAAATTCAGCGCGTTGTTAAAATTTTGTAAATGGTAATGTGGAAACTGCAAAATCATTAGCAAATGTTATGAAAAATGCGAGTTTTGACAGCTCTTTCTCGAACCAAAGAGATTCATATCAAGTTATCTATGATGACGACCATAAATTGGACGTAGCGCTCTTAATGTTGAGGCCACGGTCTCCGAATTTCGGTAGTAAATTTTAAAAATTTCGCCTCCTCGTTGGATCGTATATCTTTCCATGATGAAATGGCAAACCTTACTGAAGAGAAATGTCAAATATGCCTTCGTTTGCTGACCCCGTCGGTCTACCTTTGTGGCCTCCCTATTGAAAACACCGTTATTTCCATAATTGAGCGTTTCAATCTAATGCCATATTTGTATGTACGTACATAAGTATGTACACTAAATTCTTAGGAGAAATTGTTTATCGATTATTGTTAGTATATACATATGGTTCCAAATTTATATACGCTATTCTAGATAATTCGATAAATTGTTTTAATTGACATTATAATTTATCATTGAACGGCCTTTAAGTGTTTATCGATACCCTTTAATTTACATCGTTTATGTTTTTCTTCCCGATCATAAATAATTCGATAACTTGTTTTAATCGATATTTTGTGATCGATACATATTTGTTATCGACACACATTTAATATCGATACACATTTGTTATCGATATACATTTGTCATATATCCACATTTGCTATCGATATATTTTTGATATCAATATTTTAGTTATCGATATTTTCTTTTCCTTTCTTGTTAATTCTTTATGTATCTGTGATGTATTTTGTTCGTTGGTTTTCTAACGTAAAAGGTTACTTTTTTTTCGATGAATTGCCATTGTGATTGCAACAAAAGAGATACCTTTTTATAAAGAAAAGTTTACAAAAGTTTCGCCTTACTAACTAAAATACAAATCTAAATTCTCAACGAAACAAGTTCTTAAAAAATAACAGGCAACCCTGAAATATGAGAAATAATCGTAAAGATTTTAAAATGTGTTTTTAATCGATTTTTTTCGAATTTTGTAAAATTTTTCATTTTTATGTTTTTCTCAATTAGCTTCGCTTAAGGAAGTGATTCTCCGATGAAAATACATACATACATACATATATGTTTTAGCTTTGGGTGAGAATAACTTCATAATGAAAATATCGATATATTTTCGTAATTTAGCGCTTCTCTTGTTCTTCCATTTGCATATAGTTTACTCAGTTTACTCTTCAATTTATAAAATATTGATTATCAGAAACAAATTTCAGATTCCTTTCAAGTAATATCGATTCATAAATATGCCACCAATTTGCTTGTTAAAAAGATTATTGCTTTTAGTCACTCCTAAACTATCAATACACCAAATAGTTGTTTAAAATTTCAAATTTCTTGCTTCATAAATTACTCAGTCATAACTGGCAGGCAGCATAAATTTACCAAACTGACGCCAACAGCGCCGCCGCCACTTAAGTCCAACTATCAATTTCGTACGCTAATCACCAGCAATTGAATACACATTTCAAGCATTTGCAAATAGCAAATTTCAAACAAATTTCCGTTAATTATCTCAACGTAATCGATTAGTCACCTCAAAAATGTTTACTCACTCAATGAAATTGACAGGCGGCAGGCTGACAGACAGCAAAGCAACTCGAAGGGGTGACGCGGCGACGGCAGCGCGGTAAGCAACTGCTGGATAACAAAGACAACAACCGTGTGCGCCACACCCACACAGACACATGGCGCAGCTACTGCCGGCGGCCCAACTGTTAACACCTGCCTCATTTGGCCAATAAAGTGGAATATATAAAAATCGAATAAATTCGTGTAAAATCGCAACAATGAGAAATCGACGAAATTCATGTCGAACAACAATTGTTGGCGAATGCTGGCGATATGTGGCAAGCGGCAGCCGCGGCAGCAGCAGCACCTGCACTCCGCTGCTGCATGCAACAGTTCATTGTTAAAGTTAATAGCACCGTGAATCATGATTGCAGTGCAATTGCTGCTTTGTGCTTGTTATTATTGTTGTTGTTGTTGTTCTTGTTACTGTTATTGTTAGTCATTAAGCATTGTTGTTGGCAGCCGCAAGTAGCAACAAGAACAAATTGGCCACCGTTGCTGGTGGCATTGCTTTTTGGCCCGCTGACTGTTGGCCGCCGCGGCCGCCATCACTACCGACTGCAGCTTGTTGTTGATTAGCGATTAGTTGTGCTCAACTGCAAAAATAAATTACAACCAAATTGGCAATAAAATTACAAACAATTGCACGTCTTATTAACACGTTCAAATAAATGCAAAAAAAAAAACAGTCAAAAGCAAATCAAAAAATAAAAGGGGAAACAGTTGCTCGCTTCTCATGCCGTTGCTCTTGTTGTTGTTGCTGTTGTTGGTTGCTCATTCCATTCAAAAAGTCAATTAAGGAGGGAGAGGTTGTTCAATTAAATATAAGAAACGAGTTAAGCGATAGCCATAAGCTGCTCAGTGCTACAGTGGTGGGCACTAATATGGGGACATGTGTCTAGGTTGCACTTAAACTTGATTGATGCAATGCTTTCGTGTTATTTATAGTAATTGAAAAAGTAGTTTTATCAACAGCAGTTCCACAAAATCTTTTTAATCTTAGAAATAGCTGCCTCGAGTTGCAATTTGTATGAGATCCATAATTTGCATATAAAAGGTATACAATATATACAAGTTTTCTCAGCAAAAATACCTGAGAATCCAGGAAAGAACTCGAATTTCATTCAGAAATAAATCTGCAGCTTATCAGCTCGATGGGATGTCTGAAGGTATGCGATACCAAGTGTTTAAGTCTTGACCGCCCAAACGCGGCACAGTCAAGAAGGAAGTGTTAAGTTGTTTCCATCTCATCTTCTTCCATACAGCTACTGCAGATGGCATGTGGTAGGATTATCAGCAAAACTAGGGAAAGGCTAGCTTATCGTGGCCAAAGATATTACTAGATCTCTTGGAATCGATCTTGAACCAAAGCTTTTGGAACAGCGCACGTGCTGATGGTGGCCTAGTGCGACCTAAGCTGCCGCGAAGCCCAACTATATGGACAGCAGTAGAACACAAGAGGATACGAGAGCACCGCTCCGTTTCCATTCTACCGATAGCGGTTCTAGGGTGCCTTTTTTTGCTAGCTCATCAGCTTTACAGTTTCCTGCTTTTCGCTGTGTCCTGGATTGTATAACAGCCTTCTCACAAAGACACTCGATGCTATTCATAATGAGGTAGACACTTTTTGGCTAGCGCTAAACGCACTGTTAATGAGTTCAAGGCTAGTATCGCCGCTCTGCTATCTGAGTGAATGATAACTTCTCTGAAAGAGGCTGCACTCCGGAGCAGTAGATCTACTGCTACCTTAATGGCTGCAACCTCGGCTTGGAAGGACACTGCAATAGTCAGGAAGTCTGAAACTGAAGTTGTGAGAGAGCTCCTGACAGTAAAACCTTCCAGCAACCTTCCACTTAAGCCTTGAGCCATCCATGAAGAATTTCACTGCCCCCTGCTTCAACGGCTTCTTCCCACCCACAACTTCCTCGCCGTTATATGGGTACAGAAAGAGCCGCCAGAATTTGGTTTGGCGACTCAATGATTCAAGTAATCCGGTATGAAGTCAAAGTCCACGAACAATATGTGTAAAATAGCTTTGTACATTTTCCCAGTTTAAAATTAATTATTCGAATATACCCATTATTGTTGTCCACCGCCGTACTTATACGCTGCAGCTGCAGTTAACCACAACCAATGGCAAACAGTTGCACGCTGCAACCGCATTCGCTACCTGAGCGCGCCAGCAATCATTCGCAATTTACTCCCCAATATATGGTTCCGCGCTGTTTGCTTTTATGTGCCTTTGTTTTTGTTGTTTTCTGCTTTTTTTATGTTTTGTTTTGCATCTCCACTTTTTGGTTCATGTTGTTCATTTGCCTTGCTTGTGTGCAGAGGTTAGCCTAGGTTATGGTGCAGTTCGCTAAGTCAAACACATGCCAAAAATCCAACAAGAAGACAAAAAGCAAAAACAAAAACAAAAACAAACCTCGAAAGCGACCACACCAACCAACACATGTTGGCTGCTTGGCTGCCTGGCTAGCTGATCGAGCGGCCGAAAAGTGGTTGGAGGCTATCGGCCAGCGGCGATCAGCTGTTGTGGCGCGCAAACAAACAAGTCAACTGGCACCAAAGCGCTCAAAAGCGAAAATACCAAAACAAATATTGGCGCTTACAAGCCACAACCGCACACACCAACATATGAGCGGCGACGGCCGTTCCGCTTGAAGCGGCGGCGTCCTCTTACCTGGCGTTATTGGCGCGCGCGAAATACACTACAAAGCGGGAGGAAGAAGCAGCAGCAGCAGTAATTCGGCTGAAAAAACTGCAAACAATGGCAAATAAAGCGCGTACCCACTCATTACGTTCGCAGCTCTAATACCACAACAACAAAAGCACACAATGGCGTATAATTGCAAAAAACGGCATCGCCAATTCCAATTGATTTAATTTTTCTGCTCATTCATTTTCATAATAATTACTTGGCGGCCTCTCTGGCGTGCGCTTTGTTTGGCTGCGTGCTTGTTGTTGTTGCGCATTTTGTTATGATTTACGCTGCTTTTGCTTTTCGCTTTGATCGCGAATTGCGCGCCGTACGCTGTGGCACAGTGTAAACAGCCAGAATGACGGCTCATAAAAGGCCAAACAATGAACTATTAAATTCAAGTTTTTGCCATAAAGTTTATTGGCTCATATGGCAAGCGCAAAAAATTAGCGGAAAATTGCGTACGGTACACCCGAGGCAGTAATCGAACGCGTACAAATTGTAACAAAGAATGGTCCAAAAAAAGAGAGAGAAAAAATAAAAAATAAGTTTTTGTTTATTGAATTTTATTTTTGGGAAGAATGAGCCTTATAGCTGCCTAAAAATACCAAAGCATTTACATTCCTCGTTATATTTGGAATAAGAATATTTTTATTTAATAAAATAACATGGGTTTTCAACAATTATTCTTAATATACATACATATGTTCGTCATTTTGTATTTTTTATGATTATTAATATTCATCAGCTGATTGCTATTTTATTTTATCAATGCATACAACCAAATTGACAGCCTGGAAAACAACCGCTAGAGTTAAACAAATTTACAGTATGGAGAAAAACACGCAGAGTTGCTTTCCAGTTTGAACTCGATTTCAATTCGATTAAGTATTAATTTAGTAAAATAAGACTTTTAATTTTTTATGGTAAATCGATCTAAATTAGCGCTTTAATCCCAAAGGCCGGTTAATTAATCAATTAACTGCTCTGCGAAAAGGCTTTTAAGCAACGTTGTGTGTTTGGTCGACAAATGTGTTCAGTTTGTATGCTAGCTATATGCTATAGTTAACCGATCTGACCAATTTCTTCGGAGATTACATTGTTGCCTTAGAAAATAATCTATACCAAATTTGGTGAAGATACATTGTCAAATGTGAAAGTTTTCCATACAAGAACTTGATTCCGATCGTTCAGTTTGTATGGCAGCTATATGCTATAGTTAACAAACAATTTCTTCGGAGATTACATATGGCACCAAATTTTGTGAATATATCTTGTCAAATGTGAAAGTTTTCCATACAAGAACTTGATTCCGATCGTTCAGTTTATATGGCGGCTATATGTTATAGTGGTCCGATTTCGGCCGTTCCGACAAATGAGCAGCTTCTTGAAGAGAAAATGACGTTTGCAAAATTTCAAAACGATATCTTAAAAACTGAGGGACTAGTTCGTATATATACGGACGGACGGACAGACAGACCGACATGGTTAAATCGACTCAGCTCAACATACTGATTATTTATATATATACTTTATAGGGTCTCCGACGCTTCTTTCTGGGTGTTACAAACATCGTGACAAACTTAATATAGCCTGTTCAGGGTATATTGAATCAAGATATACATACATATGTATATAGGCATATCCAGAAGCTCTCAAAGTTTAGAATTAATTTAAGGAGAGTTAAGGCGAACAGAAACAGGGGGATGATGTTAAAACGGAATTTCAGCCCTGTAGTATAAATTACGCTTATCTTGAGAACAACAGCTTAACGTCTAGCATATATAGTCTTAAGTCCTTTTTTTATTGCTGGTGATAACAATAAAATTCGATGAGTTCTTACGAAAGCAAAATAAACCAAGATTCACAGGGTTATTCAATAAATTTCAATAAGGGCTCTAGTGTTTCTCTGGTAACACCTTCTTTGCTTTGAAACGAGATTTTGTTGAGTACGTGGTTTGGAAAGAACATAGATATATAGTAAAAAGGCACAATATACGTAAGGATTCTCACATATCTCTCTTGGAATTAATGATTGAAGAAACAGCAAACACTTTAGAACTAAGAAGAACCTCAATATGTGATTAGATTGAGGGGTTTCGAAGCAAAAAGTGTTCAATGATCTTTCAAAAAAGATACCAATCCAGTCTTAAGTTTTAAAAACCTTCTGACAGTCCTAAGAACCTACAAACTTCGTGCTGTGAAATCTTTTTGTTGACTATATTCGCTATATTTTGCAGCCTCTTGAATTCTTAGATTAATCTCTTACTCACTTCGTTAACCACTTTCTTCTTTGAGTTTAGTTGTGGTATTTCCCGTTATGTAGCACCGTTTGTTTGACCTCAACTTTAATTCTCAATCCAAATTTAAATATTAACAAATTGTTTTCCACTTTTCCATATAAATTATTAATTAATTTGGGAAACTTTTCACATACACGAAGTTCTCGTTGCTCGCATAACTCTCTTAAGTTGCACGCGCTTTCTAGCGTTTCTAAGCAACCAGAGCACCCAATTTGTGTGGAATTTTTTATTCAATGATGCCACGAGCACAGAAAATCTGTACATACATATACATAGTATGTATAGTATATGCTTATGTAAATAACTGCACTTATTTATATCCTTAAGCAAACGTTAAGCAATAAAAACTACATTTCTCTACAAAATGTGCACACAAAGACAATTGCATTTATGACCGAAGATAATCGTAAATTAACAAACATAAACAGCACATGGCAGCTATTTACATAAATACACTACTTCCACTACTCAAACATAAGTCTGTTGCAACAAAAATACAAATGTAGTAGGTGGAAAGAACCCAGCAAAGCAAGCAGGTGCATTAAATGACAGAAAAATTATTGTTTGAAGGTTAGGTTCGATTTAATTTTATAAAGTAACCTATAATGCGACCATCTCCAAATGTTTTTCGTTAAAGCAATCTCTGCCTATGAGATCAAACTGGTGCTTGAGTGTAGAAATCGGCTAAATAGTGTAGCAGAACGTAACCAAGTGCACCTCAACTGGGTGCCCGGTCTATACCTTTGTGACCGGGCATAAACTGGCTTATGAGCTCACCCGCTCCGCAGCATCCACTAACACGGCAGGATCTGAAATTTACATCGCGGTGGGTCCTCATACCATAAAGGGAGCAGCAGGAAGGAAGGAGTAGACAGAGAAAGGTATTGGCAACAACTCCAAGGCATGCACCATGCCAACTTGCTAATGGGAGGTTATAACCTCAGCAGGTTTAAATATGAAATTAACCTCCCTAGGAACAAATTCAGGCTACTTGTCGCAATCTACACTGGCCAGTGCAATTGGAAGTAGCACTTATACATATGTATAACATGTAAATGCAAATTGCCGGTTCTGCGACAAAGAAGCTAAAGATTCCAGAACACCTGCTAATTGACTGCATTGGAAGCTACAGACGCCGGACAAAAGCCCTGGAATCCATGTTTCCAAATAGGGATCTCATCGCCTCACTAGCACCTAGCAGTATATTGGGCTTTATGAAAATGCTGGGACTAGGTGATTCTTTCTTTTTCACATATTCTATTTATCTTATCTTAAAACGGTGATTTTGGGAATTACTGTACTATAAATAAAAATACAGTAAAAACTAAATACTCTCTGAGCTATATGTGATCAAAAAAGAGATTTAAAACTTTTAAAATCTTTGAACAAAAAAATACTAAAAATGTTGTTGGTACAATGAAGTGTGATGAAAATAATAACTGGTTTAGCCAAATCGCGAGTAGTTCAATTAGGACCAGTTTGTAACTAGTTGACAAACACATACATAAGAGTGACGAAAACGGTTGGAAATGTAAACTCTAACATTTCTGAAAAATGTGATTCAATAAAGCGCGAGTAGCCCAATTCGGACTAGTTTGTAACTAGTTAACGTAGTGCTTCAGATTTCAATAAAACTCATAAAAAATGCATACCAACAAATTTGTGCGGAGATTTTCGCCAGCGGCGCCACAATTTGTGGGGCCAAAATAAGTTTTCTGCAGACGCATATGTATGTATGTATGTATACTTGCCACATAATCGCTAACAATGCGTATTTGGTGAGATTGCAATGTTGCTCGAGCATTACTATTTATGCTGTGTGTAAACTTATCCACATACAGGCAATTATACATAGACACCTACAGCACGCTATAAGTACATATGCACAGATGTTTGTATGTATAGGTGGGTATGTACAGCTATAGCGAGGCAGCTTCGAAATTCCCACACAGAGCGGCAACTAAACATATGCATGTGATATGTGTGTGTGCGTGGCTGTATGCATATTTACTTACATACATGTTGCATGCTGCGCTCATGCAAAAAACACTTTGTAGCAATGTGAAGTCGTTGCCTCTTCATATGCATAATTTACTGGCAATGTAGTTGCGGTCGCGTTGCAACTGTTGTTTACTGTTCAAATCCGCAAAAGCAAACGAAACACACCTTCACACTTGCAACACTTGCCACACATGCTGCCACATGCGTTGGTGCTAACGTTGCTTATGCGCATGGTGTTGCTCCAGCAATAACAACAACAACATTTATAGTGGCTGTTGCTAACACGACAACAACAAGAACAATAGTGGAAGTAGCGCCTGTTGCCTGGCATCGCCAACAATCCCACTCAGCAACTTATTTATGCGCCACAACAGCCACAGCAACAACAACGACAATGTTAGCAGCAGCAACACTTGTTTACTTGTTCAGTTAGTTTTTCGTTTAGTTGGCGTTGGATTTCCTTAATTCTCAGTTCAATTCGTACGCGATCAGTTTCATTATGAAATTAATTTTCCACTTTTCAATTTCCAAACATAATGCAATAAGGCAGACAGACGTGGCAAGTAGCAGATATTGTTGCATGCAACTATGCCTGTATGTATGTTAGTCTCCATATAATTACATATGTATGTATGTAAGTGCATGTGTGTTGCGTGTAAGCTCGAGATGCCGCCAGTCACTCAAGGCGACCGTTTGCATGTTGTTGCCACAGCAGCAGCAATACGCAGCGACTGCAGCGGAAGTGAGCAACAGGGTGCACGCAATGAGATTATGCGGTTGCAATTTCAATGCTCAAGGGCTATTTTACATATACAAATGTATGTGCATTTACCGACAGACATGCATATGCAATTATATAAATATGCTTGCGTGCGAAGGAGCGTACTTCTTGCAACACCTTGAGTTACGCAGACGTTGCAACAATTACTTACGTATTGAGGTTGAGCGATGATGTTGCATTTTGCCATTTTTGTAGACACAATAAGCAAATCTACATACATACATATATATATTTTATGGTTGCATGCGAAATGTTGCAGCATTTGCCATCAACTTTAATGTTCGTGAGTCCTTCGTCTCGTCTCTTATGGGGGCCTGCGGTTGTTAGCAACATAAATTGAATTGATGTGGATTGGTTGAGGGTCAGAGTGTATTTGTTGCTTCTGAAATAATGGTTTAAATTCTGAGATCCGATCGGGTTAACATTTGTCCAGGTTTTACTCAAAATAAATTAGTTTGAATCCATTTGGAGTTTTAGCATATGTGACCTGATCTACGAAAAGGGAGCTAACGTGCGAAAACTAGTTTTCTGGGAAACAGCTGTTAAAAATCAACTATCATCGAATTGATTTTTTGACACCTAAGCCCCCTTTCCGTAGACCAGGTCACATATTATGAGATTATTTGCCAATAGCCGCAAAGCCGTAATACTATCCGACTAAATATTTATTAAGTTTTCGTTCCGTAAAGCCATTCATAGTCGTTTAAACCTTGTTCCAATTCAATCGCTATGCCGAGACATAAAAGCTGATCCACTTCCAGGTTCCCTACTTTTTTAAAGAAAAGATACAGAAAATTCAAATTTAATGGAGAATGTTTATTATCATTCGAAAGAATATTCTTCGGCATTTATTTCCTGAAGATTATCTCTTTCAAAAGTTGGCCGGGACTACGTCTCAGATAGTCCATCCAGTGAGTCTAATTTTCTATGACTTTTTCGAACATTTCGGCTGTAAACAGGCGGTTGACATGCCTGGTGTTTTTCTCCAAGGCCTGAATTCAAGCGGGATTGTCCACATACATTCTAGACTTTACATATCCATCTTGGTAGCCAATCGACCGCCCCAAAACATGAAATTATCTGCTGACCGAAGTGTTCTATCAATAAATCCATTGATTGATGCGATGTGTGGGAAATGGAGCTGTCTTGTTGAAACCAAATGTCGAGCTTCAATTTCAGGCATCAATCGCCATTGTTGGTTACGTTCTCACCGGGATAATTTTTAAAGAAATATGGACCGATGATTCCACCGGCCTACAAACCAACCAAACCATTGTTTTTTCAGACTAAATGGCAGCAATCGCCATTTGACAAATGCTTGTTAATTATATACATACCCATTGGTCAAAATTTGCAAAACGTCGGATCTCAAGAGCTAATGTCGCTTTGAAAGGTTTCAGATCTTGCAAAGGTTGAATTTCTACGCATTCAATTTAAGATCTCGATATAAAATGCGCCAAGTCGTTCCATGTACTCGAGTAGATTGTTTCAGTTGCTGGTTAAAATTTAGTTGCTTTAAAACTCGAAACACAAGGCATGGAATTATGAGAAAAGCTGTGCGGTTTAAGCAAAACGTTTTTGAAATGTACTATCTTCCCGAGGATAAACTAATAGATCCAAAATATATTTCTGCCTTAAATAGCAAAGCGCTGACAGAGAGGGATCAGGGTGAGATAGAATGCCTTAGAGGCATATCGAACCGCCGAGGTCATATGCAAAGGAGCGGAAGGAATACTCTTAAGCTTTGTGTTCACACTGTCACGAAAAAATGAGGACGACTGTTGGCCTGGTTAGAAGTCAAATGTAGCAAGTGCAGTCAAGTAGGCATGAGAGAGACGTTGTAATATCTGCTCTGCCTTTAGAACTCTATTTAGATTTTAGAAACCTCCTCTAGATCAAAAATTAAAATTTCTTCTAACAGTATTCATCTTTTGTAATAATCCATTTTTTTTTTAATTTTTGGTTAGAGATTATAAACTCATAAATTTTTCTCACCGCCAGACAGCTTTATGCCGAGGTCCTCCTGGAGATTGGCAACGGGTTGAAAGGAATCAAAAATTTTTCAATATCAAACACCGATTATTGAAATACATTAAGTTGTCTGATTGTGCATTACTTTTATTTATTTAAAAAGTAAAAAGCATATATACTCTTAAGGAGCCAATAAAAGATTTGTAAAAAGTAAAGCATCGTGTTTGGTCTTCAAATATTCTTTGGGGGTTCCAAAAATTATTAAATTTTTATTATAAAATTGTTATTATTGGATAACCAAAATTTGGAAATATGTGAATTTTTATACCAAAAATTTTGCTAAACCTCGCCTCATTTCTCGAAACTTTTATCCAAACTTTTTTCTCGCAAATTTTATCCACAATTGTTAATCTCGACATTCACGTAGCCGCTGACAATTACCTCGAAACACATATACTCCGCACTAATGATATTGTTGTTGCTTTGTTTGTTGCCTTTGCTAATGTTTTGTGGCAAAGTTTGCAACTTGATATGAAGTTGTCAACACAACTGGGCAGTTCCTGATAAAATATACGCACACAAAATGTGTAAACTGCAAAGTTTTAGAGGTATTTTATATATATTCAAACAACTCGCAAATTACACAAGCTGTTGTTATACCAAATTTGCATTGAAATACAAGTACATTAGGATGGGTCACATTATATATTTTTTAATAATTTGATTTTAATATTATTCGGATCATATTTAACTGCAGTGGTGGTCAGTTAATCTTCTACAACCCTTTTGAAATTATTGTTGTAATCGGAAGATCAATACTTCACATGATTTGGTAAGTGACAGGTGGCAGCATTATATTTTTGAAACCATAACTTTTGTTAATTTTTTTTTTAATTTCATAGGAGTTTACTCATTTTCGGACCTACAAGAGAATTTTAGAATATAGAATATATTAACACTTTTCTGTTTAGTTAGAATATTGTGAAGTTCCTTTTTCTTTATAAATTTGTTTTTAAACAATTCTGATATAATATTTGTGTTGGGATTTTGTTTAGTGCTTATAATTATTTAACATTTTTTTCATACCACCCTAATGTTTACACAACCCACTATAAAGCTTGCGTCATTAACAGACAAAGCGATTATTTTGTTGCCAGGGGACAAACCCTGCGGTTGACCGCAGGAATTTTCATAATTTACTTGACAAAATAATCGCCGTTATGTAACTACTAAACTCTTGCAGAGCGGCAAAATGGATTTTCATTGAAATTTGGCTGGAATATATTGTATCTACGCATGTGGACATTTATTTCTAGTATATACATACATATGTATGTATGTACAAGAAATATAAATATGTCCATTTTTAGTAGTGAAAGAACACATAAGCTGCTAGCAGGTCAGGAAAAACAGTTATATTTAAGTGATGAAAAAAATTCAAAATTCACAAATTAAAAAAATGCTTTTTTTCGAAAATTCTTCTTATTTTCCAAAAGTTATGTAAATTGTCTGGTTGAAAAATAATAAAATTGGTAACTAAACATATTTTCGAAAAAAAAATTATATTTTAATGGAACAAAAAAATTGTTAAAAAATAATTTGAAATAAAAAAAAAAATTTTTTGAATTAATCGGAAAAAATTAATTTTAATTAAAATTAAAAAAAAAAATTCCAGAAATTATTTTAATCAAAATTTTTATAAATTAAAAAAAAAATTATTGAAAAAAATTCCAAAAATTTAAAAGTTAAACTTATTTTATTTAAATTTTTTTTTATTTCTAATGATTTTCTTTTCGAAAATATTCCAAAAGTTATTTACGTTATTTTTCGAGTGAAAAATATTAAATAATTAAAAAAAAAATTATATTAAATAGAAATATATTTTTATACTATAATAAAAAATTAATTTAAAAAAATGTGTTGAAATTAAAAAATAAGCTTTTTGAAATTTTTAAAAGAAATTTTCAGAAAATTTTGTTAAATAAAAATATTTTTTTATACTATAATAAAAATATTATACATATATGTACATATGTACATATGCATGTACTTTGTCGTAGACAAAATAGTAAAGTTCACTTTTACAAGGAATAAATTTTTTGTGGTGAAAAAATTCAAAAATTTAATTTTTTGTTTCAAAATATTTTTTTTTTATTTCGAAATATCTTTTTTTTTTTAAAATATGTGTATAGAATATTCCAAAAGTTATGTAATTTTTCATGTTGAGATATAATAAAAATTTTTCAAAAAATTATTCTAAATAGAAATATTCTTTTTTATACCATAATAAAAATATTATATACTTCTTTAGAGAAAAAAATGAAGTTGTATTAAGCAAGGAATTATATTTTTTATGGTAAAAATAGAAAAAAATTTAAAATTTATTTATTTATTTAAATTTTATTTTTAAATTTTTTTTTAAATCGAAATATTTTTTTTTCGAAAATATGTTTAGTTATATTCTAATTTTTCGAGTTGAAAAATAGTAACAAATTGTCGAAAAATTATATTAATAGAAAATTTTTTACACTATAATAAAAATATTATATACATACATACATATGTACCTTGTTATAGAAAAATTAATAAATTTTTTCAAAAATTTTAACAATTTAATTTAAAAAAAATTCAAAAATTTAAAAAACCTAATTTTTTTATTTCAAAATATTTTTTTTTAATTTTTTTTTATTTCGAAATATTTTTTATTTCAAAATATAGTAATTATATTTCAAAATTTATGTAAAAATTATTAAAAAAAATTTATTATTTTTCTATTGAAAAAATTAAAAAATAATAATTTAAAGTAGAAATTGTTTTTTCATATGAAAAATATTATATATTTCGATATAGAAAAAAAAAATATAAATAAAAATTAGAAAATCGAAATTATTTTCAAATTTTAATCACACCTAACATAATTACATATGTATGTACATAAATATATTGCATGATGTAAAAAACTGTAATTTCTTATCGTGCGATAGTTAATCATTCAATCACATTATCAACGCAGCCATTCCATCACTCAATAACAACCATCACTTCAACAATAACAAAATGAGCTATGCACATACATATGTATGCAAGTGATTTTTTGTTGTTGTTGTGGTTACTTCCTGTGCGCGCCTTGCCACAGGCGCGATTGCATGTCAGCCGCAGCGTCAGCGGCAGCAGCGAGTGTCGGCAGCCTCATCATCATCAATCACTTATAGGTGCTGATATTTGCCAAACATGAACAGCGATAGAACAACAAACAATCACAACAACAAACTCAAAGTTATTGCAAGCAACAGCAAAAACAACAGATGTTGCATGCAACATATAACAACAAAAAAGTTAAAGAAGAGCAGCAAAATCAACAGTCGAGTGGAAAACTGCTCGCTTTCGCCATGCAACATGCCACTAATGCGCTTTTCTGCACCAACAACAGCGCGGCGCAGCGAAAAGTGGCTAGAAAAACCGAAATTGAAATGCATTTGTAAAGTAAGCAAAAGCAAAAGCACATCCTCATCACAAAAACAAAAAAGCTTCTAAATTTTTCGACATAAAAACAATTGTAGTTGTTGTTGTTGCAGGTATGTATAGTGTGGTTGCGTACCACATGCAACACTCGCACTTTTCGCTGCACTCAAATGTCAATTCGCGCATTCATTCATGCAATAAGAGCTCAGCTGACCAACGCCAGTGTTGTTGTTGATGTTGATGTGTTGCTGCCGTTACTGCCACAAGGCTTGCGCTTACATTTATATATTGGCTGTCATGTTGTTCTCTTTTAGCTGCAACAACATGAAAATATCCTTTTAGAGTCATTTGCTGCAACGGACGAACACGAAGCGCCGAAGGGGCAATTGCTGTTCGCCCTTGCCTCGCAACCGCCGCCACGTCATTTCCGGTGTGTTGCAATTTATATCAAAGGCTATTTGTTGTTGGATTTGTGTGTTTGTTTCTTCTATTTTTTGTGTTTTGCTGCCGATTTGTTGGCTCAACAGCATCAATTGACTGTTAAGCCCTTGAACTGTTAATCTGCGGATGGCTTTGTTTTGAAAATAGCAGCTAATGCCGTTATCAATAATAGCACGTTTTAGTTTTATCGATTCTTGATTCAAATCTAAGAGAACGTGGAAATGAAAAAAAAAAAATCATAAACATATAAACACTTGTGGGCAAAAAATAGTAAGACCTTTTAATTTAAATTTAGCGCGAAAATCCATTCGTCGAAATATTTTTTTTTCTAGTTTGGTATGACTGTCAGTGACATCTGTACCAAAAGTCACATTAAAATAATCGTTAGTGTTTAGTATAGGCTTGTCTTTCTGAGGTACATCAAGTGCATTCGGCGATTTTTGCGTTGAGTGAAATTATTTAACAAAGAATTTCCATTAAATTTTGTGTGCGGAATCAAATTTCTGGTGCAAAACCATTCAGAATGTTGGAAAAGATCTTTGGTGACAATTGTTTGTCGCGACCAAGTGATTGAAAGAGTTTTTGTTTGGTACACATTATTCAAAGAGGGTCGAGAAAGCGTTAACGACGAACCACGTCCAGAGCGGCCTTCAACATCAACTGATGATCAACACGTCAATAAAATAAAGGAATTGGTGCTTGAGAATCGACCGATTAACAGTCAGAGTACTTACAAGCATCGTTGGAATCTCGGAAGGACCAGTGAAAACCATTTTGAAACATCATTTGGGTCTAAGAAAAGTGAAGGCACGATTTGTTCCAAAATCACTAAATTTTTTCGAAAAACAGCGTCACGTAAACGTCTGTGAAGCAATGCTTTCCGAAACATTGACGACTACTAGGTTGTCGTGACACGAATTATTTTTGGCGATGAGTCTTGGATCTATGCTTACGACAAACGAAGCCCGGAAAAACACAAACAAAGATTATTTTGACAATTTTCCATTATCGAGCCACTATCGTGAAACATCAAAATCAAGGTGATAAAAGTTTAACAAATGGAAAATATAAAAATTATTTTAACCGACATTGATTCTCAAACACGCAAGCAGGTCAAAATACATTTGAAAGTTATTTTTTCTTCACTGAATAGGTTTTTTCTTAAGGCTGCATTATCGATTTCTTCATCGTATTTTTTTTTTGTACAAAATGTATTATTAGTACTGACAAGTCCATCAAAAGTCCCAGACTAACCAGAGTAAACACACATTTTTTTTTGGCAAAATTCCTCTTTTTCTTCAACGTAGGACCCTTCAAGGTTGAAACACTGATTATAGCCACTTTCCAACTTTTCGATACCACTTGTGTGGTACGATTTATTCTTTGTTTCAAATTAGGCCCCAGGCCCCAGTTGCAGCGATCACCTCTTCATTCGACGAACATTTTTTTCCAGCGAGCATTATTTTAAGATTTGAGAACAGGAAATAGTTTCTGGGAGCCAGATCTGAAGAATACGATCCACTCGGTTGACTGTCGATTCAACTTCCGAGGGAAATGATGTAGCCATGTTTCATCCATTGTCACATATCGACGCCAAATCTCGGACTTATTACTCTTTTTCACTGCTTCGAACCATCAACTCGTCGTTTCTTTTGATCAAAAGTGATCTCGCGTGGCGCACACTTTGCACAGAGCTTCCTCATACATCAAAAAATTCGTGTATGATATGATGTACACATTTCGTTGATATCTTTGGAGTGCTTGCTATCTCGAACAACTTCACTTTACAGCCATCCAAAATTATTTTATGGACTTTTTTGATGTTTTCGTCGATAACAACCTTTTTTGGACGTCCACTGCGTTCACCGTCTTCGGTGCTCATTTCGCATCGTTCAAACCTAGCAACACACTTTTCAACAGTTGATTTTCCTGGTGCAGAGTCCAAATAACGTTTATCGATCCAAACCTTGTCATCAACAGTAGTTTTTCCACATAAAGTCAATAATCGATATTCCTTTTGATCCATTTTTTTCACAATAACAAAAGTTGTTTCGCTCAAAATGACTCGTGGCCACGTGGCCACGCAAACCTTACCACTATACTTTCTTAAATTTTTTTTTCGGACTTTTTCGTTCGTTCGGGATTTTCTGCAATTTTGTTCTTTTTTATGTTTTTAGTAGTTATAAGTAAACTAAATTATATTATCTAATTATAATTATAGTGTTTAATTTATTACGTTTAATGATTCACTTATTTCTAAATAAAAAAAATTCTATACCGCAAAAAGTACCGCTATAAAGTGTAGTCAAATATGCACAATACTTGAAAATTTTGCGTGGTAAGGTTTGCGTGGCCACACGTGGAATTTACAAAACTAATGATCAGACAGCTGTCGAATTTATACACGCGACTTTTGCAGGTTAGGGCTAACCGAAAATGATACTGACTTAATTTTAGTAGCGCCATCTATGTGTCAGGCCAGGAATTTTCAGTTGACAACTTAAAAAAGTGGACTTTTTTTTAAAAAAAATGATTTCGATCTGTTTAAAATTTTAGTTTTGAAATTTTTATATTAAAAATCCTTTTTATCCTTTATTTACATACATTATTTTTTAGTGCAATGAAATATTTAATGTAGGAAAAAATCATTGATAATTTAATATATCTCATTGCATTTTTTTAGCTTCATCAAAATATTTTTGCACAAAACCAAATCACAAAAAAATTAAAAATTCGAATTTCGTATAATTATTTAATTTTTCACACGAAATATTGCGTGTTGCCACAAAAATATTATAATGTTTATGCATAAAGTGTGATTAAAAATATTTTACAGCCTACGGCGCATGTTCCTCCAATCATCATAATTATTATTATGCTTTCTGCAGCTTCAACAGCTACAAGCAAAGCTGCCGGCTTTCTATGAGCGCTACTAGTACTTAGTGGTTGATTTAAGCGGCGGTGGCTTCCGCGTAACGCATTCACCGGCGCCGCTGACGGAAATGCACGTTGCCACAACTAATCCAAATTCAAAGTCAAAGCTTTGAACACATAAATTTTGTTGGCAAATAATGCCATAAATATACATACATGTATACATATATGCATAATTGTTGTTGTAGTTATGTATATGCAAATTTACATGTTGTTGTAAAGACAAGTTTGCGTTTGTTTGTATGCAAAATAACTTCAGGTTATGCATGTCATGCCTGTCTCCCCGACTCATACCAGCGGCTGCCTATGTGGATTTACATGTTTATTTGGTTACTAGGGTGTGTCGAAAAGCGCTCGGTCAAGGCTAAAATGTGTGGCAATCGAAATTGCATGGCGAATGCTGAAACAATAACTAACGAATAATAGTTTGGAGAGATGAGAAAAGGCTAATAAACGCTTGGTCGTAAAATTTTGCTTCGAACCCTTCTGGTTTTGAATTTTCGTTACAATGTTTCGGTTTTAATAATATATGCTTGAAAATTTTAAACATTTCAGAAAGTTAATAAATAAAATTTTTAAATCATATATATTTTTTTTTTCGACGAAAATTCTGTTCATATCGGATTCATGTCATCTATCTATTATTATGCTGCTTTAAAAAAACATTAGATTTCAAAACTCTTAAAAAAATTTCCAAAAATATGACTGTTAAAATAATAATTTCCAATTGATTTAAGAAATAAATTTAATTAAAAAATTAAATACATTAAATAAATTTATTATTAAAAAATTAAATTTAATTAAAAAATTAAATAAATTTATTTCTTGATTTTTTTCAGCCTTTAGACTTTAAAAATATGTTTGTGACAAAATATAATTTTAAAAATTTAAAAAAATATTTTCCAAAAACTACTTTACTACTTTACTGTTAAAATAATAACTCCCAATTGTTTTAAAGAATAATTATAATAATAATAATACTTCAAAAATATATTTTTGTCAAAAAATATAAGTTTTCAAACAAATTTTTTTGGTTTCCTAAACTTTTTGTTTGAAACATTTTCTTTGAATTTTAATATTTTTTATTTTATGAAAGTTTTTTTCGAGAACGATCGGTATGCAAGTTAGTTTTATGTTTTTGAAGCTTTAATTGACATAGCGTTATCTGTCAAACCAGTTGTCAAAGTAAAGAATTTGATATAGCCATATTCGTCTGTGGGTCTTTCTAAACATACGCGTAATGGCGCTCAACTTTGCATACGTACTTTTTTCTCTAAGAAGCTGCTCATTTTCCGGATTCGCTGATATCGGACCACTGTAGCATATGGCTGCCATATAAACTGAACGTTCGAAAACAAGGTTTTGTAAAGAAAACTATATTTTTTGACAAGTTATATTAACGAAATTTGGTATAGATTGTTGTCTACAGCAATGTTACAAATTCCGAAAATATTATACAGATCGGACTACTGTATCATATAGCTGCCATATAAACTGAACGTTCGAAAACAAGTTCTTGTATGAAAAATCTTTTTATTTGAGGAGGTGGGTTCACGAAATTTCGTAAGGGTTATTGTTCAAAGCATATATGAAATATCTGAAGAAATTGTTCACATCGAATTAATATAACATATAGCTGCCATACAAACTGAAGGTTCGAAAACAAGTTTTTGTACGGAAAACTTGTTTATTTGACGAGATATCAACACGATATTAGGCATAGATTATTGTCCAAAGCAATGTTACAAATTTCGAAAAAATTGTGCAGATCGGACCACTATAGCATATAGCTGCCATACAAAGTGAACGTTCAAAATCAAGTTCTTGCATGGAAACTTTTATTTGTGCAGGTATTATAGCTATTTTGTCTGAGTAGCGTAGCAGTAGTAACACAAAAAGAAATTATATACATATGATATCGACACACCCTAATGTTGGTATTTAAATCATACTCTCATTAGTCTGACTGGTCTTTGGCTTACCCCAACAATTGCGTATGTCCATTTACCCAATAATCAAGTCATTCAAGATGCGCGATTTCTACATTTTTTAGGATTTCCTTACAATTACAACTTGTCAAACAGCCCGTTATTTAAATGTATTTCATTATTATTCAAACTTTATGAGCCATTACCAACAGCTCACTGTTGGTTTCGTCGCACTTTGGTTTTAGCGCCATAAATTATTTCATCGACGATAGCTTGTAAACCGTTTAGTATGTTTTATATTTAAAATTTTTTCACGCTGTTAAGTCTATTATTGGGCTGTCAAAGAGCAAAAAACCAAAAACCAGAAAAAAGCACAGGTGCTAGTTTGCTAAGCCTGCCGACCTTTTTCATATTTATGTATATTTAGTTTTTCGATTTTTTTTATTTTTATTTTTTTTTTGGTCCTTTGCCTTTAAAACTTGTTTTTTTGCCACAATTCCATTTGATTTGCATGACAAACCAGTCGGCATTTTTTCCTTTTCGGAATTTATGACGTTTCGGCTTAATGCGAAAGTCACTCACCTCAACCCTTTTGCTATTGTTGTTTTTGTTGGTATTATGTACAGCGCTTAAGCTGAAAACAACGACCAGCTTTGGATTCCCACAATTTTATATTTGCACATTTGCACAATGGCCATTTACTATTTTCGCTTTTTTGTTTTTGTTGCTGTTGTTATTTTTTTATTTATTTACTATTTATCATTTACCATTTGGCATTTAGCAACTTTGTCATCCGATTTATGTGACTCAATTCTCTGTCGTTTCGTGTTGCCAATTGATTTAGTGCCTTAATTTGTTGGCTAACGAGTTGAGCGTGCTCGACTGTTTGTTGTTGTTGCTTGACAAATTTACAATTGCTGATTTTTCTTGTTTATTATTTTTTGTTGGTGTATCATTTATGCGTTAACAGTTCAATCGAATTATGGGCTTTTTGTTTCCCTAATCAGCCCATTGATTTAGTTGAATTTTAATTGCCTTCGAATGAAGAGTTACTAAGTAAAAAAAAAATTATGGCTTAGCGCGCTGTGGAATTTAAATTCGTAAATAAATATTTTCAGCAACGATTTATGGCTGAAAGCTTTTAGCCATTTAGAAGTTTTTTTTGGGAACTTTGTTTCCGTAAAAAATATAAATTTCGAACTAGCTATATACATATTTTACGAAAGGTTAGGTTAGATGACTGAGCCTATAGCATTGGGGAGGGATTACACTTGGACTGTTGATTACAGTCCTTTGTGAAGGCAAACTCCAGTAGTTAGATACCAGTTATAGGTAAAAACGCGCTGAACTTGTGACAGGTCTGCTTAGGTGGGTAATTTGTATTTCCACTATTTCTCCTGGATGTCTAAGATTACTCGTTGCTAGAGATGAGGAGTCTAGACATCCTTTTATAAGTCTTGACGCATAGTCAGCGAACTCAAGGCTGAAATCGCCGACCTACTAGCGGAGTGGTTAGTCACCGGTAACTCCGAGTACTACTATTGCTATCTTTATGGCTGCTACCTCCGTTTGGAAGTCGCTGTAGTGGTTGAGGAACCTTAAACTGAAGCTGATTGAAATTTCACGAGAGTGTACTCTACCACTAACCCTGTTGCTGTTCTTGTTGTAGCGGCAGAATTCTGCCGAGTTGACAGCCTTTGGTCGGATGAATAATTCGGGTCCGTTCCGGTAGACCCGACTGTCGTAGAAACGGTCTCCACCAACGCTCTCTGGAACCTTTCAGCCATCCATAAAAAAGCTCATTGCCCTTCCTTCCAGCGAGTCTTTCCCACTGAAGCCTCGAGCCTACCTTGAAGATTTGTGGGCTGAAAAATAACAGTCAGGGCTAGATTTTGTGGTAATCCAAGAACTTGGAATGAAATTAAAGTGTGCAATAATTCCTGAGTGTCCAGGCTTGCAGTCTTCTAAGTGCCTAGAATCTTTGAGCTTGAGGGCAGATTTAGCCTATGTACACCGGTACTACATATACAGTCAGACATTCAGTGCAACAATTGGCGTGGTAGTAGTACCAATTTTTCGCTAGTACTGTATTTTCCAGCGCTTTTCACCAAACTATAAATCCGTAGAGTATTATAGACTTAATTAGGGTTTCATAAACCCAAAGAACTACCTTTGCTGAGAGTCCGCATCTTTTACCAAAGGCTTCCCTGTAGCCTTCCTTGCGCTTTCCTCAATGTTGGGTTTCCACGAGAGCTTCCTGTCGAGGACGAACGCTAAGTATTTAACTCTGTCAGCAGCCCGAAAACGAAAAATTATAATGCAATTTTAAAAAACTTGTTTTGCGTTGAGTTTGACGTGAAAGGAAAGGTCTTTCAGTTGAGCTTTAAGCTCAGTAGTAGTGCTCAACCTTATATGGGGCTGGCGATCCTTCTACGTACATATTTTAGTTTGTTGACTTTTGAACCAAATAAAGGAACTGAAGTGGGTTACACATTACTTAATGCAACTGAATCGAGTTTTAGGAGCTTTTGCAATCATTTGAATTTGAAAACTAAATTTAAGTAAATTTTCTTATGCCGAGTTCTTTGGTTTGCTGCCGCTTTGACTTTTTCTTATAAAGGAATATAAACAAACTCTTATTTATTTATATCGAGTCCACTTAGTCACTGATCTATGAAGTCAAACAAATCTACTCTCGAAGGAAAACGGTCCTCCAGTAGCCGGGGTCGTCATCAACCATTTGGAATATTACATATAGTATATGTATAGGTGCTAGTTCTGAGCCTCTCAAATACTGCTTAGTGACGGCTCTCTGACCGAAAGATCGAGCTCAATCAAGAAATTCAAAATTTAATTTGATTCATCTTATTGAACTTTTGGGCGATGTTTAACGGCCCATCTCCCTTCGTGTTCCTTACAATTACCGCAAATAATTTGGCAATTCATTCAATGAGCCTCTGCGTATGATCGTACTTATAAATTCACTCGAAATAACTTCGAAAAGCCATATGCTTGTTAAATAGATTGGTATTTCATTATTTTCATCTCCACTCTATATACCCTCCACACCGCCCCTTCACTCGTGGTCAATTTAGACTCCGAAAAGTTGGCGCATTGCCAAAAAGGCAAATGAATTTGTCAAATATTAAAATGCTTTTCTAGCAATCAAATCAAAATTAGAGGGCGGAGTGTGAGGAGGTGCTAAAAAGTGCAACAACAACTGCAAACATTTGCATTTGCATATTTCAGCTATTTGTCAGCATCAATAAAATGTCTAAATAAATGCACTTTTTCACGTCACTTTTGTGCTAACTACACGAAACAACAATAACAACAAACACAATTAAGCAGTAAAATGACAATGAACCCAACTCGCCGTTCGCATTCGCCATTCGCCACTCGCTGATGTTTGCGCAAATAAAGTGCAAAAGCACAAAAGTAAATAGGAAATAAAAATTAAATTGCTTTGTGCATAAACAGCAACAAATAAACAAGCAAACAACAACAAAAAAACGTACAAATTAACTATTAAACAGCCAGCCAGTCGGACAGTCAAACAGTTAGACCTATGGATTTGTGTGGACTGGCGACTGACGCAAATAATTTTTGTACAACGAAAATCTTTAAATTTTTCTTTTTTAATGCAATTTGTTTATTGTTATTGTTATTATTGCTTTTATTTTATTTATTATTATTTTTTTTATTATTTATTATATTTTATTGTAATTTTTAATTTTTTTTTTGTTTTTTGTTCAATATACAAACGTTTCCTTGTCACCATTCGGCGTGTGGGCTAGTGTATGAGCGGCCTATTCATAATGATGGCGAGTTGTGGTGTGTACACGTCGCTCTGTGGGGAATTATTTTATTATTTTACAACTGATTATCACCACTCAACGGCAAAGCTAAAAGCGTGTGTGCGCTTATTCGCTTGTTTAGTGGTTTTGAAGTGCAATGCGAGCCCGTTAATTGCATTGCCAACTAATGGCATTCCAATTGCACAGAGGTAAATGAGGTAAACGTGTGGTCGTAAGCGTGTGCAGCATATGTACATACATGTTTCGACATGCATATGTAAATAAGCGTGTGTTTACATTTAGGCTTGCAGGCCAGTGAGATGGGTAAACATACGCGAATTTAGATTTAATGCATTTATAATTTAAAAAATATTTATAAATAAAAAAAATATTTATAAATTAGCAAAATAATTAAAGGCAATTATTTTAAATTTATTGCAAGAAATTAAAATAAATATAACTTGAAAAATTATTGAATTGAAAATCAAAAAAAAATGCATATTTTGTGAGGTTTTTATTGAAGAGCAAAAATTTCACCAATAATAAAAATAATTTAAATAATAATAAAGGTGTAATAAAATGCTTTAATATTCAGCGATTCAGTTTTAAAAAATTTTATTTTAATTTTTTTTTTTATTTTTTGAAAAATAGTTTTAATTAAATTATTCTCTTGTTCCTGTAGCATTTCTAAAAAAAAAGTTGTCTGGCGGTGAGCAAGACTTTTCTTAAGCTTAAAATTAGCTCAAATCCAAAAATTAACAAATTATTTTATAAGAATATGTAGATGAACACAGCTAATGATAGCAGGGCTAGTAAAATTGTTGATTTTTGATAAAACGACGGCTTTCCAAAAAAGTTGTTTTAGATGAAAAAATGTACTATTTTAAAAAATTTTATTCCTTCGATCATAATCTGAAAAATATATCTATGAAGAAACGACTGGCGCGCTGTTGTTAACTCGGCTATAATCGCGTAAGCGGTGTCTACGCCAATTAAGAAAAGAAGAAGAAGTATTCCTTCGATCATAATCTGAAAAATATATCTATGAAGGTCGTATGAAAATTTCAATTAGATTGGCTCAGCTATTTCGAAGATTTTTTCTCGCCGGCTCTGAAACCGGCATTTCAAGAAAAACATGTTCTGAATTTTGGGAACTGATTCCGGTAGTTATAACTTTTTTTTACAAATCCGCTCATATCTCCCAAAAATTTCGCGAATATTTTCAAAAAAATTAATATTCGTTATATAAGAAAAAAAAGTTGATTTTTTTATTTCACAACTGAATAAAACTTTCAACATATATTTCAAATGATTGGCAACAATTCTAATTTCGCACTATCATTCGGTCGTATAAAATGCTGGAAGAAGGTATGAGCAGATATCACTAATTTTTAATATGTCATCGGTATATGTCTAATGGACCCAACCGGCAGATACATATTCACATTTTCGGTTTGTGTGGATTGTATGTATATAGAAACGAGCCATTTTGGTTCAACTACACTATTGTTGTTAATCATCTAACTTTGATATTTATTCTTGATATCGGCCTGCAATTCCAAAGGCAAGTAAGTCAGAGTGGTGGGACGAGAGAAGATGTATTCAGAATGCTCTCAATCATATTTACTACAAATCGATTGCATGATTTTGGGGGCATAGTGCAGAATGTATATATATAGATAAAAAGAACGCTTATTCACGACTACAACAATAGCACTATATCAAAACGTTATTATATATTATTTGACAAATTATTATGTTTTGTTTTTCGAAGCTTCGACTTTGTTTCCTTCTCGAAAATTTTATGCAACTCAGCTAAGGTACTGGGTCTCTTCTTTACTACCTTGGTCTTCATAATATACCAAAGAATCTCAATGGAGCTTAAATCTGGGCTATTCTATTTTGCGAGAGCAAGTTTTTTTTACCTAGAAAAAATAACAAAATGTACAAATAATATTGTTAAGGAAATAATTTGTGTAAACTACAGGCATGAAAAAAATTGATACCATTTAGACACGATGACATGGCGCAGAATCATCCTGGAATATGAGATCGTTTGCTTGCGAAAAGTGCTCTTCAATTGAAGATGTTAAATATTCCTCCAGTATTTGCTGGTACTTAATTGCGTTTACTGTTCCATCTATTAGAGCCAGTCTTCCATGTTCGTGTTGAGAAGGAGCATCCCCAAACAATTCGGCTGCCCTCAGTTTTTCTACTTAAGTACGACATCCTGTCGCTACATAACATAACTTTGATTATTCAGAGAAGATTACTTTCTGCCAATCGACTTCAGTCCAGCTTTGGTGCTTTATAGCCCACCGGAGGCGTTATCAACACATTTTCTTAGTCAAAAGAAGCTTTTTTGCGGGTCGTCGAGCGTTCAAACTGTTTCGTATAGTTCTAGCAGTGATTTCGGTTCCAAGGTCTTCTATGATCTACATCCTGATGTCCTCAGCGGTTGTGAATCGATACTTTAAACTAATACGTTCTATTTGTCGTCACTCCCTCGAAGATATTTTCAAGTATTTTCTAAGACTTTATACTTTTCAATATAACTTTTCTTCAGGCAAAATACACCTGTACATATAGAAAAATATTAAATATAAACACATATGTACATACGCGTTAATGTTTAAATGTAGCGGTAACCAAATTATATACA
Organism: Bactrocera neohumeralis; assembly: GCF_024586455.1. NCBI lineage: Eukaryota > Metazoa > Arthropoda > Insecta > Diptera > Tephritidae > Bactrocera > Bactrocera neohumeralis. Next base: position 47,776,574 of record NC_065923.1, read on the forward strand.
TATGTATATATGTATGTACACTACCTCGCTTCTGCATTCATTGTGGCTTTGAGCGCTCCACAAACTACACACGTGCATGGGCGTTAATCAAACACTGTTGCAGTCACAAACCAGTGACAAGTTTGTGGTTGTTTCGGTTTATTGGCTGCATATTAATTAAAATGTCTTATTGCTGTTAGAGATTGAATAATATACGCAAATATTCAAATAACTAACATAAGAACAAAAATCTGTAATATATACATACATATATGTATTTATGTATATATAGCACGAAAAAAATATTTATTTTGACACACATATCTATTTTTAATCATTCTATTTTCTGCCACTTTCACTTTTACTAATTTTTCTTCAACCTCTTTCTCTTTGCAGGTAAGCTGAAACACTTTCAAGCAAACACTGATTTGCTAAGCAAAAAAGCGAAAGCTGAGCACAACAAAAGGAAAAAAACAACCGTAATTGGAGATGCGGGGCATCGATCCCCGTACCTCTCACATGCTAAGCGAGCGCTCTACCATCTGAGCTACATCCCCGTGTGTTAATTTGACCGCGCTATCGCCCACAGCTGGTCAACGCGAAACTATTATCGCCGTGTTTCTTTTAATCACAAGCCAGCGGCAAGCAACAACAACCAAAGCGAATGTGCAGTGCTTGAACGCCCACAAAAAACACACAAAACACAAAAACAAACTATAGCTTTTCGCCGCCGTCTCTACGCCCGTAGCTGCCAGCGTTGCTACGTCAAAGCAGCAAAACTAGAGCGCTGAGCTTTTCGGCGGGTCTTGCAGCTTTCGTGCGTTTATTTTTAGCGTCATTACCTGTCGTGCATTATTACTTTTTTGCATGCCCGTGGCGTGGTTGTTATGCTTACGCATATTTAGATTACTTTGCCGAAGGGTGCTTCGGTGCGTATACGTAACCTTTGTTACTAACTATTCAGCGTAATCCACACGCTTATAAGTGTGCTACAAATAGATTTGGCACATTGACTTAATAGGCTGAGGTAGTTTGAGTAGGAAACGAATTTCTTTTGTAATTTAATAACGGTTGTATTTTGCGAATCAGCGTTTTAGTATTTAAATATTTTATGAGTAATAGGAATTGAATTATTAGAGAGCCATAAGGATTTGCTGCGCTGAAATTATTTTGACGTTAACGGTTTTTTACAAAAAAAAAAATATTTTCCCAGAAATTCGTACTGTTGTAATTTAACAGTTATATTCTTTTTAAAGCTATGCGCTGAAAAACCCTCAGCCATGAATACTAATGCATGACATGAAGCTTAAAATTTTATAATATTTATATTATATTATTTATCATGGTACGATGAAGAGAAGAGAAAGGGGAGGCTGGTTGTAATAACGGTCAAAACGATTTAACTCACTGTTCGGCAAAGCTACGGGTCTTAAAGTATAAACGTTGGTCAACTTTGTATTTACAAATTTTTCACACAAACTCAAAATGTATGCGAAGAATTCAATTATCTAAGTTTTAGGTTTAATTTCTATTTTAATTTTTTTAAGTTCTTTCACTTTGAATTATTTTTTGAGTTTGGGTTTTGTATTTCGAGTTTCCGGTCTCTTGCATAAAATATAACTCGAGCAAAATTATTTGGAACCAATTTAGCTTTTGATATCTCGAGTCATAAAAATGCTTATGAAAGTGTAGTAAAATTATCAAGTATTTTAGGTTAGCTTAATCTTGTAGGCCAATAAGCCACGCATACCAGTTTAGTCCTTTGTGATACCAGATGTAGTTCAGCCCATGAGGAGTAGTCATCCGTTATGATGCCTGCCCTTGATGCTAATTTGTACAGACGCTGGTCCTCACTATCGATACCTCTTTCAGCCTATCATACCATGTGGACCCCAGATGCTTACAGTGTAGTCTTGCCAATGCGGGACCAGTGCACAAGAGATGCTCCATTTTTTGCCTGGTACCCTACTTTAGACATTTCCTGCAGTCTTCTCGATCTGTCAACTCCGTTCTGCAGGCATTTGTCGCCACCAGACACCAGACTAGTTAGTATTCCGATCATGTTCCTACAGTCTCTTCTAACGAGTGCCAATAGAAATTTGATGTATAGTACTTCCGATCTTCCATTTTGAACAGGACTTTTGCAGTTTTGCACTTCGGTAGCTCGTCCCATCAAGTTTTAGCTTGTTTTTGAATGTTGATCACGTCTTAGGTTGTTAGTCGTACCCCATTCTTGGCAATCTCATTTAGTATTTCATTGTCGTCGATGCCTTTGTGGCCTGGCACCCAGTAGAAGTGAAGTTGCTTGCTTCTGCCAACACTTTCCACTGCTGCCCTGCTTTCCAAGACACTTCTGGCCGATATGCGATACGAGGTTTATCAAGTACTTTACGTCTTGATATATTTTTGCCAAAGACAATAAATAATATAAAATATACAAAAATAAAAACAGCCTAATATTAAAAGGTCTAAATACATATACGATCTCAGAGAAACCTGGAAAGTGCTTGTTGGTAAGAGCTACCAGCCTTTCTATAATTTTCAATTATGTATCAAACTGATTTTTATAATATTTCGGTAAAACATCTGGAATTCTCAACAGGTTTAACCGACTGGAACCATAAAACTTCCAAGAATTAGCGCACAAATTACTTAATTAAACTGGCAATCAACTCAATTAAGGCCGCGTTTTGTACACTAATTCGTAATTAAGTATAAAAAATGAATATAAAATTATTATATAAATGAAAATAAAGTTATCAAAGGAGCTTGAGACTCGCGACCAACCTGTAAATTCAATTGCCATAGCGACTCCATATGCTTTATTGAGTTTTAAAGTTCAAAGTTCAGCGACGCTGCAACTCAATTTACATCAACTCTGACACCGAAGTAAGCAAGCACGAGCGACAGCGAGGTGAGAGGGCAGCGAACATCAATAAATTACATGTCTTCCTGCCTTCCATTTGCAACGCTATTTTACCCATATACATACATACATATGTATGTGTGTGTATGCATGTGTGCAACAAGTAAGTGATTGGTCACTTACGAAGCATGTGGCAGCATTGCATAGCTGACGGGCAGTCAATCCGGCCAGCAGACAGCAATTTTTTCATAATAATAATAATTTGAAGTGTTTTGTCTGCGATAATTTTAACCGCTTTTTTCTTGTTGTTGCTTTTGTTCAAAATAAACACTATCACTTTTCAATAAACCGCACGGATGTTGGCCACATAATGTCAACAACACGACAAAACAAAAACAATGAAAATGTGATCAGCCAAAGCGCTGTGGCAACTGCCGCCAGCTTAAGCTGCGAGACAGGCAGTCAGAATACAAAAGTTAACCCAGTTCGAGACACGAACAGCGACAATGGCAACGACAACAGCTGCAACCGAGTAATAGCTGAACTTTAAGCCGTCAATGTGGCAAAGAGAAAGGGAAGTGACTGAGGAAGAAAAACAAAAATGGAAAAGAACAAAAAAGAGAAAAATATTAATAAAAATTGCGAGCATTAAAGTGGCAGCAACTTTTCAAAGAATCTTTAAGAGGCAGCGTTGTTGGTCGCGCACAAGAAAGGGTGACCCAAAAAACTTCCAAGGCAGGAAACAAATTAGAGCCAGCAACACTATTGCCCCGCTTTAAAGCTGCAGCAGCAGCAAACACAACAACGCGGCGCGAGCAGTGCCTTACACAAGCTGCACAATCATGTCACCGTTACCCGAATGCAGCCTTCCTCTCTTGCACTCTCTACCGCACCTTCGCTCTTTCCACTTTACATGATTGAGTAACTGCATGACGGCCGAACATTACCGACTTAGTTGCTAGTCTGACGTTCTCTTTCACTTCCCGCACACACACACCACCGTACATGCAAACTTAAGTATATACACACATATATACATATGTGCATACATACACATATATGAGATTGCAAGTGCAATAAATTATTGAATCAACATATGTGCAGCATATGAGGTCATCGATATTGCGGACATCCAGCAGCTGTTGCTCTTGGTTGGCCAACAAATGTGCCCACGTTGTTACTACATACTATGTGCCTTTTTGAGCCAGTAAAGTGGGAGTTAAAAAAGCAGCATCTTGCTGTTGTTGTGTTATGTAATTAAGGCAGCTGTAACTTCGTTTACACTGCACTTACACAGCAGCTCAATAGCTTCCTTGAAGGAATGCAATAAACCTTCGCTTTTTGTCTATAAGTAGGTTTTTTATGCAGTAGGTTGATTTAAACTTCTATTAATGCAGGAACTGTACATAAACAAACTAGTCCAATAAAAACTAGTTTGCAACTAGTTGAATGAATGCCATAAACCTTCGCTTTCTGTCTATAATTATGTTTTTTGTACAATAGGTTGATGTAAACTTCTATCATTTCAGAAACTACACCTAAAGCAACTAGTCCAATAAAAACTAGTTCGCACCTAGTTCATCGAAAAATTTTTAAATTTTCACGTTTCATAACAACCTGGCTTTAATGAATTTTTTTTTTAAATAACTAGTTATGTTTTTCATAAAATTCCGAGTTCTTAAAAAAATTGCAAATTTTATTTTCCGAAAATAATAACTTTTCTAGATTTCATTAGGGCTTTTTGGTCTAGAGCTCTTAAAAAAGAACGTATAAGCCCTAAAGTTTTTGTTAAAATTTTGGGCTTGGGGATTATGTCATCCAATCCTGTGAAAAAAAAAATATGGTTCTGGTTTCTGTGAAGGGTGTAAGCGCGTTTAAGACATTAAGTGCAAATAGTTTCGCACTTTGGGAAAAATGGGTATGTTGAAGCATTGCAGCACGGAAGAGTCTGGAAATAGGGAAAAGAAACTTAGAAGTGAAGCTCAAGCTCCAAATTCATGCAGCAAGCCCTATATTTTTAGTACGCTAAAGTGTAAAGGTAAACAAAAATTTATATTTTTTTAATCCGCACTAATCTTGCCCCTTAAACTCACCTCTCAGAAGATTTGCTTTAATTCACAGCACTTTAAATGTTATATGTATATTTAGTAAGTAACTAGCTTGATATCATCGGCATATTTCTACAATAATATTAAAAAAAATTATTAGTAAAATTTACTTTCGATGAAGCAATGCATTTTCACTGATTTCTATGCTTAAAACCACCACTGACCAGTCTCTAACTAGTTTATATAAGACTAGTTACAGACTACTCCAATTAAAACTAGTACACTAGTTTGTTGGAGACATTGCTGGAGTTTTCGTTTTAAAATCGGTACAACTTTTTTTAACATTCCAAAAATTTTCTTCTAGTTACATATTAGTCCAATAAAAATTAGTCCACGACTATTTCGTTGGAGATATTGCGGGTTTTTGTTTTAAAAACAGCACAGCTTTTTTATAAAAATTCCAAAAAAATTTTTTGCAATGTCCAAAAGTCATATTTACTTGCTTCCTATGTACCCACTAATTTCATAATACAACCCCAATACCAACGCGACCTAGATTTCCATACAAACAATCATTGCCTAGCATTTTTTACTAACCAACTTCCGAAATTCCAAACTGCCTTATCATAACATCAACGATAAAATCGACAACTGGCTATATTAATTGGAGGGTAAGAAATCAGACACACAAACTCACACAGCGAGAGCGAGTAGCACAACGACAAACACAAGTCGGCACAACAGTGAACATAATTCTATGCCACTTTACAGCTGACATCAGCAGTTTCTCCGTCGCCACCGTTGGCAACAGTTGTTGACCCAATTTGCTTTTGGTGTTGTTGTTGTTGTTACTGTTGCTATCGCTGTTCACAAGCTAACGCGAATTTATTTTAAAATATACGAGCATATTATATACGGCTGCCTGCCTGCCTGCTTGCCTGTACCTACATCAACGATTTGATGATGATGACAAAATATTGCCGGCAATCAAGTCCACACACATACACACATGCTGGTGATTTAAATATACAATGTATCTAGTATCTGCCGGGCTACGTAATATATATTCCAATATATATAGAGGCAGAATGAAGTCATGTGCATATCATTATGAGCGGCACACAAGCAACACTGGCTTCACACATAATTGGGTAGATAATATTTATGTGCATATGTGTTGGCGGTCTGGCTTATGTGAACATGCCACTGGATTATAATAATCGCCGGCATGATGACAATGCTTTTATGAAGTAATTTTAAGTGGAAGCGCCGAAACAAACGCTGACTAGAGCAAATAGGTGGCAACTTAAGACTCTTCATGAGTTTACCTATTGTTTTTATTATTATAATGTTTGCTAACGCCTGCATATACGGACATAAGTACATATATACAGACATTCACTTATACTCATTGTTCTGGTATGCATGTATTCGCCTGCGCTCTTGAGCTGCAGATAAATGACAAAGCGCTCTATAATTAGCAGCGTAAGCACTGTAATGAACTGTCATGAATACCTGTGTTTGTCTGTAACACACATGCACACATACATATATATAATCTAAGCATTCATGTATAATGTGAAATGTCAGCTGTTGCCGTAGACAGCTGTTCGTGATGGTGACGAAGGCGTGCCGACAATTTGCATTTAACAATGAGTTATCGGCAATGTAAAGTATGCTGCCCAGTATGCCATAGTAAATAATTGATAAGTAAGGGTATAACAGTAAATTGTGTAATTATTGGAAAAATTAGAAAACTACCCGACTTTAATAAATAGAAATTTGGGCGTTAGAGGGTTGATTTTCAAACAAATAGCAAGCGGCTTGAAATTTTATCGGAATAGATCAAAGAGAGTAATTCGGGTGGTTATATTAAATGACGAGTGTAAGTTACCATAATTAACGAAATATGCTTAACGTGAGGAGAACGTTACAGAACTGTAACAGAAAATGATTGGAAACAAGTTAGCTAATATTAATATTATTTATCGTTTAGAAAATATAAAAAAAAAAATTAAAATAAAATGAAAAAGTACATATAAGTTCTCAAAAAAGTCTTGCGTATTTTCGCTAGTTGGCGCTGAAAGCGCGTAGTTCTAGTTTTATTCGTCGCATCGGGTCATGCTATACCTTTTTGGAAAGCTCATTTCACGCGCTAACACGTGTTTGATTGATTGTCGTTTTTTAAGTCGTTCGTGAGTTATAGCGTCGCAAACATGGAGCAAAATAAAGAGAAAATACGGCATATTTTACAGTACTACTACGATAAAGGCAAAAATGCATCTCAAGCCGCCAATAAAATTTGTGCAGTTTATGGACCCGATACAGTTTCCATTTCCACCGCACAACGATGGTTTCAACGTTTTCGTTCTGGTGTAGAGGTGGTCGAAGATGCGCCACGCTCCGGAAGGCCTGTCGTCGAAAATTGCGATAAAATCGCTGAATTGGTCGAAAGAGACCGGCATAGTAGCAGCCGTAGCATCGGTCAAGAGCTGGGCATGAGTCATCAAAAATTCATTTCAATTTCAAAAAAAAAATTCAATAAAAATACCGCAAGACTTTTTTGACAACCCATTATATAAGTTGACTTTAAAACAAGTAAGGAATAGTTAGGTTCGAGTGCAACCTAATATTTTATACTCTTGCAACTTGCAGAAATCGCAGCCAGATAAATACTTTAAGGTGGAAAACGTCAACCAGAGGATCGAAATCCAAGCAAGCTTATACATATATACATCTTCTTCTTTATAGAAAAACGAAAATCATTATATGTATATAGTATATAGAAGGACTTGAGGTGGTATCTTCCCGATTTTAACCATTTTTCCCAATACCACATGCTATTAACATGCCACATACTAAAAAACCAATCATAAAGAGTAAAGCCAACCGGATGTTTGAAAATCCTGATGTTAGCTATATAAGGCCTAGGCTCAAATTTATCTATTTTAGGCACAAAGAAAATCCTGTTATTAGTTATATAAGGCCTAGGCAAAGTTCTCGCTCAAATTTATCTATTTTAGGCACAAAGATACACTGTTTTGAGCCACACATGCTCTCTCATTTGCAATGAGATAACTCACATATTGGTCGATATATGCGGTACAAAGTCACCCTTAAGTTCGAAAATCTTTACATTAGGTATATGGGAGCTAAGGGAAGAATTGAACCGATTCAACCCATTGTTGACATACATACATACCATTTTCAGAGAAGGTTTATTCCTGAATTTCAATTATATAACTCACACATTGACCGACATTTTCGATCAAAAGTCGAACCAAAGGTACTGAGGTTCACATACTCGGTACCTAGGTGCTTGAATAGTTTTTGTTCGTGCAAAGTTTCCCGTTATCTTAATTGCTTTTTGATTTTTACACTCAAAAGGAAATAATCAAAGAAAATTTAAAATTTTGTTATATAGTTAGTGGTTGTGCCTATAGTCCGAATTCTCCTATTTTCGCACTGTAACATAAAAATGTAAGAATGTCTCTTACCAAATTTGAAATCCCTGCTCTACGGCTCGGAGAGGTTCATTCCGATCCTGACGGAGCTTTTGATATTGCTAGACGTCAGCTTGCGCAGCCGTATCAGTTTTGCGGGGATACCAAATTCATACAACGCGAATAAAGGCAGCTCCTTTTCCTGCTGTCAAAAGCAGCTTTGAAATCGACGAAGAGGTGGTGTGTCGATCTTCCTTTTACGGCTCTTTTTTAAGATTTGGTGCATTATGAAAATTTGGGCGATAGTAGAGTTTCCAGGTCTAAAGCTACATTGATATGTGCATTCTTTCACACACTATGCTCGATAAGACCTTATATGCGATATTAACGAGGCTTCTCCCATGGTAGGTTAGATTAGATGGCTGATCACAGATCACAATATGTAGACCTTTGTGAGGCCATAAAAAGAAGAAATCCTTTGTTCGAACTTATAAATTAGCAAAACGCTAGTAGCCAATACAAATTTGCACAGGCAGTTTAATGTCCATTAACGGCAGCACGCTCCCAAACGCGGGACAGTCAAGAATGAAGTGTTGACTTGTTTCCATCTCATATGCAATACATCTTCTTCGAATAGCTCAGCCGATAATCAATCGCTCCCCGCCGTTTTGTTGTTCTTCAGATGGCTAATTGATATTCGAATTTCTTTATGGTCACTTCTTTAAATCAGCCTACTATTGACAATATTAACAGGCAAAGAGTATTTTGTGATTTTAAATGTGAGATATAATTCTGAAAATTGAGTTAATCAATTACTTCGTTGAATATAAATAAGCACATGCAACACTGCAACCCAATACGTTAAAGTTTGGGTTTATGGAATTATCGACGACTTTCCTTCCAACCTACCATAACAATAATAAATAATACATTTATAATTCGACACGTGAACATACCAAATGGGGTTACCTATTTCGAATGCATACATATGTAGCTATATATAATGTTACACATTTCACCCACAATTTCCGTGTTTGCCCATTGAATCGATATTATAAATACAACTAATTGCATTACCGCACTGCCATTACACTTTTAATTACCAGCACGCAGGCAGCGCACCGTTAGCGGCTAATAAATATAGAATGTGGCAATCATAAATTATAACCAAGTGCCACAACATACATACATATATACATAGGTAGGTCAACGTACAACAACAACAATATTTAGTTAGGAATTTAGCGACGCACTTTTACTCCAAACAATTCATTAATTCGCTCCAATGCTTTTCCTTTTATTTTCCGCCTGCGAAAGTGAACACTTTTTCTTCTAAAAATAAATTACATGTAATTAGAACACAACCTGGCGGCAATAACAACAACCAATCAGATTTGAACGCCAAATGTCAAGCGTAGTCGTAGTCGCCAGTCAAGTTCCCACATTTTCATAAATTTGTGGGTGAAAACCCTTGACGCAGCGTACATTAATTCACTTGTCGGCCAACGCAGCTGCTTTTTTCTTCGCTGCCCAAATGTAGGTTGCGTATCCGCCACGTCCGCCGCGTCCGGCTGCCAGTTATGTCCGCTACAGCGCCGCCTGCTGAATTATGCATACAAGTGTGTATGTAGGTGTGCGTGTGTATGTTTGCATAAAAGTTGCGCAAGAAATTTCAGTTGTTGTTGGTTTGCTCCCTTTTTTCTCCTTGGCCGCTTTTCTTTGCTGGCCCATTTTGTGCTTCCCTTATTGTCGCTGTCATTTTGCTTGAACCTCACTTACTTACTTACTTTTCCTTTATTGCTTTCATAATCTGTTCGCCTTTAAGCGTAATGCGTTCATATTTATTTTTTAATATTCCTCCTTTGTTGGCGGCTTGTGCGTGTATTCGTGGAGCTGCAAGTGAATTTGAGTAAAATATTTACCTTTTTGCCTGCAAAATATTAAGGTTTTTGACAGTGTGGACAGCCTTTCACAGCTGGAATGAGGGTATTTCATACCCAATTTAGTGCTCTGCGCTCGCATTCGCCAAATTTAATTTCTTATGATCGGCAACGAGGAAATATGACTCATCATTAGAGCGAATAATAAACGTAACGGTGGACCGAGTAGTTATTATAACGCTTTGAGTTGATGTCTAGCAAACTACAGTGCAGCGTTGACGTGATAATTATTTCTAAAGCCTGGTATTGTGGGAAGTAGTCATTCTTATTTAACTTTCTTTAATATTTCTGCTTTAAAAATTTCTTTTTACATTTCTTGCGGTATGCAGAGCTCTTTTCCGCGCGAAGAAACTTTCAAACACAGCACACATTAGTTCAAATGACTTGAAAATTTTGATTGATAACTCCAAAACACCTCCGTATAGAAAATTTTCTAAGAACTCATAAAATTTCTCAAGTTTGTTGGTATGCATTATTTATGAGTTTTATTGAAATCTGAAACAATACGTTAACTAGTTACGAACTAGTCTGAATTGAACTAAACGCGCTAAATCTAACATAATATTTTCGGAAAAGTTTGAGTTAGATTTCTAATCATTTTCGTCACTCTTATATGTCTGTCAACTAGTTACCAACTAGTCCTAATTGAACTACTCTCGATTTGGCTTACCTAATTTTGATTTTAGATTTTTTACCATTCTTAACTTGTGTGCGCTTTTCAATTGAGCTTAACAGGACGTTAACTAGTGCTGAACTAGTTACAAACGTTATAAGGCTTATAATCTCTTTTATCTGCTGTGCGCCTTGTTATTTTAACCGGCCGATTGCGGTATTTTCACCTTTTTACTCGACTTCGAATAAATAAAGAATTTTATGAAGAAGCTTCTTAGTGGCCGTTCTACGCTTTTTAGACTTTGGCCACTATTTTTTGGGAGGTGGACAATATTATGCACCTTTTTAATTTTGTTTGGAACTAGATTCGAAATTGGACTTTACGTAAACATTAAATGGCTGCATCACCTTCGCTATTGGTAAACCTCAACTAATCGTTGGAATTTTATTTGAATGCGCTGTAAGACTAATGATGCTTAACATTTTCTACTTCAGTATGGACTTAATATTTTAAGAAATCAAGGAAGTGTGTTCTGTGGCAAATTCACTTACGGTCATTTTTAGAATTTTATATGTAGACGATTGGAATATTTTTCTAAGAGTAACTACCTTGTTTTAAAGAAGTTGGTCAATTATAAAACTTTAGACGGCGAGCTCGATTTGCCGCGAGAATCGAGAGTGACCCTTGCGCAGCTTCGTTCTGGATACTCTAGCAGGTTAAACTCCTATTTGTCCGGAATCGACCGCAACATTTCAAATATACATATGTCCAGCGTATACGAGTTCCCGCATGACTCTAACCACCTCTTTGCATGACCCGCAATCCGTACATATCCGCAACCCCTCTCCGTATAGTCCGACCCCGTCGAAACAGCACGTTTCCAGGGCCTATCGTTGGATGACCTCGACGAGCTTATCTGAACCTTACCTCCGTAACAGGTATTGTCTCCAACCACTGTTTCGATAAATTTCGCACAAATATATGACACTGGAAGGGATCCGGGCTTTTATGCGGCCAATAATTAACATTTTTTCTCAAAATATTTTTTATCGTCACATCCAAATTTGTTGTAATCACTCGAAAAGCGGTATCAATTTCTTTTAATCGAGCTATATGTAGCTCGCTTGGCAGCTCCGTGTCACCCTGTGTATCCAACAGTGCAACAGAATGCGGCATGGCAATCAAGTCATCCAAGCAATCCGACTATTAATGCATACAAATATTGAAACTGAAAGAAAAACTGAAGAACTGCACTACATAACGGTGAAAAAGGCAAATACATTTTCGAAATACAGCAGCGACACCTATCGAGTGCAATGCCGCACATATTTGTAAATGCGTGCCGGCCGTTACACCCGTGCGTGTGCGTGCTCTCGTGAACCGACTCGTGTTGATTGACAGAAACATGCTGCATGCCGGCGTCAGCAAAATAACTAAAAGACCACCAACACCCGACACACTTTTCCGGTTTCACTTTGTAAATAAAAATGCTTTGTTGTTGGTCGTTTGGTCCCTGGTTTTTCACTTGTAATTTACACACTTTTATTTGCGCATCCGGCTGCGGTTTGACGTTTAAACGCACTGACTTGTGCGATCAAAAGAACCGAGGCGTTCGACCAGACGTGGTGTCGGCGAGTAGTTTAAAACCTCTTTCAGTAGGCGGATAAAGTTGAATAAATATTTGGTATTAACGCTGACAGTTATCTTTATATGTTTATGTGTATATATACAGGCAATTTCCTATATAACGGTTTATTATATTGGTAGTCGAAAAAGTCTTTTCCAAATTTCTGTTTAAATAAGAAATCTCAGGCAGTGAGGAGTCATTTCACTTGCCTTAAAATGTTGCTTATGCATTTCGAGTCGAACAAATCAGCGAGAGAGAGAGAGATGGGAGAGAGAGATAGAGAGAGGGAAAAAGCAATATGTTTCATTATCCGTGTTGCTTTTGAAACTTTTCTTACTAAAAATATTTCTTAAATCGAAAACTTTTGTGTAACATAAATTTCGTTCTACGACCTTCACATGAATAATGGCTGCTTCACGCTGAACATGTCGTCCCACATCCCCAATGAAGACATAATGAATGAAGTGTATGTATGTATGTATGTATATACGAGTAAGTAGGTGTGTTTGTAGCGTTGCAATAAAGTATTTTTAATAAAAAGCTGCTTAAGTAGCGTGAATCCAAAATTGAAGAGCACGTTGAGCAGCGCAAAATTAATAGCAAATACATAAATATTATAAATTGAAAGACTCATGTGTATGTATATGTGTACATGTGTGTTTGCATGTTTCCGATTTACAGCAACGTGTTCATATGGATTGCGTAGGCCGTGCGCGGCCTTTAAAGGTCTGCATCGAATGATGTAATAAATTTTACGGACTCAAATTAAAATTTATTATCATGCATTTACGAAAACGATTCGGTACGCAAAACGCAGAACACGCAGCATAATTGAAATTGACAAATGAAAAAGAAGAACTGTGTTAAGAATGCTGATGCGCCCGTGGGCTTCGAAAAGGTCAGAGATTATCGAAAAATGTAAACACAGATATCCGTACATAATACATATGTACATAAATATATAAAATATTTTAACTGAAGGCCCTGGCAGCCAGTGCTTTATATCTAAAAGTGGAACGATTATTTAGTATTATTTCTCTTTTAAATTAATAAAATAAATAAATAAATAAAATATTGATTACTGAGTATTGAAGAGCTGCTGTCATAATTGAAGCAGAGTTAATCATTATTGAAGAAAATTTTTTTGAAGCTGTGTCTTTAGTATAGAAAATTGTTAGTATTTTCTGCTTTCTACAGTAGGCTTATATGAATTATAGCGTCGTTGTACATAAAGTAACGGTTACTTATCTTTTTTTTTTAATTTAACGGCATTTGAAACGCCAAGCAAAATGCAGATTTCTGCCAAATTACCTTTTTTCACAGCGGAGAGTGCTTTCTTGCGGCAATAAAATTTAGAAGAAAGCAGTCTTTAATTGTCAAAACTAGATTTTAACCCCTTAATCCAGTTTTATGGGTTTAAGAGTTTATAAAAAATCGTATCTTTTTATTGTCTTTTTAAATTCTAAAACACCTCTGGAATATTGTGCTCAATTTTCAAGTTGATCCGAGTAATAGTTTCGGAGATACAGCCTTGAGAACTTGTGCGCTCGAGGCTAGCTAGGCTAAGTGCGCCGTCTTTAAACGCGTTTTTCTCGAAACTATGTTTTTGAAGTCGGTTGGCAAGATTTATCGAGAAATACTGAACCGATCTTCATGAAATTTTACGCAAGTCTTTGAGATACAATTCTTAAAGGCTCTGGGACGAAGGATTTTTTTTCAATTACCTACATCTATTTGAAAAAAAAAAATAATGTCACGAAATTTTCATTTCTTTGTCAAAATGTCTGCCAAAAATCAATTGCCGGTTTTTTTTCTTCATTCAAATTCTGTGTTAAGGTTTTCACTAAAACACAATTTTTTTTTCACTTTAGAAGGAGTTATCCTGCCAACGCGGGCCCATCTTTTTTCCGAGGGGTCACTGGAAATGGCGTCACAATGGGCGTGCTTAAAATATTTTTTTCCAAAAATTTCAGAATTTCTTTCTTAATAGTGTATGTTTGTAATAATAAAAAATTCGAATAAAATATTTAATTTTTTATATGAGAAAAAATTGTTGAAAAAGGCTGTTTTTACCCAAGGAAACCCATGTAACCCCTTAAGCGAAAATGTAGGAAGTAAATCCTTGTACATATATGCTCTGAGGTTCCCAATATGTAATATATTTCTATTTTCATTTGATGCCTAGTGTATATGCTCGAGTATAAGCCAAATTAATGTCGACATGCTGAGAAATTGCCATTGCCACATACATAGTTAAGCGGTTATTGTGTACATAAAAATATACAAAGTACATTCACATATATCTATGGATATGTATACTCTCATATATGTATGTACATATACATTAAGCATGAGTATATGTGTAAGCGCATGGAATGCTTCTTTGTTTGACGACTTAATGACAATGAATTTATTAAATTCATCACGCACCAACTTATATACTTATATATAAAGATATATGCATTTATGTGTGCGTGTGTGCGTGTGTGTGCGCTCAAGCGAACCCATTTGCTCTTAAATATTTAATGCGCTCATAATGTGACAGTGATGAGCATCATTGTTGTCAGTTTGCGCTTCTTCGTCATCTGACCTTCTTTCATGCAACGCCGCCCGCCATCCTTTGGCGCTTATTAATGTACTCGTATTATATTAAGGAAGAAATCACTTTTCGTTCATACTATATTTATTGTAGGTATGTATATGTATATATAGGTGCGTATGCATTTACCGCAAATTTTCCGTTTGTGCCTTTCGTTTCAACGGAATTAATTAAAAAAGTGATTGAAGCCGTGTTTATAAACACAAAATTTCAATGTAAACGAAAGTGAATACATACTTTTTATTCATGTCTAAAATTTGGCAATAATTTTCAATCAAACATAATTTATTGTATTTGAGATTTACACATATCCATCAAATGTGATTTACCGTTTAATGCCACCGGGCGTGTAGCTTCAAGCTAAGCAAACGTCACATTGCTTATATTTACTTTGTTTGACTCTGAAGAGCAACACTGTAATTGCGCAGAATATTTTCACAGAAAAACCGTTAGGAATTCGAATAGATAAATTTACTGCGAAAATTTTTGAATTCGTCATGGGGAAAAGACCCTGCTACACGTTATCTCTTTTTCACTACTTTTCTTAATAAATGAAAATTATGAAATTTTTTTACACGGTTCGCTTTTATGTCTTTCTACGATTGTAATGTAGTTGGAAACTCTCCGTCTAAACTTTATAAATATAAAGCTTTTTAAAAAGTATTTTGCTCCATAGCCATATTGTATTACACTCGTGGCCACGCAAACCTTACCACTATACTTTCTTAGATTTTTTTTGGACTTTTTCGTTCGTTCAGGATTTTCTTAAATTTTGTTTTTTTTTATGTTTTTAGTAAGCATAAATAAACTAAATTATATTATCTAATTATAATAAGAGTTTTTTATTTGCTATGTTTAAGAGTAAAACACAAATTAGCTTTTCTGTGCTTATACAAAAGAGGCCGATTTTATTGTTTTTAAAGTGATACACCGACTAAATTTCGTATTTCAATAAAAATAAAATAAAATAAAATATTAATTTCAATTATAGTGTAAATGAAATTAAATTAAAAAAAAAATAAAAAATTTACTTTTTTCATTGCATTTTGTAAAGCTTACTAACTTTCAACTAATTTATCTCTAGCTGAATGTGTTTTGTTTTTAATTTTTAATATTTTTGATTAATAACATGTCATTAACTTATTTCTAAATACAATATTTCTATACCGCAAAAAGTACCGCTATAAAGTGTAGTCGAATATGCACAATACTTGAAAATTTTGAGTGGTAAGATTTGCGTGGCCACGAGTGTATATATATTTATAGTTAATCTCCTATTTTTTGAGAAAGTGGCAACACTGTTTCAAAATATTTCCCTTCGACTTATTACTGAAATATTTCTAATTGCTTCTGCTTTGGTATTTTACATATTAAAATAAATTTAATTTTCAGCGAGGTGGCAACTCTAAATGCAAAATGCATCAATTCTACCACATATCGTCGAATTGCATATAGATCTGAAATATATATTTTGTTGGTGCATTTTATTTTTTTAAAAGATGGCAACACTGTTTAAATTTTTTTTCCTCACAGTACTTGTATAATCCTTCACAATGGTCCGATTTGGTATTTTGGATATTCAAATAAATTTAATTTTTAGCGAGGTGGCAACTCTAAACGACAAATTGATTAATTTTACCACATATCGTCGAATTGCATATAGATCTGAAAATATATATTTTGTTGGTGCATTTTATTTTTTTAAAAGATGGCAACACTGTTTAAATTTTTTTTCCTCAGAGTACTTGTATGTTCCTTCACAATGGTTTCCTATCTAACCTTTATTTAGATATTGAAGCAAATTGTAGTTTTTCAGAGTCCTCACTCTTTTTTGGTTACTTCGACAGCTGTTCCATACTGTGAACTACTGTTTCGATACATTTATCGTGATATTTCCTTCAGTTTATACTTAATCAACCTGAAATTTTGCATACATATTTTTTCACCAAGCAGCTTGCACATTTATCGAAATCACTGATATCGGTCCCCTATAGCATATAGCTGCCATACAAACTGCTCGCTCAATGTCAAGTCGCTATATGGAAATCTTTTTTAATTGGCAGTATATCTTCACAAAATTTTACAGTTATTATTTTCCAAGGCAGCGCTATAATCTTCGAAACATATTCTGACTACTGACTTTTATATCATAACTACATTTTCCGAACAAATTATTGACGTCAAGATAAAGATCTTTTTATACTACCCATACTATTTTTTATTCTATACAAAATACTCTTGTGAAGGCTATTATATCTTCAATGCTGCCGAAGTTAACGTTTTTTTCTGTTTGTATTGATAAATTTCAAAACAGGTGGCAACTCTCGTTTTGTAATATTTTTGTCGACATATTTGTTTTCGACATTTATTTTGCTACAAAAAAATTATAAAATAAATAAAAAATACATTTATAAGGCATCATTTCGCCAAATTATATAATTTATTGTTTGTTAATAAAAATAAATATGTATTATATATATATTTTTTTTTTTTGAGTTACCTCAAAATAAATTAAAATAAGGTGCTTTATATTAATTTTGTGAAGCTGGCAACCTTTTTTTCTTAGTTTTATATTCACTTTTTTGCCTTTAAAAATATTTCTTTTGTTTCATAATTCCGTGCGATTATGCAAATTATCAGTTTTTGATATAATTCAAAGTACATAATTTATGCAAATAAAATTGAAAAAAAAAAGTAATTAATTTTATAAATAAAAAATATTTAAAATGACTTACAATGTAACGCATTCCGCTTTTATTTTGAGCGCCCTCTACGTCATTACTGTATGCGCATAGTTTACGTGACCAACGCATGCAAATCAAAAGTAATGCCGTTCAACGTGGCGTATGATTAACTTTTCACTCAGTACAGCGACAGCAGCCTCGCAATGCATGCCGCGTATAAATAAATATATGCATATGTACATCCGTTTCGATGTTTACATGCGATTTCAATGTTTCATACTTCGAGAAACAATCAACAAACTTTAAAAAGAATTTGCGCACATTAACAACAACAACAGCGCGGCAAAAAATAAGCACATGAAATTGTTTAAAAATGAACAAAGTATTAACGAAAATAAATTCAAGGAATGTTTTGCATGCCACAGTAATGGGATGCCATTGCAAGTGGCACACACACACACACACACAGTCATAACTGCAGGTATTTGAAAAGTACATAAGCAAATGTTGCAATGAATGCGGAACAGCAGCGCCACAAAGCGTGCAAATAAACTGTATAACGGTAATGACCAAATACAAACAGACATAAATACTTGCCGCCATTTGTTATGCACATGCAACAATAATTTTGGCAACACAACAGCGCGCTTATTAGTGAGTAATTTGCACTTTTTGCGAGCAATGTGCCGCAAGTTGAAAATTTCGCTTTTAATTGCGCTTAAATAATTTACAAAAATTTACTAAAAAAATATAAAAAAATTAAAATTGAAATCTACTACATTAAGCAAACAAAACGAAGCATATTTGCATTGGATACAAAAGCTAATTAAGGCAACGCTTTAATCGCTTAATCCAAGTGCCAATCTTCGCTCCATATAAAGCCAATAAAAGCCGGTAAGTTTATCCAAGCAAAGCCGCAATTAAACTCCAATAACATGTAGGCTTCTGCTCCTATGGAGTTTTATGCTGTTTTGCGTACAAACGTACATACATGTGTTTAAGTGAGGCCGCTGCTTTAGCCGCATAACGGTCAGGGTGTCAATGCTTTATCCAATCTGGTGTCAACTGCAACACGCAGGCAGGAGGCAGGCATTGTTTGGCGCGCCGATATGACTGCCACAGACGTAATCTCGCATATTGTCAAGCGCTTGTACAGCAACTGGGCATAAGCATGGATACAAGTATGCAGATATGCCTTGATACATAGTATATACATTTATATCTGCAATATGTGCCACTGTGCCAATCTCTGCACTCGTGAGAGGCCAACGAGCAGTCATCACACATGTTGATAAGGTGACTTAAATGTCTTTGGTCGCTGGAATTTGGCGTTAATTTGTGCCAATATTATTTATATTCTTCTTATGTACAAATTTTATATAAACATGCTATATATCAAGTGTGAATTTTTTATGCTTTGATTAAGACATTTGTGAAGTGTAGGCTTAACAGCATTATTTCTGTTACTTTTGTTGGTATGAGCACATGGTAGAGTCATTAATGATATATAGACATGTCATAACGCCTTAAAGTATGCCAATTCCGTTCTGATTAAGGGGTTACATGGGTTTCCTGGGGTAAAAAGCAGCATTTTTTCAACAATTTTTTCTCATATAAAAAATTAAATATTTCATTAGAATTTTTATTGTTACAAACATACACTATTAACAAAGTAACTTTGAAATGTTTGAAAAAAAATATTTTAAACTCGGCCACTGCGACGCCATTTCCGCTAACCCCTCGGAAAAAAGATGCGCTCACGTTGGCAGGATAACTCTTTACGGCATCATCTAGAGTGAAAAAATACGTATTCTAGTTAGCTTAAAATCGCTGTTGTTTCAACTTTTGTATCACCGTGCTTTTTTTTAAATACCTGTTAGAAATTGATCCTCAAGGCCCTGGGATTCAGCTACGTGGACAGGGATCACATCACCACCATCACGCCCAGCAAACTCCTGGAATTTTTCAGACTGCAGGACCTTTGTGACCATATGTCATATAGCAGAGGTCACCATAGATCAGGGTCACAGTGCAAACCGCAGTTATTTTCAATCTATCTAGAGATTGATATTAAATATGTACATAAGTCTATTTGGTCCATCACTAGGCTCATGATGTCTCTTAATCAGGAGCAAGAGCATAGTTCTGCCCTCTAGGAAGTGCCAGCTGTTTGCCAGGAAAACATTTGCTTTGCAAAACTTGATCAAATAATATCGCGGCTTTAAGAATCCCAAAAGAAGTGCAAACTATCAGCATTGCTTGGGAAAAATACAAGCACACCGCAGACTAAAACCTATATGGATCCCACTTAGAGGCAAAGTGTAGTAAAGATTGTTAGGGTTATCTGGAGGAAGGCGATATAGAAACATATGGGCAGCTTCTGGTGCACCGAAAGCCTGATGAATTGCATTCATTATGAAGGGAATACATTTCTGATTGGCTCAAAGCGCTTCGTCGAACAAAAATTTCTCTTACCAAATATATTGGAGGTTCTTGGCATTAGAATTGCGTCGCATCCTTCGTGCCGTTTGCGGATCTTGTCCATTGAAATTTAATATAAACTAGTTCATCAGAATCCTGGTTATATGATCTTTTCATTGGAGTGTATTTTTAAGCAGCGGGATCCAAACCCAGCGCACAACCATGGGGTGGGATGTTTCGCCTTAGCTCGCTCAAAGGAATGTGTTTTTGCTACCCAGAGGATAGTTGGTCTAAGACCGGAAGTCGTGAGCTGCTTAAGCCATATGTAAAAGAATCGTTTCTGGCCACTCCTAAGTGAATGGCGCTCAGAGAACTTTCCTCGTCAAGAACTTTTACATAAATTTAAACAACTTGGCCTAAGAGACTAGAGGTCTAAAACCGATTTTGAGCCAGCGTTTTTTAAGGCGAAGCTCTTTAGAGATTATAGAGATTTGCTCGTTTAATACGTAGATGCATTTTGATATTTTATCAATCATTTGTCGGAATCGGCCAGATCGAACGACTATATAACATATCTGCCATACAACCGACTATTAAAATTTTTAAACTTCGCCTTTAAAATCACTGACTTAAAACCGGTTTTAGACCCATAGCTTTTTATTCTTATACCCTTCTTCATAACAGGTTGTTCAGATTGATCCGTGGAACATTTCCGACATACGCGACCCGCTCTCATATAAATATCCCCACTGTCCATTCTAATATGAAAATAATTAGTTACAAGATCGCCCATTCTCTAACGCCAAAAGTCTATAAATAATATATGTACATATGTACATACATACATAACACCAATTTCCTCTTAATCAACTTTTAGGCGCCACCACATTACCATAAGCATCACAGTCGCAGCACAAACAAGTCCACGAAGTCCATTCCAAAAGTCGTTGCCACTGATTTATGTGTTGCAAGCCAAAACTTTTCGCACTTTTTCCCCACATTTTATAGTTGTGTTGGAGAATTTCAAACAATTTAAGCGCTCCTGAGCTCGTTTAGTGGTCCATAAACTTTTATAGGTTATAAGTGCAGATGCATGTGCGCGTCTGTGCGGGAGTGCGTCTATGTGTAAGTGGCTACATAATGCTCGCTTGTCTTTCTACTCAAACGCTAATCCATGCCACGCATTGTTGTGCAATAACAACAAGGAAATATGCACAACAAACATGCTTTCTGAACGCACACATATATACTACTTGTATGTACACAAAAGCTTGTGTGTGTGTGTGTGTAGAAAGCACTTGCTGTCGCATATATGTCATTGTTTCACACGAACTTTCGCTTATTTCTGTTAAATTTTTTTTTTCCTAATCTTTATTTTAATTTTTATACCCTGAATAGGGTACGTTAAGCTTGCCACGAAGTTTGTGACATTTTTCCGTCTGTCTATATGTATAATCGCAAACTAGTCTCTCAATTTTTCAGATACGAAGCTGAAAATTCGCACATTTTATTTTCTCACCAAAAAACTGCTTTTTTGACGAAAGCGCCGATATCCGACAACTGTGGCATGTAGCTCTCATACAAACTGACAATCAAACTAAATTCCTTGTATGGAAAACTTTTTTATTTGTCAGAATTTTGTCGCAAAATTTGACACAGAATATTATTTGAAGCATCACTACTATCTCCGAAGAAATTGTTTAGATCGGACAACTATAGCATATAGCTCTCATACAAACTGAGCAATCAAACTGAAGTCCTTGTATGGAAAACTGTTATTTTTGAAGGGTATTAAAGTTACTCATTCGAAGTTAACGTTTTTCTTGTTTTTTATATTTTATTTTATTCTTATTTTTTCGTTTTTCACTCACACATGCCGCTGCTGCCGGCGAGCCGCACACGCTTTGTCATTTTACATATTTTATTTGTTTTTCGCTTTCCTTTGCGCGCAAATGCTGCCCCAAATTCTTGTCTTCCCAAAGGAAACAACAAGCGTTGCTGAGTCAGTCGAGGGTCCTTGAAAAATCCTACGCTGGGTTCCTACCAATTTTTGTTTTTGTTTGTGTGCCTTTCCGTTTGGCTTCGCCTGTCTGTGGATGCTTTCTTGCTTGGCTGCTGTGTACATAACATTGTATTTATATACAAGCATATGTATTTATATACAAGCATACATACAAACATACATATGTATTTATACATATAATCTCTTCTCGTCGCTCGTTTTTATTCCGCTCTACTATTTATTCTGATCCCAAAATGCTGACTCGCATTTGTTGGCGCCGTCATTGTCATCAACCGCACAGAAAAAGTACTTAAAAAACAAAAGTGCTTAATTTTATTAAGAGTCGTGCGTTGTCGGCAAGGCAGTTCCAGCATTCCGTCCCTGCCTCATACACACACACACATTTGCGCTCATTTATTTCGCATTTGAAACGCAATTACCGCTCGAAAGAGAGGATTTATAGAGATTTCTCTAAAGATTTCCCATTTCTATGCTGTGCATTTAACTCGCAGGACTCAGTGAGGTAGGTCCTTCACGCCTAGCTGGCTGTGCTTCTTAAATGGATTTCTTGTTGGGCGCTCTTGCGTGTCCAAGTGTGTATAACAAACATATATACACACACATTTATATACATATATATGTATATATGTGTTTTATTTATGTTGACAAGCGCGTGTGTATATGAAAGGCTATACTTTAAAGCAAGCAACCTCATTAGCAAGCATACTTGTAGGCGTACGAGCTGAAATTGTCGTAATTCGTTCACATTTGCAATGCAAATGGCACTCATTTGAGCTCATATATATTTATATGTATGCGGCTAATCGCTGATTGTTATGTGAATAAATTTAAGCGACAGTTAAAATTTATAACCTCAACAATACTCACTCTAACCGCAATAATAGAGCATAAAAGCTCATATAACATAAACATATTTAGCTCGAATTTTCTCAAATGGAACTAAATGTTTCATTGATTAAAATATGTTTAGCCAGATAAACTGACGATTGGTGTAGAAAATTTTTATATAAATATTAAAAATGCTACAAATATTTATTATTATGCCAAATATTATCACTTGATCATCATTCAATATTATATTAATTAGTAAATTTATAAATTCAATTCAATTTAATTACAGTTAGTTTAGTTTTTAATTCAAACTGTAAGGCTTCTCGCAATTTTGAAATGTACTTGTATAACTTAGTTTGGCTTAATTAAATCCTTTAATTGAATCAATTAAATATGTTTGTTCATCATAATTATACCCTTAACTCTCCGTGTTTACCTTTTTCTTTGACAAAATATATTTTCACGTAATCTAGCATGGATTATTGTCCAAGACAATGCTACTAATGTATAGGATTATTGTTTAAATCAGTAATACAGTCTACGAAGAAATTGTTCAGATCGGACCGCTACAGCATATAGCTGTTAAACGAAGTGATTAATCAAAATCAAGTTCTTGTATGGAAACTTTGTTATTTGGAAGGGTTCTATCTTCAACGTTTGTCTTTGTTTTGTTTTTAATTTTTATACATATTTTTTTTTTTTTAATTTTTTTCCATATTTTTATTTATTTTTTATTTTTTTATTTATTTTTTTTTTATTTAATTACTTATTTTTTAATTGTTAAATTTTTTTGTTCGTAATTTCAAAAAAATCATTTTGTAATATTTTTTTTATTTAGATTCTTTTCGAGTTCTTAAACGGTAGTGAACAGTTAGGATATTTTTTCGTTGCATTTTTACGTGTAAATTGTGCATTAATCTTCTAAATTAAGACGTTCTTTGAAATGACTCACCTTCGCCTATTCAATAAATATCACATTTAGTTAAAGTTAAAGTTTAGCTTGCAATTCTTTAATTAAATGCTTTACAGTAAATAATTTCGGAAGAAAATTTGTATGCATACTCTCTTTTGTTTAATTGTATTAAAATATATTTAGTTATGTTAAAATTGGTATAAAATAAAGCAATATAACAATGATTGCTATAAATTAAAGCCAAAATGAATTACCTGTATGATCCGTTTCAGTAAAATTTTCATTGGCTTAGTTAGACACTTAATTGAGTCAACTAAGCCTTTAGCTTATTTAATTAAGTCATTAATTGAGAAAATTTAATCATTAATTGAGACAATTAAGTTTTTAATTGAGACAATTAAGTATTTAATTGAGACAATTAAGCTTGTTATTGAGTACGTTTCAGTAGAGCTTTTCATTGGCTTAATTAAACACTTACTTGAGTCAATTAAGCTTTTATCTTATTCAATTAAGTTATTAATTGAGACAATTAAGTTTTTAATTGATTCAATATCAGTAGAGCGTTTCATTGGCTTAATTAAACACTTACTTAAGTTCACTAAGCTTTTAACTAATTCATTTAAGTCATTAATAATTTGAGTCAATTAAAAATTTTTCCAATGCTTACATATACTTGTAGATTTCATTCAATAATTGAAATTATTTGAAATCATTCAGTGCAATTCAATTAAATCTGTGTTGTGTAATTCAATTGTTTATACTTCTTATTATCTTGTTAAAATCATTTATTTTACTTTTTTATTTCAAAATAAAATATTCTTCTATTTGTTAAAACTGAAACAGTTTGTCAAATTCTTATATTTTTTATATTTTTCTATTTATGCCTATTATTCTAATAACATCTTTTTCTAATAAAAAATTATTTATCAATTAAATCGTGTCAGTGAAAATTGTCCAAAGCCGTTTTTGTCGTGCCTAATGAAGGCAATATTGTGCAATTCAGTTAACATCTATTCAATTCAATACAGAAAAATGGTTCACATGTAAAATTAGGTAAAAATTAGTAATTTTTGAAAAATTAAGTTAATTGAAATACATATATATAACATATAATAATTTGAGCTCAATTAAGTTTGTCAACCGAAAATATGCAAAGTTGCTTAAGCCTCTTTTGTATTTAAGGCTCTCAATCATTAGTTGATGTATGTAGCTGAAATGTTGTTGAGCAAATTTAGCCTAAGATTGCTTTCTTAATATCAAAGAAAATTTGTCAGCTTAATTGCTAGTCAATTATGTGCATAAAACTTATATTTTGTGTGTTTCTTTTTTAATTTTTCTTGTTCTGTGTGATTTGTCATACCACTTTATTCATCCTTGTTCAAATAAGTAAATGTCTTCTATTTTTATTGCGAAAAATTTCCAAAGAAAAAAATCAAATCAAAGAAAATTGGTCTTCTTTTAGTTCTTTACCACCTTATTTCAGCGCCTAAAAGTTCATCAGTTTACGTCCACTTTCATTGTTCCTACATATTTATTGCAAAAAAATATATAATTTTCTCTGTGTGTGTTCACACATTCATAAATCATTATTCGAACACCATTGAGTCGAGAAGGTGATCCACTCTGACCCCCACATGCCATTGCTCATTGTGTGAACACATTTCACTGGCTTTTCCAATGAAATTTTCAGTTTTATTTTTTCTCCACTTTATTCTTATTTCCTTCTATTGTTTCGGTAATATATAAATATTATATATAACAAATAAAAAAGAACGTGTTCCAAGCGCCATTGTAATCTCGAGAGATAGCAGTCGAAGAGCATTCGATTTGTGGATGCTTTGTCATGCTATTGTTGTTGTTAACTGTATCGGCTTGTCCTTTGTGCTGCGGCGTAACTTTCGCTCACAGCTGTGCCAAGACCACGATTTGCGGCACTTTCGCCCTTTAAGTGGCTGCGGGCCACAATAGTTTCAACTCTCTTTTCTGCTTCTAACGAAATTTGAAGTGAAGAATATTTGAGATTCCGCTTTTATTTCAGCAGAATTTATTGTGGCTATCTTTGAGGGCAGTTACAATTGCTTGTGCATATATATGTATTTGAGAAGCAAGTTTATCCATAAAAATCAGAAATCTATACCACCAACACATACAGACATTCTCCAGGCGTTTCTTTGTGTTTACTTAGCAAATGCATTTCTATTTTTAGTTTTATGCCTGCCTTTTTGTTTGCGGTTGTATGAGTTGCGCTAAATCCTGGCACACATACCGGCTTTCATTCGTTTCTATATATGTATATATGTATATGGTGTATGTGTGTATGTATTGGTATGCCAGCTCATTCCGGCCGGCTTATTTATCTTGCAAGATTTTTCCATTTCCTCGCTGCGTGACTAAGCGCGCCGCGTACGCCGCATGAAGGCAGCGGCGCAAACAGAAATGTGAAATGAAATGCCAGCTAATGTTTAACGGTATTTTCTCTATTTGACTGACAAAATTTGTCTTTTCTGTTTATTCATGCCCATTTCAGACTTTCTTCCTTGATTTGGGCTTCTCACTTGCAGGCATACAGAGTGAGATATATAGTATGTATGGCGTGTATATTCTTTTATATTTGTATGTTTGAGTATATAGGTATATATGTATATTTGAGGTGTGTGTTTGTGTTATGGAAATTGGCGAAAATGTAGCCAGGTGTGAAATATAAATTGCCTACAATGAGCGAACAAACCGAAACCATATTTTCTAACCCACATAACATACATACATATAAACCTCTGCACATGCAAACAAACATTCACACATACAACCACCTAGTTTTCGCATGCCTCGCTGTTGTCTTCAAAATCTGCGCAAAATATTGGCAACCCGATTGTAGTGCCTTAGTGGGGGAGCCAACCGGTGTTATTCATGCCATGACCCTTAAAATGCAAACAGCTTTGTTTATTTGTATGCGTGTGTTTGTTGTGTGTATGCAAATATGTGTGTGTGAGTATGTAACAAATCCTTATTGCCATTCCTTCTTTATTTAATGCCATTTAGAGCATTGTTCTTAGACGAATTTCGGCAAACAGACCGTACAAATTCTGAGAAAAATCGTTAGAAAAGAAGAAATGTGCACGAATAATAGAAGTAAACGAAAACTAAAAGCGGTTTAGGCGTGTAGCATTTCATTAGGTAGCTAACTGGCACCTCCATGCAATAATTTAGACCTTTCTATGTACCTGTACTTATTTATATGTATGTGGGTGTATACCTTTTACTATGCTAGGACTCATGAAAAATTGTATTGTGCGCTCTCGTATAAATTAGAGGCAATGAATTTAGCCATTCAAGCGATTTGGGTCAACTGATATGCGCTTGAAGTGGGCAATAATGGTTGTGGCAATAAAAGAAGAAAAAGAAAATATGCAAAAAGAAATAACAATAATAATAAAATGAATAATTAATGCACTGCTTTGTCACTTGCTTCGTGCGGTGTAATTTTTCGTCGAGAAATAACTACTTGATAGCCATGTTTTAGGGAGTTATTTCCAGTTAGAAGGTCAAAAAAGCGAATATTTCAGAATTTTTCTGAGAAAACTTTTAAATTTATTGATCTAAAAATGTGTACTCATATTATGGTATTTTTTAACTGTATTTTAAGACTTAGTAGTAGTAAGAATATTTATTTGGAAAGGAACTACAATTGATCACAAGGAGCTCCTCTCAAAAAAGACGTTTTACAACGACCACTATATCTATGTAATGGGTTCTCTGAAATTAAAAAACCAAACAGACTTTGTTAAAGTAATGTTAAATCTAATAATTAATCGTAGAAATAAGAAAAATAAAATTTTTAAACCAAATGACCGTTTCCAAAAAAATTCGAGTTTTGATCAAAATTTCGGCCATAAATTGTTTATAAAAACAAAATATTTATCGGTGAATACTCGATTAATTACTAAAAAATTTATTTAAGAAGCGCGTGTTAAAATTTCATACTAATCGGTTTAGCCGTTTCGAGTAATATTGGTGACCGTCTTTGAACACACCATTGCGTTTAAAGTTCGGAATGTTAGTTATAACAAAATATTATCTTCTTGTCTATAATCCTCTTAGATTTGTCTGCGTAGAAAGCGACTCCGCATAATCCCAGACAAAAATAATCCGGCTGTGTTAAATCATATTTTGGAGGCCACGATACAGGCCCAACATGCGAGATCGTACGCTCACCAAAATTTTCCTTCAATAAATTGCTTGTTTCATTTCTTGTATGTCTTGTGACGCCCTCTTTTTGGAATCAAAATCGTCCAAATTCTTCAATTCAGACACGATAAAATCATTAGCCATGGCTTTTTAGCGTTCCCCATCAACTGTTACATAATGACCGTCTTACTTTTTGAAGAAATATGCACCAATGTTACCTGTGCCCATGAAGCATACCTAACAGAGACTTTTTCAGAATAAAACGGCGCCTCAACAAGTGCTTGAGGATTATCATTACTCTAAATGCTACAATTACGTTTATTAAAGAACCTATTCTACCAAAAGTGAGGTTCATCGCTGAACAAAATGCTCTTGCGAAAACAGGGATCGGTGATCATCTCGTTTAGGGCCCGTCCAGCAAACGTTTGATGGTCGTTCGCCTTCAATTCTTGCACGAGTTTGATTTTGTAAGCACGCAAATCAATAACCTTTCTCAAAGACTTCCATAAAGTGATAGTCATAGCTCCAACTGTTGTCTATGATGGCAGACGGACGCATTTGGGCCATTTTCGATGCTCTTCTCCATAGCAGCAATAGACTTTTCGGTGCGCAGTGTACGGCATCTATAAGGATGTGTATTATCCACTACTAGAATAAACGTGGTGCGAAACCCATTCATGTTTGCTCAAATTACCAACGCGATTATATCGACCGAATACTGGATATTATTATTCCGAACGATTGCCGAAAACCTAAATACCCCGAATTTGCGACTACACACAAGACAATAAATTTCCATCGTAACAGTGTTCGGTCTAAAGTGGCAAAAACGGTTAAAAAATATTTGAAAAAAGAACCGGAAAGTTTAGCTTTACCTGTCTTATAGCCCAGACCTTGCTCTTTCTAACTGCCTTTTGGAGAACGTCAGTACAGTATACGGTTCAATGAAGAGGTTATGAAGAATAGGCTTGGGGTAGAACACATAAATTGTTAAAAAGTTGAGCAAATGTTATAGCTTCGAATGGACAATGCTTTGAATTTACTATGGTAAATGTTTTTTTTGCTAAATAACCATCAAATTTTGAAAAAAAAAAACGAATGGAAGAATGCTCAGTACTCAATAGTTTCACTACAACCTCTTACTAGAATATATAGTATTTTGTTTAGTTGGATAATGCTTTGATCTATGACGTTTATATTTGATTTTTTTCCGCTTTTATTTTACTATATATACACATAGTATGTATATATCGTCACAACAACGTATAACATCCGGTGTGTTTAACGTGGGTCCCTGCTGACGACAGCCTTACTCCATGGCGCTCAAAAGCACAGCGGATCAAAATAATGCGTTGATCAGCGCCCTGAGAATTCTAAGCATTTTCAGTACCAATTGGCAGTGTGGCATGGACACACTAACCGCCTTGGTCGGGTTCGAGGCCCATCTAAAACCTCTGCCGTGCTTTGGGTCCAGCACCCGGTTGCAATGCAACTCCACTTTCAACTGACAAAGTCAGTTCTTCCCGCAATTGGGTTTTAACGAATCACCACAAAGAGCCAAACCCAATGAGCAGATTGGAGTTACCTCCAAGGGCTACTGTTCCCCGTGGTAGCAGAATTAAGTCTCCGGTCAGACCTCGTAGCCGAAGCTACGACCAGTTGAGCTTCCATACGGCTCTGGACTGGTGGCCAGGATATTAGTCGCCTCTTACGACAGGCATGCCTTACCACGGGTATATTCGGTTTAGCCACCGAACCCAAACGGGGTCTCCCCTACCCGCAGGGGGAACAACAACGTATAATCAAAAAAATCGAAATTCAGTTTTTTATGGCTTATGATCACTACATATATGAAGCATAAAATTTTCAGCACCCGCTGTCAGATATAACCAATATATAACCATTTAATATCCAAAACTCAATTTTTTTTCACTATGATTGGATTCTACTATATCTTTTTCCTTCGCCTGTAAACTTATGAAAAACGATGCTAATTATTCTACATTTTAAGTGACGATATACATATGTATATAATCAGAATATTAAATGAACAATTGATCCTTAAAGACCACTCTAGACTCCGCGTTTATGTTCAAATCAAAAGATAATTAAATTTCAGTGCGATTTCAATAAGTCGATGAACATCCAGAGACACGAAATACCCAACCACTCGCTCCTTCTCTCTCTCTTCTCTCTCTTTCTCTTTCTTTCTCTCTCTCTTTCTCTCTCTCTTCCTCTGTCTCGTTCACTTTGCGTCACTCTCTCTCTCACTCTCGCTCACATCCAATTAGTGTTAATCAACATTTGTGCTTCGCTCTGCAATCGCGTGCTTTATTTATTATTTTATTACAGTTGTTGTTGTTATTTTTAGCATCCTCGCAGTGTCAACATTTATTGCGACTGTCTTTGTTTTGCTTGACTTTTTTTTTTGGCTGTGACTACTTCACACTTTTCACTTAATGCCGTTGCTGTATGAAAGCAGAAAGATACTGTGGCAGCACATAATGAAAAATTGAGTGATTTTGTGGCAAGCCGAGAGGCACATTGACAAAATTATTGCAAATATTTCCGCCAGACGCTGAGGTTGCGCACCGCATTTCGCGGCATTTGGCACTTGCATGCGCGCATTAACGGTACATTTACGACATAATCAATAAAGCTCAACAATTTTATGCGGCCAGCACCTTGCGGCATAAGTACGGCACAGCACAACCTTTTTCATTTGACAGCAACAACAAGAACAACAACAACAGCAGCACTGTCACCAGCCAACGTGCAAAGTGCCAAGTCCATCAGCGTCATTATTAAATGAGCAAATAAACACGCACATAATTATGAATGGTTCTTTTGCGGCGCTCCTGGACTTGTATGCATGTGTGTGTGTGTGTGTGTTTGTGTATTTGTATGTCTGTGTCGTGTGTTTTTACTCCTCAGCACAGCTGCGCGTAAATTATGAAATTGCTCAGCTCTTGTGCGTCGTTGGCTTGGTAATAATTTATATGCAAGTCTGTATACTTTTGCTGCTGTTGTTGTTGTTGTCGTAGTTGTGCGTCGTAAAGTTCGCTATCATTTTGTTTCTTCGAATTCCATTACACAATTGACCTTTTGTATTAATTACACTATTAAGCGCATAATTAATTTGCCACCAATGTAGTTTTCTTTGCTCATCGCTTTGTGCCATGTGTATGTATGTGTGTGTGTGTGTTGGCAGCTTTAGTAGCAACTAATGCGCCGTTAAGCCAGGAGGTTTCAGCTGTCGGTCATCAAATAACACCATGAGCATAAACTTCGCCAACAGTTATCAGTATCTGCAGCACTAATATTGCACCAAGAGCCTAGCGTTCGACTCTTCTGCTTCCTCTATTCCTTCGTCTTCCATTTGGAAGTGGTTTTACTGACCGCAGCTGCAGCTGTTCCTAACAATTTTCAAACGCGTATCACTTACATTTGTTGTAAACTTTTATTAATTCACGCTTATATAAGTGGCGGCTCATTCAGTGGAATTTGCTGCGTTTTTTGGGGACTTTTCCGCAAAATACCCTAAGAAAATACTAAAGCAAGAAAAAGTGTTAACTTCGGTTGCATCGAAGCACCGTTGACAAATACAAAATAATTCCTTACAGGAACTTCATTTTGCTCGTTCAGTTTGTGTGGCAGCTAAAAGCAATAGTCGTCCAATCTGTATGGTTTCCTCGGAGAATGTACTGTTGCCTCAAACAAGAATCCGTGCCATATTTCGAAATCGTGAAGATATCAGGTCATATGAAAAAGATTTAACACACAAGAACTTAATTCCGATCGTTCAGTTTATATGGCAGCTATAGTCGTCCTATATCAATGGTTCTAACAAGTGAACAGCTTCTTGAGAAGAAAAACACAAGAGCAAAATTTCAGATCGATATCTGAATAACTGAGGGAATAGTTCACGTATATACAGACGGACATGGGTAAATCGACTCAACTGAGCATTTAAATATATGTAGTATATATTTATGGTACCTCCAACATTTTCATCTGGATATTACAAACTTTGTGACAAACTTAATAAGCCTTGTCCAAAGAAAAAAGAAAGCTACGTAAAAGCCAACAAGAAAATGTTATAATATTTATACTGAAAGTCCTTGTGTGACCATCAAAAATTAACTAATGAGACCTTATGACCTATAGGTATCAGTTATATTCCGATAAATTATATACTGCTTAGAGTATTTCATTTGAACAAACGCATTACTTTTTTAAAAAATGGGATTGGCCCATTTTGCTTCTCCTCATACGAAAACATACATTGAACATTTATGTCAAAATAAAATTCTGAAGAAAAAATAATGTGTGAATTAGCCATTAGAACAACAAAGTTAAGGAGAAATACAGACAGAGTGCAAGGGAGCCTAGAGAGAGAGAAAAAGAGAGATAGATAGAGAAAGAGTGACATATATAGAAACAGAAAGAGAGTGAGACAGACAGGAACAGAAAGGAAGAGCGAGAGGGAGAGACAAAGAGAGAGAGACGGACATAGAAAAATAGTGACAGAAATAGAGCGGGGGAGAGACATTGAAAACTATTGACCAAGAAAGAGATGGAGAGCGAGAAAGAAAGGGAGAGAGAAAAAAGAAAAAATCTGTATATATAGGAGGCAGAGCGAGAAAAAGAGAGGGAGAGACAGATGTAGAAAAAAACTGACGGAGATAGAGAGGGAAAACGAGTGTGAAAGAAAGAGAAAGACAGGGAGGGGCAAAGATATAGAGAGAAATCAAGAGATGAAGAGAGAGGTAGAGATAAAGAGAGAGAGATAGAGATAGGTATAGAGAGGGAGAGCGAGAGAGATGGAAAGAGAGAGAGAGAGAGAGAAACACAGACATAGATAGTGACAGAAATAGAGAAGGACAGCGAGAGCGAAATAGATAGAAAAATAGCGATCGGGATAAAGAGAGAAGCGGAAACAATAAATTCATGAAATTCAAAAAATGCTATCATATGGAATATAATATATTATAGTATTATCTTTTTATACTTCATTTGACTTTTCTAAATACAATTTAAAATTTTTCTCAATAAGTAAATATTACCATCAGTTTTCGTAGAACACGCATAATTTCTATAGCATAAAAATAAATTTGGTGTTTACTGCTCTTGAATACTAAACGGTCTATATAATGTCCCAAAAAATTATTTGGTACCGCTTGTCTATATTTCATGCACAGTTTTAGGCGTTTTATTTCGCTCAATGCAAACATAAATATTCGGTCCACCTAAAAATCACTTCAATTTATCATTTCGTATTGGTTGGTAGCACTTCATTTTTATGTCATACTGAGCATTGTGGATTTTGGCGTTTCACATGCTTATGCGCCGTACACTATGCTAAACAAATATGCTTATGTGTGACTTATCACTTTCGCTCGCAAACAACTCCTTAAGTCATACACTTGAGTGAGGGAATTTTTACGTAATTTTTTTTATATTTATTTTCTCGTTTGCTGCCTTTCTTTTGACTTTTTGGTGATTTTGTTGTTTTTTCTTTGGTTCACTTTTGCGTCAGTTGATGCTGCCATATTTTGATAAACTTTTTGTGCTGTTATTCCTGCGTTCAAGGACAGCACCTTGCTATTTATCTGACTGGCATGCACAGAAAGCACACGCAAACAGACATATGTGTATGTTTATATGTATTTGTGCATATGCATACATATGTATTTATGACCCACTGTTATGTGTGTTGCTACTGGCCTTTTCCCTTTTTACATTTTTATTTATTTTTCCCCACTTAAGTTTTGTTGTTATTTATATTTTCCTTAGGCTTCATGTCGCGGGTTTCAATTTCTCTTTTTCGGTTTTGCTGTCTTCAATTTATTGGTCGCACTTGTTTATTTTATTTATCTCTTTACTTTTGCTATAACTTTTCTTGTCTCTGTAGTCGTTGTTGCGTCAGTTTCGTGCGGCATTTGTTTTTCAATTGTTTTTCCTTGAGTAAGGGTTATGAAGATATCTCGTCCCCTTTGGCCCCAATACACTTGTGTCAATGTTTTTTCCAGTCCTCGAAACCGTTGTTAACGTCAACAGTCGGAAAAGCCTTCAATGAGCGTAGCGATTCACGTTGAATGTCTTCAACTGACTCAAAACGGTTTCCCCGAACCGATCGTTTGAGTTTGCTGAATAACCAGAAGTCACGCGGAGCTAAATCAAGCGATTCCCATCCTCTTTTTATGAATAACTTCGCGCAATCGAAGAAAACTGTCAACATAACCTTGACTTTTGACCTGCTTTTTTCGGTTTCGACTCACCTTTGCTATGATATTCGGGCGATTCATCGTCTGTTTCCTTATCGTAAGCATGCAACCAGGACTCATCGCCGGTAATAATCCTTTTCATGACATCCTGTTAGTCGAAAGCATTGTTTCACAGACGTTAACGCGATGCTGTTTTCGAAAGAATTGTGTGATTTTGCAACTAATTGAGCTTTCACTTTTCTAAGACCGAAATGATCTTTCAAAATGATCCTTCTGATATTCCAACGATGCCAATCTAATCAAATCTCTAACTGTTAATCGTCGATTCTCAAGCACAAATTCTTTTTTTTTTGACTCGTTGATCATCAGTTGATGTTGGTAGTCCTGGACGTTTGGTTCGTCGTCAACGCTTTCTCGACCCTCTTTGAATAATTTGTAGCAAACAAAAACACCTGCTCGCCACAAATAATTACCATCGAAGGCATTTTCCAACATTCTGAACGTTTCGGCAGCAGAAATTTGTTTCCGCACCACAAAATTCAATGGAACTTCTTAAATGAATAAGTTCACTCAACGCAAAAATCTACAGAAAGACAAGCGCATACTAAAAACTAATGATTATGTTGCTGAGACATTTGACACAAATGTCACTGACAGTCATACCAACCTAGAAAAGAAATATTGCGACGAATGAGTTATCACGCGTAATTTAAATTAAAAAGTCTTACTACTTTTTGCCCACTGTATATACAACACCTGCTTTTTCCAACTAGCAATCTAAAAGCGAGCTAATTATAACAAATTTGTGTTTACCTCAAGCAAGCTTGTTGTCGAGAGATTTCAAGAAGTGCATAAAAGAAAATACTTTTTTGGAGTGTGTTCTTTTACTAGTTAGCAAAGCGTATTTTTAGGCGACACGCTTTGCTTGTGTCTCATTATGAGAGCAATTCTGTTGTGTTAAAGTGTAAGTCTGTCGCGCAAATTCCTTTGGCCTGTGCTCAAGGTCACCTTGCTGCGTGTGGCTTTATTTTGGTTGAGTGCCTGCTTGTGTCTGCGCAAATATTCACACACACAGCGCGCAATGATGTGCTGGTGTGCGTGCGCTCGAGCCAGCCAAGCACCGAGCGTGTTATTAAAAAATATGCGCCAAAGTTGCTTAAATTCAAATTTATTTCATGCAATTTAGTGATTTTCGGATTTCTTGCTTTTGCTCTGCGCTTGTTTACGCTTACTCTCACTTGTTTGCGTTCTTTCGCTGACCTTGCGGCTGTGCAATAAAAATGCATAGAAAATTATGTTTATTTTTATTAGATTCCTAAACTTTCTAATTTATTTACACTTTTGCAGCATAATTTTTCGACCACGATAAGCCCGTCTAATAATATGCTTTCTCTCTTTTCTATTTCTTTGCAGGTATGTCAGCATTTTCGCCCATCAAACGCATTTCCATAAGTTCCCAACAGCTTACGCATAAGTCAGACGATGAAACTGTGTTTAAGTATAATAACTTTAATGTCTAAGTGCTTTCATTGTACTTTTAATTGCATGAAACCAGCTTTCTCTTAGTACCCCTGCACGCTCACTTGTGGCAGGAAGTTGGAAATCTGCTCTTTTCGTGTCCTTGCGACATGCCGTCGCGTGCGCTTCGTAGCACACAAATGTAAATGTAAATTATAAAAAAAAATATTGCTTAATAGCCAATTAGAATAGCATTAAAATCTTAATTTGCTAAGCCTCACACTCGGCCGACAATTTTGCCTGAGAGCGGGCGGATGCCTCTCGGTTTGGGACGAAGCACTGCCTTGCTTGCCGTTATGGTTTTTGAGTAAAAGATGCTCTTAAATTATTCATGCATTCATTTTGAGAAAATATAATGTGGTACAGTTTAAATCAGCAACTAACTGTGAATCCATGCAAAGGGAGAGAGAATGGGAGGCTAGAAGGAATACGCGCAAGGGTTTTACTACAAGGCGACAAATATTTATATTTATGTGAGCGGAGCTGCCTTAGAGCAAAGAACATCTGCTATAGTTTTTTGTTAATTGTTTTCAGCCGCTCCACTCACCGCACTCTCTTCGACAGCGCCCGTCACTATCATTTATCAGGCTCCACAAGAGCAAATTTTTGACTATTGTGACTATTGATTGTTAATGTTATTAGAAATTTATTTTATTTTCTGAAAATCTTTACAGCGGATTTCACTTTTTGCTTGTTTATTAATGACTACAGTTTTTTTCATTATTTATGATTATTTAGCTAAACTCTCAAAGCTTTGATAAATTATAATGTTTATATACATTTTATTAATTCCATAATTAGTTATGAGAGCTGCGTTAAACATTGAATACGGTTTGTTGAACGGCTTGTTATCGCTCGCTTATCGAGTACAAAAGCTCTAAGGCATATCTGTGAAAGCTGATTAATTTGCCACCTAACGCTTGATACGTTAAAAAAAATAATTAAAGTACTTGCTTGTAATTTAATTCGAACAAGTTTTATATTGAAAACTCTTTGAAATGAGAACAAAAATCATCGAAAGCTTATTTGGTATTTTAAAAGTTTACCCAGTTTTCTAATTTGCCAGAATCCAAAAACTGTAAAAAATAGTCAGCTTCATGCAAGATATCTTGCAAAGCAATATGCTTTCGATCAAACACTTTGTAGGTTATGTTTCTAAAGAATCAAGTATGCAAATAAAAAAGAAAAAAATGAAGCCATAGTCTACCTTGAAGCTTTCAGGAATGAGTGAAAGCTAAGCTATTCATTTTGAAAGTTTAGTTACGTGCTGTGAAAGCTCAGCTCTGTGGTATGAAAGCTACCAGTTTTATATGTGAAGTCTATCCCAAATAATTTTCATTATTTGCTTTAAAGCTTTTATATACTATATGTAGGGGTTATATTAAAATATATTGTTTTCTTAAGATATGAAAGTGCAATAAAACATTTATAATTCTAACAGTGATCGTAAAACGAAATGACCAAAGCACATTTAGAAATTTTCCTTTAACATTTAAAATTATTTTCCTAGTGCTTACTTATTTCCCTATGTAAGCTATAGTAAAGCTTATAGTTATTTTTACAGTGCATTTAAAAGAGCTTTCATGTCGTTTATTGAAATTCGAACTTCAAAGAAAAATTTTCGTATTATCTACTTAATTACTCGAACTTTTATTTAATGCTTAAATACTTAATGCAACCCGAAGAAATTTCATCAAGTGCCATTTAAACAAAAATATGTCTTTTATAAATACTTTTTGAAAAAATTGTCTAAAAGCTTTTTCACATTTGTTGCGAATTTTAATTTTACTTTACACTTTGGTAAGCTTTCATATTCACAGTAGAACGACCACTCAAACATTGCAAACCGAAAGCTTTTTTAAAGCTGCATTGAAAGAAATTGTGCAGTTATACCTAAGATAAAGCTGCAAAAATTTTTTTATAATAATGAATTTGTATAACATGTGAAAATACCTATAATTAAAGTAGTTGTGAAAGCACTTTAAATATGTGTGAAAGCTCTTGGTTATGAAATTTAGTTCAGCACATGAAAACTGCAAAAATATTTAAATTTTTCATGGCGAATTTCATTAAAATCAATATTATTTTCGGCTTTCACTTGCTTTTAATAGCATTTGACTCTTATATGTGCTTAAAGCTTATATTGGTTTTAATTTATTATATTTAGTCATCAAATAAGAACTCTTTCTAAACTATCCAAAGCCAAAGAAATAGTACTACGTAGGTTGCTATATATATTTCTGGCCTAATAATGTAAATAGGCATATTTATGAACGAAAATGTTTTTTTTTTTTTTTTCGATTGCTGTTTTGTTTCGGGCTCATGCGCATAGATCCATGATTCGTCACCTGTGACGATCTTAGAAACGTTTTTTGAAGCACCGCGATCGTATTTTTTCAGCATTTCTTTACACCAATCCACACGAGCCTTTTTTTGAGCGATTGTCAAATTGTGCGGGATCCAACGAGAACAAACCTTTTTTACGGCCAGGTGTTCACGCAATATCGAATGTATGCTGGTGGGAGAAATGCATAGGCATTCCTCTATCTGAAGGTATGTTTCATGACGGTCTTGCATTATCAGTTCACGTACGGCATCGATGTTTTCTGGCACAACGGCTGTTTTTGGACGACCTTCACGGAATTCGTCTTTGAGCGAGCGTCGGCCACGATTGAATTCGTTGTACCAGTTTTTCACAGTGCTATAGGATGGTGCTTCATAGCCATACAAAGATTTTAGTTCATCGATGCACTCTTGTCGTGATAATCCACGTCGAAAGTTGTGAAAAATGATCGCACGAAAATGTTCACGAGTTAATTCCATTTTTTGGCCGAGATGAATTTTTTAATTCCCTGTAAATAAAACAATTCACGATTAAATGACAAAACGTTCTGAGTGATGTTATGCTAAAAAATGTCAAACTTTCCAATGGAAATGTCAGATTGCACCTGGCGACACTTAGTGTTGCCCTAGGCCAGAATATATATAGCAGCCCTCGTATTAACAAAAAAAAAACAAAAAAAAAATTATTGACACAATACTTTCTATATTGTTACAATATTTATTACAGACTCACATAAGACGATTGCATCTAATTTATTTCACATTTTATCTTTCCAATTGAAAATTGTTGTGACATGAAATTGCCTATAAAAACCAATTTAAAATTAGCATTTCCGCATTTACAAATGACTAGTGGAAATTTCTTAATTTAAAACACCAGGAAATGCCTGCCTCAACTGGCTGAGTGTCCTTTTGCTGAACTGCGCCTACTCACATATACATACATACACATCCGTCGGCATCCTTACCAACACGTGCAATCTCAATCAGTCCGCCTATCAGTCCATCAGTCTGGCAGTCTATCACACTAGCTGCTTGCTCAACTATGTCTATGTCTACTTCAATTTATTTTCATAATCATTTTTGCAAATAGCCTGCAGTTAGGGCAAAACCTTTTTATTAATTTATACAATTTCAATTTCGCCCGATGACGCTGAGCGCCGACGAAAGATGAGCTGCTGATGGGCGGCGGAGCGGAACCATCGAGTTGGCTGTAAATTGTACATCTATATTTTATATACAAACAAAACTGTACAAGGATATACGAGCACATTCGTCTAGCTAAATTTAAAATCAATTTACTTGCATATTTTATGGCGCAGATTTTTGCCAGCCGTCCCAGCTGTTTCAGCTTGTCGCTAGAAGAACTTTGTTGCGACGATAACTCATGTTGACTTGATGAGAAATTTTTGCTGCAAAATTTGTGGGCTTATGTGTGTGTAGTATTCGTGTCGTGTAACATAAGTTTGCCGCATTAAAGCCTTAAGCTTGCGAAATCACTGCTTATGCGCCAGAAAGTATGCTACATTGGCTTAAACTTGTAGCTTAAAGGCAGCTATCGCACTCTAAATATTTATATATATTTTTTAGACTGCGCTTTTTGCTTATCAGCACGCACACTTACTAAATATGTTGTGTATATGTGTACGCGTGCGTTCATCTTTTCACTTTCCATTTTGCTCTTATGTTCGCCATAAATATTTGTTAGCGCCAATCAACTGCATATCCTCGTATATAACTCAATCGCCGCCCAGCTTTAACACTTCACTTAATTTGAAATATTTGTTGCCTACTTCCAGGCGTCTTGCCGCTCTAACGCTATTTGCTGTAATTGCCTACCTTTTCACACGCATCCTGCATTGCCATTCGATTTGCTTGGCTGTCCTTTCGACCGGTGCTCCTTGCTATTCACATCCTCTTCATGCATTACCTTTTTCGATTTAAATTATTATTCATACAATTGTAGGCAACCAAATCAGATTGCTGGAGTGTGGTGTATCCTCAATATTCACATTCCTTTTTTTGCTCAATCCATAGCAGCATTTTCGCTGACTGCCTTCGACTTGACAACTGGTTGACGTTGGGTCACTGCCGATAAGTAAATCCGCAAAGCGCCGACGCATCGCCAAGCGACTGTCTTCGGTAGCTCTTCTCAAGTTCTTATCTTTTTTTTGAAGTAGTTTTATGTTACATATTTTTCGCTGCGTTTTTTTGCTTTGAGCTATAAACCTTTGCTTTCCTGCCTGTCAACTTGCGGACTTTCGCATGCTTTTTGCCTTTATTTCTGTTCGTTTGTGTATGTGTCTTTTTGCCACTTCCTTTCTGCAGGGAAATGAGAGTGATGGCAGTCGTGAACATCAATCGGTCGCCTTGATTGCCTGCCGGTTGCTATGCTCACTATCAGTGCGCTTATATAAATTTACATATATCTACGTGGGTACATATTAGGGTGATTTAGTAAGGGTTCAAACTTAAAACAGATGAGGGACCCAAAAATCCCAGTTGGGGAAACTTTTCAGATTTTTGGTTTCAGAAGAATAATCACAATTGTCAGCAGTCAGTGGTGATACAACTCATATAGTATAATAGAAGTCTGAAAATTGGAATAACTCAAAAGCGACCAATTTTTTACCAAAGGAGTCAGTTGAAAGACTTTTCAGAGTTTTGACTAGATATAGTGCTTAAAGTTTTCATCTGTTAGTTGTCAGCAAAAAGGAACTCATATGAGACTTATTAAAGCTAGCTAGAAGAAAAAGCAAATTCAAATTGACAGAATGGCAACAACCACCACATTTGTTAGCTGCCACCTGTCAACAGTCAAACAATTTTTCAAATTGAAAAAAAAGGTTAGATGAGATATTTTTGAAAATTCAAATTTGAAATAATAATCAAGGTTGTCAATTGTCAGTTGTCACGTGTGACAAAACTCTCAGTGTGTTACAAATATTAGGGTGGCTCATTCTGACACTAAATTCATTCTCCAAGAGGCCGAATAGGACGACTTGAGTTTAATAAGTTCTCATATTTATCAGCTGTCAGCAGTGAGAAACTTCATACATGTAAGTAGATGAGAAAAAAAGAGATGAATTGAAGAAAGTACTAAAATGTTCTGCACCCGT
Organism: Bactrocera neohumeralis; assembly: GCF_024586455.1. NCBI lineage: Eukaryota > Metazoa > Arthropoda > Insecta > Diptera > Tephritidae > Bactrocera > Bactrocera neohumeralis. The sequence goes on from NC_065923.1 coordinate 47,817,953, forward strand.
AATATATGTATATCGAAACATATGCTGTAGGCCTTCAAGGTTATTGAATTTGTCACCTCGACAGTAGGTGATACAACTGGCAACTGTCACCTGTCAGCAGTCATAAACTAATTGCATAAATTATGAAGCGAATTTGTAAAAGAAGAAAGCTACACATAAAGTACATTTTAATTTTAAGTAAGCAGGCACGCCCTTAGCTAAACATAAGTAAAATTCAATTTTTTTTACCCACCCTAATATACAACGCCAGTTTATACTATAGGCAAAACACTTTAATAGTGGTTGGCGGCACAGAGAAAGGAAGAAGATCGAGCGGAAATTTCCCAGCAATGCGTTTGTTGTTGTTGCTCTGCTGCGACGCTTTATAAATCAGCAGCAAATAAATCGAATTTACCACACTATTGCCGCTGATTTAGTTAGAATTGTTTTTCCACTGATTTATGCACAGAATACGGAATCCGTTGTTGTGTGAAGGCGTTTCTTCGACGTAAATTTGTGTCATAATTTATTTTATTATTTAAATTTGTATGTGTATATATTTTTTTTTAGTTTTTTTTTTCTAAAATAAATAAAAAATGTAGATACAAAAAAATAATAAAAATATATTTTTTTATTTAATTTTTTATTTTATTCTCTTTCAATTTTTTTAAATTTATTATATTTTGATTTTATTAAAACTTTGTATCTAAAAAAACATAATAAATACAAATATAATATAATAAATTAAATGAGATTTAAAAAATAATAACTTAAAAAAATTAAATACAAAAAAAATATATTTATATAATTTTTTTCTATTTTTGTATATAATTTGTTTTATATAATCTTTTTTACATACATACAATTTAGAACAATAATAATTAATATAAATTAATTAATAAATAAATTAAATTTATTTTATTTTAAATTTTCTTTAATTTTTAAATTTTAAATTTGCTAAAAGAAAATTAAAAATAAAATATTATAATAAATCAAAAACAAAAATTACATTAAATTTAAAAAAGAAAATTAAAGATTAAAATTAAATAAAAAATTATTATTTTTTAATTTAATACATAATTGAAATAAATTTTTTTTATAATTTTTTGAATTTTTGTGTATAATTTTTTTATTTTATTTTATTTTAAATATAATTTGATATTTTAATTTTATGTTTAATAAAAAAACTAATAAAAATAACAATTAAAAATTAAAAAAAAAAAAAAAAAATTTAAAAAAGGATAATATTTAAAAAAGAGTACAAAAATACAAAAACAGAAAAAAAATATAAAAATGTATTTCTTTTTGTATTTATTTTTTTAAATTAATTTATATTATTTCTTTTTTTAATGTATTATATTTTATTTTTATTAATTATTATTGTTTTATTAATTTTTTTTATCATCTATTAACTTACTTTTTTTAAGAAAATCAACCTTCAATTCCTGTTGTTTTTGCACAAAAGGTTCCGTATTAATTTTTACGAATGTTACCGAGTTGTCAGCCTATATAAAAAATCCGGGTCCATTCCGATTAAGTAGACCGTTTATAGTATATAGTACCAAATCTATGTATAGTGTTATTTTAATCTTTTTTGATCTGTTTCTGTATATTCCGGCTGCCTTAACCGGTTTGTTGAACTATTTGTGCTTTCCGTGCTTCATAATTGTAGATATTGGGTCAAACTAACAAAAAAAAAAAATAAACAAATCCGTATTATAAATTTTTTCGCATTAAATATCACCACTAAAAGCCTTTTTAACACAATTATGAACAAATATAGTTTAAAAACCCGTTTCACAAAAATCATTGCATACCTGCAGGCGTATGAGTATGGTTCCCTTGTTACGTATGCATAAGAAATTAAATTGATGTCGCTTACAGTAACTGTACTCAACCAAAACCCACATGCAATTTACCCGAAATGCCAAAAACCTCTAATAATATTTCTAATGCTGCGCATATTTGCCAGTTTGCTTAACGCACTCACCAAGCACAAAAGTAGGCAACACACCAGTTAAGTACATTTTTCATATTAAAATTGAGCCTTTTTGTTCCGGCGACCCCACTTGAATTTGCAAACACTTGGCTCAAGCGCGCCCCTCTGTCCAATACTATACTTCGTTTCTGAAGGACACTTCTTGAATGAAAGTTCAAATGAAAAAAATAAATAAATTTCTGCATATTCAACAGTCATCTTCTGCCACCTTAAGCTTACGCATGAGCTTTCATTTAATCATCCCTCGCTGTGCGTTTGCACCTGTGCACCCTTTTTATCGTCTAACTGCATATGTACATATATATATTTTCTTTATTTACATAAGCGCACACTTTGGGCCGTATCTTATATGTGCGACACACTCACGACACACTTAACAATGTCAACATTTTCACTGCAATTTTCAGCAAAATTTCATTTTAATATTTCTTTCACACAATTTACTTAACATGCGTCCCCCTCAGTTGCTACTGAATGGTGTGTCTCCCCTCGGTTTTGTTTTATTTTCAAAATTGTACACGGCTTGTTTTACATTTCATTCTTGCATATGTATGTATGCATGTATGTGTGTGTGTTCACCAACATTTTAAATCCTTTAGGCTTATTTGTTCGCCCTCTTGCTGTGCTTCTGCTCTCTAAATTTTGTCCTTCCAAAAATTATGCCCAACTGCTTGGCAAAACTGCCGCCCTTCGCTGAAATATTTGCTCTCACATATACATATGCATATGTGTATTCAAACACTGATTTTATTTAATTTTTCATCCCTTTGTCGCTCGACCTCCCTCTCTTTCCCGCTGCTGACACTTTTTTGTCATATTGTCCGTGTCCTTCCTGGTATTTGTCATCCTGTTCTGCTTGTCAGCGTCATAATCATTAATTAAAAGCCATTTAAGTCAACGACGATTTGTCTTCCGCACCCTGCCGCCACTTTATGCCACATCCTGCTACTGCTCGCTCCTGTCTTCTGCGTACTCATTTCCATTTCCTTTGTGTGCGTGTTTTAATGATATTCAAGAAACGCTTTAATATAAAATAATTTCGTTTTTCCTTGAATTGTTTCAATTTCCTTGTCATTTTGCATTTTAATGCGTGATTTCGAATTAATTCACCTGTGCCAATTAAAACTTATAATTTCGCAAATTAACAAACATATATGTATGTATGTATGCGTGTGTGTCTGTTTGCGTTGCCCACATTTAGCGCATAATTGATGACTGCAGTTGTCAGAATTCACCTTTTTGTTTGGTGAAATTTTCTTATCATAACATCGTTCGTTCGCACATTTGGCTCTTTTGTTTTGCTCCGCTCGTTCGCTGAATCGGCAAAGCTGCGCTTAATTTATGCGCATTACCCGTGCTCATTGCATGTATGTGTGTGCGCTTGTTTGTATGTGTTGGCTTTCAAAGTATGCGATGAACACTTTTGGGGCTCATTTGGGTCATGTTGAAAATTCAAAATGAGTTTTTGATAAATTTTAAGTGTTCTTATAAGCATATATACATACATACACACATGTATATTTAAAGCTTTGTAGCGGTATTGTAATAAAGTTAATATTTTGCTCAAAAGTAAATGCATATGCAGTCGAACTTCTTTATTACGAACTTCTGTACAAAAAAATGTCAATTTTTTCTAAACCACGAATATTTACTCCGTCAATAATTCGAATTTCCATGTATTTTCGATTTCCTTATAACGAATGTTACGACGATTTTTGGTTTTAACAAAAGGTTTCCCTACAAGGACTTGATTCCGATCGTTCAGTTTGTATAACAGATACGTATATGATACAGTGTTCCGATATCGGTGGTTCCGACCAGTGAGCAGCTTCTTGGGGAGAAAAGCAAGTGTGTGAACTTTCAGATTGATATCTCAAACCTGAGAGACTAATTTGAGACGAGCATAAATAAATCGCCTCAACTCATCACGCTGATTGTTTATATACATATATTATGACAAAAAGATACTCGGAAATTGTAAATAAAACGCAAAATGTTTAACTATTCGTCATCCATACCAGATGTAATAAACTTATGCCAACGATTTTTCCTTTCCTCTAAACATTTTTCACAAGCACCTTTTGGATGGCCTTCAGCTCCTTCAGCGTATTTTGTTTTAACTCTTCGATCGACTGAAAAGGTTGCGGCAATTTGAGTTTTGGGAACAAGAAAAAATCACACAAAGCTAAATCTATTCTTTGCGTTTTTGGCTTTAAATTCGGTCACAATGGTGGCTCGATGCGATGGTACATTATCATCGTGTAAAATCCATGAATTGTTTTTCCTCAATTCCGGCCGTTTTCGATGGATGTTCTTCCACAAACGCCTCAATACGGCCAAATAGAGCACCTTATTGACCGTCTGTCCCTTCGAAACAAATTCATGATGCACCAAACTATGAATATCGAAGAAAACAATGAGCACCGCCTTGATTTTTGAGCGGATTTGGCGTGGTTTATTTGGTTTCTGGTAGTTTTGCCCCCCTTACATTTCGCTGATTGTTGACTTGTCTGCATGTCAAACTCATAAACCCATGTCTCGGCAGTTATGGGGATGCTCGAGTCTCAATCACTGCGGCAGTATCGCAAGGCATCATATTCCACGCAAAAATGTTGCAATATGAGCTGAGTATCTGCAGAAAAACAACACTGTCGCAATATTGCTGCAGTTATGCTCTCTATGAATGTAGGATCGGAATTCGCACGATCAAGCATGTTCAATGAGACCAGTTTACGCCATTCTGTTAAAAAAAATCAAAATCAGGACGAGTCGAGCAAGAATGCGTTTCATACCTAAAATATCCACCAAACTCATTCAAACGGACTCTCGAAAATTGTCGTTGTTGCCTACGACCCTAACACTTGCCTGACGATTTTCAAGCACCATATACTTCACTTTCTTACTATTTTCATCAGTACAAGAGATCGAAGGTCGTCCAGAACGAGGCATGCCTTCAACAATCTCTTGAAGGCTATGTACCACTCGTAGACTTGTGTTTTTGAGAAAACTGAACTGAACCGTAAACCTTTTCCAATATTCGCAATGATTCCGCACACGAAATTTAGTTAGGAATACAAAATTTGAGACAAATTCTTTTTTCAATATTTTTAAGAATTGTAAAAATCGCAACGCACTACTGAGGTGTACCGACTTAAGCAGTTGCTGTAAACAAACTGGTTGCCACATCACGCTCATATTTGACATATGTACATACGTAGGTTGCTATATATATTTCTGGCCTAATAATGTAAATAGGTATATTTATCAACAAAAATGTTTTTTTTTATTTTATTTTTTTTTTTTTTTTTGTCGATTGCTATTTTGTTTCGGGCTCATACGTATAAATCCATGATTCGTCGCCTGTGACGATCTTACAAACGTCTTTTGAAGCACCGCGATCGTATTTTTTCAGCATTTCTTTACACCAATCCACACGAGCCTTTTTTTGAGCGATTGTCAAATTGTGCGGGATCCAACGAGAACAAACCTTTTTTACGGCCAGGTGTTCATGCAATATCGAATGTCTGCTGGTGGGAGAAATGCATAGGCGTGCCTCTATCTGAAGGTACTATGTTACATGACGGTCTTGCATTATCAGTTCACGTACGGCATCGATGTTTTCTGGCACAACGGCTGTTTTTGGACGACCTTCACGGAATTCGTCTTTGAGCGAGCGTCGGCCACGATTGAATTCGTTGTACCAGTTTTTCACAGTGCTATAGGACGGTGCTTCATAGCCATACAAAGATTTTAGTTCATCGATGCACTCTTGTCGTGATAATCCACGTCGAAAGTTGTGAAAAATGATCGCACGAAAATGTTCACGAGTTAATTCCATTTTTTGGCCGAGATGAATTTTTTAATTCCCTGTAAATAAAACAATTCACGATTAAATGGCAAAACGTTCTGAGTGATGTTATGCTAAAAAATGTCAAACTTTCCAATGGATATGTCAGATTGCACCTGGCAACACTTAGTGTTGCCCTAGGCCAGAATATATATAGCAGCCCTCGTAATAATTAAGGACAGTCCCTCCAACTTAACAAAATACTTTTTGAAATATATTTTTTCCCCGGGGAATTTGATTACAATTTCCGGGTACTTTTTTATCACTATGTAATGTTAGTGCTGTTCAGCAAGTTTGTCCTTCTATACATATAGTAATCAAAATACATTGTGCAAAGGCTCTGTCTGTCCATCCGTGCAAGCTGTAAACTGAGTCAAAATTACGATATCTTAAATATGTTTCGATACTCGTCTGGAAATATCACCCTTTATTTCATCTTTTGAATGACTACAAAGTGAGAGCGTATCTAATATTTCGCTTCACTCGGAATAATATGGAATTTAATTGTTAATTAAATTTTTTATGAAAAGCAATTTATTGTATACAGTATTTTTAAATGTTTTCTAATTTAAATTTATAGTTCAGCACTTCACTTCCCCATAAACGTCTCGACTGAACCATAAATTTCATATGTTTTATACTAAAAACTGGATTATTACTCATACATAGTACATATGTATGTATATATGTGTTTGTGTATGTATGTTTGATCATCTGACTGTATGAAGCAACGCACTTCCCGTACAAAAATTACAACAACTCGCATATGCGTGTTGCTATAATTTATAATCAGCGACAACAATTGTTAATAATGCGTGACTAAATTGAACATTTCTCACTGACAAGTCTCAAGAAACACAAGGAAATCATTAAAACGATACCTGAGCGCATACAGCATACACATTTGCACACTCACACATACCGATCCATATAAACACTCAACCACATTTTGTTTTTGTGCTGAATTATCAATTTGTGCTGGTTATTTGTTAATTTTACTGCGGCACCAAGCCGGCGGTCCAGCGGAAGAACGAACGGTGAGGAGGACAGACACATAGAAAGCCTAATGTAATGCCCAGACAGGCGGCCGGTCAATTAACCAGATGAACCGTACGTCATTTAGGCATGTCAAAAGCGTCTGATTGACCGGCCGGCCGGCAAATCACCCCAGAACCTAGACAAAAGACAGTTAACGGCCTCTGCGCGTGGAAGAAATCGAGTAAGAAAGGCCGGCGAATGTGTGCATTAAGAGCATTGCGGGAACTTTAGTGCCACACACACACGCGCACGCACTCATGCACATTGATAGTGTGGCATGCAGCATGATTGATTTGCGTTTGTCGTGTGTGAAGCATTTCTATTGCACTCAGCCACACATACACACACGCACTTGCCAAGTGCTCGCATCCAGACTTTTTCAATGCTTAAATAATGACACATTATTTTAGTGATTCTTTATTACCCTACCTTGCGCTTGTGCTTGCTTTTGTTTTTGTTTTTTTTTTCATTTTTTTTTTTTTACTTTTGTTTGCATATAAAACATGTTTTCCTTTGCGTCATATGATTTATCTACATTTTTTTTTATTTGCTGTTCATCACTTTTATACCCTTCAATTTTCTTTTATTGCCGCACGAAAATGAATGAACCGAGATTATGGCACTAATGCAATAAAAGACAATCGGCTCTGTAGCCTATAGTCTGTCGTTCGGCGGTGTTGGGCTTCGGGAATTCCATCAAGTGTGGCCCCAGCGTCATAAAGCGTGAAATGCCGCGACAATGTACGACGAGCTGTACTTGGCCACTCGCGGGCCGTGTCGAGTGCGCTGTCGCTGAGTGATAGATGACCACATACAATTTTATCACTTGTAAGAATTTCCGACGCCGCCTTTTCGGTTTGAGTGATGATGATGCGCTACACTATGCAACACAGCGTTGTAGAAAGTGTATGCATTTGAGATCAATGTCCAATTTATTGTGAATTTCAGTTGGATAAGGGTTACAATACACTGATCTCTTCATCATTAAGTTTTGAAGCTTCGTGCCAAGGAAATTACATTCTTTATACTCTGAACAAGGTATATTAAGTCTATTGCGAAGTTTGCAACACCCAGAAGAAAACGTCGAAGACCCTATACATTTTATGTATAAACGATCAGCGTGACAAGCTGAGACAATTTAGCCTTGTCCGTCTGTATATACGCGAACTAGGCCCTCAGTTGTCGGCAAGACGCTGGGTAACGTTGGTAACGCAGATATGGGATCACTATAGCATATAACTACCAAGCAAACTGAACGATCAAAATCAAGTCGCAGTATGTTTAATTTCCATTTCGGTGGAATGTCTGAAGGTATGCGCTTCTAAACATTTAAGCCTTGAACTACCAAACACGGGACAGTCTAGAAGAAAGTGTTGAGTTGTTGCCATCTCTTTTTCTTCCATACAGCTTCTGCAGATGGCATCTGGTTAGATTCCCAGCATTACAGCATGGACGCCATTGGGCAATGGCCTGTTAAAACCCCCACAACAGGGGAGATGATAGCTGGGCAAAGAAATCGCTAGATCACTAGATCTCTTGCGATAAATCTCTGACCAAAAGGATTTTACGACAGGGCATGTACCAATAGTCGCTCAGCGCTGGCCAAGCCCCGCGAAGCCCAGCTATCTAGTAGTAGAAGACAAAAGGATACGGAAGCAGCAACCCGCTCCCATTCTACTGATAGCGGTTCTAGTGAGCCTTTCCTTGCGAGGTCATCAGCTTTACAATTTCCTTCGATTCCACTATGGCCCAGCACCCATACCAGTCTTATCACAAATAGACTCGATGCTTTTGATAGCGAGCCTCTTTGACCAACCCTGATCACTGTTAATAAGTTCATGGCAGCTCATCTCACTTCCTTACAGATGCTGCACTCCTCCTTTAATGGTTGCAACCACGGCTTAGAAAACATTGCAATAGTTTTAGAGAGCTTTTGAGGGTAAACCCTCTACCATTCCCCCTAGAAAAGCAGCTCCCCTGTCCTCCAACGGTATTCCCCCATATATGGGTAAAAAAGAAGCCTCCAGAGTTCGGTTTGGCGACTCCATGATCCAAGTGATCCGGTATGAAGTCAAATTGTGTGAAGATTTCCGAGTGCACAGTCACCTGTTCTTTCAGGAAACCAGATTCTCTGAGTCTGATAGCAACTTTCGCATCCATCCGACGATATCTACGTTAAGTTTACATTTCTTCAACGAAATTTTTTCCAGATCCACTATTTAGTTTTGATAAGAAGACCTCATTCAAAATCGCTTTGTAGCACAGTGTAGCGCATTTAATTGATTACAAGGTACGGTGTGATGTGCAGCATTCGCACTCCTCCCCCACAGCGAAATGATAAATGAATTTCCATTAACTGCGTTTTACGCGAAGGACAGCGGCACAGACAGCCAACTTCAAGGAAAAAAGCAAGGAATTCTAAAACAACAATACAAATAACCACGTCTGCAAGCCAGTTATGGCCAAAGTGGCGAGCAAGAAAAAGAATTATAAATGCGGGCACCTCGAAGAAAAAAGAACACTCAGCTCAAAATAAATTATAAGAAAAGTGAGCGAAAAGTTGAAAGCAGAAGCTGCGCATTATTACACGTGTTAGATGAGGCAACGAATGAAAAGGAACTTAAAACAAAAGCAACAGCAAAACAGCGCACGCTGCAGAACATAAGCTGCCAAGCAAGCAGCTTCCACAAATTCTGCCACACTCCGGCTTGCTGTTGTTGGCTGATCGGCGATTGTCTGCCGCGGGTTGTCTGTCTGCTCATCGTGCTGACCACCGCCCGAAGGAGCGCGCGGGCGACAGCGAGGCGCGAGCTAGTGCCGCAGACAATGAACACGCTGTCATCCATCATGTGAATGGATTTGCCTTGCCGCGCCGCACAAACGCTGATGTAGCAACTAAACTAGCTGCCACAGCCAACGAACTCAAGTGGCAGCTTATATCGCGCGCGGCTAAAGTAGCTGCACTGCAGTGTTTAGCTAACGCGGCTCACCCACACAAACACGCAGCACACGAAACATATTTCGTCAGCGTTTGTGGAGGAGCGCTTTAGAACACTCCGCAGCAGCTTGCAATTGTGAAGTTTTTAAATCACTTTTTGCTGATTTTTATTCTCATTTATTTTGTTGCTATTGCTGTTGTTGTAAATTTTGCTTATTTCCTCTTTATCCGGTTTTTCGAATCTCATTTGCCACATTGTCAGATCTTTGATTATTTCCACGAATTGTGTTGTGTGCTTAACACAGCAGCCGCCGCCGCCTCTGGAGCAGCAGTAATAGTGAGGGGGTGTGGGTGTAACGGCGGCGCTTTTGCAATTGCTGTGTAACCAAAGTTGGCCAGTGGCAAGGCATCAGCTGCGGTGACAGCAAACTCTGTACAGACAAATTGTGCGCATATGCTTCGAGTGAGTCATGTTGGTATGGCAGCGTATGTGTGCTTGTTGTATATGTATATGTGCACATGTGTAGTTGTGGATGTGAAGTTGTGTTATAGATTTGAATGCTCATCCTGCATGTATTTAACAATAATTACAGTTATGAATTTGTGCGCTTTTGCATGCATATTCTCATAGTAATATACTTACATTCATATTAGGGTGGGCCAAAAAAACAAAATTAAAGAATAAAATAAAATAACATTAAGCTACATATAACACCCTTCACAAATCAAAATATTCCTTACTTGATTATGCTTGTTGTGGTAACGGTTATCTAGTCCCCATTAAGGTGGTAAGGTTCTGAAAAGTTGTCTTTGATGTCATCCAACAATAGACCAAAGGAACGTGATATTTCGATGAGTGGAACCATAGGGAGAGGAGTGTCAGATGTGTAGGATTAGCTTGACATGGAAAGAGGTGGTTGGAATCATGCGGAGACTCTTTGCATGCTTGGACATAGGCTTGCTATGTCGGGATCGATTCTGGATAAGTAGGAGCTTAACCTGCTACAGTATCCAATGAAGCTACGCAAGGGTCACGTTCGATTCTCGCGACTACTAGAGCTCTTCGTCTACAATGGGTGGTGGTTTGACACCAGGTACGACATTCAGTGAGAGGAAGTCGATGAAGATGTTTATGGTTCCACTGTAAATGGCAGTCAGCGCATGTCAGTTAGTTGCGTCGGAAGTATGGTCGACGTATTGTCTTAAGTCGTCGATGTAGTTGAGGAAGAACCTCTTGTTGCTCCTACGAGGCGGTTCCACTTCAAAGAGATGACTGCAAGGATGATTTCTACGAAAACACCCCAGCAGAAACTGCTTGGGATAAGTTCACTATGTTCCTTAACTGGGAGCATGCGGACATCATTGTGCAAATGTTCGATAGCAGACATCAAGAGGCATCCCGTAATAGTCCGGAGTCCACTGTTCTGACATGTCTGAAGCTTCCTCATCTGCGTTTCAATGCATCCAGGCGACCATATTGGTGCGGCGTAGTTAAGGACCGGCCGGCCGACCGATTGCCTTTTATGTTGCCAACAACGTTTCTTTGTCTTTTCCTCATGTGCTGCCGGCTAGCGACTTGAGGATTTTGTTGTCGCTCTGTACTTTGGTAATAATTGTGGTCGTGTGAGGAGTGAAGGAGCACAGAGTGTCGAGTGTCACACCTAAAATCAGTCGAAATTTTAACGCCATCGACTACAATATTAGGAGTCTGTACAGACTGTACGCCTTCGTCCAGTTTGCAAATATGGTCCCTGTGGATTTAATGGGGGTGAGTTTTAAGTTCCGTGAAGCGAGCAAGCGAAAATGGTCAAAGAGACAGCCATTTACTTTTGAGCACATACCATCGATTCCATTGCCCGACGTACAATTATCAGCGTACAAAGTGATAGAAGTTCCATGATTGTGACCGAATTTAAAGCCAAACAGGCAATATGAATAACATCGATCGATCACCGTATTCACTACATTTGGTTTCGTGCGATTTTTTCTTGTTCCGCAAGCTGAAATTGGAACCCGTTTTCAGTCGATTGAGGTGATAAAACCAAATTCGCTGAAGGACCTGAAGGCCATCCCAAAAAGTACTTATGAAAAATGTTTCGATTTCCGGGTACTTTTTTGACACAATGCATAGTATTTCTAATGATAACAGATTTTTTATATATTATTTATATGGAAAACTTTAAATGCACACCAACGCCTTTTAAATGAGGCAAACAGTCTTGCCTTTCGGGTATCATTCAATTTGTGTTTTAGCCCACCCTAATACATATGCAGACAAATACATATGCCTCGAATATGTTAGTTCGCTTGACCATGACACCAGCAATTGGCATAATTTGTCGAAATAAATCCAATTTTGATAGATGATGCATAATTGTTGCTGTGATTTCATGTTAAAATTTATGAGCAACAGGAAATTTTAATGTGAGAAATGCAGTTATGTGCCTCCAAAATGCTTATTACCATATATTTTTCGCTGAGACCATGAAGTATTATTCACTGTATACCATAGAAGGCCACCTTCATACATACATATGTGCACATAGGGATGGGTATGTTTAGTCGGTTTTTATTGTGGGAAAAATCACTTGTAGAGTTTAATAATGAAACTTAATATTTGAATGAGTTCTTTGGTATAAGTTAGGTTAATCTGACAGGCTAACGCATATACCAGTTTTGGTCCTTTACGATACCAGAAGGAGTTCAGGTTACTAGGTCTATGAGGAGTAGTCATCCTTTAAGATACCTGTGCCTTACGCGAATTTTAACAGACTCCATGGCCTCACTATCGGTACCTCCTCCTGTTTATACCGTAGCGACCCCGGATGTTAACAGTGTAGTAAGTTCATAAGAGATGCTCCATTGTTTCCCGTTGTCTTACTCTAGACATTTCCTGAAGTCCTAGCTATAAGCAAAATATAATTCTATTCAATTGTATGGTTCTAGTAGCCGTCCAGCTGTGCTCGCTATTCGTCGAATTGTTAAATATTTCGAACGTACTGTTTCTTTACATTAAGTTCAAGTGCCAATAATACAAAGACCCTTGAAGATTACAAGACGTTGTCAAGAATTGGCATCCGTATACCATAAAATTGTTCTCACTCAAGAACTGAAGCCATTGCATGTGGTGAATTTGCTGTTTATGCCTTGGCACAACTTGAAAACGAAAACGATTTTTATAAGAAAATCACCTGCTTCGTTGAAGCTCACTTTCGTCTGACTGGTGCAGTAAATAAGCAAAACTGTCAATTGTGGTGCAAAAAAATACACAAACTATTCAAGAACAACCATTAAAATCACCAAAATTAACAGTTTGCTGTGGTTTTGGTCTGGTGGCATTATCGGTCCGTCCTGCTTTCAAAATGAAACTGGAGACACTAGTTACTGTCAATGGAAAGCGGTATAGATCTATGATAACCAACTTTTTATGGCCGCAATTGGAAGAAGTTGATCTTGACAACCTCTGGTATGAACCAGACGGGTCTACGTGCCACACAGCACGTGCAACAACCAAATTATTGTGAGAAAAGTTTGGGGATTCGATTATTTCAAGAAATTGTGGCATTGAATGGCCTCCAAGAAGTTGTGATTTAACACCATTAGCCTACTTCTTGTGGGGTTTCGTTAAGTCATTGGTCTTTAGCAATAAACCAGACACTTTTCAAGCTTTAGAAGTCAATATTGAACGCGCTTTTCATGGCATACGACTTGATTTAGTGGAAAAAGTACTCGAACGTTGCGAAAACGAATTCAACAGTTTCTGCAAATGAAGTCATGTAGGCAATTCGAATTCAGAACTTAATTGTATCCATTGTACTTCACAATATATAAAAAAACATTTGAATTTACTTAAGATGACCCTGTACAATTAATTCAAATTTTGAGTCCTACAGGCATATTTATTTAAATAATTCTATATATGGTTGAAATCTCATAGAATTTACATTTAGAGAAATTCTGCTTTTCTGAAATTGATTTCTTTAAAGAATGTTATTTAATTTGCATTGAAATGACCATTTTTTGCATTTCATCACAACGGCATTACTAGCAACCATCAAAGGTCAGCATACATTTGATCTGTGTTCATTGTGATGAACAACTTTTCAGCCGGAAGCTGGCATTTGTGGCTTCAATTATCCCCTTAAAGTTTTCTCAATTATTTTGTCGTATTTCTACATTTTTTTATCGCATTTATTTTCTGCAATTTTATTTTGCTTTTTTTTTACAATGGTTTTTTGAATCTCCCCCTCAAAAAATATCTATCTACATCGTTGGATTGCATGATTCATTGTTGCATTTAATTAGCTTCGTAAATTAAAATTCATGCCAAACGAGTTGTCTGTCTGTCTGTCCGTCCGTCTCTGTTTGATTGTCTCGTTTACGACTCGACTCGTCCACTGTCCTTTGCAACTTGTAACCGGTACGTTGTTCATTTGCTGTCCATTACTCTGGATTGCAGTCAACTACTGAGTTTTCTGTTTTATTTTGGAATTTAACTTTGTTGTTTTTGTGTTGTCACATGCTACTTGCGCAAATCAAAATTCCACCTTGCTGTTGATTTTGCTGAACATGTTGGCACTGTTGTTGTTGTAATTGTTGCTGCTTTGTTGCCACTATCGTTGTTGTAATTTTTGTTGCGAGGATTTTGTTGTTGTTTTTGTTGCAATATTGTCGCTATTGTTTTTGTAATTTTTGTTGTAATATTGTTGTTGTTATTGTATTTTTATTGCCCTAATGTTGTTGTAATTTTTGTTGCAATGTTGTTGCATTTTCGTTGCTATTGTTGTTGTAGTTTTTGTAGCAATTGTTGTTGTATTTGTTGTAATGTTGTTGTTGTAATGTTGTTGTTGTTGTATTTTTTGTTGCTATTGTTGCACGAAGATAAATGTGTTTGTGCATTTCAATTGGCAAATTTTAGATTTTACTACGCCATTCTTCCTTCAGCAAATATGCAACTTGTGTGCTTGGTGTTTGAGTGTGTGTGTTGCTGATGTGTGTTAGTTTAGTGCATGTGTGTGTGTTTGCAGCATTTTATTTGCCTTTTAAAATGCTTAGTCCAGCACATTTTCCATTACGAATTTCATTTTTACAGCCCTTGTGTTAATATTATCACATCTGCTTATGCTTGTGTGTGTGTGTGTATGTGTGTGAGTGTGTATGTTATTTTATTACTTGTTCTATCGCTTTTTTATTGCTTTCCTTCCTATTCGGTATGAAACATCGCAACATAAACATTTGTTTAATATTTTCCAGCATTTAAATGTTTAATATTCAACACTCTTTTCGACTTTTTATTAGAAAATTTTTATATTTGCATGCATATATGCCTTGATTCCGATTCACGAATTGATTTTTGTAAACAAAATTCCAAATATTTGAAATATTTTTTTTTTGCTTAATTTCTCTCATGCACATTTACAATTTATGTAAACACGCTGAAATAAATAGGCTTTGGAAAATTGCGATATGAATAATACTTTGTTTGAAAAATTGCTGCATACATTTAGGCGCATAAAGCGTTTAAAGCGCGCAATACGCAGAAAAGTGCAAATGTGTGTGCAGACATGTATAATAAATGAAGTAATTTAATAAACGGCAAAAAATGCGCCAACAGCGTTGCGTAAATTGTTGCATAATATCAGGCGCTCAGCCACGTGAGTTTGTCACTGCGCCGAGTTGGCGTTTTCGCAGTTTGTTAAAGTTTTTGCTGCTGACTTTTCGCCCACACGCTTCCGGTGTGGCACGGTTTCTCGCATTTATTTGCTATTTTTTTACTTTGCAGTGCCTTTTTATTCACGTGCGCAAGTTTGCCGCTGGCTGCCTCGCAGCGCTTTGAGACGATTTCATGTGAAAATCCTTTTACTCACATTTTGTTGTTATTTTTTGTTGTATATTTTTTATTTTCTCTTTGTTGCTTCGCATTTGTAGCAGCCGAGGAAGCACTCAGCAATTGTTTACAGCCATTATGCGCCTGTCAGTATGCAGCAGTTGCGTAAATACATACTTGCGTGTGTTCGTGTAAGTTCGTTTGTCATTTTTATTTCGGTTTTTAACTACTCTGCCATGCATGGCGTGCGCCGGACAGTGCAAAGTGTTCATTCGCGCTTTAAAAGCTAGCGAATGCCTACATGCATCCACACATATGTATGTACATACATATGCATGGACTTTTATGTATATGTATAAGTAGTATGTGAGTACATTTGGGGTCATATAATATATAGAAATGTGTATTTATTTGTTGCTCTTATGTCTCACTACTCCGCTTTTGGCCCGACGACACAATTCCCTATCTGGTATTTCTTAACCTCTTATTCACTATTTTTGTTTTCTTTAACTGCTCTTTAACAGCATTTTACTTCCGTATTTTTAGTGTCCATTCGTAATAAGCCTTGTTCAACTCCGTTTGCTGTGTATTCACTCTTTATTCAGTGGAAAATGTTCTTTGTCTTTAAGCTATATGAATAGTGCTGCCAGCTATCTTTGAATAAATTGTATAAATAAAAAAATTAATTATTAGTTTGCTGATAATAGTTTGCACTTTTGCCAAAAGAGGCTAGAATCGGGTCGCAACTTGCCTTAGTCACTGGTCTTATATGGTCTTTGACACGCGTGATGTTTTGCTTCAAGGCCTGAATCGAAGCGGGATTGTCGGCATAGACTTCAAACGTTACATATCCCTAAAGGAAAAAGTCTAACAGTGTGATATCACACGATCTTGGTAACCAGTCGACCGGCTCAAAACGTAAAATTATCTGCTCACACAAGGTTTATAGAAACCAAATGTCGCCCAGATCACGAGCTTTGATTTTAGGCATCGAATAGTCGGTTATCATAGTGCGATAACTGTCGCCATTGACGGTTACGTTTTCACCGGCATCATTTTTGAAGACATATGGACCGATAATTCCACCGGCTTACAAGCCACACCAAACTGTTGTTTTTTCTGAATGAAACGGCAGCTCTTGAAGTTCTTCATGTTGCACTTTCTCCCAAATGCGGCAATTTTGCCTGTTTACATACCCATTGAGCTAGTAATGGGCCTCATCGCTGAGCAAAATTTGGCACGAAAACGTCGGATGTTCTTGGAACTTTTCAAAAGCCCATAGAGTGATGCAAAAACTGTACTTTGTTTGCTTTCAATTTAAGATTTCGACTTAAAAAGCACCAAATCGTTCCATATGTCAGTCCGAGTTGCTACGAACGGATACCCACGGTCTTCGGAACGTATTCTTTACAGAACGAGAATTTTCGTAATAAAGTTGAACGATTTGTAAACGTTTTTCAGGTGTAAGTCTTTCCATGATGAAATGCCAAACACGACTGAACAAAAACAACACGTGACAACACGCTTGACACGACTCACACGTGATCTGTCAAAAAACAGGAGTTTGAGAAAAGTACCTTGCTTGGATCACCCATTAAGTAATACCAAAAGTTAATGCAACCAGTCCAAACCTTTCCCTAGCTCCAATATATCTGATAGAGTAGTGTGGCTTGACGATGAATATGCATGAAGTTAGTCTAGACCTTGGTCTAAACCTCAGTTACATTTATGTCACACATACATATATCATTTGAGCTAATGAAGTAGCCTCAGCCCTTCCTTACTTGTTTATATACAAGAATCGTAGTTTCACACTGAAGAGCCAGATAATAATTATTAATATTATGCAGAACTAGTTAAAACTCTACCGTCGGTACACCAAGAGTTGACAAAACATTTCGCCTGCATGTAAGTACAAATTAATTTCAAATTCATAAAGAAATTTTATTGCATTACTCCCTTTAAAGTATACTTATTTACACCAACAAAAACTCTAGGAAATGTTATGTCACTCGATGTTTATCCAAATGTCCATGGACAGTCTGAACTGAACTTTTAGTAAATTAATTTATTTTCTGTTTTAATGTTGCATACTTTTCAGCGCCCAACCTTGTACTACCCCCCTTCTTAAACATTGCTCCGAACGCCTCAACCGCCTGTTTGCGCCATCGTTTTCGCTTTGTCTCCCTCGTCTAATTTATTATTTATGCGCATATTCGCTTTTACCTCCCCAATTCAATTGAATTGGCGCCACTTAGGCTTAACACGCTGCCCGCGGCTCATGTTACACTTCAACCACTCCCTCTCTCTTTTTCTCTGCACTTCAACCGAAACAATGCCATGCAAAAAGCTTAAAACAATAAATGGAAGCATTAATAATTATACATATGTACGGGCAGACTAAGGGGAGTTTTTATGTGTCCTGTGTTTGTTGACGTCTTGTTGTTTTCGTGTCTAGGTGCCAACTCTGCAATTTCCCGCTTTATTGTGGGTAGTTTAGGTTCTTTAGTGCAACCAATGGAAAGTGCGAAAATTGATTTGGGAACTTATAATATATATTTTTTCGGAACTTAAATATATATTTTTTGTGCAAGCATATGTATAAAAAATATTTTTTTTTTATAAAATTTAGCCTCTAATGGAATGAATGGATGCGACTAGTCCCTGACGTTTTGATATATCGGTCTGAAATTTCGCTCACGTCCGTTTCTCTGCCGATAGCGGTCCATTATTGCAAACAGTTACCATACAAACTTAACGATAAAAACCATGTCTTATTTGGAAAAATGTTTATTTGACAAGAAATTTCCCAGAAATTTAGGGGGGATAGTCACCTAAGACAATGGTGTAATCTCCGAAGAATTTTTTTAGATCGGAGTGCTATAGCATACAGCTGCCATACAAACTGAACGGTCAAAATCGAAATAAATAACTTTATAAAAGCTATTTTCAGCGTTGTTTATATGAAACTTCGTGGCTTGAAAAAACTGGCTTAGCTAACTGTTGACCGCTTACATTTCCGAGTTTGGTTATACATTAATTGCTAAAAGAAATTCATATGTAAAGGGTATATAACATGGATGCAGCCAAAGTAAACATTTTTCTTGTTTTCTCTTTTATATTGTACACTTTTTAAAGCCATTTTATTTTATTTTATTTTATTTTATTTTGTTTCATTTTATTTTATTTTATTTTATTTTATTTTATTTTATTTTATTTTATTTTATTTTGTTTTATTTTATTTTATTGTATTTTATTTTATTTTATTGTATTTTATTTTATTTTATTTTATTTTATTTTGTTTCATTTTATTTTATTTTATTTTCTCTTATTTTATTTTATTTTGCTTTATTTTATTTTATTTTATTTTATTTTATTTTATTTTATTTTATTTTATTTTATTTTTTTATTTTATTTTATTTTATTTTATTTTATTTTATTTTATTTTATTTTATTTTATTTTATTTTATTTTATTTTATTTTATTTTATTTTATTTTATTTTATTTTATTTTATTTTATTTTATTTTATTTTATTTTATTTTATTTTATTTTATTTTATTTTATTTCATTTTATTTTATTTTATCTTGTTTTATTTTATTTTATTTTATTAAAAAAAAAACAATTCAGTTATCATTTCGTCCCACTGTGACACGTTAACATATTTCTCTAACTTCTTCTTCGCTCTCCCCATATCTATCTGTCTCTCTTGGCTGCGCACCGCTTCCTTTCAAAGCCAGGAAATAACCGTATTCTTATTTTTCTCCTTCTGCCTTCCACTCCTTGTTATTCTTCTTCAATACTCATTGAATATCTTGAGTTCGTTGAACTAAACGTTTGGCGTCTTCTTCCACCCCTTTTTACCTTCCAAACCAAGTCAGTGCCCCACCTCTAGCTTAAATTCGTCTTTGTTTTGACGACAACACTTGCCCCCCGCCGCGCCCATCCACTGCACACATTCTAACTGTATCCATTCAGTTTGTGTTTCATTTTAACTCCACTTCGCTGTTCAAGTCCTTTCTTTGCACTTCAGCGCGCGCTCGCCTTTATTTATGTATCTACTTATGTGCTTATACTAATACTTACTTCACTTTACGTTACATGCATGTGTGTGTGTGTGTGCGCGTCACGTATATGTATATGATTACCTTTTGTTAGGAGGAAGACGCTGAAGTCAGCGGGGCGTCGGCAGCGCGCAGACATCGTTTTGTATTTTGTCGTGTCTTGACTTCAATTGCGTCGCGTTGCAGCGTTAAGCCGCATATTTTTGTTTTTGTACGCCGATGTTTTGTGCTTTTGTGGCGCCATGTAAACAATGTTTTAGTATTTTGTTTACAGTTTTAAAGTTCAAAAAGAAGAACTAAGCCAAGTAAGTTCACAAAAAGTAAAACACAAAAACAACAAAAATATGCTGAGTTGTGTGTCGTCTAGCAGACAACAACAAAAGAAATTAAAAAATGGCCAGCAAGCAAGCACCTAACGTGCCTACACGTGCACAACAGTCATACATGTGTGCTTCTGTGTGTGTGTGTGTGTGTGTGGCGAGACTTCAAAATATTTACGGGCTTTGCAAATGTTTTTCCTTTAGTCGACTTTGTTGACTTGATTTGTTGTTATTTTCTAAATGTTTGCGTTAACTTTTTAGCTTGGATAATTTGATTTAAATTCTTCATACTCATAGTGTGGCTCCTGCTCACATGTACGGCAACTTCTTTCGGCTGGGTTTGTAGTTGTATGTATGCTTTGCATAGTTGTAGGCGCTTAAGCAGCAAATAATTTGCTGTTCTTTGAACAATATAAACTTGGAAATTTTTTTATATTAATTTTGCTTTCAAAACTAAATTTTCGCTTAAAAACTTTTCAGAAATATCTTTAAATTCCTATAAAATATACTTATATGTAACTAGCTGATGAAATAAATTTGTACCTTTAACAAAGAAACGATAGCGAACAAACGTTTTAATAAGTTTTGAAAATTTTCCTTTTTATTTATTTATTTTTTTAAATATTTTTTGCTAAAGACCATCAAAACCGGTCGAGTGGATATGAATAAAAAGTCGTGTAACTAATCAAACTTTGATTTATTAAAATATATATGTACATATGTATATAGAGATATGTATATATAGCATAGCTGTTTCAAAATATTTTTGGTGAAATAAAAATGTAATAAAAAACCAGTTCAATCGCAGCTAATTGAATGGTAAGAACTAAAAACCTATTCCAAGATAGCACTTCTAACTTTTTTATAAAAAAAAATTATTTTGGAAACCTTTGAGATTGCGTTCTAAAGCAAGTCTCCCAGAAGCTGTAGAAACATTGACACAACTCTGAGAATCTCTAAGATATTCAGTTTAGATTAGGTTAGGTTAATCTGGTAAGCCACGAATACATAGACTAGATTGGTCTTTTGTTACAAGTATGTCAGAATGAGTTGACTTGCTAAGTTCAAAAGGAGTAGTCATCCTTTAAGATGCCTGCGCTTGACCTGAATTTCAACAGATTCTGCGGCCTCACTGTCGATACCTTCTCCAGTGTATCATACTGTGGGAACCACAGCTGCTTACAGCGTAGTCTTGCCAATGCGGGACAAGTGCACAAGAGATGCTCCATTGTTTCCCTGACTGCCCTGCTCCAGGCATTTCCTGCAGTCTTCTCAATATGTCAGCCCCATCTGTGGGCATGTGACAGTGACCAGTTAGTATTCCCATCATGCTCCTACAGTGTCTTCTATCGATTCATTATCATAGATGTCTAACTATTGATAATTTTTTTCCGATCCCCAAATAAAATGCATTTCATTTGTAAGTCAAAGGAAACACATTTCTTTTTGGTAATATTTTTTAGAAGCCATTTTATTTATTAAATATATAAACATATTTACATTTACAGAATTTACCATAATATAATTTCATAACACTGGTTACCAGAATTTTATATTTTTTTTTTACACACGAAGAAGTTCATACACCAGCTACATTGAGAGAAATTTTTGCTTAATGTAAAAAAAAATTATTATGATTTTCTTGAATATTTGGCTTCTGGAAGTTTTTTCAAAATCACCAACAATAATGCCAGTATTCCTGAGCTCCATTTCCCTTGATAGCGCTTTTTTATTAAGGAAAAGTCCAGATGGAATCTCTCGCCTTGTTCATCACTCACAGCACCCAAATTTGACGAGCAGAAATCCAGATGAGCCTTCAGCATATGTTTTTTTAAAGACTTATTATCTCTAAAAGCTTTATATAGCATTATTAGGTCTTTGCAATTTTCCTATTTATGATTTCTTAGAAAATTTTGCACAACATTCACAAAACATTTCCAGGCGAGTTTTCCACTGATCATTCTGTTTTTCTTCAATTTTCCTAACCTTTATCATTTGCCGTATTTTTGGACCTACAAATGTTCCTTCTTCAAGTGGAGCCACGCTGAGTTAGGGAAATTTCTCTTTCAGTTGTACAAATACACTGCCGTCTCTAGGCACAGAAAAACTTGAAATGATTGAAAAAAAAGTATAATATTTTGTTAGTAAGGGTACACCAACATGAAAAAATGTCATCACAAAGTTCGTACAAAAAATGAACAGTGTTTACTAGTGTTTTTTTGCATTCCCTTAGTCTCGTAGCCAATCTCCAGGAAGGAAGATTTTCCTGCTCAAAATAATATAAAATCTCAAAGCCGTAACATTTATTACTACTAAAGTTGGATAGAGAAATAATGGAAGAACTAGTCAAACTTTTGTTCTTAGACTTTTAGCGGCTTCCCAAAACAACTCGTTTTATGCAAAAATTTTCATTTCAGAGCAATGTAAAAAATCGAAATTTATCAAATTAAAAATTATGAAGAATTTTATTTTTCCGATCATTACTTGGAAAATGTATGCAGAAAGGTCGTATTAAAATTTAAAGTCGATTGGTTCAGCTTTTTTGTTTAAGTCTTTCGAGTATGCACACAATCCTATTAAAAAAAACGGATAGTTAAATTATCCATATATAAAGTTCTATAACTTGAGTATGAACCTTCTTAACGGCAAGTCGCTTTTTGTGCATAAATTTAACAGCTTTGAACATACTTGTATTTGTATCATCAATAAATCAAAAAATGAAACAGTTGACTGGTGACTAGAGTTTTTATAAAAAACATACCAAGTTCGAAGCAAATGGCTGAAGTCGTTAAGGGAAAAATGGTCGCAACAGATATTTTTTAAAGTAGGATTTAGAAAATCACCTCTTGCTGGATTCTTCTTGGATGAACCTGGCGTCGAAATAGGTGCATCTTCCGTACGTAGGAGATTTATGAATGTCGAGCTTGTAGGAAGACATCACATCACGCAAAAAAAAAACGTTTTTGAACGCAAAAAATGCAAAAAAAAAGTTTTTGAACGCAAAAAATGCGTCACCTGGCAACCGAAATAAAAGTCTTGGAATTTTTTTTATAGGTTTAGGTACATTTTATTTATATTTGTTATTGCTATTTAGCTGTAGTTTACTTGTAATGAATAGTCAACTCTGTAACATTTTATGAAAAGTAAGAATTAATATTTGTAAATAAAAATGTAAGGTAAATCTATTTTGGAATTAACTAATTTTTTACTAACACATCAACTAAGAAATGTCGGTAAATATTATAAAAAACATTAATCTTTACTTATTCAAATTCATTTTACTTCTATTATACATTTTTTTCTTTGCATTATCTTTACAGGGCAGTCACAGATCCACGCGATGGACGACGCGTCGCACTCAAAAAGCTTCCAAATGTCTTTCAGTCGCTGGTCTCATCGAAACGAGTTTTCCGTGAATTGAAAATGCTCTGCTTTTTCAAGCATGAAAATGTGAGTACAACAACCAAAAAATTTTATTCGACTTAACATTGCTTTATGCGCCCGGCGCATTGAATAACATATCCGTTAATATAACCAGTCTGTGGTTACCCCTAAAATACTATGCAATGAGAAGCTTTATTCATTGCGTTCTACTGAAAAGTTGCGTTGCAATTCTTTAAATTTTAATACAACGCAGTCAATGTTGAAAAAGTTGAAATTTTGAAAGCGTTGAGCGCAAAAGTGCTGAATACCTTATCCAATCTCTAAACACTGCCGTGAAAATTATGCAAAAAATTTTCCCAAAAAAAAAAAAAGTAAATATTTTTATAAAAATCTGCTAAAAAAATTGCAATTGATTGCTACAGCATGAATTTTTAATATACCTATGCATACACATATTTACGAATGCACATGCATAAATAAAATTTCCCGTTATTATAATTTCAAAACGTTTGCATTGCTGCGCTGCATTTTCTATTTGCGAAAAATGCCAAATGAATTTCGTTTTTCCGACACGCGGCAGCGACAGCACGCTTTATTACTGCGAAAGCAATTTGTTGTTGCATCGACAAGCATATGTGTGTGTGTGTGTGCGTTTGTTTGCTACAATAGCTTGCAATTTAATACACATTTGCAGCGCAATTCGAAAAGCAGCTCGCATTCATCTTTTCAATTGAATTGTAGACTTTATTTACAATTGCATTGCATATCAATAGGCGCATAAGCTTTTCACATTATATAAAGCGTTTGCTGCTGTTCGTGCATAGCCGCTTACAGCTCGAAATGCGCCATTTCAACTCATTTGATGTATTGAATGCGCTTTTGGCGCAAACACAAGCACACACACAACACATTCCTGTACATATACATATACATGCATACTTGCAATATAGCGTGCGCGCAAACGGAAATGTGTAGAAGAGGTGTGCTTAATAATATGAAATTGAAATAACGGTATTGCGTATCATTTGGAGTAGTTTCCGAAAAGTCTAAGAAACATTTTAATTCTTTGTTATTGTTTACGCTCAGTTGATAGTTGAAAAAAATCGAAAACATATATGTACAATCATATTTAAGAATATGCGCCGAAAATTTGAAGTTGATCCTGTAAATACCTTCGGAGAGCATAAGAATTATTTAACTTAGTCTAATCGGCTTCAAAAACTTTAAACACATTTTTCTCGAAACGCTGTTTTGAGATACGTTTAATAATCTCCGAAACGGTTGAGCCGATTGACTTGAAAGTTCCAAACGATAGCTACGTTTGTAAAGCAATTATCGAAGCAATAAGATTATTGCCAATACAGGGTCCGGCACTCGAAGTGTAACCAATTAAAAAAGCCATAAATTCGGTTTGGAAAATTATTATTTTTTTATTTTAAAGGACAAAATGTGTTGAGAGCCATTGTATGGTCGTAATGAAGTTCGGAACGTTATTTTTCAGCCATTTTTGGTTCACTCGCGCTTTGTGAGACGGTGCTGAGTCTTGTTGAAACGTCCATGGTTTGCGACCGAACTGTTTGTTTGCCCACGGCTTCAAAGCAGCCTCCAGAACACTTTCCCGATAATATGTCGCATTTACTTTGACGCCAGGCTCCATGAAAACAATTGGAGAGCGCCCATCTGCGGTGACAGCGGCCCAAACCATTATTTGTGGCGGGTGCTGCCTCATGGTGGCCAATCGATGACTTAGATTCTCGTATGAATGGTCGGTCAAGTAAATCCTATCGTTTTTTGATGTGAGATCATGGGCCTTTTGGAACTTGTAAGGCGTGACCTTGAGCTCATTTTTCAATATGCGTCGGATGCTGCGGTCGGATATTTTCAGTCAAAATTTTGACTAGACCATCGATTATACCCGTATCTATCTATAATAATAACATTTTTTTTACTTTTTAGATTCAGTATAATTTTGAACAGAAAAATTTTAGTTAAGAGCTTTAATTTTAATTTGCGCAGAAGCCAAAAATTTATAAGAAATGTGAAAGTGAGAAATTTTTAAAATTGTGATTTACTCATAGCGCTCGTATCTTTTCTACTATGCTTGCTTTTATACCTTAAACTGGGTTTATTAAACGTCGGAGACCATATAACTTATATACACAAATGATCAGCTTTAACAGCTGAATAGATTTGCCATTTAATCTGTGCTCTGCTGCAGCAAGGAGCACCTGTGGGCAAACACTTTTTAAACGTTTTTCTAACAAACCGTTTGTAGTTTCATACAAATTTCCTTCCATAACTCGAAGTCTGATATATAATTGCTTGGATTCCTATGCTCTGGTTGACAGTAGCTTTAATGAATACAAGAATTATGATAATAGCTAATTCGTCTGCAGATATGATCGATTGTTGTTCATTATCGATAACTAATTTTATCGATATACATATATATTTGCAGATGCTACCAGAGAATCCCAGTCATAACTTTAATTTGTTCGATATATGTATATACAAACAAAAATAGATGTTTTTTTTTAATTCCAAGTGCATGCGAGTATAACCCCTTAAAAGAGAGGCTTTTTGTTGTCATCATTCCAAACTCAGCTGATTTGATTTTCATCATCAGGAATATACGAGAATTATTACCTATGCAATTCGAGTAAATAACAAGAAAAATCGTTAACGTTGGTTGCACCGAAGCAATCATACCCTTCACAAATACAAAATGTTCCTTACAAGAACTTGATTCAGACAGTTTATATGGCAGCTATATGATACAGTTATCCGATCTGAACAATTTCTTCGCAGATTGTACCGTTGGCTTTAGAAATAATGAAAATGAAAAAGTTTTCCATACTAGCTCTTTATTCCGATTGTTCGGTTTGTATGATATATGGCATGGCATATGCTTTATTGGTCCGACAGCGGACGTTCCGACAAATGAGCAGGTTTTTGGAGAGAAAAAAAGAGTGTACAAAATTTGCAGATTGGTATCTCATAAACTGAAGAACTGTTTCGGTTATATACAGATGGACAGACGGACCGACGTGTTACAAACTCCTTGGCAAATTTAATATACCCTGTTATTGTTCTTCTTTACTGGCGTAGACACAGCTTACGCGATTATAGCCGAGTTAACAACAGCGCGCCAGTCGTTTCTTCTTTTCGCAAGGTGGCTACAATTGGAGATTCCAAGCGCAGCCAGGTCCTTCTCCACCTGATCTTTCCAACGGAGTGGAGGTCTTCCTCTTACTCTGCTTCCCCCGGCGGGTATTGCGTCAAATACTTTCAGAGCTGGTGTGTTTTCGTCCATTCGGACAGCATTGCCTAGCCAGCGCAGCCGCTGTCTCTTGAGTCGCTGAACTATGTATGTTAATGTCGTCGTATATATCGTAAAGCTAATCATTCCATCGACTTGGGTATTCGAAGTTGTCAATGCGCAAAGGACCATAAATCTTCCGCAGAAGACCTTATAATATCTGACATAAATGATTAGTTGCAAGATCCATCGCATGAAGCAAGATTTTTCTTTGGAAATAGATGAGAAAACACTGCTGCCACGCGAGAAAATTTAGATGTTTGATAAAATATTTAGAAAAAGTAGACCGGAATATTTCTGTTTTTCAAACTCAGTATTGCTTTCGAAATTCAGGAGGAGTTCAGTGCAACTTCGGCAACCTCTGTACGGAAAATGTTTGGGTATACTTAGTATTCGAGGTCGTCAGCTTTTGTTTGACAAATGACTGGGGAACCGCTGAACTTTAGTTTATCCCTGCACTGCTAGTGTGAATGATGAACGCGGGGGCAGCGGTCTTTCGGGGTCCGGACGGGAGTGGTTGTGGGTGTGTTAGACAAGTTCATATTGCTGCTTGACTGATAGACTGTGATGTGGTCGCTGGTTGACTGTCAGCACGCTTACCTAAGGAAAATTGGGTGTGTACGGCAGCAACAGCAACAGCAACAACACGACCAACAACCACAATGTGGACTGGTGCAACGCACAAAAGGGAAACAGCAGCAATAAAGTGTACACCAACAACAACAGCAATAACAAACAGTGGTTGAGTGTAAAGCGGATGGGCTGGGCGAAACGTGCAACGGAGACAATCAGGTAGGGCAGCCAGGCAGGCAGGCAGTCTTTTTGGGGCCCATTCGGATCGGCAGCAGGCAGTAGAGTTTTCGAACGACGCAATCGCATGGGAATGAATTATAAAATTCAATCACATTTTTGAAGGGCTGCTCGCCGGCAAGTTTTGTCAATGTGCAACACAATGTAATTGCATTTGAGCGCCTATGAATGTGAGCTTAGGTGCACGCAATTGTATAGTTATATGTGTGCATTGCATAATGCTTGTAGTAGGCAAGGGTTCGCTGTCGTTAGTGGCAGTTCAACAGCTGTTGCAAGTAGCAGCCACATTGTTAATGCAGTTAAATGCGGTTTTATGCTGGAAATTCATTTTGCTGCTCCAACATTCGTTTATGCTCGCATGCATTAGCTTTGCCGCTTGTTTGTTCTTTTCGCTGCTGGCAGCCAGCGTTTTGATTGATTTGCTGAAAAAAATTCATAAATGTGTTTTTGTTGTTGTTTTTTGTAATTTTTTGTTTTTTTATTTTTTAATTTTTTTCAACGCTTTTTGGTTTCTCTTGTGGTTTGCTGTGTCGGGCAAGGTTGATTGCACTCAGCGCTTGGCTCAATTAAGCAGTTGGCGCAGCGGAAAAAGCGGTGAGGCCAACACACACACACACAAACTCTTGCTCCAAAATATACTCTCTCAGATATGCATGCTTGTATGTGTATTTAACTGAAAATTTACCATCAAAGGCGCTGCCTGTCTGTCGGACAGGAAATGCAATAAAATGAATGATTTAAATCCACTAATTTATTTTGAAGGGTTTTTAGTTTAGTTGAATGCCACATAAAATTGTATTAATTGCTTGTAATTCGAAAAGCAGAGAGCAAAACTATGTTGTGACCACATTAAATATTAGACACTAATTACTAAGAACTTTTCATTCGAAAGGCTGAAGGGCGTGACTTTGTGGAAGGGTGTGCGGCACGTTCAAGCTCCACTATGAAAATTTACAACTTTTTTGTGCACTAGAACCTTTCGCCTTATGCAATAAGTGTTTTTTTTTTTTTCAAAGTAAAAATGCGTTTTATTTGTGTTTTATAAAACAAACTTCAGCAGTCCGGATCTGCAGCATCAAATTTAAGTATTTTTCAAGTTTTAGTACTAATGAGACAAAAAATATAATTTTAGCTAATTTTGTAGTTTAAGTATTAGGTTAGGTTAGGTTGGATGGCCGATCTAAGATCGCACGTGGACTAAACGTAGTCCTTTGTGATGCCATAGAAAATAGAACTCCCGTATTCGGACTTAAAGATCGGCAAAACGTTTGGTGGCCGATACAAATGTACAAATGCGCTTGATATCTACTCCCACCAGTTCGGAAGGATGTCTGAAGGTATGTGCCCCCAAGTATCTAAGTCTTAACCTCCCGAATGCGGGACAGTCAAGAAGGAAGTGCTGACTAGTTTCTGGCGCATCTTCTTCTAAGCAGCTTTTGCAAGTGGCCTCCGGTAAGATTCCTAGCCTTACAGCATGCGTGCCAATAAGGCAATGGCCTGCAAGAGCCCCACTACTAAAGAGAGGCTTGCCTTACTAAGGGCGAAGAGATCGTTAGATCTTCTGTGATCTATCTTGGGCCAGAAAGCTTTTGCGACCGCGCAAGTACCAGTCCTGGCCCAGCGTTGACCAAGCATCCGTGAGGCCCAGTTTTCCAGTAGTAGGACACAAGAGGACACCGGAGCACCGACTTGTTGCCATTCTACCGATAGTGACTCTAGGGTACCCTTCCTTGCTAGCTCATCAGCTTTGCAATTACCCTCTATTCCGCTGTGGCCTGGCACCCATACAAGCCTTATAGTAAATACTGTCGCCGCCAGGGACAGTGAAGCCAGACACTCCTCAACCAGTCCTGAATGCACTGTGAGTGAATTCAGGGCTAGTATCGCCGCTCTACTATCTGAGTGAATGGTCACTTCCCTGAAGGTGGATACCCTCCGGAGTAGCAGATCCGCTGCTACCTTAATGGCTGCAACCTCAGCCTGGAAGACACTGCAGTAGTCAGGAAGTCTGAAACTAGTGCTGATGGAGAGCTCCCGACAGTAAACCCCTCCACCAACCTTCCCCCCAAGCTTTGACCCATCCGTAAAGAAGCTTACTGCCCCTCTCCTCCAACGGCTCCTTCCCACCCATAGCTCCCTCTTCGGTATATGGATAGAGAAGAAACCGCGGGATTTTGAATGTATACTTTGAATAAGCAAACATAAAAAACGCATACGCATACGCATATACAACAAAAACGCAAAAGCAAAAAAATGAATCAACAAAACAAGAATATATGGTGAAAACTGTAAAAACAACTTCAATGATCACTTTCTATCCTTAAGAAGCGATTTGAAAGTTAGTTTAAGTATTGTTGTATTTCAATCTTGAATCAGCTATGCTATTTTGCGCAATTTTTTAGACTTTTTCATATTTCCGTAGCAAAATTTAATATTCAAAAAATTTGTGTTTCCATATTTAATATTTCATTTTGTCAATAAATGGATGACTTTGAAATGAAAACCGTTAGAAGAACGTATACCTGAATATTTCAGACAGTACATAAGTATTTTAATAATAATAAAAAATAAAAGTATGGCTAAGTTTGGATTCAACCGAACCGATAATGGATACCAATCGAAAAAATCGTTAGCGCTGTCGAAGGTTTGCCAACTGTAAGACATGGGTTTAGAAGTTCGAATATATGGACATTGATACGAGTATCAGCGCATTTTGTCCCTTTAGAAAAGTACCGTTAAAATCAAGCTAAGTGTGGTTGTGGACCGATATCGATAATTTAATACGGAGGATTGAAACAACTCATTTCGCCAATCACCCTGCTAATGCCGTACTTAGAAAACAAAATGATTTTTTAATTCGAAATTTACCGATATTATTCTCATGCATCCTTCCAATACCATACAGAAGAAGCAAAATACTCTGTTAAATCGAAATTTACCGTTATTATGAGCAATTCAAAATTATTTTTATATCATTAGTGGCAAGCTTTAAGTAAATAAGAATTTAAAATTTCTGTGTGCAACAATGTTCTGTATTACATATAAATAAAATAACGGCATATTTTAAGAGATGCCCAAAAACTATACATATGTGCTTCGAACGATTTTTTTTTAATGAAACGCTTAAGTTTTTACTTAAAACTAGATTTTTTGCCTTTTGGGTGACCGCAACTGTGAGGAAAATGGCATTACTCAATAGCTGTAAATAAGTAAATGGGCAAAACAAAAAAATAAATAACAATCAACGGTGAATAGTAAATAATAATAAAAATAGTTCATTACGTTGCGGCCGTAAAAGTAATCAACATCCGTTAGACCTGCAGAGGTTCGTAAACAGGTCAGGTCTTAATCGATGAGTGCTTAAAAATAATACAAACCCAACACACACACACACGCGCAAACACATAAAAACAAAGCGTAAAGTTATGTGCATGCAACACAGATAGTAAAATACAAAAATATGTAAACAACAACAACAACAAACAACGAATTGTGTTTCAGCCGTAAGTTGCAGCAACCTGTGCGATTCCATATATAGCATTTGCAGCCAGCCACTGTGTAAATGCTGGCGCATGTATGAATGGCCGCGTTGTACGCCACACACACACACACAAACACACGCATACATATGCACGTACAAAGCTATTAATGTAGAAATTTATGTATATCCGTGCAGCCACCTTTCACACAGCGCGCCGAACACTTGCCACAATGCTGTTGCGGCGGCTGTTGTTGTTGTTGCTGCACTCGTTGTATGTTGTTGTTACGCTCGTCGCATGTTGCTGTTGTTGTCGTACTTTAGTTGTTTTGCTGCAGTAGCGCCGCAAGTTCGCCACTAAATTGTTGGTATTGTTGCTGTTGTTATTTTTGTTCTTATTGTTTTTGTTTTTGTTGTTGCTTTGGTTGCGCGCTCATCTTTATGCAGCACAGCAAATCCAATGGGAAGCGCCATTCTGCATGCAAATGTATTTGGCTTTTCATTTTGTGTTCTCTGCTCCTCACTTTGTTATTTATTTCACTTTTTTATATGGCATTTTTGTTGTTTTTGTTGAAATTTTTCGTTTTTTGGTTCTGTCTGCCGCACGTATTTGCTATTTGCTGCTACATGCATGCTTCTACATCAATATACATTTGTATGTATGTATGTTTATTACTTGTTGTTGTTGTTGTTGTTGCCATATTGTTTTACTTCATTACGACAAGCTGAGGTGAGAGTGTGTGATTTATGTAGAATTGTTTTGCTGCGAATTGAAAATTCCTTTATCAAATTGGCTCGCTGGCAGCGAAGTTTACTGGACTCTGCTCGGCATAGCCAAACTCTTTGGCTTTTATAATACCATACTTTAATATATGTTTGTTTGTAAATATTGTGTACTTTGCTATCTGATTGGCATTTGTTTAAATACTTTGATAGTCTGTTCATTCAGAACAGTTTTAAAGTGGCCTAAAGCGATTAGTTGCGGTTCATAATATTTGTGACTTTATTCGAACCAAAGACTGATGCTTAAGGCGGATAGCTAAAGTCGCCAAAAAAGTAAATATGATAGCTGAGATATGATGAGAAATTTTCTCAAAATAATTTTTCATAATTTTGAACTAAAATGTTTGGGTTACGTGAAGCAACTAGTTCAAATAGGTATTCTTTTCCCTGGGCTAAACATTTTTGAAAGATTTTTTTTTTTTATCAAATCTAGCATGCCATTTTTTCTTTCGAATCTTTGAAACATCGATATTAACTCGAAACCTGCGAATATTCATAGAAATCCCTCAACTATTCGGCTGTGACTTAAAAAGATTAATACTCACCATTTGCTGGATAACTTCTAAATTCTCTCTGATTATATACGAAAGAGCTTATCCATTCAACTCACGAGGAGTAAAGCCCGTTTTTTACACTCAAAATCACTAATCTTTTCGAAACTACTTTAGTAATTAATTGATCAATAAAATTTCAATATATCTACAACAACAAAATAAATTTTACAATATATATATACTATATAATATATGTATAAGCAATAGGGATCGTTTTGTTTTCGTTATATTGAGCCTCTTGAGATCTTGCCCATGTGGTTTAATTCGTAACCGTTAAAATGTTACAGGAATATTTCAGAACTGGCAGAACATACTTACATTCTAATCGTCGAAGCTGATGCATGCTCCTTATCAGTTCTTCGCGCCATATTTGAACACCTCGGGCGGCAAATAATCGCCTCCCCTCGCTTTGGTGTTCTCCAGATGATTAATTCCAATCGAACTTCATGGTCGGGCAACGGAGCGTCTACTCCATCGTCATCGATTGGGGAAACGAGTTCACTACGAATCAATTCCCTGCACAATTTCAGTAAGCTCTGGTCATCAGTCACTAGATCACCACTCGGCGTTCTACAAGAGTATGCTTCGGTTGAAGCTTTCTGTTAGTCGGCGCATATTTTCCTAGAATTTTCCAGCTTTACCTCTGTCTTAAGCTCTTCGTACTCACACATTTCGGCATCTCTCTCACTTTTGTCTGCAAATATGTCTCGCTTCCCTTTTCAACTTTCGTTGTTGTCTCACGTGTTGTGGTCGATTGTAACGTTGTGAGGCAGGTAGTTTGTTTTCTCTCCATCGCGACACGGCACTCCTCATTGTACCAGCTCTTTTGGCTTTTCCGAAAATCTATGGTTTCGTTTGTAGCCGTACGTAAGCAGCTTTAAATGCCGTCTCACAGTTCCCTTATACCGAGAATTGCTGAAAAGTGCCCTCAAAGAGCAGGAGCGCAAGTAGAGCAGAAAATCGTTCGGCTGTCTATTGTGATATCAGCTTCTCGAACCTTCCTTGTGTTTGTTGACGTGCGTTTTTTGCTGAACAGAGGCCAGGGCGCATCTTCGCTATAACAAGATAGTGGTGCAAGTCAATGCTAGGACCTCGGAGCCTACGCACGTCTAAAACACTGGTGACATGTCTTCCGTCTATCACACATAGATCTGGCGAATACGGTGGTTGCGGCACGATATTAGTTGAAAATGTGGCAAACAACTCACGAAGAATCAATGCAGTATGCGACGGTGCATTATTTTGGTGCAAAAATCAAGAGTTATCGGCCCATAATTGCGGTATATTTTGACGCATAGCTTCGCGCAAACGACGCATAACACTCAAATAGTATTCCTTGTTGATAGTCTGGCCGATCGGAAAGAATTTGGAGTGCACCACACCTCGATAATCGAAGAAAACTGTCGACATAACCTTGATTTTTGACTGCTTTAACGTGATTTTCGGCTTCGGCTCACGTTTGCCGCGACATTCGACCGATTGAGCTTCTGCTTCGGGGTCGTAAGCATAGATCCAAAACTTATCGCCAGAAATAATAGCTTTCATGGCATCCTGGCAGTCGGAAAGCATTGTTGCACAGACGTTAACGCGACGCTGTTTTTCGAAAAAATTTAGTGATTTGTGAACCAATCGTGCTTTCACTTTTCTTAGGTCCAAATGACCTTTCAAAATGCTTTTCACTGAGCCTTCCGATGTTCAGTAAGATCTCCGACTGTTAATCGTCGATTCTCAAGCCCCAAGTCCTTCATTTTATTGTGGTGTTGCTCATCAGTTGATGTTGGCCGTGGTTTGCCGTTAACGCGTTCTCGATCCTTTTTATTTCTTTGAAACGTCTATAAAAGTAACAGTCCACAATAAAGTACTTAAAAAGTAAAAAAAACACAAGAAAAAACGTTAACTTCGGCTGCACCGAAGCTAATATAGCCTTCACAGGTGCATTTCTTTTAGTAACTATGTGTTCAGTTTATATGTTGCTCATATTGCTATGTTGGCCGTCAGTTTTTTTTTGTTACATTGTTGTCCTAGAAAATAATCTATCCTTTTATTTCTTAAAAACTGAAAGTTCGTATATATACAGACAGACGGACAGACAGACAGACAGACGGACATGGCTAAATCGACTCAGCTCGCCATACTGATCATTTATATATATACTTTCTAAACAAACTTCGTACAAACAATAAAGTAAAAATATGAGCGTAATCCACCTTTGTACGGTGCATAACATTTTTCGATCAAGCCTTTATGGCAAATGCTATTTAGGGGTCCAACTCGAGTACTTCGGCCAAAAAATAAATACAACATATATACTTTCCAGATTAACTCACTTTTCAAATACAAAAACGCATTTTTTTTACTGAGAAATGCATTCGCAAACATTCGCGGTTTAATAACAGCAAATTACAATAACACTTCATTCAAAGAATTACAGCAATCATGCAACAAAATTGCATTTCATTATGCAAAGCCTGACAATTGTGCCCCCCCTGCTTGGTCAACTGTCGAATGTGGTGGCCAGCTAGCCCCAGCTGCACAAGCTCACTCACACTCATACACACGCACACAAAACACAATAGGCGCATGTTGGTAGTAAGTGCGAATATTTGCATTACAAACATGATTACCCAATAATGTGACTGCAACCGCGGAACCACCACGAAACCACCGCCCACGCACACAGCCATACACTGTCCAATGCTTTGTTGCAATTAGGTGCATTTGTGCGGAAAATAATGGCAGTGGCCCGCAAAACTGCTCGCCTCCCAAGCATTTGGAACGTTTTCAGCAATTCATTTCCACTTTTTTGCGTTTTTCTTTTGTTACACACTTCGTGATGGGCGCCAGCAACATTTCAAACGGCGCTTTTAGCCTAATTCGCACTCGCGTATAACGGTATATTGGATTGCTGTGCCAAATTTTATTGCTGCAACTTTGTATGCTGTTGGCAGGGATCAGCAGCGGGCCAACGAGGGGGCAACTGGCGCTCGACACGTGCTCCTATTGATTGACCCAAAAACGGAAAAACCAAAACTTCAAAAAAAAAATACCTGAAAAAATGCCAACTGATTTTCACTTATTTCTGATCGGCCGATATTTTTTAATAAAAATGTAAAATTTTCGCGAAATCGGCAAATTGCAAAGTAAACAAATGTCGCGCGCTGCCTGCGGTTTCCGTCGGCGGCAAAAACAAATATTAATAAAAGCCGATTCGTTGCATGTTGTCAACGTTTTTGACGCAACAATTTTCGTGCGCTTAAATTACAAACCGAGCATAAACACAGCAAAGGACCAGCGACAAACACGGAAAGCGCACACAAAGCGGAACGGCGAAATTGAAATTTGCGCACCGAGCGTGTTGCACGTGCGGCACATGCAAATGCAACAGCCACTACACTCTGACTCGCACTTTGTATGTATGGTAGTATGTGTGTATTTATTAGGGTGGGTAAAAAAAAATTTATAAGAATATTAAAAGAGACCCCTTTTGTAGGGCAGTAAATCTCCCATAGAAGTCACAAAACTTGGGCTTTAAAGGGTGATCCATTTCTTAGTTACCCACTTTTTTAAGTAAAACATACAGACACATCAAATTTAATGAGAAATTTTTATTATCATACAAAAAAACATGCTTTGGTATTTATTTCTTGGGAATTAGGGCTTTTAAATATTGATCGCGGCTACGTCCATCCGTTGAGTCTAATTTTCGATGACTCGTTCGAGCATTTCGACTGGCAATGAAGACACGCGTGATATTTTGCTCTAAGGCTTTAATCGAAGCGGGATTGGACGCATAGACTTTAGACTTTACATATCCCCATAGGAAAAAGTTTAACGGTGTGATATCACACGATCTTGGTCAATGGTCTTGGTGGTCAATCGACCAGCCCAAAACGTAAAATTATCTGCTCACCGAAG
This sequence comes from Bactrocera neohumeralis, assembly GCF_024586455.1. Taxonomy (NCBI): domain Eukaryota; kingdom Metazoa; phylum Arthropoda; class Insecta; order Diptera; family Tephritidae; genus Bactrocera; species Bactrocera neohumeralis. The sequence continues at coordinate 47,854,207 of NC_065923.1, forward strand.
GCTTCTCTCAATAAATCCATTGATTGGTGCCCTGTGTGGGAAGTGGCGCCGTCTTGTTGAAACCAAATGTTGCCGAGATCACGAGCTTCAATATCATACATCAAATAGTCCTTTATCATGGCGCGATAACAGTCGCCATAGACGGTTACATTCTCACCACCATCATTTTTGAAGAAATATGGACCGATTATTCCACCGGCCCACAAAACACACCAAACCGTTGATTTTTCTGTATGAAATGAGACCTCTTGAATCTTCTCAGGTTGCTCTTGCTTGGCAATTTTACTTGTTTACATAGCCATTGTTCCAGCAATGGGTCGCATCTCTGAACAAATTTGGCTCGAAAGCGTCGGATCTTCTTTGACCTTTTCAAGAGCCCATAGAGCGAAGCGATGTAGCTTGGAACGATCGAGTGGCTTCAGTTTTTGCACCAGCTGTATTTTGCACGCTTTCAATTTAAGGTCTCGACAATACTGAACAAAAATTACATGACAGCTTGACACGACTCACACGTGATCTGTCAGAAATAGGCTATTAAAAAAGTACCTCTTTTTGGATTACCCATAATAATGATTTTATTTTTCATTTTCTTACAATCAAGGACTCACACTTGTAGTGAGTTTCTTATGGGCGTCTAAGAACCTAAGAGTACCAAGCAAAAAGAATATTCGATTTTTTTTTTACCCGCCCTAATGTGTGCACGTTTTTCAAAAATGCGCCTGCTTTTAATATTGCTGTGCTTTGGCCCGTGATAACTGTTCATTACACTTTGACGTCTTGCTCCCCTAGCAGCAGCCCCCCTCCTCCCGCACCTAACAGCCTTTGCTGCCATTGTTGCAAGCACTTACACATATATTCTGCCTCTTTACATGCATTTCATTGACACCAAATTAATTGTCTGTGTGGCATGCAACATTGAACGCTTTGCAACACTTCAACCACACAACCAACTCCCCCCACCCCTGCACAACTCGATCAAATGTCGATTATTTTGTGCAATTGCGCACTGCCATTACAACAGTTTGTCAATGTAATTGTTGCCTTTGTTACCATTGTTGTTGTAATAAATTTAATGGCAGCTGTTTGCATTTTAAAAATCTACAATTTTATTGTCGTGATTTTTTATGTGAATTGGTATATGTTATGTGTCCGCTGTCGCATTCATCAATATTCATTGTTCACCCCGGCTGAGTGGTGTGTCCGATTTGACATTTGATTGGCAATACAGTTATTACACGGGCTGTTACACATATGTGTATGTGGGTATGTAGTCGTAAGTGACTCAATCAATTGCCGGTTGATTTGGTTGAATAGTTTTAAATAATTATATAATAATGCGTTAATCTAGTTGAAGCCAAATTGTGTTTTCCAAAGTGGCTCTGTAACAAGGAGGAGGCTTCGAGTAGAGCCGAAATTCAATAGAAGCAGAAATAAAAATATTTAAAAAAAGTTTTTCTTACGACTACGTTTGATTCTGATTGCAAGCAACTTTTCATCAACAACAACAACTTCTTGGATCGAAAAGAAGTTTATAACCGTTGCGAAGTCTAAAAAAGCTTTCTGCCTCTTTTCTTTTTCTCGAGAACTCGAACCTAACGTAGTCTAAAAACGTTACTATGTCTAAAATAATAGATAATGCCGACGATTTGCCAACGACGATTTATATCTAAAAAAACATCTTCTCATAGAGCGCCATTCGTCAACAATAACAAACAGAATTGTCGCTTTTGAGTGAGAGAAATCCTCATATGGAATCAATTGCATCCCCAAAAGTTGATGATTGGTGAGAATTATGGTATAGCGGGCCTTAATTATTTCGAAATGAAGCAACAAATCCCGTTACCAACAATAGCGAGCATTATAACACGCTGTTAAACGACCTTTTTATCCGGAATTTGATAAAAAAATCGACGCGGACCAACTAGGAAAACGGTTTCACATCAAAACAGGGACACATTGCGAGCAAAGTTTGACAACTTATTAATATCAAGAAATGTCCCTGTCAAATGACCGTCAAGTTCTTACGATTGAACGCTCCAAGATGTTTATATTGGGTAGTCGAAAAAGTCTTTTCGTATTTTGTCAATAGATGTCATTGCAGTCGTATATCTCTAGGGTTACCAATCACTTTGTGTCATACCATATAGTGTTAGATAGGTGAGATTTCAGGCTTCATTTATCCAAAAAAAATTTAATTCGGGGATGTTGAAAAAAAGTTACAGATGTTCAAAAATGAGTGAAAATAATGAGGAAATTCGCTATATTTTGAAATTTTTTGTATAAAAATGGGGAAAAATGCCACGCAAGCCACCCATAAAATTTGTGAAGTTCACGGAGACGATGTTGTATCAGTTCGTGTAGCACAACAATGGTTCGCTCGCTTCCGTTCTGAAAATTTCGATTTACACTGATGAAAGTTTTACACTAATGGAATAATGTCTTTAGCGGAAAATTGGCAAAAAGTCGTCGACCAAAATGGTACATAATAGGTTGTCAAAAAAGTCTTGCAGTATTTTCGTTAGTTGGCGCTGAAAGCGCGTAGTTCTAGTTTTATTCGTCGCATCGAGTCATGCTATACCTTTTTGGAAAGCTCATTTCACGCGCTAACACATGTTTGATTGATTGTCGTTTCTTTTAAGTCGTTCGTGAGTTATAGCGTCGCAAACATGGAGCAAAATAAAGAGAAAATACGGCATATTTTACAGTACTACTACGATAAAGGCAAAAATGCATCTCAAGCCGCCAATAAAATTTGTGCAGTTTATGGACCCGATACAGTTTCCATTTCCACCGCACAACGATGGTTTCAACGTCTTCGTTCTGGTGTAGAGGTGGTCGAAGATGCGCCACGCTCCGGAAGGCCCGTCGTCGAAAATTGCGATAAAATCGCTGAATTGGTCGAAAGAGACCGGCATAGTAGCAGCCGTGGCATCGGTCAAGAGCTGGGCATGAGTCATCAAAAATTAATTTCAATTTCAATAAAAAAAAAAAAATTCAATAAAAATACCGCAAGACTTTTTTGACAACCCATTATTTGGTTCATTAAAATTCATTTTAAGTATAAAAAGAAATAAGTTCAAGTTTGATTAGATATACATATAATACATACGACAAGACTACCCAATATTCTAGACCCTTTATATTTCCGTCAACCAAATATTTTCGAGTTACTCTTGGCGGACTCTCCACTCTCTTTTAGGCAATTCTTATGAGTATTTTAAGGTAATTGAACCTTTTTACTCCTTATGTTAAATGAAGATTGCTTTACGACTGCAAAACTATTGTTAAGCTAATTTAAAATCTTCATTTTTAATCAAATTACTTTCTTAGTTTCACGCATTCAACAAATCAGAGAACTTCAAAATCGGTCTGGACGTTCTTGGGTTATAAATGGTATAATAGCCTTGCATTAATCCGGATTAACTGCGCACTTAACCAGATCCAAATTTGTAGGTGACAGACGGCAGCTATGCGTGTTTGACACTCTTTAAAACAGCTGGTTGTCATTTTAATTATATGTTTAATGAAATGCATTATAACATAAAATTTCTTGTTTTATTATTGAACATTTGAAAAACAGCTGTCAGTGTTGCTGTTTTTCATTCACAATAGATTGAAATTGGCCATTTTTAACAATGTTGCCAACGAAAATGCAACTAACTCTCTAAAATTTTAAGGATTAAATGTTAATTAGCAACGGAATTATCTTCACTAACTCCTGAATTAATCCGGATTAATGCAGTTAATGTTATAATTAATAACATTATAGATAATACAAATATTAAACCTAATAAAACGGTTAATATTTGTATCCCCTGTCATATATTCCTTTCTATAATAAATAACCAAAGAAGCAATTAACAAAACAAAAGGTAATTGGGCAGTTAATCCGGATTAACTCTGCGTTTGTCAATGCTATAACTCGACTTTTTTTTCTGTTTTATTTATATACATACACATGCATACACAGAGCTGCTTTGAGAAGGAAACATTTTAATAGTTAAACTATAACTGAAGACAAAGAACACAAATTTTCAAGAAGTGAGAAAAAACTCAAAAAAGTTGTAAAATAGTTACAAACTAATATAAGCTTGTATGTATACACATATGTTTTGCGTGGTCTAAAAAACTTTGTTGGCGCACAAAAGAATCTAAAAAGGTGTACACAGAGGGCTGCCAACTAAATTTGAAAACAAAAATCATGTAAGTGTACAAGTCAAACAACCAATCAGTTATGAGTTGGCGCGATAAGAGGACGAGCGATATACAAGATGTAAGCAGAGATGTAGCTTAGTACGTGAATAAATATTTCGGATAGTCACTCTTGACGCTTAAAGCAGAGCTGTAGAGTTGTAACTATGTACATTTGTATTTGCGCAGAAAAAAACATATTTTTTCCTTACTTCTACTAATTTGAATAAAACTGAACTGGGCGTTGCTAAGCATGAGAGGCAGACGACCCAACAAAATACACAACAAAGTTATTTACAATAAAATGCAAATACCTATAGATTCAATTACAAATACACAGACTTACATAGTTACATACATATTTATGGCTCACGAAGTTTGACTGTGCCGTTTTAGCTGACCAAACGTCGCCATGACCTATCAATAACAACAAACTGGCAAGCAAGCAAGCCATTCAACTAACTAACTGTCCACCACTCGTTTTGCGCCGCTTCGTGTCGTTCGTTTGCCCTGCGCTCGCAAAAAGTTTACTGATTTTTGCACGCTAACAAAAAGTTAACCGAGCATGCACGGGTACCGTACAAATATGCAGACTTAATTAACCTTTTTTGTGACCCCCTAACACATAAGACGCAAGGTGACGGAGTGACGTACGTTGAAACGGTCAAAACGAGATGAGGTGAGGAGAGGGAAGGTGTAGGGGGAGTGTGCTGTGAAGAGAAGGAGTGAAGTGAAGTTAAAAAGCAAGTTGTGTTCGGAGTAAAAGGTAAAGAAACAGGTTGTATGTTGAGGCAGGCTACTAGAAGTAGGCACCTTATGTCGTCTTAACATGTAAAGTATGTCCAATGTTTTATCATGAAATGGAAATTACAAATGAAGTGTGTATGCAATGTGAGGTGTCTCTTCAATCTTCAGAAACAAATACAAAACTAGTGACTTGTCGCCTGCGTTGTTATGGGTCTGTCAATATTTCTTCAGCGGACACTTGCATGTGCCAATCCGGCTACAAGACAGTCAGTGTAAAGACCCTACTCTGCTAATTTCGTTTAATGTTTCGAAAATAAAAATCGATTTCCGGTACTTAACACTTTTTCTCGCATATTTTCGTATGGCCAAACATATGCCTTTACTTGGCCGACGATTGACACCTAGTACGTAGGTTGCTATATATATTTCTGGCCTAATAATGTAAATAGACATATTTATCAACGAAAATGTTTTTTTTTTTTTGTCGATTGCTGTTTTGTTTCGGGCGCATACGCATAGATCCATGATTCGTCACCTATGACGATCTTATAAACGTCTTTTGAAGCACCGCGATCGTATTTTTTCAGCATTTCTTTACACCAATCCACACGAGCTTTTTTTGAGCGATTGTCAAATTGTGCGGGATCCAACGAGAACAAACCTTTTTTACGGCCAGGTGTTCATGCAATATCGAATGTATGCTGGTGGGAGAAATGCATAGGCATGCCTCTATCTGAAGGTATGTTACATGACGGTCTTGCATTATCAGTTCACGTACGGCATCGATGTTTTCTGGCACAACGGCTGTTTTTGGACGACCTTCACTGAATTCGTCTTTGAGCGAGCGTCGGCCACGATTGAATTCGTTGTACCAGTTTTTCACAGTGCTATAGGATGGTGCTTCATAGCCATACAAAGATTTTAGTTCATCGATGCACTCTTGTCGTGATAATCCACGTCGAAAGTTGTGAAAAATGATTGCACGAAAATGTTCACGAGTGAATTCCATTTTTTGGCCGAGATGAATTTTTTAATTCCCTTTAATTAAAACAATTCACGATTAAATGACAAAACGTTCTGAGTGATGTTATGCTAAAAAATGTCGAACTTTCCAATGGAAATGTCAGATTGCACCTGGCAACACTTAGTGTTGCCCTAGGCCAGAATATATATAGCAGCCCTCGTACGCTAGTTTTTCTTCCATGAAGCTAACAAAACCAAGCTTTTGTGTCAAATACTTAGTTATTAGGTTACCGTATGATTTTTGAACATTTGAAAAAATATATTTTTTATTACTCTCAAAAGTAGTTTTCATCGAATTTTCTATTTTTTTTTTTTTTAATATTGGGTTGGTTCCATCAGTATAAATCGAAATTTCCAGAACGCGAGCGAGCGAACCGATGTTGTGCTAAACGAACTGATACAGCATGGTCTCCGTAAACTTTACAAATTTCATTGGTGGCTTGCGTGGCATTTTTCCCTTTTTTATGCAAACATTACAAAATATAGCGAATTTCTTCATTGTTTTCACTCACTTTTGAATAGCTGTAACTTTTTTCCATCTTTCCCGAATTAAATTTTTTATCGCTTAATTAAGCTTAAAATCTCACCTTTCCAACACTACATGGTATGACACAATGTGATTGGTAGCACTGGGGATATACGACTGCAACGACATCTATTGACTAAATACGAAAATACTTTTTCGACTACCCAATATATAAAAATTGTCTTATAAATGCCAATTAGTGCTATACTATATAATAAAAATATTAGATGCGCCTGCGATATCTCCTGTGATACTAATCGAAGAATAAATTATATTTATATTTTATTGCACATAACTGTATTTATACTTTTCTTTAAGCACACATCCTCCCACATATGTGTTTTTTTATATTTTGCCTGTCTGCGCCTGCAAATGCCAACAATGACAGCTATTTGTAGCAACAAAAAAGCAAAAATAAATAACTTTTTAAGCCATCCTCAGCATTTGCCATTTGTTGTTTGTTGTTTGTACTTTGATGACATTTTAGTTGTTGGTTCTGCTATTTTAATGTTTTTGCCTTTGCTATTTGAGTTCTTTTTCATTTGTTTTTATTGTTGTTGGTATGCTAGTGATGGTGTTGTTGACAAAACTTTGTGTTCTTCTCAAGGACTTTTCGGTTTAAATCTCTTACTAAAATCAAAACTCCATGCGCGCTGACACCGTAAGCGACCGTTGGTCCGTTTGTCGGTCTAGTACGTACCTACATATGTACATATGTAAGTATATATGAATATTATTCCATTTTGTTGCCACTGCATGTTTTGGCCAATTGCTTGCGACACTTTTAGTTGTTTTTGTTAGTTTGTGTTGTAAGTATAACATATGTTAGCGCATATTATTTATTATATATGTATGTAGACCGTCTGATTTGGTGTTAAAAAGAGTTGGCTGCGAGTTAGCATATACTTGTATTGCCCCTGTCATCAAATTAGTTTCACAACTACCATCTAAAGTAGCTTACCAACAGCACTAAAGGTTGGCAGCAGAAAGCACTAACCTGCTTGCCTAACATTATGTCGCCCAATGTTATGTCAATGTAACATTCTTTTAACATACATAGGTAATGTTAGTTCATTTGAATGTTAGTTGGCTCTGTTCGTGGAAATTGTTGTTACAAGTGCTTTATGTACAGAATTATCAAGAAACTTTTGCCGTGAGAAGCAAGCACACTACTTCATGGAATTTCCGGCTAATTTTTCACATTTTCTTTAAAACAACAAATACTCGACTTTATCAAATGTTTTTTTTCACAAAACATCTAAATTGTATATTCTCAAAAACGAAAATTATTTTATTTAAGCGTTGAAAAATCCATCTATTATCCAATTATTTTCCGGGAAGATAGAGAAGATATAGAAGATATTGGTGAAATTTATTATGTATAAAATTTAATATTTATTAATGTATTTTCCAGATATTGGAAACAATGCGGGGTAGGACGTTGAGTGTTTGTGGGAAGCTGGACCGCGAAATAAACTTCTAAAATTTGCATTCTCGAAATAACGGGCTTTTCATTAGGGATTTTTCTTGAAATTTCTCTTATATTTGCACGCTCGAAAATGATCGGAAACATGTTTCAATGTTATAGAAGTAGCACAAAAGTCACTCTATTAGGGTTGTATTTTGCGATTAATGCTACTGTCAGTTTATATTAAGAATTAATTTTCACTTATTGGTGCAAGATAAAAATAAAAACCCAGAAATAAGATATTTCAATTTTTTTTAAGTGAAAAAGGTATTAATGCAAAAGTTGTAGACCTTTTCATAACCTACAACTATTCTCTTATATCTTTTTCTATCTCGTAGTTTTGCGGGATTTCTTTATAAACCGTTTTTAACCCTTAAAAATTCTACCACGCCCCTCGTCTTCCTCTTCCCAACCTCGGATCGCTCGTAAATTACACAGTACAACAGCTAATATGGGGGGTGAGAAATTCCAAGTCAGGGTGATGGTACTGGGTCAGTATAGTAAAACCCTCAAAGGGTTTGGCGTTCGTATGTGTCAGTTTTTTTATGACCTTTTAAATTTTTTCCTTATCTTGATGTTTTTTCGCTTAGTTGTAGCATTTTGGCAAAAACAAAAAAAAAAAATATTTTCAAATTCATTAGACGGTTGTAGCAGCTTTTACACACTATATTTGGTACCCAATTTTCGTTCACTATAACATTATGTTTGAACAAAATCAGTGTTATTTATACTGACCTAGTATTTTTTGTTCTTATAATCCCAAAAATTTCATTTTCAATTAATTAATGCGTTTCAATCTTTCTATTTTCAATACGTCTCAATTACTCTTTCTTTCACTTTTTACCATTTCCAAATGCTTCTGCACTGATCTAATACAGTCCTAATTGTTCTTGTGGCAATAATAACTACATATTCGTATAGTTAATAATGAAAAATTTCTTAAAAGTCTAAGAGAAAAAAATATAGACGAGTTTGTCATTCTCTCATCTCTCTCTCTCTCCAGATATGCCGTAATTGTCTTAAACAAATTAGTAAAATAAATTTTAGATAATTTTCTTCATATTTCTAGCATTAATGCTACAGCAAACTGAGCAGCTGCTTAGAAACCAATTGGCTTTTAGCTGCAGAATGCACTTCAAATTTGAAACGCAAATTTTACCACATATGTTTCAAATTTCTAACCTTGAAACCTTTAAAAAAAAAACCAACAAAAACAAGAAAAACAGTGGAAATATTTTTCTTATTAGTTAACCATCGGCACAATTGCCATATATGTATGTATGTATTTATACACATGTCTAAGAGTACGAGTGCATTATTGAATTGAATGAAATATGCGCAAATCGGTCGAAGTTGGTATGTGTCAAATTGCAGGCGATTGTGCGCATGCGCAACTCAGCAATTTAGCAGATGTGTACCGCCTAGGCGCTTCAAGTGCGATTTTTTTATTTCTAGTATATAATATAATGCGCGTACTATGTGTATACTATATATTTTATGCTTCAAATTATTTATGAACTCTCGTTTATTAAGAACTTTTGAGTTAAATTTGCTTGTTGTGAATATGAAAAATGATAATCTGCAATTGGACTAGACTTTAGATGTACATACAATACGGAATTTAATGCAACAATGGAAATTAATCAGTGTTACCAGATAATAAAAACACAAAATCATAAACAATTTAGAATAATCATAATATTTATATTCTTATTTGTATTTTTTACCCTGAACAGAGTAAAGTAAATTTATCAAGAAGTTTGTAAGACGCAGATGGAACCGTCGTCATAGGATCTCCTACCGTTTCTTTCTGCGTCTTATATACTATATCTGTACATACAAGGTGCGTTCCAAAGTAAACAGGACTTAAAAAAAAACAAACAAACCGTGCACACACCTTTCGTAAACCCAAATGTTCGGTCAAAATGCGATAAATCGATGTTTTGGATATGTTCAATTCCATTTTCATGAATTTCAATGATGATTTCGGCTGATTTTTGATGAATTCACGCACAGTTTCGATGGAATTTCCGGTGAACACGGATTTTGATTGGCCCACATGTTTATCGTTATTTATGTCCTCACGACTACTTTGAAATCGTTGAAACCACTAGTGCACTCTACTACGGGATAGGTAATCATCGCCATAAACTTGTTTCATCAATTGAAACGTTTCGGTAAACGTTTTACCAATTTTAAAACAAAATTTAATGTTGGCTCTTTGTTCGAAGCTCATTTTCGCACCGATAACACAAACATACTGACACTTATAACGCAACTACTTCACTTCCAATCCATGAAATGTCATGAAATTCTCACTGGACAATATATAAAGATAGTACATTTTAACGCACCAATCGACATATATATGGCGCCACCAGGGGGCGCTAGATTCAAAAAGTCCCGTTTACTTTGGAACACTCCTTGCATATAAATGATCAGTGCGAGGAGCTGAGTCGATTTAGCTACGACCTCATATATAGGGGTATACCCGAAAAAGTCTCTCAGTTTCTGAGATATCGATCAGAAATTTTGCACACGTCCCTTTCGCCCTAAGAAGCTACTCAGTTGTCAGAACCGCCAATACCGGATCACTATACTAGCATATAGCTGCCATACAAATGTAACTACCAGCGCCAAGTTATTGTAGGAAACTTTTGTATTTGTGAAGGGTATTCTAACTGCGATGCAACAGAAGTTTACGTTTTTATTTTGTTGTTATTTTTTTTTAATATAGTATTTACTTAAAAAATTCTGTTTATTTTAAAGCGATCATTACTATTTTCTTTCAATATTTATATTTATTTTATCTTTATATCTTTTTTTGTGACCACTTGTTTGTTAAACACTACACTTTAAAAACCAAAACCCAAATATTTAAAGGGATCAGCAATTATTTTGCACACAAACACATGCAAACTTGCAACATCATGCAATGCAAGTTGCGCTGTCGGCACCTTTTGTAGCTGCTGTTGCCGCAAATACTATTATTTTATACATATGCATACATACATACATACATACATACACATATATACATATGCACATAAGCGGTCATGTGTACACTCTACTTACATACATACATATGCAACGCTCTTTTTTGTCGCTCATAAGTTGCAACTAAAAATTTGTTGAGTCACCAAATTACACGCCACCAGGTGAGCGGCTTTTTTTATTCTTGTGCGAACAGCTTTAAGTGCCTGCGCTCATTCCAGCAGTTAGCCACAAGTAAGTTTGCACAAAAACCCCAGTAGCCAACAACAAAGAAATGTTCATGCATCGCCGTTGCACATTCTTCTTAAGCAGAGTCCGCAACATTGGAAGTTTCGCATGTGCGCACAACATTACAACACAACAATGGTGTTTTTTCAACACATTTAGTGAACAGAGTTGCCAATGCTTGAAAAATACTTCAGAAAAATTCTAACAAAAACTTAAGTTAAAGCACATAAAATTTGTATTTTTTGCAACATTATTCTAACAATGATTGCTTAACTACTCAACTGTTTATGAAAGCACTAATAACGAACTGGTTTGTTTCTTACTAGTCCTCATTTATATGTTTTGTCACCAGTTCTCAACTAGTTATTTTGTGCTAAATTTAATTCTAAACTATGCACTTTATACGCAGTTCTCAGCTAGTTAATTTGCTGAGTAAAAATTTGTAATGCTTTCATTTCCAACTGAGTACAGAGTTGCCAAGTCTAACAAATTTTAAAAAATTTCCAAAGAATATAAAAATATGTGTATATATTACCAAATAGCGGCATTTCAAAACTTATCCAAACTGTTTTATTTTTTACTAGTCCTTAACTAGACGTTTTATAACCAGTTTTCACCTAATCAATTTGAAAGTAATTTAATTTTGCTCTACTTACTTAAAGATAGTTCTCAATCAGTTAATTTTTATAAAAAAAAATTTTAACCAGTTACTTTCAACTAGCTTGCAACTAGATGCTCTACAGCCAGTTACTTTTCTAAGTTCTGAACTATGCGATGTATAATGTGTTTTCAAATATAAAAATTTATATATTTTTATCAAATAGCGGCATTTTAAAAATTAATTCGGAACTATTTTATTTTTGACTAGTCCATAACTAGACGTTTTACAACCAGTTCTCGCTAATCAATTTGTAAGTAATTTAGTTTATTTAGTTCTCAATAAGTTAATTTTTGTTTTCTTTGTTTATATTTTCAACTCGTTCAACTCCAACTAGTTCCGAACTATACTATAATGTGTTCTCAACTAGTTATTTTGCAAAATTTAAATTTGAACTAGTTCAACTTCAAGTAGTTTTTAACTAGCCGCTTTGCAACCAGTTCTCAACACGCTAATATGAACTTTAATAATGAACTAGTTTAATTACAACTAGTTCTGAACTATACTTTTTTTAACCAGTTATCAAACAGTTTAAACCAAATCAACACCATTATAATCCTCTATGCCTCTATATGTGGCAACTCTGCATATGATGAATCTACATGTCTACATTTCCCTACTCCCCGAGTCAATATACTCATAAAAAATAGAAAAGCCGCTTAATAGTCGTAACTAAAGGTATGCAACATGCATTATTTCTGCTGAGTATAGTTTACAAAACTTCCTGACGTATAAAAAAAAGTGAGCAACAACAACGACAAACGCGAAGCACCAAAACCACACACGCACATACACACATACACGGACTCATGTGGGTATTACGCGCCACGCCAGTCGAGCAAAAAATTATGTCTAACATTAACTCCTTTATGGCTTTGCGGGCATTCGCACTTACACACACACATATACATGTATGTGGTTGCACGGAGTTGCATTAAAGTTTGCTTATAACAGCAAAATTGTGTGTGTGTGTGTGAGTGTGAAGTGCATTTATTTGGTTTGCCTCGCACTGCTGGCTTTATCCTTAGGTTTTGCACTGCCTTCGGCTGTGTAGTGCTTCCTCTTCTTCTGCCACTACCACAACAACTACAACAACTGCAACGAGGCTTAATTGTTGCTCAACACCTCGGCTGCGTGCGAATTGTGTTGCTGCCGTTTGCGTTTTTATCCGTTTAAACATAATTGCTCTTTTCATTGTTTTACGTTTTCGCCGTCGAATGCCTTCTCTTCTTCTTCTCTTTCTTCGTTTGCTGGTTCTTGTTCTAGTTTTCTGTTTTATTTATTTTTTTTGCCTTACATGCAACATTTAACAATGCTACTTTGGTTGGTTACATGCAAGTGGCTATAGGTGTATGTATAGTATGTGCTTGTAATCAGCCCTGCGGCATAGATTGCGGATTATTAGCCGGATTATTAACTTTTTGCATTGATGTATGTTTACTTTAGAGTTGAAATTAAAAATGCTGGAGTAAAATATTATTTTAAATGGCTAAATGGCGTTTCGAAGGTTGATGAATTATTTTACAGAGTTTTGGAATTAAATCTGAATCTCAATACAGTATCTCTAAACGGATGTGAAAGTGTTCACAAATAAAATATTTTCAATTACAAAGTAGGATGGTCTTTAAACGGTCACCAATTTTTTCTTTTTGATAGAGAGAGAGAGAGGTTTTGATGGACTCAACACAAATTTTCAGTAAGTGTTCACTGCTGGCTTGTCTTTGAACAAAATAATTTAAATTATACGGTAAACCAAACCATGCTATCAAAAATGTATTTTTATGACAAAAAAGTACCCGGAAGTTGTAATTTAAACGCAAAATATTTAATTATTCATCAATATTTATTTAGTCGCCTTCAAAGTAATCCCCACCAGATGTAATACGCTTATGCCAGCGATTTTTCCAGTTCTTGAAACTCTTCTCATAAGCACTTTAGGAGATGGCCTTCATCTCCTTCAGCGAAGTTTGTGTTATATCTTCGATCGACTGAAAACGGGTTCCATTTCGATGATTGTTCACTTGTTTGCATGTCAAACTCATAAACCCATATATCAGCGGCAGTTATAATGCTCACCAATATGGGATCGGAATTCATACGATTAACATGTCGAAAGAGACATGTTTACGGTCCTCCGTTAAAAAAAAAATCAGCTTTATCGGGACGAGTCGAGCAAGAACGCGTTTCATATCCAAACTATCCACCAAAATCATTTGAACGGACTCGCGTGTGATGTCGACCTCTTTTGCCATCCTTTCCCCATCGATTTTCCTTCACTTTTTGAATATTTTCATCGGTTAAAAGGTCGAAAGTCGTCAAACGATGAAGGCTTGGTACCACTCTTCGGCTTGTGTTTTTGAGAAAACTGAACTGAACTGTAAGCCTTTTCCAATATTCACAATGATTCCGCACACGAAATTTAGTTAGAAATACAAAATTTGAGACAAATTTTTTTTCAATATTTTTTAAGAATTGTAAAAATCGCAACGCACTACTGAGGTGTACCGACTTAAGCAGTTGCTGTAAACAAACTGGTTGACATATCGCGCTCATATTTGACACAGTAGTTAAGGACAGCCCTACCAACTTAGCAAAATACATTTTTTTGAAATTTTTTAAAATCTCATGTACCATATGTAAGACAATGTAAAATAATAATAATAATAAATATTGATTATGTCGACATGTTAAGATTATATAGCTTTGAAAAAAATAAAAAATCCTTCTACGAAGACTTCGAGCAACTGTTTCGTTTGCTTAAAAATATATGAAAGTATTGCGCAAACTCCACCCTAATCAGTCATGTAATGTATTGGAACAGTGAATTGGTCACTTCAGTCATCGAAATTTTCTTCCCATTTGAGCGATTATTTTCGATGTGTCACAATTTCGACGTGTTGTTGCGATGTGTTGGAATTTTTGCTAGAGTTCTACCGATTAGAGGTTTCAAAGAGTTGGAATACAAACTTTGATACATATATTTTTTATTCCATCCAAAAGAAATTTCATTTCATCCAACATAAAACCTACTGACTTTTTAAAAAAATCTGATATTTTGAGGTAGAATTTTTGATTGAAAATTAGAAATCACGATTAAGTCAAAATAAGATTTTCTCATAAATATTTAAAATAAGAAATACAGCGTGCTTGAGACGTAAGTAGGTAAGTTTACAAAACCTTTCGCGAAATGTAAAAAAATATGCTCAATATAAAAATAAAAAAACTTGGTATTTTGAATTTTTCACATATATTTTGAGGTTATGTGAAAAAGTATATAAACCATAGTTATAGATCCCTTCATTACTTACAACTTTTCCATATAACTTATTTCTTTAGGAATCATAGTTTTGCCGATAATCGAGTTAAATCATTTTTAACCCCTAAAAATTGAACTGCGCCCTTTACCTCTTACCGACCTCGAATAGCCATAGCCCCTTAATTATTTTACTTTCATTTTTGTCATTTTATCTTTCGTTTCCAATAGATTTTTACTGATTTTCTTTCACTTTTTTACCATTTTCAAAGGCACTGGTCGAATTATTTATTTAAGGGGGTATTCTGGTCTAGAAGCCCGAATTTTAGGTATTTTCTTGACCCGATAAAAAAAATCAAAAATTATTTTGACTATCCATTTTTTTACATGCTTTTTATTGATATTCTAAGAATACAAAACATAAATAATATAAGAAAAAAAATTAAATTAAAAAAAACTGCAGGTCGGCGAAGTAGAGACTGATGAAACAATGGCTTGTCCTGGTGTGCAGGATATAAATCCTTTCCGTGACCTAAAATGAAAATTTATGCGAAATCCGTGAAGAGCAAAAGTGTAGTTATCGCATTACGAAACGTTTTTGAAAAAAAAAAATTTTTACAAAATGGTGGAGGTTTGAAAAAAAGTTTCGTATTTTTCCTGTTTTTTGTGGTTCGGAATTTTTTAAAAATAAAAAAAAAAATAAAAATTCTTTTGAAAGCTCGTCGTACTGCGATACTATCATGTATAAGAAAGTTCTGTGTAAAATTTCGTGTGAATCGGTTGAGTAGAACTTGAGATATCATGCACACCATTACTAGAAAAGTGGTTATGAGAAAAACGGGTTTGAAGTTTGGGAACTAGTCGCGCGCAGTCGGAGTCGGAGTCACAAAATAAGCTGTAACTCGGAAAATAAATTGAATTTCGAAAAATCCTCTTAGGGACATTTTCTTGAAGGGTTATACTATAAAAATATGCAAAAAAAATCGATTTTTTCGAATTTCTAAACCAGAATACCCCCTTAAGACAAATAAAAAAAGTTTTCAAAGACTAAATACAGTTTTTCATTTACAAAATGCTAATTTCGCTAAACTTAAGAAAATAATAACTATTTCTCAATACAATCCAACTTTGGTTAGAACATATCTTCTTCTTCTTGATTGGCCCACACACCACTAACGCGGTTATAGCCGAGTTTAAAAATCTATGGTTCGAAAATATAACAGTATAATATGTATATATACAAGTTCCATTCTGCTACCCCAATTACCGTTTGGACTTGCGCAATATTGCCAGACCGCAAAACAAACTTTAAAACTAGCAAACAACTGCTTGAACTAAATAAAATTTAAAACAACTATTGTGTGGTAGTTCAAGAACTGCAGGGAAACTGTTGAACTACGACAATGGACTTCGGCTAAAACTAGAGAAGTGTAATAACAAAAGCTCCCAAATAAATAAAATAATATAAAATAAGTGTGGCAAAATGAAATTGAACGAAAATAACGCCAACCAGCCACCGATAGATAATGTTGCAGCAATCAGGCAGCCAGTGGCCAGTCGACGGTTCATTGTTCTTTTACTTGCTGGCGCTGCTGTTTGTTTGCTGTCATCATTGTCAGTTGTTGTTGTTGTTGTTGCCGTTGTTGCAATGACATTTGCGCTGTTACTCGCGTATACTTACACAGCCATTGCCAAAAGTTCTTTACCTCTTCGTGCGACTCGCTGACTGACTGGCTGTTGGTTCAGCAGCGCGCAGAGTGTTGCTGCGGACGTTTTATGTGCCTTGCTGTTGTTGTTATTGCTAATGGTGGTAGATATTGGTATTGCCATTGCCACTGATAGTGCACTGTCATTTTGTATGTATTGTTTTTGCTCTGCTCATTTTCATCGTTGACATTGCTGGGAGTGTTGCTGGCATCACATACACCCTTATATGCATATTATTGTTATTTTTATACCCTGAATATGCTATATTAAGTTTGCTAAGAAGTTTTTGACACCCACAGCGATATATATACTAAAAGTACATGCTTGATTAACGTGACCAACTGAGCCGATTTGGCCAAGTGCGTTTGTCTGTATATACGCAAACTAGTCGCTCAGTTTTTGAGATATTGTTCTGAAAATTTGAAGATGTCATTTTCTCTTCAAGAAGCCACTCATTTGTCGAAACCGCTGATATCGGACTACAATAGCATACAGCTGTCATACAAACTGATCGGTCAAGTTTAAGTGCTTGTATGGAAAACTTTTTCATTGAAGAGATATCTTCACGAAACTTCGCATATATTATTCTTCTAGGCAATGCCACAATCTCTGAGCAAATTATTCAAATCGGTTCACTATAGCATATAACTGCCATCAAACTGGAGGATCAGAATATAGTGCTTGTATGGAAAAATGTTTAATTTGAAGAGATATCTTCACGAAATTTGGCATGGGTTATTATCCAAAGCAAAAACAGAACAATCAGAAGAAATTTTTCAGGTCGAATTCGTATAGCATACAGCTGCCATTCAAACTGACCGATTAAAATCAAGTTCTTGCAAGCAATTTTCTGTATTTGTGAAGGGGGGTATAACAGCTTCAGTGTTAACATTTTTTCTTGTTTCTGTCATTTTGACTACCATCATTGCGACTTTGTTGCTGTTGGCGGTGTTAGGTTGCGATATTTGCGCACTTTTTTTATTGTGCTCTTCGCAAATTTCGCTTTGTTGTCGTCTTTTGTGGCAACTTCCATTTACTTTTATGTATTTTTATTAGTTTTGCCTTGCTGCTGCCTCGCTTTGTTTTTATGTCTCTATCGTTTTGTCTGCGCGCTCACAGCCTTCGAGCGAAATAAATCAGCGTTCATCACTGGCAAACGCTCGCAGCCGAGCTGAGCGGGCGGAGTGGGACGTACGGTTTGGTTCGTTGATCCACCCGCCAGCAGTCAGTCAGTCACTTTGTCAGGCGAATGCTAAGCACTTGAAAATACAAAAAGAATATATTTCTCTAAATTTGTATGTTTATGTGTGCGCATTTATGTGTGTGTGTGTTTGTTTGTATGTATTTGTGTGCAGTTAGTTAGCTATTCGTATTTATAGTCACTCAGCTGCTTAGTTGCTGGTGACTCAGTTAGTTGTTGTTGCTGCTTTCCTGCTTTTGCCGGTCCTGTCCATTAACGATTGCGCCCAACAACACCAACAAAACAAATAAAGTCGCTCGAAATCTGTTTGATTTTTCCCTCTACTCTTTTTGTTGTTGTTGCCGTTTTTGTAATCATTACATTTGCGCGCTTGTCATTGTTTTCCTTAGCCACATTGCCACAGTCGAGCATTCCTTGCAACATCGCGCTTGCAACATTGCTGTCGCCTGTCTACCCAGCTGCCTTCAAGGGTGATTTTTATGACGACGGCAAAAACGAGTGGAAGGTTCTTGGCCACTGCCAACTACCATCACCACCAGCGACACATAAACACACACACACACATACACAAACAGACTCAGTTGTTGATTGCTAGCAATTATGCGCGGCAACTTGAAGCAATGTTTGCGACTTTATTGACATTTACAGACGCGAAGTTTATAAAACTTGACGAGCATTTAATGTTTATTTCCTTTGTTGATATCTTTGGCTGCTTAGCTCCGGGGTTAAATGGTGTTCCGTTTTTCGTTGTTAATCTCATTCATAGCTCTATTTCAATTCTCGCGCGCTGTTGGCAGCATTTGTCACTATTATTTCGCTTAATGTCAAATATATAGCCTTTGCTCCGAAATGGTTTTAAACTCATCAAAAGTAGGTCAAGCTGCCAATTCGATTTTATTGATTTTAAATAAAAGTAAAATAATAAAAAAAAGCACTTCAAACGATTATGTTTATCTTTTATGTTTAATTTAATATCTGGTTGGCGCAAATTATGTTGCAATACAAACTAAGCGTATTATGGCACCATTCTGATATTTTACTCACAAATTCGCATTATATAATACTACTTTTCTTTTTTGAAAAAAAAAACTTAAGAAGTAATTGAGTCATACACATTACTTATAACATTCATATATCGGATCTCCATACAATTTGTTACGATAAGCAGTGCTTAGAGTTTTATTATTTTGTGGACCTCCAATTATTACAAGCATTTTGCAAGGCTACGCCCACACGATTCATGAAAATTGCTTAATTTACTCAACAGAGGCTTTAACTTCGTGACTGAATGGCAATTGAAAAGAAAGTCTTCTCGACAAACAAAAACCAAACTCAATAAGTCACTCACAGTTCCCGTCCTGCTATATGGTGCAGAGGCTTGGACAATGACAACAACTGATGAGTCGACGTTTCGAGTTTTCGAGAGAAAGGTCTTGCGAAAGATTTATGGTCTTATCAAAAACACAAGCCTTCGAGTATACGACGACATTGACATAGTTCAGACGGTCGGAGATCGTTGAAAACATGCCAATAATTGTTTTTAAAGTATTCGATTCAGTAGAAGCAAAAAGGAAGATATTTGGAAGGATATTCTGGCTTTCAAGATATCCAATTGCGCTACGTCCATTCCAAAAAAAGAAACGACTGGTGGATATTTTGGCTATGAAACGTGTTCTTGCCAATTGACTTATCACGATAAAGCTGAGTTTTATTTTTTTAATGGATTCAATTATTACAAGCCAGCATTAGTGAAAATTGGTTAATTTAAAGGAAGAGGCTTTAACAAATTTCGTGCGCAATTGTTTTTGTTGGAAAAAAAGTCTTACATCAGATCAAAAACACAAGCCTACGGTTTACAAAGACGGTCGAGAGATCGTTGAAGACTTCCATGTGATCGTCAATTTTTCCTTTTTTTTTATCCTTTGTTTATTTTTAGACAGTTTTTCTCTTAGAAGCTCTAAGTAATCGGATATTCAAACGCCGTTTGGAAATATATTGTTAAAAAGAAAGAAATGTTAACTTCGGCTGCGCCTTTGTAATGCTCTTCGCTGTTGCATTTCTTATTGCAAAATGTATAAAAACGACTTTTAAATTCCTTTATAACGGTTACTTTGTGTGTAGATAGCATGTAGAAAGTTTAAAATTTGTATTGTTATAATATTCAGAACGTTTAGACACATAAGCCTTATTTGTGTTATTTACAGTGACTTAAAATATTCATCTCCTAAAAAAATGCAATTAAATTGCGAAAATTTTCAAGCGATTATTTTTCGCAACCTTCAACGCGGATTAACCAGCAATAGTGCTTCAATAAACTTAATTAAATTTTTGGTGAAAACTCCATTAAGGACCAGTGTCTTCCGATGTTATGATGAATCCAATCGAGGTCGTAGATCACTCCAAGACGAATTTCGGGAAAGTCGTTCAAAATCAGTTGTTGTTCCGAAAACTTTTGATGCTGTGCGCAAGCTGATATGGATGATCGCCATGTGACCTATTGTGAGACTGATGCTATGAGCACTAGTGGGCCCAGCATACATTCCACATTGCATGGACATTTGACTGTAAAAAAAATTGTTCACGTTTGATCTCACACATCGCTCAAAACAAAGCTAGTGTCGATTGCTCTTGAGAAATATTAAAAAAATACAATAGCGATGCCTCCCAACATGTCTATGACAACGTGACAGGCGATGAATCGTGGAATTATAGGTATGAGTCCGAAAGTAAACAGCAGTTGACAAGGATGGATGTTGTCGATAAGCCGAATCCAACAAAAATTGTGCGCACACGAAGCACATCAAGCAAATGGTTGTCTGCTTGTGGGAAAAACTGAACATCGTGCAATCATAATACTACAACAACGCAGATTAGTAAATACTGAGTGCTACGTAACCATTTGTTTGCCAGTTGCCTTTCAAGAAATCAGGAAAACCAACCGCCGAAAACGAATTAATCTTCACCACTATAATGCGAGCTCTCACACATTAACTGAAGCAACAGCATTTTTGAGCTCTCAAAACATCGATCTGATGAGTCGTGCATCACAAACAGTTTGTATGGCACATCTATAGCATGTTATAGTGGTTCAATACGGCTGTGCAAGTGGTTCATACGTGTAGCTTCTTGGAGAAAAAGAAATGTGTGCAAAATTTCAGAACAATATCTCAAAAACTGAGGTTCTAATTCACTTTAATACCTACGTATGTGGCAAAATTAACTCAGCTCGCCACGCTGATCATTAATATATATACTTTACAGGGCCATACGTCGGAGACTTCTTAGATAGTTTATCCATATGGCGTCAGTCAGTTTGAGAGGCAGTTATATGCTGCAGTGGTTCGATATGATAAATTACATCTCATTGGTCAAATTTATACGCCTATCCTTTAAGATTGGAGGAAACTGTAAACATACTATTGAATGCCATTTTTGGAAGTTTAAACTCTCTAAAATTGTCACTAATATCGGTTGGAGTCATTTGAATGTCTTTAGCTGGGTTTCTGTTGTAGATTTTCAGGTTGTTCGTTATTTTGTTATTTATTCGTTCGGCATCCTCTTATAAAACACGAGAAGAACAGGAAAATACGAAAAATCAACAAACTTGCTTATTATACCCTGAACAGAGTATATTAAATTTGTCACGAAGTTTGTAGCAGCCAGAAGGAAGCGTCGTGACCCTATAAAGTATATACATATATAAATGATCAGTATGTTGAGCTGAGTCGATTTAGCCATGTCCGTCTGTCTGTATATATACGAACTAGTCCCTCAGTTTTTAAGATATCGTTTTGAAATTTTGTAAACGTCATTTTCCCTTCAAGAAGCTGCTCATTTGTCAGAACTGCCGATATTGGCCACTATAACATATAGCTGCCATACAAACTGGATGATCGGAATCAAGTTCTTGTATGGAAAACTTTCAAATTTGACAAGATATATTCACGAAATTTAGTATATATTATTTTCTAAAGCAACAATGTAATCTCCGAAGAAATTGTTCAGATCGGTTAAATATAGCATATAGCTGCCATACAAACTGGATGATCGGAATAAAGTTCTTGTATGGGAAACTTCCTCATTTGACGATATATCTTCACAAAATTTGGTATGAGTTATTGTTCATAGAAATAATGTAATATCGAAAGAAATTGTTCAGATCGGCTCACTATAGCATATAGCTGCCATACAAACCGAACGATCGGCATCAAGGGCTTGTATGGAAAACTTTCGCATTTGCCGTGATATATTCACGAAATTTGACATGGATATTACTGCTTAAGGCAACAATATAATCTCCGCAAAAAATGTTCAGATCGGATTACTATAGCATATATGTAGCTTCCATACAAACTGAACACATAGTTACTAAAAGAAATGCACCTGCGAAGGGTATCTAGCTGCAACCGAAGTTAACGTTTTTTCTTGTTTTTTGTGATTAATTTCTTAGTCTAAGAGTTCTCGCTCTCTATTTTGTCTGCTACAAATGCATTACTTTGCTATTGCTTTCTGTTCATAATTAATTATGAAAAACATTTCTGCAAAACAATTAATTTTGTAAGAATTTTTTGTTTGCCTCGATAAAACATTATCTTTAATTATGATTTCCGCCTTTGTACTTTGTACTTTATAATTCTGTAATTCTGCTTAAACTGAACTCATTATAACACGATTTGTCTTCTTCTTCTATTTGCAGGTACTCTCAGCATTGGACATTTTACAACCACCTCATTTGGATTTCTTCCAAGAAATGTATCCTTTTCAAACAAAAAATAATAAAAACAATAATAACAACCAACAAAAGACTAAAATCACGCAAAAAATACATACACACACACTAACAATACAAAGAATATGAAGGGAAAGCAGAAGAGCAGCAGTAAGCTCCAATGCTTAACTATCTCTTTGAACTTGCGCAAATGTAAATAATAGACAAATCGAGCCACAGAAGAGAGTTGCATAATTATGCGAACAAAAACCAAAACAAAGAT
The DNA here is from genome assembly GCF_024586455.1 of Bactrocera neohumeralis. Lineage (NCBI taxonomy): Eukaryota > Metazoa > Arthropoda > Insecta > Diptera > Tephritidae > Bactrocera > Bactrocera neohumeralis. The sequence continues at coordinate 47,877,194 of NC_065923.1, forward strand.
TGCATAAAATTAGAAATAAAAGCTGGGCCATCAATTCAGTTTTCTACCACAGTATTTATTATTCGCGTTTGCACCGGAAATGCAAGTTGGCTAACTAGTTTAACGCTTGAGTCAGCGGCGCAGCTTCAAGCGAAGTGGCGGCTCCACTCATTCTACTATTTGAAAGTACCATAATTTTAATATTTTCAATTACAGTTAGTTTTCTTCGTACTCATTATATTGTTAATTAACGTGATGACTCAAACATGAGTCTGTACATATGTATGTACAAAGTAGTACCTCTCGATAATCAGTTCTACCAGATTTTTGTAACTCCGATTAACGTCTGTGACAACGGTAGCATGCCCTAAAGCCATTAGGGTGGTTTAATGCTGCAGCAATATTTATTTTGTCGCCTTCAAAATAATCCCCACCGGATGTAATACTCTTATGTCAACGCTTTTTTCAGTTCTGAAAACACTTTTCATAAGCACTTTTTCGGATGGCCTTCAGCTCCTTCAGCGAATTTTGTTTTACCTCTTCGATCGACTGAAAACGGTTCCACGGAACGGCAATTTCAGTTTAGAGAACAAGAAAAAATTACCAAATCTGGTAAATACGATTGTATTCATTACATTTTTGTTTTTGAAACACAATCACAAGTTCTTCCACAATCCCGGCCGTTTTCGACGGATGTTCTGACGTAAACACCTCGATACGGCTAAATATAATTCCTTGTTAACCGAATATCAAAAAAACAATGAACATCTCCACGATTTTTGAGGGGCTTTGGCGTGTTTTTCCTTTTGGTTTCGGCTCGTTTTTCCCTCCATTCCGATGATTATTGACTTGTTTGCCTATCCAACTAATCAACTCATGTCTCATCGGCAGTTATAATGCACTCCATGAATGTGTGATCGGAATTCGCACGGTCAAGCATGTCCAAATAGACCTGTTTAAGGTACCCTTTTTAAAAAACTTCAGCTTTATCGGGGTGAGTTGAGCAGATGAACTAGCCAAAACTGGCATTCTCATTCCCTATAATTGGACTCCGGGGAAAAGGGAATTAATATACCTCTGGCTACTTTTAGATATTTAATCGACGAACGTGTTAAAAATATAACTGAACCTCGGTGGAGTCGATCCATGAATGGAATATGGGCGGCACAGGTACATGACTATTTAAGTTTAAAAGTAATGATATATGTAAATAAGAACTCAAGTAGGAGTTCTAACAGTCCGCTGTCTAATTGGCAGACGTGTCAACAGACTGGTAACGCCCATATAATGGTTATTGTAAAAACTTTTCGGGAGGTAGAAGAAGTGTAGACTATAAACTATAATCTATGCGCTGGAGCGCCTTTGTATAGGAAAATAATATTGTAGCGGCAGAAAACATTTCTGAAGTATATTCGAGGAATAGTGCCCAGTTGACCGGTTCCGGTTACTTAGACCCGACTCTAGTGGGAACCGATAGGAAAAAATCGCAACCATCGGTCGTGTCTTTCTGGACGACGTCTTGGAAGTTGCACCGATAAAACCTTTCGTACTCATGAACTTCAACAGCAACACGCAGTGGTTCAGAGAGGAGACAATAGAGTGAAGAGATTTTAAGTCCGCTGGTATCATAATGGGCCTTCTAAAGGCCTTCTATCTAATCAATCTACATAGCTTGAATTTAGCTCTGTTCCAGGTTTCTGCAATACTTTTTTCTCTAGAACTCATGTTTTATTCAGCCGAAATGTAGGCAACGTTTTATAATCTTTATATATTTGTGTATAATTTTCGTGGAAATTTGTGAAGTTATGTAAGGTACTGCTTAAAATCGATCTGAAGTATAGCACACGAACTTTTCTTCCCAAGAAGCCGCTTATTTGCTGGAACCACCGATATCGGTCGACTATAAAATATAGCTGCCAAACAAACTGACCGATCCAAATCAATATGTAGAAGTTTTTATACCAGTTTTTAAAGGTATTATAGATTTGGTGCAGCCGAAGTTAATATATTTTCTTGTTTTTGCGAAATTTTGACAAACTGAAACTGATTTTATAGGCATTAAAGCATTTTTATTTTGATTAAAACTATTATTTTTTTTAACTGTCGATAGAAATATTCAAAAAATATAAATTTAACTATAAGATATTAACTATTAAGATATTAAATCTTAATAAATAAATAATAATATTTAATAAAACTCCCCGCGCCGTTTTTCGCATTCGAAATCAACTAAGTATGCCTTTTAAGCATCCAACTCAATTTAATTTAAATAAAACTCTCTTCACTCCGAGCGCATCACTCATAGATGCAACTTTATCTTGAGCATTTTAATAGGTGCATAAAATCAGAGTTTGTAACTTTTATGCCGAAATGAAATTGTGCACCATTAAAAGTTTTACGGCATAGCTTTGGCTGCATTCAAGCTTTACTTTTATCTTTTTTTAAGGAGTTTTATCTTTGTCTTTACGTTATATTTCACCTTTCCGCTCGGCAAGAGTATGAAATGTATTAAGGCAATAAGGCGGACCGGCACAGCCGAGCCAACCCAGCCAAACGAGCCATCAATCAGCGACACACGAAGCCAGAACTCACCTCAGTGGCGTTGCAAGGTGTTGCCTGCTTTTAGGGGCAACAAAACTGCAATGCCAGCGCCACATGCCAGTTGCTGCCACTGCTGCATACAAGCAAGCACGTTGTTGCAACAGGCGTATGCCTGCACACGCGTTGACACTGTTTGAGTATTTTGTAACGGTTGTTTTACACTGCAGCGAAATTAGCACAATACTCGAGCAAATGTATGCTTTTAGCATGCGCTGGCTCATTTTTATTCCATTTAATTAGAATTCATTGAAGATTAAGCCAAAGCTGCTGCTGACTGGCGGCTCTCTGCATCGCGCCTTCGCTTTCTCTCTGTTTGTGTGTGTGTGTGTGCGAAATGCTAATGGGGGGGAAAATTAAATTTTCCACAGCCACTTTTGTCGTAATTCTGCGGTTTCCGGCGGTTCAAGGCTGTGTTGCCGCTGTCGCAGGCAGGCAGTCAAATGCGCGTGTTCAAGTAGAAAGCTGTGAAAGTTGGCAGCCCAAAAGTTGCGCTGGTACTACAACAATACTGCGCGTCAACATCAAAGCAAATGGATGAAATCAATGCGATTTAATTGAAAAAGTTTGTCCTATTGGCACTCATTGTGCGGCGCACTCGCTGCTGAACTTTGTATTTGTACAGCTTGATGGGCGATTGTAAGTGCCCTAAATCGGCAAGTTTTCTAAGTCAACAATTGCCGTTGAAGGCGCAGTCGTTTCACACACACACACAGTCACAAACACTAGCAGCCATTTTAATTGTACAAAAGTTTAAACTTTCTTCATACATTTTATATTTTTTGTATGTGTGTGTATGTATATATTTAGAATTTTTAATATTTTTCTTTGAATCACACCCCCGTCGGCTTTCCTCAACTCGTCGCTTGTATTGTTTTTCGCCTCACTTCAAATATATAGATATGTGATAACCGAACTTCTTCAGTCAGATCTCCATAAGATAATCGTCTCGCCACAACATCTCTCCGCCGATCACATTAAAGTGTTCCTCTACCAAATATTGCGCGGTCTGAAGTATCTGCATTCGGCGCGCATACTCCATCGTGACATCAAGCCCGGCAATCTGCTGGTCAATTCGAATTGTGTGCTGAAAATATGCGATTTCGGTTTGGCGCGCGTCGAGGAGCCCGATCAGGCCAAACATATGACACAAGAGGTCGTCACACAATATTATCGTGCACCGGAAATTTTAATGGGTGCACGCCATTACTCGTCGGCGGTGGATGTTTGGTCGGTAGGTTGCATTTTCGGTGAACTGCTCGGTCGTCGCATTCTCTTTCAGGCACAGAATCCCGTACAACAGCTGGAGCTGATCACCGAGCTGTTGGGCACACCATCCATGGAGGATATGCGTCACGCCTGCGATGGCGCCCGCTCACATATGCTGCGTCGCGCACCCAAGCTGCCATCATTTTCGGCGTTGTACACGCTCAGTTCGCATGCGACGCACGAGGCGGTGCATCTGCTGTGTCAAATGCTTGTCTTCGATCCGGTAAGTATTTATGTGCATTATACTATATGTCTCGCATTCTTCTTAACAATCTTTTGTATTCTTCTTGCAGGATAAGCGCATCACAGTGACGGATGCTCTGGCGCATCCCTACCTAGATGAGGGCCGTCTACGTTATCACTCGTGCATGTGCAAATGCTGTTTCACTACCTCGGCCGGTATGCGTCAATACACGCCCGATTTTGAGCCATCAGCTGGTCAGCCATTCGATGATCTGTGGGAGCGTAAATTGACATCGGTGCAGCAAGTTAAAGGTAACGTTGAATTTAATGCAGTGCGCAGTTGTCATTCAAAAGGAATAGAGTAAAAGGATTCGAAAGCAGTTTGTTGGTGTTTGAAGTTGAAAAAAATACTGCCTAAATGTAGGCAATGCTTTTAAGAGAAATTTTTTATATAATACAAACAATTTTACAAACGTTTGGCGACGTCGGATACCCTATAAAGTATATGCATAAATGATCAGTGTTACGAGCTGAGTCTACAAGACTTCCAATTTTTATGTTCTTCTAATAAATCGTTCAGATCGGACGTTTATGGCATGTACATACATAGGTATCATGCAAAGCGTACAATGTAAAGCTTAAAGTCAAGATAAAAATTTTCGCCATCTCTTTTCCTTATATAAATGATAAGTAACGATAATTCTTAGATGGTTATACTCGTATTACAACTAGTCGCTGTATTTAATATCGTTTGAAATTATTGTACGTCATATTCTTTCAATAAAGCTAGAAATTTGTCGGAACCGCCGATTTAGGCGAATATCACTTAATTTTTTTTTTTAAACTAACGATCGATAAATGCTTGATATTTCATATTTGACAAGATATATTCACGAAATTTGGTTATATTTATATTTAGAAATTGTTCAGATCGGTTAACTATAGCATATAGCTTCCATACAAACGGAACACATAGTTACTAACAGAAATGATACCTGTGAAGGGTATTTATTGAAAACCTAATTTTTTACTTAATTTAATTTTATTTTATTTTGTACTTATATGATTTTTTTTTATTTTATTTCATTATATTTTTTTTTATTTTTATATCCTTATTACCATTTTTTTATAATTATGATTTTATTTTATTATATTTTGTTTTTATTAATTTTCGCTTTATTCATTTTAATTTTTTTATTTCATAATTTTTATTGCAATTTCAATTTTTTTCGATAATATGATATACGTTTTTTAAATGTAATTTTATTTTATTTTTTTTTTTTTTTTTTTTTTTTTTTTTTTTTTATTTTTTTTTTTTTTTATTTTTTTATTATTGTTTAATTTTTTTTATTACTATAATATTTTTCTAAGCATACATTGTATTCCTTATTAACCTCACGCTTATGTCTATTCCAGAGGAAATGCACAAATTCATAGCGGAACAACTGCAAACGGGACGCGTGCCACTTTGTATAAATCCGCAAAGTGCGGCCTTCAAAAGTTTTGCTAGGTAAGTGAATTTCCGCGCCATAATTTTGCAACTAACAGAAATATAGAAAAAATAACCTCCAGTTGAAATTATATAAATTTAACAAGCAAAACCTTAACAATCCTTTTTGGTATTTACTTTAACACTCACATTGCTTTGCAACTTTTTTGGTTTTTGCTGAACGATTTGGTGTAACAATATTTTTCGAATTTCACATATTTTTTTATAGAATTTTATTTTGAAAACTGCAATATTTTATACATTTAAACTAAAACTTTTTTACAAAATATTTTTTTAGTTGTATGTCGAAAATTGTTTATTTTTTTTCATTATTATTTATGATTTTTATTTCAAATTTCTTTTTATTAATTTTTTATGATTTCATTTTTCATTTGTACACATTTTTTTAATATGATTTTTATTTTTATTTAGCCATGCATACACTCGTAAGTTGGATTTTTGGTTTATTTTTTGATTTGATTTTCTGAAATTTCGGAAAAAAAATTATATTATTTATTTTTTATTTCTTTATTTTTTACTTTTTAACTTTTTTCACATTTTAGAATATTTTTTTGTTAGAAGCTTCCAGTTTTGTTTTATTTTTGACATTTTTACTTTTTTTTACATGTTTTAAACTCAAACTTTAACATTTTAACCATTTTATTATATTTTTTGAATTTTTACATTTTATTGTTTTATATTTTTTTAACTTTTCCTAATTTTGGAAAATTTTTTGTTAAAAAGTTTTTAATTTTTTATTTTATTTTTTTACATTTTTGTTGTTTTTTAAATTTTTGTAAACTTATTCATATTTTGAAACATTTTTTCTTCACATTTTAACAGTTTTATTCTATTTTTTGAATTTTTACATTTTTATTGTTTCATATTTATAACTTTTTTACATTTTGGAAAATTTCGTATTTAAAATTCTTTCGTTTTTTTATTTTAATTTTTACATTTTTGCAACTTTTTTTTTAATTTTTGTAAATTTTTTAAAATTTTTTTTTGTAAACTCTTTCATATTTTGAAACACATTTTTGCATTTAAAATTGTTTAGTTTTTTGCATTTGTTTTATTTTTTTTTTACTATTTTTCATGTTTTTAAACTCTTTAACTTTTTCACATTTTGAAACATTTTTATTTTACATTATTTAGATAAAAAAAATATTTTTTTTTTATTATTTTATTTAAATTTTTTAAATTGTTTTTTATAAATTCTTTTGATTTTTGTATTTTTTTATTTTTCGTATTTTTTTTTAATTTTTATTTTTTTTTTTTTTTTTTTTATTTTTTTTTTTTTTATTTTTTTTTTATTTTTTTTTAATTTTTATTTTTTTTAATATATTTAAATTAATTTTTAATTAATTTTTTTTTTTTTACCATTTTTACTGCTTTCCACTGTTACATACATATATTATTTTTTAATTTCTCATTTTTTTACATCTTTTTGGCTCTCTCATTACTCACTTTGTGCCATTTTTTCACTGCACTATTAACACACGAGTTTCATTATTACAATTTTGCCATTTATTTTTACTTTTAATTACTAAAATCTACTATTTCATTCCTTCGTAACCTTCATTAAAATTTCGTGCGCATTTTTGGTGTAGCCACTTACCTTGTGATCTTTAGTCGAAATTTCTGCTCAAAATTCTTCATGCATTCTCTGCTCACACTCCATATCCGTTACAACTTTGTTCCACTTTCTTCCTTTACACTGTGTCCTTTGTGTGTGTTGTCTCTCACAGAGTCGCAGCTCATTTGATTTCATTTTTAACAACTCTGCCACTGCCACTGTCACTGCCACTACTACAACAACAACCACAGCAATCCATTCACCAAACCGAAATGATTTTACCTTTTTTGCAACCGATTTGTTATTTAATCATGCTTTCAAACGAATTCATTCATAGTAAATTAATTCTTTAATTAATAAAAGTTTTATTAAAAATAAATTTATTGAATTTAATTACATTTGCGTTAAGCCAATGAGAATGAGATAATCTACTACTACTACTACTGCTACTGCTACTACCACTACTGCAACCACTGCTGCTGTTGCTGCTGTTAGAGACGCTGTTCGGTGCAGCAGATGCCGTTATACAGTTACATATACAGTTGCAGCTGCAAATAGCGAGCGAGAGAGACAGAGAGAAGTTAAATCGAAAACCGCAAATCGTAGAATGAATTAAAAATCCACAACAACAACAACAAAAATAAAAATAAAAGTCATATAGTGAAAACCACAGCCAACAAAAGCAAAAACAATTGTTAAAACAAAAACGAAAAAGAAAAACAACAAAAAAGCTTGCCAATAGCAAACAAATACAATATATATATGTATATATACAGTTATATGTATAGTGTATTTAGCGCATATTTAAAATGTACTCCTCCCACATGCATTACATTACAGTTAACTTTGAGCGCTATAGAGATAGCAATCGCACGCAATCACGCACAACTCAGCTCAATGCACTCAGCCGTAAAGTATGCAACGCCGCGTGTCATGCATGAAGTCAATGCGAAAACGATAAGCCATTTCGCCACATAGCTAGCCGTGCTTGTGCCGTACACCGTGCGTGCATTGATTGCGGCGAAAATTCGTCAAAAATATTTAACTTTTAAGTTACAAAAACAAAAAAAAATCGCAGTAAAAAAATAAGATAATAATGTCAATGAACTAGACGCGTTCTAACACCTAAAATACATACATATGCAAATGAGTGTGTTTGTTTGTGTACATATACATATATATATATACATAAATGTGTATTCGATTGCTGTGTGCACACATACAACTAAACCATTTTTAACTACAATACATAGATACGTTGAGCAAGTTAGGAAATTGCGGAAAGAGCGCAACAAGCGAAATCCCATCGGCATAACGCTCATGCAACAGCTGGAGATCGATCGACGTCAACAACAGCAACTTGATCTTGATGCGGCGCTTAAGTCCATTATGTATACGCCGTCATCGTTAGCGGACTCACCACCACCCATTGCGAGCAATGCAAGCACACCGTCCTGCATCAAATTGCCCAGCTTCAGTTCATTCGACTATAGTACACCGCCAACGCATAAGAAGCCCGTGTCTCCGCTGATGGACTCATTCGATTTCACGCTAAATCTGACCTTGTGCTGGCAGAGCGAAGATGAAGGAACGGATTCTGCCGATGAGTCCACGGGTAGTGGCTCGTGATTGCCAATCGGTTGTGTGTGTGTGCGTGTTTGTGCGTTTTAATGACATTTATGCCATTGCAACATCTTGAATGACAACACAGCGCGTCTAGTGCAACTATGAACTCGTCGAGCACAACAACAACATTTTTATTTACATTGTATTGTTTGAAGCGGCGTTGCAGCTCAGCAAATTAGCAACAACAAGAAATTTATTCAACCACTATCTGTCTGCATACAACAAATGAAATCTCTGAATTAGGTCTGTTTAATATTTAATTCGTATTTGATTTCTTTTCACTACTTTTTTTGTTACTTTATTTTATATGTTTGCCATTATTTAGCAACCACTTAAGCTATCATGACCTTTCTTAACCTGTTAGACAGTGTAATTTGCAACATACTGCTGTTACTGATACAGCATTGCATATATGATATGTATGTATATGTAGGTATTCTGTATATATGTATTATATTTGGTATAGTGTGTGTGTTTGTGTGTGCGTAGGTGCTGTTTCGGAAAATGTGGTACGTTTTTTAGGTTGTGAGTTACCTTCAGAAAAATACAGAAAATATAAATACGACTTAGCACTAGTAAACGAATTTTTTTAATTTTTTTTTTATTTTTTTTTATTTTTTTAATTTTTTTTTATTTTTTTTTTTTAATTTTTTTTTTAATATTATTGCGATTAACCAACCTTTAGGTACGTATGTACATTCGAGTGTCCGTTATTTGCCTTCTTGATTTTTTTTTTGCAAATGCGCATTATCCCATGTAACCGATCACATTTTGTGCAATTTGAAGGCTGCCTAAGTCATGTTTCTTTTCCCATGTAAATTACTTGATTTTTTACAACCTACAACTTTGGAAAAATAATTTACTATTACAAAATCTTCCGCTCTACAAAAAAAGGTCTTAATTGTTTTTTCCTTAAACAGAGCCATTTAAAAGTTATACGCACTTCAAGTTGTACACCAAATACCAGAGCCTTCATACAAGTGAATTGTAAATTATGTGTTGCTCATACGCCATGGTGTACTCGTACTGCTTGAATACAACACATCTGATACCTACTTTTAAGCGCTTATGACTGTTCAAGGAATATTTCTATGGGCAACCGAGTTTTTGTTGAGCGCTAAATTTTTTATTAAATATCCCGTTTTCAAACGGACGCTCTTAATGTACATATATATATATGTGTAGATATATTAAAACAATTATTTTAATGCTAGGTTAATATTCAGTTAGTGAAGTTAGGTTGTATAAAGTTTATAAATGGTTGTAGTAAGAAATTTGGAAAAGCGGCAGAAATATTTAATTTAAAATTTATTTATATCGTCACTTAAAATACAAAAACAACGTATCATAAAAAAAAATCGAAAATCGCTGTCGGATATAATAACCAATATATAACCATTTTATAACCAAAACTCAAATTTTGTTTCAATATGAGTGTTTGATAACCTATATATAACCATTTTATAACCAAAACTCAAATAATGTTTCAATATGAGTGGTTTCTATGTATTATAACATTTTTCCTTCGCCTGTAATCTTATGAAAAATTATGTTATGTTATTTTGCATTTAAGGTCACGATATGTAGATTGTAACATTTTCTTGGGCAATAATATGTGTCAAATGCGGTGAAGATATCTTCTCAAACAAAAAAGTTTTACATACAAGAGCTTGATGTTAATCGATCAGTTTGTATGGCAGCTACCTCGTCTATAGTGTTTCGAAATCGGTGATTGCAACAAATGAGCAGCTTTTTTGTTGAAAAGCGCTAGAGAAACATTTCAGATCAATATCTCCAAAACTGTGTATATACAGACAGACGGACATTGCTAAATACACTCAGCTAGTCACGCTGATCATTTCTATACATACTGTAGTAGTAATTTTGGTGTCACATAGCATGGGTGTTTCAACTGTATAAATCTGTCTAATCATAAATTTTGTAATGCTTTGTCATAAAATCAATATGAAATCAAAAGCATAGATATTTTGCCAGAAGCCAGAAGCCTTTTACTGAGACATATGTATTTTCATTCTCATCTGGTACTACGGCCACTCTGAAGCAAAGATCATCAGAATAAAGATATTAGAAATTACTTACAATAACAGCCTTGTTTTGGTAATCGGTATTTAGTTAGTTTTTTGGGTTTCAAGGTTAAAGCGATTAAGCTCAATTTTCAGCAAACAGTCCTATAGAAAAAAATTTTAATACAAAGTTGCAGGTAATGAAACGATCTAAAACTTTTCTTTTAACACCTTTCTCAAATAACCTCAAAATTTATGTGAAAATTTAAAATTTCAAATTTTTTGGGTGTTATTTGGTATTATAGAAATCAGAACTGGTTGCAAATTAAATATCAAAAAAGTTATAAAAGACCTCACACCTCTAATATATTCATAGAAACACCAGAAAGATTCAAATATTTCCTTAGAAAATGTCTGTGGGTCCTTTATTCCAGGCATAACTCAACAATAAAAATATGATTATAATATTCGAAGTCGACTCAAAAATATGAAATTGTCACAGCTAAGGATTAGTTCAAGAGTTTTAAGTACCACAATGAACCGGCGATCTAAAATGTCCAAGAGAGATCTCCTCTTAACCTCGAGGATAGGGCACAATAGACCCTAGGTCGCAGTGCCATCCTCACTTAGCTATCTAGCTAACATCGAGGATCGAACTCCTAACCTAATCTAATTTAAAATCTAGTTATTCTGTATATTTAGCAGTAGATGTATGTATGTATTTGTATGTGTGTGTATATAGATAGTATATAGTTTTAGCGCTACCAAAAATGTGAATAAATTTTATTTTAGTAACTTTTCTTAAGTTATTTCACTCCCTTTTAGTTTATGATATTTGTGTACATATGTAATTGGGAGCTAGGTTATATAAATGCTAGAAACAACAGCAAATAGTGAACAAAAAATTAGGCATAATATTACTTGCATACATATTTACATAATTAACCACTTACCCATTATATACATAACTCTATGTAAATGCCTCTTTATACCAAAGTTAGACCCGGTCACTTAGGTCTAATGGAAGATACATTCATACAACTCCTACAAACACCCAATCACACCAACGTTATTAACTAAATCCAACAACCTAACCAAATAGTACCGTTATCGCCTGCTACATACACATACTCATACATATCAAATATATATGCTTGTTGCGTCGCGCTCTGATGTGGTGTACTTTCAAAATTTAACGCAAACATGTGTGTGTAACGTCTAACAACAACAAAAACAACAACAATCATTCGTCAATTAACGTAATGCTACTAAATTGTACAACAACAATACACCTTATTACTAACTACTGTAAACTATGGCTGCCGGCGAGCTGGCGCCAAATGGGTGTGTCCGTCCAACAAATTGTGTCGTGGCGAACGCGTTTTGTGCAGTTGTATGTATGTATAGTTGTGAATATGATCTGCCACACGCCGCGAGAACATAGGCTATAGAATGCAGCAGTGATTATTAGTAGTTATTACATTATCTCCTTCTTAGCCCTTAACCAAAATCCAAACTAAACTCAACTAACCGAAACTAAACTAAACTAAATTGCAGCTTTATTCGTACTTATTTATATTTGTTTTTTATATTTTTCATCATTGGTAGTTGTTTAGCGAAAGCTAGTCATCTCTCGCCATCATTTAGTTTGTTATGATTTCACTGATTTTGTAGTTATTATTTAACATAGTTCACACTTTTGTATGTATGTATGTGTATTTCCGTAGTTTTAGTTATTTAAATTGTACTTACACTAACACGCTACACAATACTAACACACTTATTGAGACACTTACGTTTATTTACTATAAAAATTTTGTATTTTTATAAAATTGCAAAAGTGTTTTCCCAACACACACACAACTGGAGTTTCAATACTGATTATTTAACACAGCTAATCATTTAAGTTAAGTTCGACGTCCTTAAAGTGCTACACTACTCTAGCGTTGAAAATAGCTAATTAAAAGTCTTAAAATACCAGTTACTTAGCCATCATTTTTTTGGTATTATTTAAGAAGCTCACAATTTGCTATTTTTCGGTAAATGTGTAAGGCAAAAAGCAGCATATTTTTTTGAAAGTTTATTGTAAATATAATATACTTGTATATATGTATAAATTTATATTCGAAGTATAAACTTGTAAAATATGTTACTCCCTTAAATTTTGTAATAAACTATACAAGGTGATGCATTTCGAGGTGCTTAAAGAAAAAACACGCAAACTTCAAATTTAATGTGGAATGTTTATTATCATTCGAGAGAATTATATGTATTTTTTTAAGATTATTTCTTCAAATCTCAAATGGTCCATCCGTTCAATCCAATTTTCGATGACTGACACGCGTGATATTTTGCTCCAAGATCTGAATCGAAGCGGGATTGTCCGCATAGACTTTAGACTTAACAATCCACACAGGAAAATGTCTAACGATGTGAAATCATACGAAATTGTTTTTTCACCGAAGTGTTCTCTTAATAAAACCATTGATTTATTCGATGTGTGGGAAGTATCGCCATCTTATTGAAACCAAATGTCGCTGAGATCACGATCACGTTCAAATAATCGGCTATCATGGCGCGATAACGGTAGCCTTTGACGGTTACGTTTTCGCTGGTTCGACTCGACTCTGCACGATCTGGCTATTCGGTCTAATATTCGACCTACTGTTATCGCGCCATAGTAACCGATTATTTGATCGTGATCGTGATCGTGATCTCAGCGACCTCCAATAATGAATGCTGGGTCTAAAGATGGGCGATAGTGTTGCGTTGTCAAGCGTAAGTCCTCCATGATAAAATACCAAACAATACTGAACAAAAATAACATGACAGCTTGACACGGCTCACGCGTGATATGTCAAAACAAAGTCTATTGAAATAAGTAGCTCTACTTGGATCACCCGTAAAAGTAAATTTATTCAATATAATCTATCCTCGAATACCATTCAAACGTAAATGGCTTTAATATCTCTTCATGCAATAAACAATGAAATCTGTAGTACTAACAGAACAGTTACCCGCTAACTTTGAGCCGGAGAACGTCTCAGCTGATTATCAATCGTGAGTTTGCCTTTGAAATGAATTCCTTTCACTGTCTAACGCTGATAAGACGAAAAAAATTTTAAAATAGAAAATGTTTCAGTTGTATATATTTTTATACCCTGTTCAGGAAGTTTATAACGCACAGAAGTCGTAAATTCTATAAAATAAATATACTATAAATGATCAGATGACAAACTGCGTCGATTTAGCCATGTTTTTCTGTCTGTATATGTACATATATGGGAACTAGTCGCCGTTTGTGACCAAAACGCTGCTCGTTTGTTGACACAGCCGATATCAGACAACTATAGATCGGACCACTATAGTATACTGCCATACAACTAACTGATAAAAATCTGAATAAAGATCTTGTTATACCCTTTTATGCTATACAAAATGCACTTGTGAAAGATATTTTAGCTTCAATACAGCTGAAGTTAAATTTTTTTCTTAATGTGAAAAGTCTTTTTATAAAATTGATTAATTCAATATACACTGCGCGACATCAGGTTGCACACCTTCATCAGACTAATTGATTTTTTTTTTTGTTCCTTTTAGTCGAAAATAGTGCTTTATTTTTGCGTCATCAGGCTCGCACATGTGCTATAACTATAATTTATGTTATCTTCGGAGTTTGAGTGCGTATTGACACCAATTGTTTTAATTAAAAAATTGCCAGAAGTCGAAAAGTTGTATAAAATTTCTTTAAAAATAAGTCGGAGTTCATTCGGAATAATAACAGCGATAACAATAGAGTGATTTGCGATGTTAACAAGACAATAATTTTGAGAAAAGCATCCAACTCTCATCAATTGACCGCATAGATCCAAGAAAATGCTATCTACTGTTCAAAGGTAATAAGGAATGCTCCATATTTGAAACTATTGCAACTAAAGTAAAACACGATACGATTAAGCGCCGATTCACACTATCCAGGTGATTAAGCATGGAATTGAAGCGTTGATTTAATGCAGTGGGACATTACTCACCTGACATCGATGTTTTCCATTGCATGTGGGATGTGGGGATGGTTGGTATTTAGAGGTATTAAAAATACTTGGTCATCAATTTCCTAAAAATTATAATGGAAAATTCTATGATTCGTTTCCCAATTGTATCTTTGAGATCATTCTCAACAAGAGGCGATCTACTCATTACTAAAATAATATGCAAATATTTAAATTAGTTAATACTGTGGGCAAAAAATAGTGAGACTTTTTAATTTAAATTTAGCGCGAAAGCCCATTAGTCGGAACAATTTGTTTTTCTAGATTGGTATGACTGTCAATGACATCTGTGCCAAATGTCACATCAAAATAATTATTCCTGTTAAGTATACGCTTGTCTTGCTGAAGTACACAAAGTGCATACGGCGATTTTTACGTTGAGTGAAATTACTCAACAAAGAAGTTCCATTAAATTTTGATGAAATCATTTTGAAAGGTTATTTGGGTTGGTATGCTTTGGTTCCAAAAACACGCGATTTTTTCGAAAAACAGCGTCGCATTAACGTCTATAAAACAATGCTTTCCGACTACCAGGATGTCATGAAACGTATTATTACTGGTGACGAGACTTGGATCTATGCTAACGACCCGGAAACAGCCGATCAATTGGACGAATATCGTGGCAAAGGTTAACCGAAGCCGAAAAATTCAGATCAAAAATCCAGATTAAGTTTTTTTTCGAATATCGAGGTGTGGTTAAGTGTTATGCCTCGTTTGCGCGAAGCTATTCGTGAAAAGAGGTCGGCACCGTCGTATTCTCGATTGATTCATAGCGCGTTTTTCGGCAAATTTTCAACCAATATCGTGCCAAAACCAACGTATTCGTCTGATTTAGCTCCGTGTGAATTCTGGCTGTTCAGAAAACTCCGGTCGCTGCTGGTAAACCGTTTTGAGTCAATTGAAGACATTAAACGTGAATCGCTATGCTCATTAAAAGCTATTCCGAAAATTAAATTTAACAACTGTTTCGAGGATTGGAAAAAAAAAACGTTGGCACAAGTGTATTGGAGCCAAGGGGATTACTTTGAGAGGGACGATAAGAACGAGAGGTATAAAGAATGAATTAAGACTTTTAAAATTATAAACAAAGTCTTACTATTTTTTGCCCGCATTGGTATATTTAAAAAAAATGTGCTGCACTTAAAATATTAAAGAATGTAAAAAAATTTATATGTGCTAACCTGATGACTTAATTTAAATTGTTAATTTTTTTTATTGACTTCCAAAGAAAATTATAAAAAATTGGAAAAATAACTTAGAAAACTAATGGTGGTTTTATTTAGTAGAATTTTAGCTTTGCCAGAAATTGATCAAAACTATTTAAACCTGAAGTGTGCTAAACGGATGAAGCGCAGTGTATTCTAATCTGTCTAATGTTTAGGCGCTAATTTCATTTAAACGTGACGTTTGCTATTATTTCAAGAGTTTTTATAAGCAGACATATAAATATATGAAATACATATTTTTAATGATTGTTGTGAGAATCAGTGTGAAAATATTTAAAAAAGCAAAACTAGGAAAATACATATTTTTTCCTATAAAATTAGAATTGTATTACGAAGAGCGAACATCCCTTTATTATACAATAACTAAAAAATACTGAAAAAAATAATTAAAATTTCTACGACGTATGTAGATAGAACACAAACTCATAAAAATTCTTAAAGGAACAATTTATATTAATACGATTTTTTTTAAACAGTTCCACACCACATTTTAAAAACATAACAAATTATGGTTTGAAATATTTCCGTTTCCGTTATAACGTAGAAATTCTATACTCAGCAATATTTTTTATTTATTGTTTTTGTTGAATTTGTTTTTTTATACATATGTATGTATTAGTAGCAGATATGTTGTTATTGTATTAGTTGCTTTAATTTTGTGTCTGTTTTTTATTTGTTAAGTTTCGCTTATGTTTTATATATTTTTCGTATATTTTTTTGTTAAACAAAAATTGTATTGTACTACATAAAATAGCTGGAGTGTTTGCTTATAATTTGTTTTTCCATTTCTCAATTTCCCTTTTGCAGTTCAACTGTAGCGCATCCTTCCGAATTGCCGCCATCGCCGCACCAATGGGAATGACGGCAAAATGAGGCCATAGCCGCCTAAAAGTAGATACTAATTAACTACAAATAATAAATACAACAAAAACAACAACAACAAAACAGCCAACAATACCACCCATCTTAACCAAATTCTTTTCATTTAAATTTAATTAATGTAAACACAAAAGCAACAACAAAAGCTGCGAAAATTAAGGATAGCCAATATGAGCAGGAGGCTGGCAGCAGCGGATGCAGCTGGAATAACCGAAACGCAGTAAGATCGATTAGAGCGAGATATGCAGCAGCAGCAGCGACAGAGAACCAGAGAGTGACAGCGACAAATATAATTATAATTATAATAAAATAATGTTAATAGACTCGTAATATTTAAGGATAAAGCAACGATTTTAATTTTTAAGTTGAATGTGCGCCAGCATACGAAGAATATGCAACTAAGAGGGATGCCACACTTTCGAGAAAGTGCAACAAAGCAGGAAAACACAAGCGAGGCGCGGAGAGGCGGAAAAAGAACTGCGCACGATACTGACTATTAGGAATATAAATGTAAATTAAATGGAATGTCTAAGGGGCAACATGATAAATAAGAAGAAGAACAACAAGTTATAGGGGAAAATAAATATGATAAATTAGAAGCAGAAGTGAATGGCGAGGAGAAACACACTAATCATTCCATCACCACCGAGCAAACACAAAACAAAGCAAACACAATGCGAGCGGGCAACAAGATTCCTGCACGTAACAGACGATGTGAGGCGAGTAACGGGACAAGACGAGTGAACCGAACGTTTAGAGCAACACTAGTCGTCAAAGAGGGAAGCGGGATTGATAGAAAACTAATATTAAATGTAGCAACAACATTTGCAGCGAACAACAGAGCAGCATGAAAAGCGCTGCCGAAGATACTGGAAGCACGAAGGAGCTGCTTGCAGTTAAAAGGTGGCAATACGGTGTGTCAGCACACTTGTGCGGCCAGAAAATGCAGTCAGGGCGACTGCACAACTTAGATGCAACGTCGAAGAAAAGCGCGGACAAATATAAGGGAGATAAAGGCAACACTTGCGCTCCTGCGGTCTGCGCGAGCCACGCACGAATCGAAGCAGTTAAAAGAGGTTGCAGAATATGAAAAAGAAAGAAGAAGAATATAAAAAAGCGAATTGCATAATTCAAAGCTGATAAGTTTACAAAAGTGTTAAATTGTAAAAATTAAATATGTGTGTACAAGTAGAAGATTACAGAGAGAAAGAGAGAAAGACAGTGTAAAATGCAGTAAATCTACAAACATGTGTGTGAAATGTAGCAAGAAAAAAGCAAAAAAAAAACTCTTTAAAGCAACTTAACAAAAAGTATTCACACCAACACGCATACACATACATACATACCTAGAAGTGGTCGCAGAGGGACCAAAGCTGCAATTAATAATACAAATATAAAAATGGTGTAAGCAACAATAACAAATATTCGTATATACATAACTGCATGTATAGAGCAAGAGTGACGACGAAGCAAGCAAAAAATTAAATATAAAAAATTTCAAACAAATTAAAGCAAGAAAAGCAAGAAATATTTCTCAATGTCCGTAACGAAAAGTAGTGTATGTATGTATTATTATGTACCAGCAATTATTATTATATAAACTATTACATATTTAACAATGTAACGACTACAATTACACTTACGATTATGCATATTAAATAGTAATTATAATTAATGAACGTAATTAATTAATTAATGTAATTTGTTTGCCAAATTTACCTCAAAACAAAAAAGTAAAACACTTTTTTTAAATACTATACATAAAATAAATAAAAACAATAAATAAATAATGTAAAGCATAAACACAAAAACACACGCATACAAATACATCTATATATATATATATTTGCGTATGCAGTGTGGCACACACACAAGCATGCACTTTCAGTAATTTTTTGGCGCGATTTAGGATACGCCAAGGCGGTACATGCGGCTTAAGACACAATTGCAATAGAATTTGAAAAGGCATCGGCTTAGAATTGCTTATAGATATATGTGTGTAGTGTATTTTTGTCAAAACATGCGTTTGTTTTGCGCTATGTTGCAGCGATGTGCTTGTTAGCGGTGTAGTAGGTCGGCTTAAATCAAGTTTAAGTCAAACGAACAGCGCGAAAAGTAATAAAAAATCATAAAAGTGTGTGTTTGTAAACTTGTAGCAGCAGAAAATAATTAAAAAATTGTGCAAAACTTGTAAGCAATTATTTTGGTTTCAAATACTAAAAAAATATAAAGTTATTTCATAAAATTTATGGCAAACGCTTAATTTACTGCAACTAAACACAAAAATATTGAAAGGTTTTAGACTTAAAAGCAATTATTTTGGTTTATGATTCTTAAAAAAGTATAAATTTATGGCAAATGCTTAATTTAATTTAAAATATTAAAAACAATTAAACGTAAAAGCAAAAATTTACTTTAGCAGTTATTATTGACAATCGGTTATTTTTTTTTTGCGAGTTTTCAAAAATATTTTCTTTGGCATTCAATATTAATTTTTTAAGCGAATAATGTCACTGATTTTTGTGGTGTTTAACTGTTAATTTTTTTTACGAAAATGATGTCACTGATTTTACAATATAAAAATGTAAGAATAAAAGCAAAATTTACTTGGAAAAGACATCATTGACAACGTAACGGTTTTTTTCAAATTTTCGAAATACTTTTTGGTCATCAATATTAATTTTTAATAAAATGTTGTTACTGATTTTAAAATATGCAAAATTTAAAAATTAAAGCAAACATTTACTTGAAAAAGTCATAACTGACAACGTAACGGTTTTTTTTCAAAATATCATGTTTGGTGTTCAATATTAAATTTTTTTGTTTTGAGTAAACAATGTAACTCATTTTACAAGCAAAATTTTTTATAAACTTATATAATGAATAATTACTTTATATACATTTTTGTGTAAAGAAATTAGTCCAATATATGTTTTGAATTATTAAATTTTATAAATTTAAAAAATGTTTGGTTATTGTGTGCTAAAATAATTTTCAAGCGCGTTAACTGCCGACAAATATTTCAAATACACATGCTTAAAAGTAATATTTTGTGATTTTGTTTAAACATTTTTTTATTAAAAATGTATTTTCCACTTGTTCGTCAAAAATTTTTAATAAAATGTCTAGGTGACTAAAGTAAATCATACAAAATTTTGAGCATGCAATTCAAAAATAGTTACTGATATTTTTCACTAAAATTATTAAAACACAACTATACAAAAATAAAAAATTATTGAGAGCTTTTGTAAAAAAATAAATAGTTTAATTAAATTGTTTGCCGTTGTGAAATTTTATTTTTAAGATTTTAGAAAAAAAATTTATTATTATTTTTTTTTTTAATTCCGTAAATAGTTATAAATTTTTGGTAAATACTAGTAATACAATAATTATTACCAATATAATACAATAAATGTTGCAGAATGCTTCAGCTTTTGCCTGTGCTAAGTTAAAAAATTTAATAATTTTCACTTACAACATTTTTTTTAATTTTCCGTAAATAATTGTAAATTTTTACTAATTATCAGCACAAATTTTCAAATTTTTAAGCAAGTGTTGATCAAATAATACTTTTGGAATAAAATGTAAAATCAATTTTTATTAGTATTTTTTCTAATGTTTTTATTAAAATTCTAATAATACCAATGCAAATCGATTACTAAACACAAAAATTTATTTATTGCAAAATTTTCTAAAAAAGTTTGTCCAAAAAATTATATGTTACAAAATTTTGAAAAATAGCATTTTTCAAATATTCAAGCTTTTAAAAATTAATTTAATGCTATTTTGCACAACTCTTTTAAAGAATTTGAGTAACTAATATTAAACAGCTTAGTAACAGCTTAGTTCTTAACTGACTGACTTCGAAATTTCGAAATGCAGTTTTCGAACACAAGTCTGCGTTTGGTAGGTAACTTGACTTTTAAAAATTTATTATATGCTACTTTAAATAAAATAATTATAGATTGCAAAATACTCACACACACACATGTATAATAAAAAAATATTTTCACTTTATTATAATATATTGCAAAAATTAGATTATTTTCCAAGTTTTTTTTTAATTTTTTAATAGTTTTAAAACAGATTAATAGCTCTGTGGACATCAATACCAATGGTTTTATATAAAAAATCACAAAAATATAATTTTTTTCAAACTAAAACAACATAAAATTATAAAATTTAATTATTTCCAATTTTTTTTTAATAAAACACATTTATTTTCGTACACCAAAAAAAAAACATGTTTAATATAAAAAAAAAAATTTTATTTCTAAAAAAAATCACAATAATAATTTTTTGTTTTAATATAAAATCTCTTTAGACAACATAAAATTTTAAAATTTAAATAAAATTAAAAATATAATTATGAATAAATTATTTCGAATTTTTTTAGACAAAACTAATGCACATTAATTTTCATACACCAAAAAAACATGTTTAATATAAAAAAAATAATTTTTTCTCAAAAGTTTTACTATTTTCCTAAAATATACATCAGCTGCAATTCAACGGCAACACCGCCAACAAACCATTTATATTTATTTCATATATACATACATATGTAGCTGCAAAACTTCAACATTTTCCAACTGTAAATTATGCTGCCGAAAATTACTTACACACTCCTTTTTTCATAAACAAAAATTAAATTGTAAAATCTACACACACACATACATATGTACATAAACACATAACTATGTACAAGTTTATATACAATTATATGTTATTTGCACGTATGTAACCGCTATAAAAGTGTTTTATATGTAAATCACTAAAAGCAAGCGAAGGTTAAATAGTAAAATAGCATAAGTTGAAAATGCGAAAAATTTCAAGGGTGCACTGAACATACAAGTTATGTGAAACAATTGTAATTTTCGCTTGGTATTTGTAGCGTTTTAGCGGAAATCACACACACACACACACGTACTGCGCACCAAATGTTTTAAGCCAGAACTGTAAAATTTCAATGTGTGCTCATTGCTCACTACAAGACTATAGCTACAACAAAAGCAAACTACATGACATGTTAATCGTTATGCAGTTAGTAAAATGAAAATTTGTTCAAGGCGCCTGCGCAGAAGCCGCGCAGTTATTTCTTTATCGTTTTAGGATTTAATTTAAAATTAGCATAAGTTCTAGCTACACTGCTTACTAAATGTGCGTCTTTAATTGTAGTGACCTATGTATATACATATATAGTTACATATATACACACACATATATATTTTTGTATGAATTACTTACTTACTATAGCAAATAAGAAAACAAAATAAAATCATTAATTAATTTTTAATAATTAATTGATTACAATTTGAGCCTGTGGACTGATTTCAAATAATAATAAATGTTAATTTTACGCATTTTTTGTTTACTGTTACAATTTATTTGTAGCTTTTGTGGTTTATGCAATTTTTTTTTGTTATAATTATTTTTTATTTTTATTTTTTGTCTTTTGTTTCAACAATTTGCTTACACACATGACCTAGTTTTAAATTATTTAGACATTATTGCTAAAACAACAACAAAAAGTGTATGTTGCATTATCTCAAATCTTGCATAGACTTAAAGCTCTACTACAAAAAAAAGAAAAACGAAATTAAAAAAATGTAAAATGTATTTGTAAGCAAGAATTCTTTCAAACACTACCAATTTTCTTATAAACTATTATAATTGTATTTACGCTTTACCATTTACGATTTACGATTTTACCATGTACTATTGACTATTTGCTCTATTTGCTACTGCGCGAGCACATTCACTACCACATGCATATATTATGTATTGTAATAGCGGTTCTTACGCAATGTTAGCATTGTATTTTCTTTTTAGTAAACAATTTGTCTGTCGTTTTTAAGCTTAGAAATGTAGTGCAAAGTTTCATGATATTTAGCGTGACACAAAACAAAAACAAATGCAAAACAAAAATTATGAAATGTTTTTAAGCTGAAAAAAGTATTTCTCATAAGCATCACCATTATTGAAAAGAAAAACGTTCTTAATAAAAAAAATTCATGCTAATTTTTTACATATACGCAAAGGAAACTCTTGTGTTTTTGCTTTTGACACGCGATTTTGACACTCACATCGTTGTCTGGGGAGTGCGAGTGTGCCTAAGAGTATCTACAAGTATTTTCAATATTTTTCCACACAAACATACAAAACAGCACTGCAAAATTATTTACTAGATTTATTAGTACAAATTGTATGCACACTTGACTCAAGGTAAGCTAAATTTGCGAACAGAAAGAATGTAGAAGGCTTAAATAACTATATTAATGCGTCGATGCTATTGTAAAAAATAGAAAATAAATTAAAGCTACTGGTTTTCTTTTTGATAATTTCTTTCTTTAATTTCATTTATTTTTTTAAATATTTTTTTTATACTTTTTTCTATAAATATTTAAAAGAAAATGTTCATTTGTTGAATATATTATTTTTTTTTTAATATCTTTTTATAAGTTATTATTTATATTTTTTATAATATTATTAATTTATAAATTATTGTTTTTGTATGTATTTTTTCTAATCCTTTTTGAACAATTTTTTTAATTCTGTTTCAATTATTTTAATAGTACTTTATTAAATAATATTTGTCCCCAATTAATCTCTACTCTTTTTGGAATTTTTTCGCCATTATTTTACATATTTTTTATATTCTGCTTTATTGTTTTTATAATTTTTATATTCTGTTTTAAGGATTTTAATAATGTTTCTTTTTTCAATTTTTTTTTAATTTTTTTATTTTCATAATTTTTAGAAAAAATTTATTGAATATTATTATTTTCTTTCAATATTTTTTATACTTTTTTCTATTATTAAAAAATGCTTAATTTGTTGAATTATTATACATTTTTTTTTAATTTTTTGCCATTTTTTACATATTATTTATATTTAATTTTCATTGTTTTTATAATTTTTGTAATAACTTTTTATTTTTTTTTCTAATTTTTCGCCATTTTTTTACATATTATTTATATTTAATTTTCATTGTTTTTATAATTTTTGTAATAACTTTTTATTTTTTTTTCTAATTTTCTTAGTTCTATTTTAATGATTTAATAATTTTATTTTTTAACAAATTTTTTCTAATATTTTTTCCAATTTTTTTCTAATTTTAAAATTTTTTTTTGGAATTGCTTTTAATAATTAATTAAAATTTTTACCAAGAAATTAATATTTTTTTTTATTAAAAAATTATTTCAAAGTTTTTCCCACAATTTCCATTTAACAAATAATGTGTACATTATAAAAAATATATAATTTGTATTTACATGAAATAAGCTGATTCGCTTGACAATTAATTATTTGCATTGTAAGTTTGTATGTAGAAGAAAGTAAACAAAAAACAAAGCCATGGCATTGCACTGCGCCAGCAAGGCAACCACACAAGGACACACTGCCCACACCCAGTTAAAATTGTTACGTTTGCCCACAAGGCAGTCACGCAGCTCAACACACACTTACAGCACACACACATACATACAAACACACACAGGTGCTTATTTGCGCTGCCAAAAGCGCCAAAAACTAGCGAAAAGTGTGCGTTAAGCGGGCGGGGAGGCGGAGCGCGTTAGATTGCTTTATGCAGCGTACAATTTCTAGCATTAACTCATTATTATTTACTCTGTAGGCATATATGCATATACAGTTATATAACATGTATTTTAATTTGTATGTAATTTTGTATTTTTAAACACATGCACACGCATTCGCATACTTACAGTTAAATCCATAAATATTTTAATAACCCGCATATTCATTTGAATACCTAGAAATGTTATAAGTTAAGTTTTCATCACCCACATAGCCAATTGTATGTATGTATTTAAAGAAAAAACTAAATAAATAAATAATTAATTACTAGCTACTTAAATTAAGACTGAACTCAAATGGAAACGAACAGCTTCACGGCAAGCGTATAAAATGCATTGTAAATTTAATTAAGCAAATTAATTTTCTTTCTAAAATTAATACATATATTATAAGTATACATATATCACTCTTTGCTATTTCTATAAACATTTGCTTTGAAGATTCGTCACTAATTTGCCAAGAAAAAATAAAAATAAATTTATTTGCTAATAAAATCAAAATTTTTCATTCAACTTTTGATGAGGTCGCAGTCAAATTGCGCAAATGCATGCAAACTACAGTCATGTGCAAGTACGGAGGCGATTTTTTTTAACAAACTCGCATTTGGAAACTGCAATTTTTAATGCAAAAATATTCAATGCTATAAGAGTGCTTCTAAAGTGGAGTCAAGTTCTTGATAAAATTATATTATTCGGTGAGAATCATGCGCCATTCTATCTAACGCTTTTACCATATTGCACATGACTGTAGGATTCGAAAAAATCTCTTTCTCAAACTTACAGTTCGAAAAGTTTTCCCAACCACAAAGAGTTATACACAAAATATTAAAAAAGTTGCTGGAAAATAAGTCTAAAAAATTTATTATATCCAACACCGTCAAATTCATATTGAAATCAATAATAGATTTTGTATTAAATTTGTTGTTACAGAATGTTGCTAAATATGAACGAAAACTTGTGGCTCAACAACTCGAAATCTTAAAATAGTACTAAAATCACTTTGAGGTTAGTAATTTGTCGCTAATAGCCTGAAAATTATTCGAGGAAGGGAAGAACACAACTAAAAGCCCAGTTCAATAGCAGAAAGTGAGATTAATATTAAGAATAATGTCACTGAATTGATTAAAGAAATTGTCTCCAAGCCAGCGCAACATGTTGCTGAGTGCTTCTTTTGCAACATGTTGCTATAAAAAACACATGAGAAGCACGCTAAACTACAAGCAAGTTCAGAGTAATGTCATTGCATTGATTAAAGAAATTGTCTCCAAGCCAGCGCAACATGTTGCAGGCAATATTTTCTTCACATATGCTTCTGAACACTTCTTTTTGCAACATGTTGCTATAAAAAACATATGAGAAATACGTTAAACTACAAGCAACATTCAATATTTGTTAAAAAAAATCATTATTTGTGCACTTTTACGATATCGCTAGCAACATTTGTTGATTTCTTACAATTTCACTAGCAACATTAGTTTTTTAGCATAAGCCATACACGACTACTGAAAAGCATGGAAAAATACATATATACATAATATATAGTAGTTATGTGCAAACTCATATTACTTATTAAAATAAATTGCTGATTTGACCCTTTTGTATTATATGTATAATATGTTGCTGAAGTAATTACTGAAATATGTTTCCCAACATCTATTATACACATGTTGCTAGAAAAGTTAAATATTCAGAATTACGTTGTTAAGAAACCTTCTACAAGGAATGCCAAAAATAGTCCTACATATTTTAGCGACACAGACCATGTTCGAAGGGTGATGTTGCGTTCTAGCGATTTGAGACAAAAGCTCTTCTGAAATATGGCTTAAATTAACAGGCTGACTTCAACATTTCGAACTGCAGTTTTCTAATACAAATCTGGGTCCTATTAGCTTCGCATTTTACATGAAATATGTTTCTGCAAAACAATAATTGCCAGAACTATATCTGATTGTTGGCTTAACTCGACCCATTTTACTTTTCCATATGAGCGCAGATATTTCATTGATGTGAAATTTTCCAAAAATAAGAGTATATAAAAAAATCTGTTTTTCCTTTTTTTCAATTGTAACTGCTACCAAATTGTTCGTTTTATTTAGATCCAATTAAATTGCTTAAATACACAAAAAAAAACTATGTAAATAGTTTTCAATAAGTTAACCAATAATTCAGTTCGGACTTCCTGGTAGTGGTAGTCCAAGTTTAGCTTAATTTTTATATAGATATAACTTAGTTGTAGCCAAAAAAATACAAAAGTAAAAAAACAACAAAAATAAATAAATATTCAACAAATTTTTGTGTATCAACCTTTCACAGCGATCTCATAGCAAGATGGCTCTGTTTGAGAAATGGCCTTAAAAAGGCATAAAAGGCGTATAGTCAAGGGATAAAGAAGCTATAATGATTTTTTTTAATTCAATATACTCTATTTAGAAAAGCAAAATATTAGTTTTTATACTTTTTTATTAGTTTATAAATTTTTTTTTTTTGAATTTAGCATTTCAAATTAAAAACTCAAATCTGCAGAAATTTTACAAAACAACTTAATACGTCTGCTGTTATGTTTTAAGTGCAAATTTTACTTATAAAATTTTAAAAAAATTTTAAAATGTGTTCTTTGAGCAAACATCTTCTTAAAAATCAATTCAAAATTTAGTTTACAGTAGAAAGTTGAAATTGTATTTACTCGACTTAAGCTCTGCTAGCTAAAGTCAGTTGAGTTGTATGATTGCTAGTTTTTAAATATTATATTAAAAAAATTATATTTTTTAAATTAAATTAATCAATATAATATTTTCTGTTTAACATTCATATTTTATTTTTTCTATTTTGTCGTGCATTTCTGCATTTGTTTCTCTCATTTCAGTTTGTCAGATGCGTACATTTCTCACAGAGCCAATTTAAAACTTACAACATAAATAGTTTTTTTTACATAATTGTTTTTACTTATTTTTTATGCACTACAATTTACTATGTCGTCACCTAAAATGCAAAAAAATTTAATCTTTAATTTAAAAAAATTTATCTTAAAAAATAATCGAAAATGGCTATCAGATATAATAACCAATATATAACCATTTTATAACCAAAACTCAAATTTCGTTTCAATATGAGTGTATGATAACCCATATATAACCATTTTATAACCAAATTGTCTGAGTGTATGATAAACATCTATAACCAAAAACTAAATTTCGTTTCACTTTGAGTGATTTCTATTATATCGTTTTTCCTTCGCTTGTAAACTTATGAAAAGTAAAGTTACGTTATTTTCCATTTTTGATGACGATATGTAACACACACAATTCAACTAGATATACTTACTATTAAAGCTTTTAGCACCGTTAACACATATTAAAAGCGATACCTTTTTTTTACTTCTTACTGAATTTATATTTATTATATTTCTAGGCTTTTAACCACAGAATTAATGAAACGTAATTAAAAAAGTAGTTTTGAAATAAAAAAAAGCCTGAGCTATCACCAGTTGTCAACTGGCGCCTGTCAGCTAGCATATGACTCATGTCAGCTGTCAGTTTGCATTCTTATTTTCTGACAGTACCCAATAGTATTGATTTAAGGCACTTACTGTTATTTTTCTACTGCGATGTGAGTAATATTAATGAAATTTTGAAGGAGGTTATACTATATGTGACCTGGTCTACGGAAAGGGGGCTTAGGTGTCAAAAAAAAGGAGAACAATTAATGAGATAACGAGAAACTGACGATTATTTTTAACAGCTTTGGAATTAAAAAAAAAGTATGCGCTGAACGAAATATTACTATCACAATATAATGAATTTATTCTTGTAATTGTTTTTGTCAACATCTTACTTTCTTTTCAACATTTTTCTTGTAAAAATACGGAAATACGGGGTTTTAAATAAAAATATTAAATGGATGATTTTATTCTTATAATTATTTTTCGTCCTCTTCTCAATATTTATTTTTTTGTAGAAATATAGAAATGCGTATTTTTTTAAATAAAACATTATTCACCGTCTTAAACAGCATATGTTTTTTCATATAATTTAAAAAAATCTGGTGGAAGATATTTTTAAAGCTAAAATATGCTGTCTAACAAATTTTTATGCAACAATGCTACCCTATGGAGAAAAAAATATACAAAAACTAAGTTTCAAAACTTCTTAAAATATTTTTTGAAAAAATATTTTTTGAAACACTGGATCTATAATACTTATATATATATATATATATATATCATTTCATATATAATATTTTTCCATATATATTTGTCAGTTCTGCTACACACTACATTCACTGTTTATTTTGCTTATATAACATGTAAACTACTTATTATTTTATTTATGCTTTAGTCACTTTTTTCAATATACTCTAGTATTTTAATTATAATAAATTTTTATTTTAAGCTTTCAAACAAATTATAATATAAATATATTACAATTTAATATTTTTTCACTTAAAAATATATAAAAAAAAATTATTACAAATTAATATTTGTTTTTCACTGAAAAATAATTTCTGAAATATATATTGTAATAATAAAAATTAATTTTAAATTAATTTTAAAAACCGGCTAGTTGAAAAAGTCGGTATCGACTCAGGGCGCCAATTCATAAATGCTTACTGATAACTGCTTCAATACTTGATTCACTTAAGTTCATTGAAAGAATTATATATAATATTAGTCACAAAGGCAGCAAACACATACTTTGTACATACACACGCATAAAAATGCAGAAATAAGCAGCGGGATTTCAATTTACAATAATATCGAAAATTATAAGAAAATAAATGATTAATAAATGTTTGTATATAATGATTTTCATAAATGCATTAAGCGCTATATTCATTTAAATGTGTACAAAAATATTTATATTTTATTAATTTGCTAAAGTATGTTCCATGCTCATACAAACGCATACAAACATACATAAGAAATGTATAAATAAAGTAATGGCATATGCATTTGTAAATCGACCTAGATTAAAGCGCATGAGATTGCATTGAACGAACTCATACATATTCATAATCATAAGTCATTAATCAGTAAGTGTAAAACAATCATAAAAAACAATATGGCATACATATATACATATACACAATAAAAAAATGTTAAACAACTCATATGGTGCGTGCAAAAGCAAAAGCAAAAGCAAATCATAAAAGAACGAGATCAAAGCAAGCGTAAATACATGTATTTACATATATACTATATTATAATACATAGTGATGATATATAAATTTATTTACTTATATACATATACATATACATATATAACATAAGCTTAAAATCACTGCAACTCATATAAATACATTCTTGCAAGCGCGTGTTCATAAATATTTTTTGTTATTTCATATACAACAAAAACAATATAAATAAATTGCATAGTTTTAAGCTTTTCACACTTTGATTTGATTATGTTTGCTATTATTATTTAAAATTTTCACAAAGCCACATTACAATTAAGTTGTTTTTTGTGTGTGTCCATTAACACATTGTAATTAAAGCTTTTTGCATTTGATTAATCAACATTGTAATCGTGCATAAATTAATGATTTTTTACAGTTAGGCAGCGAATTTGTAGTTAAGTTAATAAAGATGAACTTAAATGCAGTTTTGCAATTGAATACAAGCACATAATAAATATATGTATGTACATTGGGGCTTCAGTTATTTTCCAAATTGATTTCTTTCCCGACTCAGTTTTCTTTCAATATTTGCCATTGAACAATTAAAATTACAAACTTGCAAATATCATATTCTACTACAAAATTTAGCAATCTATAAAAAAGATCTTAACGACTTTTTCCATAAAACCACTGCTTTGAAAGTTATACGCAGTTAAAGCTGTGCATTGAATCTACTGAGCCCGCCTACAGTAGACCATGGCGTATGAGCAACACGACATTTGTAATTCACAAATCGACCTGGGAAATAACGGGCACCCTAATACCTTATACATTATATATACATATGTATATAAATACATGCATGTGTGTTTATCAGTATTTATATTATACATTGTAACAAAAAATTACCCGGAAATCCATACAGACGTTTGCACAAATCATAAATGTTCATAAAAATACAAGCACACACCGTTTACCATTAACATACACATATACAGTTATATAGTGTTAATTTTTTTCTTATAAATAGCAGTACTTGATAGAAATATTATTATAATTACTATTATTTTTTAATTATTTAATAAATAAAATATTTTCTATGTGAAATACACACCACATATATACACTTCATTTTGCAAGTAATAAGAATAAAATAAACACAAATTATAAAAAAAACATTGGACCGCTGTTTTTATTTAATTTTTGATTTTGTATTTTCGAATTAGTTTCGTTATAAATTTTTTTTAGTGGGGAGTTAATGCCGCTCAGCAACAGATAAACATTACCAGCGCAGCACACTAAATCGCTTTTATTAAGTCAATTCAGCGCCTGATTGTATGCTATACTTTTCACTCATGAACCAAAAAGTAATAATAATTTACGCTCAGCACTTTCAGCAGTGTTAAAAAAAATGATCTGTTTTGCAAAAATGTTGCCAGCGACAAGTGTCTACACATTTACAATACTTTTTCATGCACGATCTTAGAAACTATAATAATTAACTCTCAGTTTAAGCAATTAAATATTTCAATTATTATTAAATATTATTTGTTGTGCAACAATGTTGCTAGAAACATGTTTCTATACATATGTCACACTTTTTAAATAATTTCTTAATAATAACTCTGAGTTTCAGCAATTATATATTTTAATTATATGTAAAATATTATTTGTTGTGCAACAATGTTGCCAGAAATATGTTTCCAAACATTTGCCATACTTTTTTATTCATTTCCTTATAATAACTCTCAGTTGCAGCATTTAAATATGTTAAACATATTCCTAAAAATTATATGTTGTGCAACATTGTTGCTAGGCACATGTGTCTAAATATTTATTATTTTATGATTTATTGCATCACGATTCAATACTCGTCTTCAGTATCGGAATTAATTTTTTCTTCAGCCATTTTTTCTATACCAATTGAGACTGAAAAGTAATGTTAAATGCAATATTGGAATATTATTACCAAAAAAAAACAGAAAAGGCCTAAATTTTATGTATCAATTTAGTCACACCTGAATTACTCTTTGCTTCAGAATTCTAGTATGAAATTCTTTAAATCAACATCAACATTCAAATTAGCCTTCTTATTTAAATATGGCAAGTAATTGTTGCCGCAATATGTTCCTAACACATATTTTTAGTTTACTCTGCATTATTGTACACTGTGAATATAGTTTTAGCATTCTTACAATTTAATGCTTAAATGACATACTTTTTTTTAACGAGATTGGTTTCAGTTAGTTTAGATGGCTGATGGACTGCTACATGTAATCCTTTGTAAAACCATAGAAAAGAATAACTCCATTAATTTAGATTAGTTTCAGTTAGTTTATCAAATCTAAATTTGAACATTGCTATAAACATGTATCCCAAATATTGAGGATATATGTTGTTGGCCCTTGAGCCTATTTAATTGATATATTGCTGCTAGGCTAACGAAATTTCAAAATTGTCAAACAAAATGTTGATAAACAATACGTTGCCAAACCAGAAGTTGCTATCCTATCAAATATTTCCTAACATATTTCAAGAGAACTAGACGCTTTCAAAAATTATATTTCAAGCATGTTAATCTTACATTTATTGTGCAGTGATACAATAATATATCCAAGTAGATGATAATCTTTCGCAGCATGTTGTCAGAGTTTAGAATTTTAAATATTACATATTATTACTTGTCATTTCTAATATACATACATATCGCGATTATACCCTCAGAACACCCAAAATACCAAAATAGTAGTATCCTAAGCACTGTCTACTTCTCTGTTATTAATAAAAGCGTACAAAGTTTTAATTTCACTGAAATATCAAATGTTGCGCGTTTATTAAAAAATCTTAATAGCTTGTTGCCTCTTCAAGTAACATTCTGAAAATAAAATAAAAATACATTATTATGCAATTTCGAATTGAATCTGCACATGCATATTGTTCACTTAAAGCACACATGCCATTTTTTAAAATGTTTCGCAACAAGTTGCCTACTTTTGCCAGCACCTATAAGCAGTCGTAAATTTGTAGCAAGTGTATTCTCTTAAAGTAAAATTATTGTTTAAAGCTAAAAAATGTATTGAAGAGTTGATTCTTGGATTTATTCGGAATAGCAATTGCCATGCAACATGTTGCCGCAACACTCCAAATGTAAGGTAAACACTTTTCAAATTTGCTGCACACGAAAAAGAAACGCTTGACTATTCTGCGCTCTCGTTTATTGTAAATCATTAGGAAATACGCTTTGAATATCAGTTTTGTTTGTTTCAAATGTTGCCGCAACTTTTAAAAATGTTGAATGCACATGCAAAGCGCTGCAAACACTATTGTTAATGGCGAGAGTGTTGAAATATGAAGGTCACCAAATCAGATTTTGAATATTTTATAACAAGTTTGTTTCTCATAGCTTTTTTATTGTTTGAGTTATTAATTTTTTGTGAGAAATATTACAAAATTCTATTTTTTTGGAAAAAAAAATTTTAATATTAATAATAAAATTTATTTTTTTTTTCAACTTAGACAACAATTTTTTATAAACAATAAATATATATATATATATAAATCTAATGCCACCAATGCATTTCAAGATAATACACACAAATATTTGTCCCTCAAACTTCGAAATCTTACCAACAAAATGTTGTATCTAATGTGTAACTGTTTAAGCAGGCTTAAGCTTTTCTGGTGTAATTATAATTATGTAATGTAATTATAGATAAGTACTGTGTGTCGTTTTATATAAAATCAAGGTAAATAAATAATAACTGCACAGTTATTTTAGAACTTTTTCGTACATACATACACATATATACATATATTATATTATATTATTATAACAAATATCTATTTACAAAACAATTATATAAATTAATTATAAAACATAAACCGATATGACAATATTACATACTAATTTTCCAAAGTAGTGAAGACTTACACGTAAATATATGAATATGAAACTTAATCAAACATTTTATAGCAATGTAATAGGTAATGCAGCAAGTTAGGAATATTCAAAACACAGGTGACTTGCAGTAAAAAACACAAACAACAAAAACAATTACAGGTATTTGCCGACTTTTCAATTCTCGATTGCATTAAGTGCTGATTTATTAAGCATATTTTATACCGATTTATTTAGAAACAATATGTAGATACAATAGGTAACAATAAATGCAACAACAACAAATTATAAATACACTTAGCATTGTGTATTTTAAATAAAAAAAGGTAAAAGCGAATATTGACAGAAATATTAAACACCCTAGTATTTCCAAGGAAACATTTTCTAGTGACTACAACAACAACAACAACTCAACTAATTATTAATTATGCGTAAATGTGTATGTAAATGTAGCGAATTGCAAAGTTAATTAGCAACAAAAAACGCAAATTCTTGTAGCAACAAAAAAGTATATTTAAATATATAAAAAAAAATATGAAAATTTTAATATTCCAATTACCCATAATAATATTACAATTACTATAAAATATACTAGTATATTAATAGATATTTATGTGTGTCTGTATAATAGTTGTTGTGAATATTGATAAACATAAAATGTGCAGCTAAAAACTTAGGTGAAAACATACTCAAATACAAAAGAACTAAAATAATATAAAAATCAATAAGAAACAAAGCATCCAAAACATTATAAAATAATATAAAAATCCATAAGTTTTTTTACAAAATATTTTACATTTCAAATTTTCAAAATAGTGGCAACGGTAGCATAACATGACTAACATACTAAACTGCAAGCTTTTCGCAATTTTCAAATTACGTCTCCGAATCTGGGTATAACCGAAGAAAATTTCATACACACTTTATTTCCAATATTTCAACATAGCTTTAAGCAAGAATTCGTATTTACAAATACTTATTTTCAAATGTTATGGAAAAATAGTATTTTTGAGTATTAAAATTCACTAACAAAAATTAAAATATGAAAATGATGGTATCTAAGTTGAAGTGTGGACATGTTTTCCGTAAGAAAATTCTTTATATTTATTTGTTCTAATCAAATTTTTTTTACTAAATTTTGCTGAAAATGTTAATTTGTGCGCAATTATGCGGCTAAACTGAGCGTAGAACCTTGTAGCAATACTTTACCATTGTAAATAATTTTTGTAATTTTTCTCGATTTGAAGTTTCAACCCAAAAATATTGGAAAATATCTACCTATTAATTATAAATGTTATAGTTCGTCGAAAAATATAGAACAACAGAAAAACAGAAACGAAAGCAGAATTAAAAGCACTTACAAAAGAAAGAGAAACAGAAAATATTCTGTAACAGTTAATTCAATATTATTCACTGTTACATAGAGTGAGTTTATTTTCTGTTTACATGCTATAACTGATTTTATTTTATAAAACTATTAACGACTGCAGAAATGGCTCTGTGTATAAATTTTAAAATTATGCCGAATGAATATTTGAAACATATGTACATATATATTGTGCACCAAAGGTAATTGAAAAGATCAATTATTAATTATTAATGTTAATGTTATAATATGTCGAAAAAAAGTTCAACAAAAACGATAACAGAATTGAAAGCATTTACAACAGAAACAGAAAATATTCTGAAACAGATAATTGAATATTATTTTTCTACGTCAAAATGCCGTAATATACTTGTATTACCTCTGCAACACAGAGTCGGTTTATTTACAACAGAAACAGAAAATATTCTGTAACAGTTAATTCAATATATGTATATATTGATACTTCGCCAAATACATACTATCTCTGCTTCTCAGAATCGGTTTATTTGGAGTTTAGGCACATTATTTGATGACAGCTTATTGTTGTTAAGGCGTTTATCGACTTCAGAAATATTTCTGTATATGAAATTATTCGGCCACACACAATTACTATCGTTTTTATGCAAAAGTGAATAATTTGGTGCTTTCAGCAATAATTTTATATGAAGCAAGTTAGTTTTCTAGCACACTTGGTATAACTTTTTCAAAGAAAGTTAATTGTTTTTGATAATTTATAAAAAATAAACGTAGCTATTAATTTGCCAGCACTGTCAAAAAATCTCAAAGAAGCTTTAGAAACAAATTAAAAACTTTATAAAATATATATGTATATGTACTATATACTGGAGCTTAAATACTAGCGTAGAGTTTGTAATTGAAAAAGTAGATCTACAACTGTGTTAAAAAATTATTATTTACAACTTTACTTAAATATTTTCAATTAATAATAATAATAATAGCAGAAAATATTAATAAAAGAACCACATAAAGATGTATGCCACCCTTTAGAATTTCAATATAAATCAGCAGCATTCATATATATGTTATATACATATTTATAACAAAAAAAATAATAATATTAAAAAGACATACTTATAGAAAAGAAAAAATTGTGCTCAGGTTGAAAAATAAAAATAACATAAAGCAAAAATAAAAAAATAAGAAATCATCAAATCAAATCAAGTAACTTCTCTATGTATGTGTAAATAGCTAGGTGTTTGTACTTATGTGTTTATATTGTAACTGTATGTATATGATTGTAGTGTATTTGAAATATTTACCAGCAATTACAGGTGATTTAATTAAAGGCAACTATATATGAATAATAATGGCATAAAATAGCTTAAAAAAACACAATTAAAAAACGTAAAATAAAATATAAAACCACAAAAAATATAAAACAACAAATATATTACATGTAAGCGTATAAGTAGAATGCAACCGAAAAAAATAATTACTAATTAAATTCCGCAATTATGTGTCGCAGGGCATTGCAGTTTTATTGTGAGATTTTACACTTGATATAATACCAATAATGAATACTAATATGATCTTATGTACACACAAACCTACATACATGTTTGCAATTAACAATACTTGCACATAATAAATATTTACATACATACAAACTTTGTGAAATTGAAAGTGAAATAAAAAAATAAACAAAAATGCAACAAAACACACAAACTTGATTGCAAAAATTACCAAATTGATAAACAATTAAATGTAATAATTATTGCTAACAAAAACACACATAACTGTAGTTGAAAAAGTACGTACAATTTGTAACGGGCAGCTCGATGTTTAATTGAAGTAGTATTTATAACCGAAAACCACACACATACTTACAAACCTAAGCCGACATTATATAAAACTGTGCAATATGATTATAAACAGTTAATCGGCGATAGAGATATTGACGAACTCTGCAATATCCATAACTGTGCTTTTAAACCGTAATCCATAAATCCTGCACCAATTTAATATTAATTAAGTGTTCAGATTTCAGTTGAATTGAACTGCCAAAAGTAGTAGTTTGTGTAATTTGCTTTCATTCCTCTCTTTTGTCGCTATTTTATGTTTTTAATTTAGTTGTCTCAAATTCAAAGGGTCAAAGTTGCTACAGAACGTCCTCAGCGTAGATTAAAACATAGCGAACGAAATTCATTGTTCAACGCTGATTAAAATGACCATCTGTCAAGCATAACCATTTTGACATTCAAAAATTGTTAGAACTTATTGTAAGCAGTCATTTCATCTGCAGTGTGAACGGTCGAGATTAGTGAAGAGATAAAGTTTGAGTTTCAACATAGCACCAAAAAAATAATCGCTTCCACAATACACATTTTGTAAATACAAACTAAGTACAGGGTCCGGCACTTGAAGTGTAACCGAAAAAAACCATTAATTCCGTTTGGAAAATTATTTTTATTTATATTAAAGTACAAAATGTGTGAAAATAATCATAAATTCAGGACCAATTCACTTTTGCTCGATATGATCACCTTTTGCCTTAACTATGGCCTTGAGACGGTCAAAAAACGAATCGCAAGCTGCCCGAATGTGACTTGCCGGTATTTTGGCTACCTTCAGCATCTCTAGACTGGTGTATTTTTTACTTCGAACCTTGCTCTCCCAAATGGCCCAGGGAGAATAATCCATTGGATTCGCATCTGGTGAATTCGAGAGCCATTGTGTGGTCGTAATGAAGTTCGGAACGTTGTTTTTCAGCCATTTTTGGTTCACTCGCGCTTTGTGAGACGGTGCTGAGTCTTGTTGAAACGTCCATGGTTTGCGACCGAAATATTTGTTTGCCCACGACTTCAAAGCAGCCTCCAGAACACTTTCCCGATAATATGTCGCATTTACTTTGGCGTCAGGCTCAAACCATTATTTGTGGCAAAAATGTTATCCATACCAGGACACTCTGTTGGTCGTTCATTTTGTATAGCAGCTACATATAAACTATAGTGATCTGATATAGACGATTTCGACGCAAGATCCATTGATCCATTACTAGAACGCAAAATGCAAATGGAGATCCAGATCGGTCCAATTCCGATGTGAGCAGGAGAGACCACTCTTCCCGGGATTGCTCTTCGGCCTTGCAGTTGAAACGATTCTCCTATGAGCAGAAACTCAAATGAGTCTGATGATGATGTATCTTGGTTATATTTCTAGGGAAGACGAAGTGAGCTCAGCGTTCTATACTGCTGTCGGAGTACTCAACTCCCTGAAATAGGCTGCATATCGTAGCAGTACACGCGCCACGTTAACATCATCCACTTCTGCCTAAAGAACACTACAGTGGAGCGCTAGACTAAATCTAAGATTGTCGGCAATATTCACGGGTGCTACATGTAAAATGGCATTAAGAGTATTCCACAATGCACCGAAGATGCTGATGAGCGTCGTATGTCCACGCTTCTTAGCAAGTGTAGTCTTTTCATCAGACGAACAATCTTCTATATTGGCTTGACTACGCTATTCTAGAGCCAAAACATCACCCTTGGTGAGAGTTCTTCCCATTTCCCTACAACTCCTTTGCAGCAATATCCGTATGAGGCAATCGACGCCTTCTTTACTCTCTTCCCAATATTTGGTATCCATGAAAGCTTTATTTTAATCATAAGCCCTAGGTATTTGACCTTATCAACAGGTTGAAGATATGCCCCTCCGCAAGAGGGAAGAGGCACGTCTGGTATCTTATGACGTCCGGTAAATAAAATCTTTTCAGTTTTACTTGGGTTGACGTAAACGAAAATGAAAGAGATTGAAGCCTCGTTGAGTAATTAAATTTATACAACACCTATATGTCGGGGTGTTTGTGTGGGGTCGGGGAAAGAGTGCATGTTATTGCAGAATGCCCGATATACTTGGACATTAGGGTTCTGGGTGGTATGGGGATTAGATGGACTGATGAACGTTTAGATGTTAGCGGTGTGATCACTACTAGTCGGAATGCCGAACAGTCAGGGCCGTTTGCGCGTGAAGTGTTTAGCCGGCGAAGGCGTTTAACTGGGTATTAGGGTTAGCTTCATGTCTAAATGGTGTGTACGTGGAATGTGCGTCTAAGGTTCAACCCCTCGTCACCAGTCCAGAGCAGTATGGAAACTCAACTGGTAGCAGTTTCGACTACGAGGTCTGACCGGAGAGTTATTTCTGGTACCACGGAAAGCAGGAGCCTTTGGAATTTTCTCCAACCTGCTCATGCGGACTGGTCTATCGGGAGTATTGTGGTGATTGCGGTTAAAACCCGAAGACTCGGGAGACCCGGAAAGAATTGACACTTGGTCATTTGATTGTTGAGTTGCATTGCAGCCGGGTACCACACCCAGAGTACGGTACACAGCGTTACACAGTGGGTACTGTGTCCATTCCACCCTGCCAATTGTTACCGAAAAATGAAGCCATTTTCAGGGCGCTGATGAACACATTAATTGAATCCGCTGTGCTTTTGAGCGCTGTGGGATAGCCTGCCGTCAGCAGGTATCCACGTTAAATACACCAGACGTTGTACAACATTAACGCTGTATACATATATTATGTCAGATAATACTACTGTAGTAATAAAAAAGCGAAGCACTACTCAACAAACCCATGTGACAACTGGCAGGCATAGATAGGTAGGTAGAGTGGGTGTCTGACAACACAACTAAGCCATTACTATGCCCATTAAGATACCACCGTGACTAAAGTGCCCTAATTCTATTTTCTCCTCTTTGAATCACCAAGTACTGCTGATGAAGTTTATCCGTACCGAAAGTTGTATCGGTGCAGCCTCCTATTCGTCATAAAGAAACTCTCGACCGATAGTTACGATTCTTTTACTATGCAGAGCCTTGCATACGCATTGAAAATGTTTTATAGCCAACTCCTCTATTTTCTGGGAACTCTTCAATAGTCAATAGTCGTTATATGATGTTTCTCGTCTGCTCGAATGTCTGCTGATTAGACAGTGACCTGTTACATTCC
The DNA here is from genome assembly GCF_024586455.1 of Bactrocera neohumeralis. Taxonomy (NCBI): domain Eukaryota; kingdom Metazoa; phylum Arthropoda; class Insecta; order Diptera; family Tephritidae; genus Bactrocera; species Bactrocera neohumeralis. The sequence goes on from NC_065923.1 coordinate 47,917,037, forward strand.
TACTATAATCCATTCGTGCCTGTTTATTGAAGATTTTCTTTAATTTCTGTGATCTCAGCCTAAGAGCTTCGATGCCAGTTGCTTACAGAACAAGTCTGATGATAGTACAACTGGCAAGCGTAGCCTGCTGGTGCTCTTCATTTGGCGCTTGTGCAAAGTTGGTCAACGAATCGAAGAAATTTAAACTTTTCAAAAGAGATAGAGAGATTTTTATATATTCCAGCGCTGAAACTATTAAACTACTTTATTACAATTGTGAAGCATTTTTGAATTTAATTACATAAAATCAAAAAATAATATATTATATATACCACAGACCCTTTTGTATTCTTAAATTGTTTACAATTCTCATTACAAGCTTCTTAAATAAAATAGTTTTTATAACACAAACAAATATTATATAAATCGCACAAGTATATATAGAAGTTTATAAGTGCTTCAATATTAATTAAATAATCAATAAATAAACAAAAAGTACACCCATACATATATGCTATTTGTACTATGTAACATTTGATTATTAAAAAATAAGAATAAATAAAAAATAAATTAAACATGTTTAACAAAAGGCTGTTTGTAGAAATTGTGAAAGTTTTACTATGTAGAACGCATTTAAATACATAAAGAATATAGACAACAACAGAAAATATTAACTTTGAAATAAATTAGAAATAATATCAAATGAAATAAAATTTAGAATAATATAAAATTGAAATGAAAAATTAAATAATTTTTGTGCACTGGCTTATAACTTACAAAAAAATAAACACCAAAGCAAATAATTGGATTTTGGTATTAAATTTGGTGGCAACGACGTCAGTTGAGCGTCAGAAGCACATACAACTTGACACAAAAAAAAATAAACAAAAATATTATAAAAGCTAAAGAGAAAACACTTTGTGATTGCTTAAAAGTAAAATGTTCAATAAATTTAAAATCGCCAGATAGAAAAAAGGAATTTTAGAAATACCAATAAATATACTCAATAGTGTATGTTTGTATTTTCCTACAGCTATGTGTAAAATTTGGAAAATATTGCTATTCAAAGTGTGTATACATACAAATACAGATATAAAACGTATTTCATATAATAATCCTAAGCAAATCCCACATACATACATATGTAAAGCAAATGTAGTTCCCATACACACACCCTATCATTATAATTATTAACAAAACTAACAAAAACAAGGTAGTAGAAACAAGCGTAGTTAACAATATTCAATAGTAGGTGTATAAAAGTAAAAAATAAAACTAAAAATAATAAGATACAGTTATAAAATACTTATACAAATACTTAACGAAAACTTAAATTTTTGAAGCAAATGTGTGAAGAAAGCAAAAATCTCGATAAAGAATCGTAAACTGCGTACTCAAAAAGTGATTGAAATTTTTCAAAAATAATTATAAATACGAAAATGTCTATTAAATTACAATATTTCATTATTAAAACCAAATACAAATAAAAAGTTTTGAAGAAATCTTGCAAAATTTTACTCTCAAAAATGTAAAACCAAAAAATTGAATATTCTTGCATAACAAACTTTACTTGTGTATATGTGTATACTAAAACAGAACAATACTGAAGAAAAATTAATTAGCAAAATAATTAATTTTTAATGAACAATATTGAAGAAAATTTAAAATGCAAACAAACAAATTTAAAAAACAAGCAACTCAAATAAAAATGCAATGCGTTAAAAGGGGTATTCACTATGATGGAAAAAATTCGAATGATATGCAACGCACCGAAATAATACTTTTATACCACACTAAGACGAAAAAAATTTAACAAATTGAGTTTAAAAGTAATTTGCTTATGAAACTTGGAAAAATTAAAAAAAAAAAAATTTAAATTAAAAAAAGGATTGAAAACTTTTTGTGAAATAAATTTGACAAGAATTAAACCAAATGTTTGAAAAAAAAAATTTCAAAAAAAAATTTCAAAAAAAACTTTGAAAAAAAATTTAAATTGAATTTCAAAATACAAAAACTCTAAAGCAAAATTTAGCAAATCTTACCTTTTAAATTATTTATTACGCACACAAATAGTTTGTAATCAAAAAAATTGCGAAAATTGGTAATTTATGCTAAAATGTATTATAAAAAGCTTATAAACTATAATTTGTGTACTTTCAAAAATTTGGAGTGAATATTTAAAGTAATAACTCAAATAAGAATTGAATGCGTTAAAAAGGGTATTCACTTTGATAGATCATGAAAAAAATTTAGCATGATGCACCAAAATAATACTTTTATACCATAAAACACGAAAAATATAAAACAAATTGAGTTCAAAAACAATTTTTGGAAAAGCTAATGAAACTTTGAGAAATAAAAAAATTAATAAATACATATGTATGTATTTGAATTTAAAAAAAATTTAAAAAAAAATTGAAAAAATAATTCTCAAAAAATTTAACAAGAATTTTGAAAACATTTTTGAAAATAATTTTGAAAAACAAAATTTTGAAAATAAAGTTTTAAAAATGATTTTGAAAAAAAAATTTTTAAATAATTTTGAAAAAAAAAAGTTTTGAAAATAATTTTGAAAAACAAAATTTTGAAAAAAAAAGTTTTGAAAAATGATGTTGAAAAAAAATTTTAATAATTTTGAAAAAAAAACTTTATATAAATTTCAGAATACAAAAATTTTAAAGCAAAATTTAAAAAACTTTAATTATTATTTTTTATTTATTTACAACAAACACCCATATTTTTTAATTAAAATTTTTTACAAAATCGCTAACTTATGCTAAAATATATAATAAAAATCGTATAAATTTTAAATTGTAAACTTTCAAAAGTTTTGAGTGAATATTTAAAATAATTTTCTATTTAAAAAAATAAAATAAAAAAAAATATTGCAAAAATATATTGCAATAAGTATTCACATATACACAGACATATGCATATAAATATAATTCAAAATGTCTATTATAAATATTTTGTTTTTTTCATTAAAAAAATGTACATACACACCCATACATGCGCACACCATTGTATTATACAACAAAAAATTTATTTAATTTAATAAAAAAATATCAGAAAAGTAAAGGAAACACATTTCCAATTGGAAATCACAATTTGGCAAACAATCGACGACACTAATTGTGTGGCTAATTAATATGTAAATATTTGTAAATTATTTCAAAAGTACTTAGAATTACAAACAAAATCTAATAAATTAACTAAAAATAATGAAATGCAATTTTTGCTGCAAAGCAAACAAAATATTTAAATGAAATATATGCAAGTGTAAAAAGTAATATAGAAAAAGCTGAAAATTTAATAAAAAAACAACAACAAAGCAAATATGTGAGTCTCTGTATTTATATGTATTTACTAATTAACTAAACTACTTACTACATACACACACATACTTACAAGTATAATTCCAAGTTCGAACTAATCAATGCAAATACGAAAACAAGAACAAGAACAAAAAATAATTAAATAAATTAACAACTATTTCGATAGTAGATGTGCGTAATTACTAGTAAACTACTTGTACATTTTATTTCAACTACTTTTTATTTAGAATTGAATGTGAAAAATTAGGCGCATTGTTTTTGTTTCCACTTTGATGCTACTCAAGTGCATAAAATTCAATTGCTTCTTAGAAATGTAAAAATATGGCATATTTATTAGTCAACACGTACATACTTACATATATAGTATATATATACTGAAATAATATTTTGTTTACATTTACTCTTAAATATTATAATTAATTAGACGTACTAATGGAAAAAATTAATATAAAATATAAACGAAAAAACAAATACAGAATGAAGAACAAAAATTAATAAAAGAAATACAGAAAAGAATAATAATAATGCTTTCAACTGAATAAAAGTTCTTTGGAAATTATTATGCAACATAATGGGAGTCTTTTACTTTTGTGATGCGGTACATGGGGACTTCAGGGGCCGAGAAATATGAAATTTCGGAAACAGTTGCAACGGTTGTTTCAGTAGCACAATTTCCTCTAAGTAATACTCAATAGCAAATGTAGCCTTTTCTTGGACTATGCATCAAACCAAGTTTTCTTAGAGATTTAGCCAGTAGAAGTAAAAATATATAAATTTTTTTAATTGTATTATTTTTTGAAGATCCAATTATTACCCTTTATAGCATCAGTCATATGCGCTTGACCGATCGGTACACATACTACTAAGAGCAAAAACTAGTAAGACTTTGTTCATAATTTTAAAATTCTTAATTTCAAAATCTAAGTCGTCCCCCTCAAAGTAATCACTCTTGGCCTCAATAAACTTGTGCCAACGTTTTTCGAATAAAAGAAACAGTTGTTAAAGTCAATTTCCGGGATAGCCTTCAAAGCGCATAGCGATTCACGTTTAATGTCTTCAATAGACTCAAAAAAAACTTCCAGGAAGCGGTCGTTTCAGTTTGTCAGAAGTCGCACGGAGCTAAATTAGGTGAAAATTACGGTTTCGGCACGATATTTGTTGAAAAATTTGTTGAAGGCATTCTCCGGAATAGCCTTGAGAGCCGAGGTGCATGCTGCTTGGATCCCCTCTGCCGGCGTGTGCCACTCGGTAGATTGTCTCTTTGTCTCGGCATCAAACCCAAAAATTCACGAGTCGTCGCCTGTGATTACGTTATTAAATATATTGCTAATATAATATATTTTATTTGCCCTATGAGGATTCAATTCAAAATAAGCGTATTTCCTCGATTGCGCGAGAGATAGTGGTAGAAATCTCTCTCTCTCTCTTCTCTCTCTCTCTCACCGCGTTGTCGGTTTTCCGACGAAGTTCTTGAAAGTTTCAATTTGAGTCAGATGTTACCAAAATTTAACCTAATATTGGAAGAAAAAGATATAAATCTAATCATTGAACGCCTTGTTAGACGTTTCGGGAAAATCTTGCCAGATAACAAAGAACTGCAAAAATCGAAGCTCAAAGCAGAAGTTGCGCCTTGGAATGAAGATGCAAATGACTGCGAAAACGCAAGTGCTTTCTGCAAAGAAGCCAGTGCCACGCCCATTCTCCAGTTCTTACCCGACTCCCATAAAACCCTCCCATACCATCTCAAGTGTAAAATTTTATATTTCTGACATATCTAGTTATAGATTTATCGCTTAGTGGTTTGAAGTTTAGAATCTTGATGGTATGAGGTTGCTGCAAAAATTATTCCACATATGTACATATGTATGTGGCCTAGAGTTTGAAGTTTATGCCGTTTATTGAATTGTGGCGTTTCTTTACTCGAGAATCATTTAAATTAATAATCTTCCTTACACACGTAGCATTATTGTATTATTTAAGTATCGACATTATACGATTTTTGAAATATGAAATTCGTTAGGAAAGTTAAAGTCTGCGCCGAGACCTAGAAGTATAGTGTGGAGAAGTGCCGCAATACTTCGAATGAAAAAATTTGATAGTCAAGTTTGGACGATAGACGTGTCACCGCTCATTCGTATCCGATTTAAACCAAATTCGGTAGGTAATATTATGCTACCATTCCTATATTAGTGCGAAAATGGGCGAAATCAGACGAAAACCACGCCTATGTCCCACATAACACAATTTTCAATTTCAGCATATTCTTTCACTCTCCTGTATACAAATCAAGAACCAATCCAAGGAAAACTTTGCACCAACAGTGCCTTTGCGGTGTGTCACCTTATGACCAAAATTTGTTTAATCCGGACCAAAACTATTCAAGTCCCCAAATACCGTATATATGAACACCTGGTGTTCCTATTTCGAATTATGGACTATTGAAATTCGATTGCATGATCTTTGCAAGTTACACCCGAACTAAGCCCTTCCTAACTTGTTGGGTGGTACAAGCAACCGTTAGTTGAACAAAAATATTATACATTGTAGCAACATGTTGCAAGAGCATAATAGCCGCAAAAGAAAAATGTCAACTTAGGATACGGTTGGGCTGAGAGTAATCCAATGCAGAGTTGTTCCACACTTTTTAGCCTTGCCATCGTAAAAGTGGCTCGCCAAAACATATGGTAGATCTTAAAACACTGTGCGAACATAAGATAATAGCAATTAAGTGCGAAGTCTGCCATCTCAGTAAGTAATATTCTCATTTTTTAACCATTTTTATACAAAATTGCGACTTTGAGGTCCTTCTGTGGTGGCAACTGACTTCCCTTCTCCTTGTTTTGCTGATGGTGTCTATCTTTTCTCCAAAGTTATCCGGTTGTTTTGGAGTGATGGTGAGTATAGGAGATGTAAGTATCCTACTACTTCTAGGAAAGATGGTCCCATATTCCTCGTCTGGACAATCTCTATTTTCTTGTTCTTTCTGTTGAGATTTTTGTTGTTGTGAATTCATATTGTTTAGTGTGTCTCCACCTCCAGCCACTATCTCCGCACGTTGTAACAGTTGCCCTTTATGAGTACCGTGATTATGTATGCAAGCAGGGAGGCCACGCGAGGATTGACACAAGTCCTTATCGGAGCTTATGTTCAGAGCCAGGTTTGGACACAAATCAGAAGCTCGTCTCAACTGAGCTTGTATAGGCAAAAAATTATGGCGAGATGTATTGAACGTACTTGAAGTCCTCCGAAGGTTTTAATGAGACGTTCCGTGTTTCCAGTGCATCATAATCAGAATCTTACTGTCCTCGATTCTCTCCCTGCGGGGAGGGAGATAAGAATATTCCCGCGGTAATTATGCCTGTCGGAAGAGGCGACTAAAATCCAAATGCACTATGTCCGACATTCGCATGTCTTGTTTATTGAATGTCGGCATGGTGAGAGATGTCAGAAAAGTGCTATATCGAAATACTATCAAATTCATTGAATGGGTTTGCGATTATATAACAAACACAAAATGAAAGGGATAACAAAAAAATCATACAGTGGGTTCTTAAGGGATTAGCTCGACTGGCAGTAGCTGGCTGATGGACGATTAAAGTTAAACATGGTACCACGGGAAGCCACTGACCCTGAAGTTCGAATGGGAGTCTGCTCATTTGCGGTCTTGGGACCCTTTGAGATTCGTGGGCCTGAATTGTGGTTTGCTTGTGCAGGAAGGGCAAAGTCCAATGTGTGTCAGGGTCGCACTCGGCCGATGTATGGACCCAGAGTACGGCAGAGGTTTTAGGGGCCTCGAAAAGGTGGCTAGTTGTTGTCCTTTGGTTTTCACTATGTGGAACCAACCCCTGATTGTGTGTGGGGCGGCACTCATTGGTTGAATACCTGATGCACTTACACTTTGGGGCGCTGATCAACGCATTAATTTGAGTTTACTCCAATCTGCTCATGCGGACTAGCCCGTGGAGAAGTACGTGGCAGTTACCCACGTTAAAACACATTGACAGTTGTCCTCAATTCTCTGTCAGTTGAATGTGGAGTTGCATTGACCGATTATGCCGGAGAAAGCACGGCAGAGGATTTAGATGGAGCAAGACCAAGGTGGTTAGTGTGTCCATTAGGTGTAATTGGTAATAGAAAATGCCTAGCATTCTCAGGGCGCTGATCAACACACTGATTTGATCCGCTGTGCTTTTGAGCGCCGTGGGGTAAGGCTGTCGTCAGCAGGTATCCACGTTAAACACACCGGACGTTGTCCTCGATTCTGAAGTGCCCAGGATTTTTGTCGACGCGTATGCACATTTGGTGCTGATCGCTGTATTGTTCCCTCGTCGCTCTGTTGCCTCCCTCTTATGGGTAAGTTCTCCCTTGATGCAAACCCGTTGGGGGTTGTGGATGCTTGTTTAAAGGCGGCATCTTTTCGCCTCTTCCTCGAAGGTTTATTGGGCGCATGAGGCGTTGTGAGCCAAGCCCCCACCTCCTGCAGAATATTTTTATGAACTTTTATTGTACTTGAAACAAAAACAAATTTGAAAAATCCTAGCCTGGCCTTATCCGTTAAGTAATTTGTCTATGTATCATATTTCTAGTCTTTAATAAAATATAGATAATATAGGTAATCCAACGCAGAATAACTCTCACCAACACTTCGGACTAAGTAGGCAATTGAGAAGTTAAGTCCTCTCTCGACGGCCAAAGACCAAATTCTAGAAGTCACTCATCATTCCCAACCTGCTATATGGTGCAGAGGCATGGACGGCGACATCTGATGAGTCGGCGTTACAAGTTTTCAGTACAAAGGTTCTGCGGAAGATGTATGGTCCCTTGCGTATTTGCAACAGCGAATACCGCAGTCGATGGGATGATGAGCTGTACGAGAAATACGGCGACATTGACATAGTTCAATATATTAAGAAACAGCGTCTAAGTAGGCTAGGTCATGTCGTCTGAATGGATAAAAACACTCCAGCTGCCAGGAAAGTAGAGGAAGAGGAAGAGCTCCACTCCATTGCAGGTAATGAAGGACCTGGCTGCAATTGGAATCTCGATTTGGCGCCAAACACCGAAAAGGAAGAACGACTGGCGCACTGTTGTAAACTCGGCTATAACCGCCTAAGCGGTGTCTACGCCAATAAAGAAGAAGAAGATTATAGGCATATTGTATACATACATATATTTATAGGTATATAATTTGTGGATATTACAGCATCAATCCGTACATCAATACCCAAACTTCAAGTTAGGCACTAACATTAAATGCATTTGCACCAAAAAATCATACACAATGAGTCAATTTTTTGTTGTAATTTATTCGTATGTATGTATTTAAGTTACCAATTAAGAAAATAGAATGATTCATTCACTTACAGTTATTCAAATACTCGTATATGTATATTTGTATGTTTTTCGAGAAATTTAATTTCGAGTTATATGTATTTCACAATATGTATATATGTATGTAATACATGTTTTTTTTTTAATTTTCGTACTAAATTTACTTGAAGTATATAGCTAAATATAATTTGCAGCCTTACCGCCGTCAGTCTATGTCTTTGAAAAAAGCATAAAACACACACATACGCGTTCGTATGAGTGTATATGAAAATGCACTTATCTAAAAATATATATGTATGTATGTATAACAGCATTTGATATGCAAAACTTAATTAAAATACACTTCAAATACTTATGCAAAAGTCTTACGAACTACGGCTTTACGAAAACTACGAAATTTTAGCGAATGCCCGACATTCGTTTGTAAAAAAGGCGATGACTTCTGGAAAAGTGCGCTGGCTTACATAAAATGAATGCAAAGTTTTAGCAAAAATAAGAAAAAATCATTCTTTTACTTTGCTTATAAGTAAATACTATTGACTAACTAGCTGAAAATGTTCACGTGATGAAATGCAGCAATATTCGAAATCGAAATCGACTATTTCCGATTTTTCGAAGTAGGTCTGCTACTGTTTGGCAAATATGCTCGCGTTTTGTGTGATTATCTTCTCGATGCAATTCTTCACATTGTTCTTGTGTGGTTCGGGTATGCTCTCCAGCTTCGGCAGCATTTTGATGAGGAAATGGAAATCGGTGGAGAGGTTAATGTTCTTCTGCGGCACCAATTCCACTTGGGCCATGGATGTGACGGCTTGACCGTTACAATTGCTCGCGTATCTAATATTCGTGTTGTTTGTTGTGCTAATGTTGTTGCTCTGCTTAGGCGCAAAGCGTTTGATCTCGCTTGTCGTGTTATTAGCATGACTGTTATTGTTGCTGTTGTTGTTGTGGCGTGCATTCATCGTAACCGCCGACACAATGACCGGCGTCGCGGCAGAGATCTGCTTAATATGACACTGTGCGCCAATTTTCTGACTGCTGTTATTATTATGGTTGTTGCTGCCGCTGCTGTTGTTGTTGTAGTTGCCCCAAACGCTATTCGCGTTGTCGGTGAAATGTGCGCCATTGTAGGCTGCGTTTTGTAGGTGAGTTGTAATGATTTTTGTACGATTCTTTTTTGGTGGCAGTGTAATTGGTAGTCTTTCATTGTTCGCCTCGGTCGGCGCTTTGTTGTTGTGCTCTTGTTTCAGTTGAAAATGCGACTGTTGCTGTTGTTGGTGTTGCATTGGCTCAGACTTAATGACATTGAGATTGGTGCTGCCGTTCAGCAGTTTTGAGGTCACCGTCGGCGTCGGCGCCGGCGCCGGCGTTGACGTCGCTGTTAGTGGCGCCAATACTGGTGCGGCGCCACTCGTGTCTTTGGCCTGTATGCGATTCAGTATTTCCGGCAGTATCTTTTCGAACTTCTCCGTCAGCGTGCCGCTGTCCGCTTTGTCCGCAAAAAGCGTTAACTTTTTCGAACCGCCCGCACCTACAATCAGACCATTTTCTCGTTTTAAATACTTATGTGCATCTTTTGTTAAAGCATCGTCACCTTCATCCTCCTCGCCATCCTCGGCGCAACTGTTCTCCTCCATAATCAAGTACATCTTCCGCTTCTGGCCGGTCGTCGCTCCAGCCGTCGCTGTGCTGGACGTTTCGGCACCGTGCGGTTCATCGGACTTTTCGGTAATCATAAATACTTTGCGATTGCGCGGCGCTGAGTGTGTGGGCGTGGGTTTGCACAGCAAACTGTTGAGCGTGCGCGGCGCTTGTGAGGTTGTGTTTGTAGTGAGTAGAGACTTTGTTGATTTTGTTGTTGTAGTGGATGCCACGGAGGGTGGTGGAGGTGATTCGGTGTCGGAGTGTGCATCGCTGATCTGCGAAATTGATGAGGCGATAGATGAAATGGAATTTGTACGTTTCGGTGCTGTAACAATGATCGTCGAGGTACCGCTTTGCATAGGCTTGGGCAGGAGCGCTGAGTGACGTAGGCGTTTCTATGGAAAATAAAAATATGTTTACGTTTACATAGTAAAAGTAAAGTTTTTATGCAAAAATACTAAAGAAAGGAAATTGTAGAGCCATTCAAACCCCGACGAAGCAGATATGCAAGTAAAAGATTTGTATAATTTTCTAATCCAAAATGTGGAAAAATCTTGAAGCTTCACATGCAACATGCAAACAATTATTATCAAATAAGTGATTTATGCTATAGTGAAAACCTAACCGACCTTATCCTAATACCATTTTTTTCATAAAATACTCCTGCATCTCACCTCGCCACCTGCAAGATGATATCCCACATTGTCTAAAAAATGTTACCGTCTTTGCAACCCAACTTACATATTACATCTAATGGGTGAAATAACTTTGTCATAAACTCACAGATCACCACTATAACTTTATCTAATCCTGCCGATATGTATATAGGATATCACTTATTATCATATATATCACTTAATATATATATCACTAGTGTAACCATGATCTCATGCAAAGCACACTTGCTACTAGTCCCAACCAAGCTCCTTTGGCTTGTGGCGAGTGACTATCGTTCTGTATGGCGTGGCCTTTTCCTGATGGAACACAAATCCTGACATTAGCCAAAGTTGACCGCTTCTGGCTGATTGTTTTCTTCGAACGATCCATTTGTTAACAGTACAGATCCGTGTCGGTAGAGTTTGGACGTAGACGAACAGCTCATACTTGAGGATTTCCTGCCATTCTCACTAAACACATAGTTAGTAAAACCTACCTGACAGTAAATCCGCGATTGGTTATTTTCCATTTCATAAATGGCCAATTTCCAACATCAGTAACCATTTTTTGATAGGTCTGTTTGTATTGCATATACTATAGTTATCCGATCTGAACAATTTTTACAGAGATTGCACCATTACCAATAACCCACCCCATACAGCTTCTGCAGATGGCCCTGGTAAGATTTCCAGCTTTGCAGCGTGGACGTCAATAGGGCAATGTAAAACCCCCAAGTTGGGGAGAGACTAGCCTTACTGAGAGCAAAGAGATCACTAGAACTGTTGCGGCTGAAGCCAATAGGATCGGGAGCATCGCTACGCACTCCCATTCTACTGTTAACGGTTCTAAGGTGCCCACACTTGCTAGCTGATCAGCTTTACAATTTACTGTGATTCCGCTGATACCGGTCTTATCACACAGAGACTATGATTTTGATTCCGACCAACCCTGCGGCCTAGCACCCAGCAGTAGATCTAGTCCTTATCACTACAACTGGATGAAAACACTGCAATAGTCTCCATAGAGAGCTCGCCGGTAAACCTATGGGCAGAGAAGGAGCCGCCAGAGTTCAGTTTGACGATTCCATGATTCAAGTGATCCGGTGACCAGTCAAAGTATGTGAGAACATTCAAGTGTTTATACACGTGCTCTTTTAAGAACCCATTTTCGGTGGGAGACGCCACCTTTTGCCAATGACTCCTCTAAAGTAGTATAAGGCAATCGATATTCGGTTCCCATGAAAGCTTTCTATCCAGGATGAGCCCTAGATATTTCACTGTATCCGCCGGTTGCAAACGGGTGCCTGACATACGAACATAACTTAGGAACTTAATCACAAGATATATACAGTTTGGGTATATACTATAATATGTATTGCGTTGTGGTCCCGTATAAATATGTATTTCCCAAATATGAATAAAATATGCTCATTATATTGAATCTATCAACCAAATCACATCACACCCATTTCATTGAAATCACAACCACAGTTGATACCTCTCCACACTCTTACACGCATTGAAATGAAAATGAAGTTATACTCCCCCACACCCAAACATCGCATCATCGCATTACCTTGACATCATCTGTCGATGCAGCAGTCTGGTACGTCGTTAGCACTGGCTTTGTTATGGCTGCGGCGGCAGTGACGGTGCCGGCTGATGCCATTAACGCATCCTTCTGCAAGCGCGTCGGTGTTGTTTTTATTCGTGTCTTAGCCATCGTCTGCGCTGATTGCTGCTGTTATTGTTGTTAGTCTTTATGTAATCGTATGCAATCGTATATTTGAGTCTTTAAATAGGTATATTGTTTTTGTTTGGCTGTTGCACGACCCTTGATTCGCATACAATTGCCGCAGCTCTTTCTTTCATTCAAATCCCCTGCTTCTTCTTCGCCTTCGCCTGTTTATGCTTTGTTGTCGTTTCTGCAACATATGCTGCCGTAGACCACCACCAATGAGCGACTGTTTGGTGCGCCGGAGTGCGTTGACGTTCTTCGTCCTTTGCCTCTGCTCTTCAAGTGCGCTTTTGGTGTTTTTGTTGTCGTTCACCTTGAAGTTTATGCTGCGAACGACGGCGCCGATGACGACGATGACTTGTCAATGTGGCAGCTGCAATAGCAAGCAAAACAAGTTTGGTGAAGTTTATGTTGAGCCAAAAAGTGCAAAATAAAAAATGAGAACTTCAAATTGTTATGGAGTTTTAAAGAGTAGAACTCTCCTAATGAAGCACTTGTTGTGTGCGTTTGTTGGTAAGTGTTGTGGTGTATAGTGATGTGCAATGATATAGAAGTGAGCTTTTGCAAAGCTTTTCGTATTTTATTTAAAGTTGATGAAAACTATGTGTTATTTGTTTAAATATTGAATGTTAAAAATAAAATATCAATCAATTTTTTTTTAATTGTAGTTGAAAGATAATGTATGTAAAATATGTGTATATGAATTGGTTAGCTATTTAATGAAAAAACTAAAATAAAATATCTTAAAATTCGCACGAACAAATTGTAAAAAAACAAAAATATGCGAGAAAGAAAGAATTACCTCATAATAGAAAACGGTTTAATCGGCCTATTAATAACTGCACATCAAAATAACCAGTCCAAAAAAACAGTCTACATAAAAAGTATTTATAAAATTCCAAAATCTTTAACTGGACCCCGGATAATTATTTAAAAGTGAAAAATAGAAATGCAAATATATTGCTATGGTTATCAAGCCTTATAAAGAGTACAAGAAATTGTTGCTGGTTAAGTTAGGTTAGTCATCCTATAGGATGCCTGCGCTTGACTTGAATTTTAACAGACTCAACTGCCTCACTATTGATAGCTCCTCCAGTGTATCATACTGTGGGACCCCAGATGCTTACAGCGTAGTTTTGCCAATGCGGGACAAGTGCACAAGAGATGCTGCATTATTTCCCTGGTGCCCTGCTGTATGCATTTCCAACAGTCTTCTCGATCTGTCAGCCCCATCCTGCGGGCGTATGTCGCCACCAGACAGTGATCAGTTAGTATTCCCATCATGTTCGTATAGTCTCTTCTATCGAGTGCCAATAGGAATTTTGTGTACTTCCGATCTACCGTTTTGCACATGACTTTTGCAATTTTGCACCCAGGTAGCTCCTTCCATCGGGTTTGATTTTCTTTACGATGCTTCTGTCCAAATCATACCTGTAGTATAGACAATACATGGGTTTTCCCAATGTTGATCAAGTTTTCGGATGTTAGCCGTACACCATTCTTGGCAAACTCGTCCACTCTTTCATTGCAATCGATGCCTTTGTGGCCTGGCACCCAGTAGAAGTGTAGTTGCTTGCTTCTGGTGACTCTTTCCACTGCTGCCCAGATTCCCAAGACACTTCTGGCCGATATGCGATACAAGGTTACTGCCTTGATTGCTGTTTCGCTGTCTAAGTAGATGCTGGCTCTCTCTGCGAGGAACACGAAACCATTCAAAAGACCATTTATCAACATAAATTTCAATTTGGTGTGGATCTGCTTTAGCTTTGTATTATTTCTCATTAAATCTTCATTTTGATTTTCGTACTCTTCTCAAAAAAAAAAAAAAACATACTGGCCTCAGCTCCACCGACACTGTAATAATATTGACAAATGCATTTTTTAAAACATGCAAGGGTACCATACATATGTAAATATCTTATTCTGGATTTACATCACATCATAGTTTGTGTAGCAGCTACAAGCTATAGTGGTCAAATCTGAATATTGAAGACTGTAGCGTTGTCTCAATGACAAATTTCGTAAAACTATCTCATCAAATCAGAAATTTTCCATACAAGAACTTGATTTCGATCTGTTAGTTTGTACGGCAGCTATATGTTATAGTTTACCAATACCGACGTTTCCAAAGACATGAGTTTTTTGGGAGAAAAGAAAGAGTTTAAGAATTCGGATCGATATCTCAAAAACTGAGAGTCTAGTTCGCTTATATAGAGACGAACATGGCTAAATCGACTTAGCTCAACATGCTGATCTTTTAAATATAATAACATCACATTATATGTTCTAAAAAATTTTCACCACATAAACTCGATTAACACAAGTCATTGTGCTATGTTTCCGCACAGCACTGTATATATAAAAAGCTTGAGACTGCAGAGAATACATTAACCGCTGTCATTGCTGTGAAGTGAGCTTTAGCCACTGAGCTTTGCACTTATAGAATTTCAGTTGCTCGTGCACAAGTTAGCGCCGGCGATTTTCTGCAACGGTGCATGTATGCAGTTAAAGCTCTACGAGACAACAAGCATATATACGCCTATAAATACAATGCACTGCTTACGCCGACCGGGCGCATAAACCAACATACATACGCGTGAATATATGTAAATACACAGTCACGTTAAGTTTGGTATACATTACAAAGCCAATAGGAACTTAATACATTTGGCACTGGTTTGGCCAGAAACTTCCAGTAACTGAAAAAAGCATTTCCACACGCAAAATATAAAAGAAATGAAAGCGTTGTTATTGAACAAAAGTTGTTTGCATCTGATTTTGTTGTACTTTACTTTATTTTTGGCAAACTATAAATATACACGCAAGCTAGTGAATGCGCTGCCGGATGTGGAGTCGGATATGCAGGCGCTACAACAGTAGCATAGTTTGGAATTGTAGAGGCGTACAGAGGCAGGTCGCTAACGCCAACACTAGGCTCTAGCGCTGGCATTGGCTGCGTGCAAGAACTCGCCGAACAAGTTTAAGGTCAAGTTTAAATGCTAAAACTACTGAAATTGCACAAAACGCTGCCACTACAAGCTATGCACACACATACATACATTCATATGTATGTAGATATGTAAAAATACATAACCAAATTAGAATACACGTTGTTTGCTTTATTGTAGCACACTTTACATACTTTAGTCTAACAATTTTCCGAGTGGCGGTCCATGGACTCGCCAAAATTTACGTCGAACTAGCCAAAATACGAATTTCCAAAATGCACTAGAAGAATTGCAGCGCTTGTCTTAATGCTGTCGCGCTAGCCGTTTTCATTATTATATGCATATAAACATTACATTGTATACATATATATATATAATATATGTATATACACTCCCCTTATGTATTACTTATTCAATAACACGCTCTAATTAACCACTGTTTCTTTCATTTTTGAATTTTTCTTAAAACAAAATTACAACAACAACAACAGCTACAACAACAAGACACAAACACACACCTTAACTCTCAGTCCACAATATATGTATGGCGAGTAAGTGAGTGCAACGGTTGCTAAAACGAAACGTCTGTGCCATCACCGCGATCAACCGATCATGTCCGGAGTTCTTTGTTTACTGGATGTGTAATTTCTTCTGCTTTTTAGCTGCAGCTTTAAAATTAGAATCCCATGCAACGTTCGCCGCACCACCGCACCACCACCAACCCCTTGGCTGGGCTCGACTGGCTGCTTTCAAGTGCGCTTTTCCGCACTTGCTGCTATGCTTTTTGCCGTGCTTGGCACATCCTCGAGACAACGCGACCGCCACTGCGCCTACTACGCTCCATACTATGGCGCTCTCACAATTATATACATTATAAATACATATATGGATGTAGTATATAATATGCACAAATATACGCGTATATGTGAAACTTTGAATGCTTTTCCCCTTTGGCGTCCTTTGGCTGCATGCTTGCGCTCCAAACTTTTACGGTGTATACATAATTAAGCGAAAGCGGCTCAGCAGTCCAAAGTTGATTTGGAAGTTCTTGCCCGCGAAAAGTTTCCTGTATCTACCTTTACTCGTGCATGTGCTGCACTCCGCAACTTCACTAAAGTTCCTCACACTCGCCGCCTATCAATGCCGTTGTCAATGGCAATGCGAGCGCGCTGGAGAGAGTGAATGTAAAAGCATAAAAGCGCTTCGTTCTTATTTATTTATTTATATAACGTTATGTATTTTGCGATTTACACATATGCGCTAGTGCGTGTATTTATACAAGTGTGATTGTTGTTGTTTATATTGCATTTACTCCATTCTAGAGAGTACTGTGCAGCATTGAGTCTGGCCTCTCTCATTGCACTTAATAGAGTTCGCAATGTTTTTGTTGTTGGGTGTCGGCAATGCACGCTGTGACATAAAGTTATTTTAATTATTATTATTATTATGACCAGCAGATGGGCTTGAACTAGCCTGTACCTGGCAGCAAAGAATATCTACATGTGTACTATTTAGACTACACTTTCCTGGGCATGACATTTCAATACAATCGATGGAGTAGTTTGCTTAAAAAAATCGCAGAAATCGACGTTTTTATACGTCTCACTAGGTGTGCCCATTCTTAACCAGGTGCTTCCACTATAGCAACAGAGCTTTACTATATTCATTCTCATAGAACGTTGCTGTTAAAAGTCCGTGCTCAGCCTTTGGGGTTTGTTTATAACCTGTGGTATAGAGCGTGTCCGCGGATTTTAAACAAATGAAAACCAACATGTTGGGCTCGGTTTATACAAGGTCTGTCGCAAAAGAAACAGCACTTTTTAAATATAACTGTTTCGGATGGCGCCACCTATTGGTGGGTATATGAAATAAAAAGTTAGATCTCTTGTTGACATTTCGTAAAAATTTTAAGACAATTGGATAACTACAGTCGATGTTATCGATCAAAAAGTGACAGCAGCTTTTGGTCATCGGTCGTAAAATGCAAAGAGCCAATATTAAATTTTGTTTTAAAATTGGGAAAACGTTTACTGAAACATTGCAAATGATGAAAAAAGTTTATGGTGATCAGTGCCTATCCCGTAGTAATGTGCATGAGTGGTTTAAGCGATTCCAAGAAGGTCGTGAGGACCTCTGTGACGATCAGAAGTCGGTCGTCTTCAGAAGTCAAAAATAAAGACAATGCTGATTTGTTTTTACGATTCCGAGGGTATTGTACACCGAGAGTTCGTGCCACCTGGCCAAAAGATTAATGCTGTGTTTTACCTTGGTGTTATGAAGCGTCTTTTGTCACGCATTCGTCGTGCTCGACCACAATACCGTGAGGCAGGGTCCTGGCGCCTGTTGCACGATAATGCGCCGTGTCATCGGTCGACGCTTGTCACTGATTTTTTACAAAAAACTCCATATTAACCATTAATCACTCACCCTACTCACCTGATCTGGCACCCTGTGATTTTTACCTATTTGGAAAACTTCATTTGCCCATGAAAGGACACTGGTTTCAGGACATTTCAGCTATTCAAAACGCGACGACCGATATTCTCAAGAGCATTCCTAAAAATGACTTTAAACACTTATTTGAAATGCTAATTGACCGGGCTAAACGCTGTATCGAAGCACAGGGAAATAAAAAGATGTAACTTTTGAAAAATAATAATGTTTTGTTGTTTTTTTTTTAACAGTCCTGTTTCTTTTGCGACAGACCTTGTATTTTTCATCTAAATTAGTTTTAAGAATCATTAAAAATAAGTTTAACGAACTTCAAAGTGGTCGCACGTCACTTTTGGATGGAACACGGTCATCTATCCAGAATACTGCCCTTCCCACGGAATTTGGGTTTAAGTAACCGCTACGGACCCGAATTTTTATCCGGCCAAGGACTGCCAACTTGGCACCATTCCTCCAAATTACTTCATGAATGTTTTCTACCGCTACAACTACAACACAACACGGCAAAAGTTCGACCTCTCAAAATAGACAGACCGCCAATTGTAGGTGCATGATATAGCTGAGACAGTAAACATTTTCTTCAGATTCATGGATCATATATTCAATACGAAATACTGAGAAAGTTGAGGTCCTGTGGACGCCGCGTTTGCTCACTCCTCTCAGCTCGCTCAATGAATGTAGTCATTTTACAGCACTGTTTGAATATAAACCGAATTTCTGTGCCGTTTCCTGGCCATCAACCAAACATGGATCCACTGGTACACACGAGCACTCCAAGCAACAGTCGAAACAGCGTACTTTGTTCGGCGAATCCACTCCAAAGACGAAGGCTTTCCTATAAACCTGGTATTTATAAGGTGCGGTCTATATCGACTACCTTTAGAAGAAGAAGAACACATGGCTATACTATTACGAATTATTCAGCAGATTTCAAGCCAAATTTTAAAATAAAACGAACCCTTTTGGCGAAATTTGGTTTTGACTTTGGTAGTATCGATTTCGACTAACAGAAAAAGCATTCTCTTCATTACCCGTAATATAAGTATCCAACTGTCCTGTTCGTATAAAAATAGTTTGCAATTCAGTGGCGATTAAATATATCGGGTGATTTTTTAAGAGCTTGATAACTTTTTTTTAAAAAAAAACGCATAAAATTTGCAAAATCTCATCGGTTCTTTATTTGAAACGTTAGATTGGTTCATGACATTTACTTTTTGAAGATAATTTCATTTAAATGTTGACCGCGGCTGCGTCTTATTCGGAAAGTCCAATTTTGGGCAACTTTTTCGAGCATTTCGGCCGGAATAGCCCGAATTTCTTCGGAAATGTTGTCTTCCAAAGCTGGAATAGTTGCTGGCTTATTTCTGTAGACTTTAGACTTGACGTAGCCCCACAAAAAATAGTCTAAAGGCGTTAAATCGCATGATCTTGGTGGCCAACTTACGGGTCCATTTCTTGAGATGAATTGTTCTCCGAAGTTTTCCCTCAAAATGGCCATAGAATCGCGAGCTGTGTGGCATGTAGCGCCATCTTGTTGAAACCACATGAGTCAACATTTAAATGAAATTATCTTCAAAAAGTAAATGTCATGAACCAATCTAACGTTTCAAATAAAGAACCGATGAGATTTTGCAAATTTTATGCGTTTTTTTTTAAAAAAAGTTATCAAGCTCTTAAAAAATCACCCGATATAAAAAAAAAAAACAAGAAAAAACGTTAACTTCGGTTGCTGTCGGTGAAGCTAAATACCCTTCACAGGTGCATTTCTGTTAGTAACTATGTGTTCAGTTTGTATGGAAGCTATATGCTATAGTAATCCGTTCTAAACAAGTTTTTTAGAGATTACATTGTTGCCTTAAAAAATAACATATATCAAATTTCGTAAATATATATCTTGTCAAATGTGAAAGTTGTCCATACAAGAACTTGATTCCGATCGTTCAGTTTGTATGGCAGCTATATGCTATAGTTAACCAATCAAAACAGTTTCTTCGGAGATTACATTGTTGCTTTAAAAAATAACATATTCCAAATTTCGTGAATATATCTTGTCAAATGTGAAAGTTTTCCATACAAGCATTTGATTCCGATCGTTCAGTTTGTATGGCAGCTATATGTTATAGTGTTCCGATATCAGCCGTTCCGACAAATGAGCAGCTTCTTGAGGAGAAAATGACGTTTGCAAAATTTCAAAACGATATCTTAAAAACTGAGAGACTAGTTCGTATATATACAGACAGACGGACAGACAGACAGACGGACATGGCTAAATCGACTCAGCTCGACATACTGATCATTTTTATATATACTTTATAGGGTCTCCGACGATTCCTTCTGGGTGTTACAAACTTCGTGACAAACTTAATATACCCTGTTCAGGGTATAAAAACTTTATTTAAGTTAAAACTATATTTAATTAAGACAAACCATTAAATGAATGTTAATATGTAGGCCTTATTTGTTTTTATTTTTTGACCAGTAGCACCAACCCTTAAATGCATGTGTATAATTTTGTCAACATAATTTGATCTCAAAACGAGACTTCGCGAGAAAAGTGCAAGACCTAATAGGTTTGTATGCAATTTTACGCGTATATATGTATGTATGTATGCATGAGAATAAAAAATACACGCTCTGCGCTACAAAGCCCACTTAACAATGCACTTATGTGTATATATACTTACATACATGCATGCACACATACATATAAGTATGTATATAAAGCTTGTATATAAAAAAACAAAAATATTGAATGCAAGCACATACATATACATATGTACTCGAATGTGTTATGGGTTTTAGCGCTTTTGTGCTAGGCCGCAAGCACTTCATTCCGATCCAGCGCACCGCCGCATTCGCACAGCAATAACAACAGCAATACACCACCACCAGAGACTCGGAAAGTGTCTATGCGACGGGCAAAACCGAATTCTATGCACAAAACTGCAAAGCTGCATGCGTTTATTGGTGCATTCGCATGCATGTGCATGTATGCACACGTTTGTATGGCCGAGTGTCTGTAAATGTGTGTGCTAAAAGCCGCCATGGCATTGAAACTCGCCTCCATGTTGTGACACAGTTCAACAACCTTTGACTTTGAGTGCGCTGCGCAGCCGAGATAACTCGAGAACTCCATGCGCGTTGCACCCGACTCGAGCCGAATAAGGAGTGTCGAGCATCAAATGTATTTATATGTTTGTGCAAAATATAAGTTTTTGTATATTTCTATTTTACCAAAGTGGTAGTAAATTGCAATCAAATAAGTAAAGAACAAATATGAAAAATATAATGACCAAAAATAACCACAATTGAATAAAGCGAGAGAACGGTAGAGAGACGTTGATTCTGAGAGTGAATGCGCATAAAAACTGCATGACAATAAAGCTTTTACAAAGCTCTAAACTGCATAGGACACACTGTTGAGCATATACATATGTACATATGTACATGTACATACATACATATATATATGTATATGTATATGTATGTACAATATGTGTTGGTGAAGGCTTACGATGCTTATTATGTTCAGCATGTTTATAAAGCCTATTTATTTGAATGTAAATAATTAACTTTTTATGTATATGCAGGGGTGTATTTGCAAGAGTATATAATTGTTCACGTTCGCATTAATATTCATAGTATATACAAGTAGCCCTTAATTCCCAAATCTACGTTGAAAATAAATACATACATATATATCCCATACATTTGTCGTCAAAATAAAAAAAGAAAAGTTGTTAAATATTAGGCGAATGTGTCTTGGTGTTGTCCAGCAATTTTTAAGTTTCCTTCGAACTAATAACGAATTTTTGGAGATATTCATTTCAGAAACTTAATATAACGGGTGATCCAGATGATTGACAGATCATGCGTGAGTCGTGTCAAGCTGTCTTGTTATTTTTTTTTTTTTTGAGTATTTTTTGGTATTTCATTATGAAAAGACTTACGACTGAACAACGTTTACAAATCGTTTAACTTTGTGCTTCGCGCTCTTCGCTCAACTTATGGTGAACATAAGCGACCTACTTTGCGTACTATTCGCAATACCATCACCCATATTGAGATCCAGCATTTATTATTGGATAATATTCGACCGAATAGACCACATCCAGCACGCATCTACGGCTGCTAGCTGAGGGGTAGACAAAGACCGTGGAGAGTCGATTCGACGCCGTTCGCAGCAACTCCAACTGACTTATGGAACGACTTGGCGCATTTTACCTCGAGATCTTAAATTGAAAGCGTACAAAATACAGATTGGGCATGAACTGAAGCCACTCGACCTCGCCAAGCGACATCGCTTCGCTCTGTGGGCTCTTGAAAAGTTCCAAGAAGATTCGAAGTTTTCGAGCCAAATTTTGTTCAGTGATGAAGCCCATTGGGTAAAAAAGAAAAATTACTGTATTTGGGACGAACAGCAATCTGAAGAGATTCATGACCACTTTATTAAAAAAAAATGGTTTGGGGTGGTTTGTGAGCCGGTGGATTGATCCGTCGATACATATTTCTTCAAAAATGATACCGCAGAGAACGTAACCGTCGATGACGACCGTTATCACGCCATTCAACCGACTATTTGAATTGACTGAAATTGTAGTTCGTGATATCGGCGACATTTGGTTTAAACAAAACGGATCCACTTCATATCACATCAATCAATGGATTTATTGAGAGAACACTTTGGTGAGCAGATAATTTTACGTTTTTCGCTGGTAGATTGGCCACCAAGATCGTGTGATATCTAAATTTTATGCAGACAAGCCCGCTTCGATTCAGGCATTGTAGTTTTTAAAATACCGTTATATGGGGAGCGATTTGTTTACTTTAGCTTGAATGGTTTTGGAGATATGGGGCAACGACCATTTTTTTCAAATTTGTTAGTCCACAGTCGCTTACTATTGCGATTCCTTACACCAAAGTATAGTTTTATATCCTAAATTAGTGTATAGTTATGGCACTTCATAGGTGGTTCATTTAGTGGCGTTTTGTGGGCATAGTAGTGGTCCGATTACGTCCATCTATGAACTCGTTCTCTCTTTTTCGCCAGGAAAACTGTGTACCAATTTTCTTTACGATATCTCGATTTTTACCCAGTTATACTATAGATTGCACAGACAGACAGTTACTCGGAATTGAAGTCGTTTCGTCATCCTGATTTTTTTCAAAACCAGAAAATATAAAATATAAAATAATAGGTGTAAAATATTTTTTTCTAAATAAAAACAAAAAATTCAAGTTAATCTTTATTCCGTCCACGGGTTTTTAATACACAGGTTCCTTTTTTTTTGCATACAGGTCACATTTGCATCCTTGAGCCACTCGTATATTACATTATTATCTTAGAAAATAAGCTGTGCCAACTTTTGTGAAGATACATTGTCAAATGGGAAAGTTTTCCATACAATTCCGATCGTTCAGTTAGTATGGCCGCTATATGTTATAGTGCTCCGAATGCGGCAGTTCCGACAAATGAGCAGATTCTTGAAGAGAAAATGACGTTTACAAAATTTCAAAACGATATCTTAAAACCTGAGGGACTAGTTCGTATATATACAGACAGACAGACGAACAGACAGACGGACGGACAGACAGACAGACGGACATGGCTAAATCGACTCAGCTCAACATACTGATCATTTATATATATACTTTATAGGGTCTCCAACGCTTTCTTCTGGGTGTTACAAACTTCATGACAAACTTAATATCCCTGTTCATGGTATAAATATTGACGGGTGTTATGGAACCCAAACAGATAGATTTGCTGATTGGATTTTCCTGTATTCTAAAATACGCAAAACCAATATTTGAAACAACTGTTTACTAATGCGACATAACTTTAAAATCAATAAATTTGAAAGCAATTCTCTGAAAGTTTACAATGAGTTTCGCTATTTTTGCCTTTATTTTACTGGAGGAAGATATTAAGCGATCACAAAAATACACTTGATGCCCCAGGGGAATCGTAAGTGAAATTTGGCCAGCATTTACTTGTACGAGCTTGTATGTATTTCCATACTTCGGCTCACGATAGTAAGCGACCCTCCAACTTTTCGATACCATTTTTGTAGTACGATTTGTCCTAAGCTTCAAAATAGGCCTCAGTTTCGGCGATCACGCCTCAAGTTTGGCGAAAATTTCTTCCCAACGACCATTCTTTTGAGATCTGAATACACGAAATAGTCACTGACAGATCTGGAGAGTACGTTTGACACAGAAGCGATTCGAAACCCGATTCATGGATTTTTGCCTTCGTTTTCACTGACTTATGACACGATGCATAGTATTGGTAAAACAGGACTTTTTCTTCAAATGCGGGCGTTTTTTGGCGATTTCGCCCTTCAAACGATCTAATAACCCTATGTTATAGTCGCTGTTTATAGTCCCTCCTTTATCAAGTTATTCAATAAAAATTATTCCATACACATCCCTAAATACAAACGCCATATCATTGCCAGCTCCACTGTTTGGAGCAGGTTCATCGTGTGCATTTCACTGGGATTACAGTCGATTGGACTTCGGAGTGAAATATTGGAGCCATGTTTCATCTATTGTCATATATCGATGCAAAAACTTCGGTTTTTTAAGCTTGAACATCTCCAAACGCTGCTCCGAATCATCAACTTGTTCTTGTTGTTGTTTTAACGGAAATTCAATCTCCGTTGGGATGATAAGTGTCATTTGTGTTGTCGTCGATGTCATCTAACGGGAGGCCCAAGAAACATGCTGTTTCGACGGGGTCGGACCAAAGGGAGGAGGGTGTTAGATGAGTAGGGTTCGTGGGGCATGCAAAGAGGTGGTCAGTGTCATGCGTAGACTCGTTGCATGCAGGACATACATTCGGTATGTCAGGGTCTATTTTGGATAAGTAGGAGTTTAACCTGCTACAGTATCCAGAACGAAGTTGCGCAAGGGTCACACGCGTTTCTCGCAGCAGCTGGAGCTCTTCGTCTGCTATGGGTGGTGGTTTGACTCCAAGAACGCCATTCACGGGAAGGGAGTCGGTGAAGGTGTTGATGGCTCCGCTGTGAATGTCGGTCAGTACCTGTCGAAAGTTAGTTGCGTCCGAAGTTCGGTCGGCGTACTGTACGACGTCGTCGACGTAGTCGAGGAATGACCTTTTGATGCCCCTAGGAGGCGGTTCCGCTCCAAGCAGATGGCTGCAGGGGTGATTTCAGAAATCATCAACTCGTCGCTGTTTTTAGTCAAAAGTTAAATATTCGTGAATGGTATGATGTGCACTTTCAGTTGATATCTTTAGAGTGCCTGCTATCACGAACAACTTCACTTTACGGGCATCGAAAATTATCTTGTGGATGTTTTTGATATTTTCGTCGGTAACAACATCCTGTGCGTTTACCTTCTTCGGTGCTCATTTTAAGACGTCTAAACTTAACATTTCACCTTAGACAGGGGACTTTTCAGTTGACTTGTTTATCACATTGACGGCAGAATAAATATGGAATAAGGACGTTGAATTAAGTTAATTCGACTCTTTTTGCTTTGTTTCTGATTAAAAAAAGTCGACAAAATTGGTTTCTGTGGCACTCAAAACTGATACAATTTCTGTTGCGAACTTCAAACCAATGATACCTGAATTCATTACATCGACTACATTGTTTTTTATCGGTATCAATACTGACCACTACCCGATTGTCTACAAGAAAACAATTTTTCATGCGCCACTTTGTTGCAGGTATCCTTGGTCCTTGATATCAAAATATAGCAGATGTCGAGAAATTGAAAGGGTTTTCTAACAGAGGAATTATTTTATTTAAATAGTAAGAAAATCGGTTGGCGTATCAGTGGAACAGCCATACATTTTTAATTTAATAAAAAATAATCTTCACTATACACGAACAACTTAAGAGATATTGTTGACTACCCAATGGATTATTCTTATATACATTAATTAGTAAAATTTATTATTTGTCGAAATGTTTTCGTGGTTTAAATTACTAATAACTACTAAATTTGTAACATATAATGCTTAAAAGCCACTTAAGCTACGCATAAAACTTATTCTGAGTCAGCAGAGTCATCATCATCGTCATCTTCGTCGTCAAGTTCAGGCATGGGGAAGCGCAGAATGGCCGCTATGCCAGTCAGATTGGCGAGTTGTTCTCCCGATATATGCATGCTGGAGAATATCTTCACCTCGCCACCGGCATCACGTACGGATTCAACTAAATTTACATATTCTTTTCGTTGATTCACATCTTGACAGCGGAATAGATTATCCGATATGAGTAGGGTTTCTATCGCCATCGCTTTGGCCGCTTCCAACACATGCTTCTTGCCGTAGAATGCACGAGCGGGCTCACAATGTAATATATTATAGAATTGCTCCAGTATTTTAACTTCTCTAACGGCTTTGGTATCGGATATTTTTACCATAACGCTGGGATCTTGCAGCACCTCTTTGAGTGCTTGCTTGAAGCCCGACGACGAGCGTACAAGTATGAACTTGCTCTTATTGTCCAGCAGTAGTTTGATGTCAGCTTTCACCGCCTGCTGAAACATATATTCGAAGAACTGATCACGTACAAAGCCCGGCGAGGCGATCAGTACACACTTGACTATGTCGAAATTCACATGTCTCAATATGCCTTGCATGACACTCTCGTAAAACTTTACCAGTCCCTTCTCGTGCTGTTGCGTGTGACCTTTGCGCTTGCGCGGTATCGACACCTCGATTTTGCTGCGCACCAATGTCATGCTAGCGGTAATCAGACATACATAGGCGAGACCCTCTTGCATCACAATCGCCGCCAAGTCGGACGATTGTGTGGGGTCACATGCCATTTCAATGCGTTCCAGCGCTATTGTGTCCCATTCGGCTTTGCGCAGTTCAAATTTTCGATTCAACTCCAAATCGAGTGTGTGATAGGCGCCCATCTTGACGTATTGGTTCTCTTCGATGTTACGTCCCTTTAAGCGCAGCATGCATGCTTGTGTATCGAAGTCTATGGACTCAACACTTATTGTTAGTGTGGTGCGTACACGATTGCTCGTCGAGGAGCCTGTCGCTGACTCATTTTGCACTTTTCGTATGGTTGTGCTGCGCACTTGATCGCCCTCGGCAATCAGATTGTATGTGTGCCACATATCTTCGGGCTCTTCCGCTATCAGGGTAACGGAGCCCTGTGCGCCTTTATCAAAATTTCTGCTGACCAGCCTCATGTTCTATTTAAAGTTGGGGGAAAAATAGAAAACTTTTATGAAATAAAAAAAATATTTTGTTAAAGGTTTTCAGAAAACGCGCGCCATTTGCTTTGTGTTGCTCGTAAATATATTAAAGATAAGTTTAGAGTTAAAAAAAAATAAAACATTTGAAATTTGTTTTGCATTTTTATCTAAAGCCACAACCCTATAAACGAAATTGTATAAGTTGAAACTCAATTCTAAAAAAATTTGAAAATGAAGAAGCACAGAATTTTCATCTTTGAGTTTCTGAGATCAAAAATAGCAAAAATATTGGGACGGATTGTATCAGTTGAGTTAATATACAATTAATAACTTCAAATCTTTGAAAACACACACGACAACGCAGTAACAAATAGCAGTACTCGATTTTTTACGAGGATAAGGTAGCTATTTCTCTTTCCAGGCATACAGAAATCACATTTTTAGAGTAATGTCTTCCCGAGAATATATTTGTACAAACTGAAATAATATTTTAGGTTGGGTAAGTTCGATATTAAGGGGTTAGGGGTAGTCAGAGGCACGAAAAAATGACAATTTTCAGTAATTTTTTTTTGCTATTAAATCATGTTATTTTACGAAAGTAGTAATATGGCATTATTATAGAATGTGTTGACTTGAAGTCACGAAAATTAAAAAAAAAAAATTTAATTTCCAAAGTTATAGTTGTTTGTGTTGACAAAGTTCCAAAAAAAACGTGCTTGCGGTGACAACCATAAGTCCTTGGAGATTCATCTAAAATCAATCGGACAAAAAAAATTTGTTTTATAAATAGATAAACTCGGGCCTGATCGAAGGATTTTTTTTTTTTCAAAAATTAACAAAATGGCGGCCTCAGGAAATTTTGTTCTAAATTTTTGGGAAATTTTTGGTTTTAAAAATCGAAATTTAAAAAAAAAATTGTTCGATCAGGCCTGAGTTTATTATATATTCTAAAAGCCGTATAAATTTCATTAAAGTCTACTGAGCGGTTTTCGAGTTACAGTTGTTACCAGTTGAAAAAACATAGTTTTGAGAAAAACGCGTTTAAAGTTTCACACTAGCGCTTTGAAGTGTCCGAGCTCTCTTTGTTATTTGTCGAATAACTCAAAAACTAATTATCGGATCAACGTGAAATTTTCAGAGAATATTTTTAAGATATTAGACGAACGAAAATGAAAAAATAATTTTTTGAAAATTCTGAACCCCTAACCCCTTAAAGTATTGAAAAAGATCTAAGAAGATCTATTATATAACGATGTTGAAAAATCCATCGTTGTCCAGTAGTTCGACAATTCGCCTATGACTAAAGCTTTACTTCGTAATATACATACATACTCGTATACTTGTGCTCACACAATTAAGTCACATGAACGTCATGATATACAAATTCATAAAACTTTAATATTATTAAGAATTCGAAAAAAGGTTCCACGGAATTAAGAAATTGACTTTAAATTGATTGTATTAATTTTTTTTAAAGCTGAATTTTAGTTTAAAAACAAAAATCTGTTTCCTCCTTATTAGTATGTATTTTTCGTGGTCATATAATTAAGCCACCGACAACAAAAAACTTTTTTGCTAAAACAAAAATCATTTAAATTCACTAAGTTCGCGCTTTGGGTAGGCCACTAGGGACACTTGCTCTGATTTATTGCTAGTCAGTCCTTAACCATCCTGGAGCAGTGCTTTTGGTCGTTGTTATCCCGAAAACGAAAAACCAAGGTAATGGTAAATCATCGGCGTAATTTCCATTTAAATGTCCTGCTAAAATGTCTCTGTACATACTGACAGTCATTTTGTTCTCAACTTGTACAAGTGGTCCTACCCCATATGTTTCACAGCTTTCTTTGTATATCGTTGGTTTAAATATTGTAGTGATAGTCGCCTGACATAGGGTCTACCATCTTGGATTCATCACTTCATACCACTAGACCCCAGAACTTTGAATCCTTTTACTGTTTGCTCTCTCGCAAACGCTAGCCTTTGTTTGTTGTTCTTTTTTGAAACGTTCTGTTTGCGTCGTGCAATTCGCCCATTTAGGGAGTTTTTCTGTAATCTACTGTCTGTGCTTGTACACCATGCTAATGTTTAATTTGTGCATCAATTATCCTTCACGCCAAAACAGGATCTACCTTGCTCATCGGTACTATTTGTCTATCGTCGTTACAGGGATTGTTGAGAAAGGATTAGGACTGAGTCGATTTGAAAAGATTTATTGAACCATCATTACAATTCTTTAAAAACTTTCAAAATAGGCTCTTTCTGCGTCGATGCAGCGCGTTGTCATGCTTTCCAAGCATTGAAGCTGTCACGAAAGGCATTCTCCGGAATAGCCTTGAGAGTCGAGGTGCATCCGGGGGAGCCACATCTGGGCTGTAGGGCGGCTGCGGAAGCGTTGGGATGCCGGCCTTAGTTAGGTAACTGTTCACAAGAAAGGCGGTGTGAGGCGGGGCGTTGTCGTGGTGCAACTTCCAATCGGTTGCAATGTCTTGACGGACCCGATTGATCCTTCGTTTGAGTCTATTGAGGACTTCCACGTAAGACTTGGCGTTGAAGGTTTGTCCAGGAGGAACAAATTCATGGTGAACGATGCCTTTAATGTAAAAAAAAAACAATGAGCATCGTTTTCACCTTGGATTTGCTCATTCTTCCCTTTTTTGTTGGCGAGGAGACACCGGCGTGTGCCAAAAAGGTCTGGTGACACCGAAACAAACCACTTCTTGCTAAAGCAACATCAGGGTACCTGGTTGATCATATCAAACGTCTCTTTTGCTGATTTACCGAGTTTCACACAGAATTTAATCGCGTATCTCTGCTCTAACGAACGCTGCATTTTCGGCTTGTATCACTCAGAAAAACACTTCGGCCGAAAATGTTAGTCCTGACTCTCCAGGTGCTAGGAGACAACTGACCAGCCGCTCGTTCGTTAGCTAGGAACGCCCTCTACCGAATCCAGTCTGTGCGCGCACACTCCGAAGTACAATCGCGGCGGAAGAAAATCAGTGCTATTACTTTCCGGACAAACCCTGGAGGTGTTGTCTTTCTCCTTTTTTCTTACGGGGCAAATTTTCAAAGGTTTTATATTAGTTTATATTTTGCAAGGCATTCTTGACCCTTCCTGTAGAAAAAAACAAGTATCCCGTAATTTTCACAATATTTTTATTTGATAACACTGCCATATGACTTTTCTTTCACTAGGAGTTGAGTTTTTATTTTTGCCCATGAGAAAAGCCAGCCATACCCAGTCTGAGAGAGTCCTTATTTCAAAGCTTATCAGCTTAGGAGTTTCAAAATGGCACAACAAAGTAGCCCGATGCAATTAATACACAAGTATCACGTTCAAATCCAAAACTACTGCTCTGCTGTCAGAGAGAATACTCACTAATTTGAAGGAACAAGAAACTAGAGTTTATTAAGAGCTCACAACAAAATACTACTTCACTAAACTTGATTGATATTATTTTGTACGCAAAGCACCGATGATTAATTCTACTGAATGAATAGGGATACCTATAAAACTCATATTAAGCGGCACTGACATAAGACACTCAACGTAAACCTTATTGTCGGAGACCGCAAAATACAATATATACACACATATATCTACTATATACATACATATACATAAATAAGTTGAGCCGTACATACACATACATACATACCACAAATGCTTGTGGTTAGGAAGAGCTTTTAAAGTGGAGTCTGCGTGTGATAACGCATTTGATGAACTTGCGGAAGTTTTAAAAGTGAAGCTAGAAGTGAATACGAAAAGCAAAAATCAGCGGAATAACGTGCTTTGGAGAGCGTATATTAAACAATGAATAAATTCTACAACAGTGAGCCATCGCTGCTTAAAACAAATGTGATTGGTACGTTTAATTTTTCAAATTTAATAATAGTCTAGAATTTTAAGTTAAATAATTTGTAATTTCAAAGAAAAAACAAATAAGATTTTAAGTCAAATTAGAGTGAGTGGCGAAACGAAAATAAATGGATGGAGAAAATGAGATTATGCAATAGAATAATTTATGCTAATGTTTTTTTTGTTGAATTTTTTGACAAAGGAAAAAGACCAAAAGTAGCAAGCTCAAAATGGGAAACGGAAGATTTCTCTTCAACTTTTTTGATAACATAGCTCAACTGACAACCGAGACACGATAACACATTTATAAAATCGAATTCGTACGGTCTAAATCACTTTCTGGGGGCTGGAAATTTTAATTTAGAAGGAATATCATAGTAAAACTGCTCATAGATCAAATACATATGTATGTATAAAAATTACTCAAGGTTAAGGCTCCAAAATTTTATTTTACGTAATTTTCAATGAAACGATATATTTTATTTCTAGATTTTTATACATACATACATATTTCAAAATTAACCGCATATTACTATATTTCATAAAATAGATATACCATCAGATTTAGCACTTTGGATCCAAGGATTTAATATCACTGTTTCAATTTTTAATGTTTTTAGCATTATTATAATAGAGAACAGAAGTCATTCTTTAAAACTTAATTACATAATTTTTTTTACCGAAATATCTAACAAGCACAAGTATTTATATAAGCTATAGAATAAATAACGATTAATACATTATGTATGTATTTATTTGCGATATTTGACTCTCAAAATATGTAAATATGTGGGTACATGAATATATTTAACCAACCGCAACAATAGATATTCGAAACATGCCTACGTATAATATCTGTAACAATAGGCAGGAAGCTTTACAATGTTTGCACAAAGAAAAGAAAAAAAAGAAACCTGCAGGTAGACGAGCAAAAATTGCAGATTTGTGGAATAAAACGGTGGCAACCTAATACTTAGGATTTATGCACTTGCGACAATGTAAGAGACATACATACATAGTATAAGCAATAAGCTTTAGTTGGCACAATAAAAAATGACGCCAAGATTGGCCAAGAAAGCACAAAAATCGCACAAAATTTACAATTTAAGCCGAATAATGCAAGAGTATGTTCATAAAGAGTCCTTGTAGCCTGTCTGGTTGTGGAGCGACGAGAAGAGAACATGCCAGAGCTTAAAAGCCAAATCAAGCGTGAGGTTGAATAACCTTTAAGGCGCTTCTAGTAATTTCATTAAAGCACTGATATTTGTGTGAAGCACTGCTGTAATCACATACGCCATAAAAACATAATAAAAAAACGAAGTCGAGTTTTAATAGTTTAACACTTTGTTTTCATTATAATTTACTCTTAATTTTTCATACGGACAGTTTTATATTTAAACACAGAAGCTTAAAAGCTTTGTGTCCGCAAAAGTTTCATTTGTGTGACTAGAATATTTTATTTGCACTTACATTTCACTTGTAAAGTTCAATAAATGTCAGTGACTTTAAATATTTATTGCACAACGCTTGGCACTGGAATTACAATTTAGTTATTAAACACTTGTTCTGACATTTCCGGCGTCTTTTAATCACAATTTTATTCAAGAAAGTAAAAAAAAATAAACACCAAAGCCACGATAAACGTTCTGCACACACGTTAAAACACCGCCAAAAACAAAACTCGACTGCTCTTCTTTTGGGGTAGCGAAATCGGCAGAGCACATGGATGGCGCTTTCAACGCCCGCATAACAAAAACAAAACGCAGGCAAAAAAATGCAAAGACAAATCGTGAAAAAACAGCACATACACATGTGCGGCGCAGGCAAACTGTCAGATAGAAAAAATGCAAAAACAATAACAAAATGTTTCGCCCAGATATTTCACAGCAAACGCACAAGTAACTTCCTGGTCTTTAACCCAATAAAACACTATTTTAATTGAAGGAATTTATACTTTTAACAATGGCGCACGTTTCTGCTATATATTTATATATAAAACACACTTAATAAACCTTTTACCTTATCGCTGGTTTTGTAATTTTGTAAAGTCTTCTTGTCAACAAAGATGACAGGTAGGCACTGCACGGAATGTCAAGCATAGCGCTGGCAGTTGCGTAGTGCTGCCATATTGCTAAGGTGTGAAAATTTCGTTTGTACTAAAAATCGATAAATTTCGTTGATATAATCGATAGTTCTTTTTATTAGCGAAATAATGCATAAATTGTTTTGTGAAGGCATATGCTTCGTAAATATTAATATACATATTTTAATTTTTGAAAATTATTTAATTAATTTTTTAATTGCACCCAATGCGCAATTAGTTTATTTGCCATGATACAGTAATGCGTGGCGAAAGCAAATCAAACTTCTCATGCAATTCAACATTATTTTTACATTAAGTACTAAGAAGGAGTAAAAAATTTAATTTTACTTTAAGTACTAAGAAGTAGTAAAAAATAGTTTTGGGATGGAAAGTTTTTATAGAATGCAAATAATCAATATCTAGAATTAATTTCGAAGAATGAAATGTAATTTTTTTTTAATTTACAGTATTTAATTTCGTTTATATTTGGAGAAAATTTACTGTGCCCATAAAACGAAGAAGGATGGTGAAAGCAATTGTTTTAAATTTTAAACTCTGCATGTT
Source organism: Bactrocera neohumeralis (assembly GCF_024586455.1). Classification (NCBI taxonomy): domain Eukaryota; kingdom Metazoa; phylum Arthropoda; class Insecta; order Diptera; family Tephritidae; genus Bactrocera; species Bactrocera neohumeralis. The sequence continues at coordinate 47,950,817 of NC_065923.1, forward strand.
TTGATAAAAACTTTTCTTATTTGCTTATGCTACATTGTACTAGTTTCTTTTTTGAATTTCAGAAAAATTTTAATATATCGTCACCTAAAATACAAAATAACGTAACATCACTTTTCGTAAGTTTACAGGCGAAAGAAAACGATATAATAGAAACCACTATTGAAACAAAATTTGGGTTGCGGTTATAAAATGGTTATAAATTCGTTATCATGCACTAATATTGAAACAAGCTTTGAATTGCGGTTATGAAATGGTTATATATTGGTTATCATGCACTCATATTGAAGCAAAACTTGTGTTTTGGTTACAAATTTTTTATATATTGGTTATTATATCTGTCAGCGATTTTCGATTTGTGGATGATACGCTGTTTTGAATTTTAGGCGACGATATATGGTACAGAAAAAAACACTTTTTGCACTTTTTGGAGTTTTTAAAGTCGAAATAAATGTAATTTTATTTACCTCTTTGCAAACATTCACTTAAATATATTTTACAAATAAAAAACTGTTATCTTATAACTGACCATTTAACATAAATTAAATGATATTTTTTTCGAAATATTATGCATAAAAAAATAATAGTTCCTAATTATAACTTAGAAAACTTTTCGTAAAACTTCTAAGAATCGTGCAAAAAACTCAAATATTATTTAGAAACTCTAAACATTTCAAAACTCAATAAATTTCTTTATTTAAATACAGGGTCCTGTGGCGCAATGGATAACGCGTCTGACTACGGATCAGAAGATTCCAGGTTCGACTCCTGGCAGGATCGTTGATTGATATATTTTCCAGTGTCAATATTTTGAAAGCTTATATAAATGGATTTACATAACTAAATCTATTTCAGAACGCTTTTATGCAATAATTTGTTAATGGAATATAAATTAACTTTTAATCGTTAAATTGTATTAAAATGTAATTTAGAAATTTTGAAAATTAAACACAATTCTGTCAAGTATTGCAATATATTCCAGCTGTCATACTTCTCTACAATAATACACATTCAAGTGTTAACTGTCATTCCACTCTCCAAAATAATTGTGCCAGCACTCTGGCAACTTTTTTAAATAATATTTAATTTCACAGGAATGCTTAGAACATTATAATGCTGGCTCAGGTACAAATGTGCAGTTTGACAGATTAGAGAATGTAGCCTCGGTGGCGCAGTAGGCAGCGCGTAAGTCTCATAATCTTAAGGTCGTGAGTTCGAGCCTCACCCGGGGCATTATTTTTTTTTTTAATTTTACTTTTACTTTTTTCATTGAATATTCACTGCTTGCAATTCACAAAATTAACGAAGCTTTTCGGCAGCCTGCGAACTGTTTGCAAATTAACGAGTGCGTTTTATCGAAATGCTATTAATTTTGTATAATTTATGTCAAAACAGTTGTTGCATTGATTTCGCATTACACATATTTTTATGCGTCCATATTTATGCGTGTGTCCACGTTAACGGAATGTCACATCATTCACGTCTACGCGGGTCAACAGGTGCCAGCACCGTTGTGTGGCTGAAACCGAAGCTACAAAATGCCAATTAATATGCGAACATAAAATCGATTTGCAAGTAAAATGCCCGCCATTAAGATTACTCCACCTCGGCGTGCCCCCGACACACCGCTGCTGTTAAGCGTTTGCTGACAAGTTGAGTTCATTAAAATCGTTAATTAAGGCGATAAATCTTCATTCAATTGCAAATGCTGCGTTTTTAAGCACATTTTATGTTTTCCTCAGCAAATTAAAAACAAAAACAAAAAATTAAGTGACAAATTTAGTTTTCGAAGGCAAATTTATGGTCGCCTGTTTGAATATTTAAGTTCGTCATTGAGCTTGCTGGATGGAAACCGGCTAACAAATAGACGACACATGAACTAATTGATGTCGAATATTTAACTGCAGTGTTGTTGTGAAAAATAAAATATTTGAAAAACAATGTATTCTGACTTATATAAAGACATTTACATACTTGCTTCTGGCGCTTTTCTGAATAAACTTTAGAATTGCTCTTAATTCTACAAAAGTGCCGAAATGCTGAAACAATGTTTTAAACTATAAATGTATGTAGTACGTCTATATATCTTTATATGTTTATATGTACCTATCTTTTTACAGTTTTAGTCGCTTCCAACTATCTTAATGAGCATAAGCATCATTCGTTGAGCATTCGCCTTCTTAATTAAGCAGCTAAAAGATAAAAATCTCTGAGATTTATAGCTGTCAAGCAAATGATTGTCGCTGTTTTTGTATGAAAATATTCACACAAATTTATTGAGCAATTGCAGAACACATCAAAAAGTTATTAAGCGTGGAAACAAACTTTGAAAAGAATTCTTAAAAAACTCTGAAAAATGTTTTTTAATAAAAAAAAAACATTTTATTTATAAATAACAAAGAAATAAAGAAATTTAGGATTATGTGTTCGGTTTGAAAGAGATACAATTTCTTAACTTAAAATAATAATATTTTTTTATTAAAAATAAATTGATTAATTATTTTTATTATATATGTATGTGTGTACATATGTATACCTTCACAGATAGATTAAAATAATTTTTGTTTTAATAATATAAGAAAAGCATAAAAACTAATTTCAAAATTACTAAGCCATAATAACAGTGCCGTTGGAAAATGGGTTTAAAATACAGGGTCCTGTGGCGCAATGGATAACGCGTCTGACTACGGATCAGAAGATTCCAGGTTCGACTCCTGGCAGGATCGAAATATTCGCGACTTTTTACCAAAATTACTAACAAAAATTTAAAAAGTGTGGTTAAGCAAATTTCGAAATATCTACGAAATTGCATTATAAAATCTTAGTATTGGACTAGACCAAATTGCAAGAGGGTTTTGGGTGGGTGAGGTCAGTTCGACGGATATTAAATTAATTTATATCATTTGCATACAACTTTTACTAAGTAGCTAACTAGAAATTAGAGTATTCTAGGTATTACATAAAAGGAGTTACGAACTGATTGCACTCATTTTTAATACCCAATATACCGTTTCAAGTCAAAGCATCCTGGATATCGTCACAAGAAAGTTAGAAACATTTCTTTCCCGCTCTTAAGTAAAGTACTGAGTTGTAGTATAGTCTTTAAATAGTAAGTTTTCGAAAGTTTCGGTCATAATATTTATCATTACTGTCACATCGGGGTGTTCTAAATTTAAAACTGCTCAAGTCGCATGAAAACATATGTGTTTAGGTTGGTAGGTACGCAGGGTGCATGTCTGGAAACGGATCTACGCCTATAGAAGCCCATTGTGAAACCCCCGGCACTAAAATCCCTCACACTATCATGTGTTCCCCCTGTACCACCCTGTGCTCTTGATAGGTTCATCAATTCGAAAAGCTTTATATATGCAGCGTTCGAGTCATCTCAAAAACCGATCACCGCGACGAATAGTTCAAATTCTTTATATTATATAATTTCAAAAATTTATACAACGTCTCGTATTCGTATAGAAAAAATTTATTAAGTTGTATAGGAAAAATTTTCCCCCACTGAACTTACATAGATTAGAATATTTAGTTGTTTACAGATTTCCAAAAAAGTAGGGAATTAAGGCAAGTATAAATAAAAACCAGAAAAAGTTAAGTTCGGATGCAACCCAACATTTATTCTCTTCAACTAGCAGGAATCAAAGCCAGGGAAATATCTTAAGGTGTAAAACGTTAATCATAAAAACATTTTCCTAAGTTTCATAAAGTATCTCACATACAAAGATACACTGTTATGAGTAAAACACGCTCTCTCATTGTCATTGAGCTACCTCACATATTGGCCGATATATGCTGTATAAAGTCACCCAGAAGTTCGAAAACCTTTTTATTAGGTATATGGGGACCGAGAAAAAAGTGACCCAATTCAATCCATTTTTGATACACAGAGATATTATTATCAAGTAAATATTCTATCTGAATTTCAATTATTTATTTTCGGCTTAAAGACAACTTTAGATACTGGATCCTCATATTCGGCACCAACAGTGAACAATTTTTGTTGGACTTGGACAATTTTTGGTCATAAAGTGACATATTTACTCTAAAGCCAATATTCGTGCTAAGTTTTATTCTGTAATATGAATTGCTTCTTGATTTGTGTACTGGGAAGTGAAAGAATCAAAAGGAATTTAAAATTGTGCTAAAGGGGAGGTAGGCGTGGTTGCGCCAATTTTTGCACTGTGACATAGGGATGTGAGAAGAAGGCAACGCCATAAATTTTGTCGGTCGGGCGGATCCCCAGATATGTTATTTCACCAAAAAGTGGGCGGCGCCATGCTCATCGTCCAATTTTCACACCGGCTTCCATAAAATTTGTACTCTTTTCTTGGACGAACAGTAGTTTAGGAAATATGTCACATGGATTTTAATTTTCTTCTCAAAATTTTTGATCATTTATATACATACATACATATGTACAATATATATCTAAATTTCCTTAGCTATATCTAACTTATTATTTTTGGCAGTGGTACAAACAACGGTTACTATACGGTTTCCAAGTTTCATTAAGATATCTTTATTCCTACTCAAAATGCATTATAGGCTGGATTTCAATTTTCTCCTCTTCCTGATCATGTATATACAGACTTATTATTTTTGCAAAACAACGGTTAGTGAACAAAAATATTAATATAAAAAATTAATTATTTTTCAAAAAGATAAATAAGTAAAAAGACATTATTTTTAACACCAAACATTTTCTATAATAATAATATTGCTAGTGATTTAAGTTTAAACACTAACAAGTTAATAGATTTTCGCTTAAGTTTGGTCTATATTAATCAAGATCTTTACATTAAAGGATTTAATTACAGGGTCCTGTGGCGCAATGGATAACGCGTCTGACTACGGATCAGAAGATTCCAGGTTCGACTCCTGGCAGGATCGCTATCTGAAGGTGGCAACACAGCCACCCTCTTTTTATATAATTACAAAAGATAGAAAGAACTGAAACATACAGGGCAAAAAATAGTATAATTTTAATAGTTTTCCAAAAACAGATTTCTCGAAAGTTTATACACCAGAAATATTGATCTTAAGATTTTATGGTTGAGATCTTACAAGATTCTCGCATTAAAATACTACAAAAACTGTTCAATAATAAGTGTCTCATCATAATAGGAGTTCTTGAGCAAAGAGTAGATCGGACTTCGATGTTCTGAAAAAGTTCTAATGTATATACATATAACTCGGATAACCTATATATAATAATAAAAAAAGATCCGTTAGACTGAAGAAAATCTGGAACCGACACAATGCAAAATTTATAAATAAAATTTATTATAGAATTTTAGTATAAAATATTCTAGAATACAACCATACATTGAGTGGAAATGCGTTATATTTTCGTACGAGAAAAAATTCAATCTAGATGGACCTGATGGTTTGACCTTCTCTTTAGCATACCGGCGAAAAACATGGATAAAGAATGAGGGGCAACTTTGGAGAGGGTTCTGTAATGGTATGGGCTGTCGCTGTGTTTCATTACTACAAAAATGAATTCCAAAAAGTGTATAGAGGTTCTGGACGATGTGGTAATTATATTATAGAAAACAATGTAGAAACAGAAAACGCTCTACATCAAGACAATGCCGCCATATACATACATATTATATGTGTCGAAGTAAGCGAAAGAATGTTTCAAGGAAAAGAAATCGATTTATTGTACTGGCTGGATGTAGTCCAGATTGCAATCCCATCAAAAATTTATGGGGCTTACTGGCGTCAAAGGTATTTGCGAATTGTATGCAATTTAAAACGGTTTCCGAACTTAAGAATTCAACGCCTGGATGGAAATAGAACACGTTGTCCTTACCGGTCTTTAAACTTATTACATTCAAAGGAAGTATAATTCATTATTAAACAACTGATCATTAACCACAAAAAAAATTCATTGCCAGACTTATGCCTTACAAAAAGTCGTATTCGTTTAATCAAATGCCTAAGTATTTTTAAGTTAAAATATTTTGAAAAAAAAAATTAGTGACTCAATTAAAAACTATTTTTAAAATGATTTCTTAATTAATGCTGCGTGCTTTTGCAAAAAAATGGAAATTAAAAAAAAAATATCAATAAAAATACAAGTGTGCTTAATAAAATGCCTACGACTGTTTATAATAACTGTATTATACTATTTTAATGGGGTTTTTAAGTACACCCCTCACTTACAAGTCACATTTAGTGAAAAAGTAATTTTACGCGCTGAATGCTTGTATGTATTTTCAATATACAAATCTATTCATTGAATTTGGATAGCAATTTTTATTACAAAACATTATTTTCATACATAAAGGTTCTTCAAACACGCCGCCTGGAGTTTATGGCGCAGCACTGTGGGCAAGAATTCGAAAAAATGTAAATGCAATGCAAACAGCGCGCAATTAATGAAACTTCCAGTGTTTTTTAGACAAGTTTTTCCTCTACAATAAAAAACTTCGAATACTTAAAGCAACTGGAGAATATGTCCATATTGTCGACAGAGCTGGATATCCATTTGGACGACATGCATCTTTAGTTCATCGTTCGAATACAATACTCGCCGTTGCCACTGCGTAAAGGACCATAAATCTTCCTCTCTCGAATACTCCTAAGGCCGACTCATCAGATGATGGCATTGTACATGCCTCCGCACCATATAGCCGGACCGGAATGGTGAGTGACTTGTAGAGTTTGGTCTTTACTTCTCAATTGCCTACGCAGTAGCACTTGTTGCAAGAGTTATTCTACGTTGGATTTCGAAGCTGATATTGTTGTTGATTTTTATGCTGGTTCTAAAATTGACGAAATTTTTACGACTTCAAAGTTGACTGTCAACAGTGACGTGCGAGCTAATTCGCGAATGTGACGACTATTTGTTTGATGACAAGAACTATATCGTCTTGCCCCCTTTGAATACAAACCCCATTTTCTTCGCTTCTTCGTCCAAACTGGAGAAAGCAGAAATAACGACGCGGGTGTTATGGCCAATGATATCGATGTCATCGGCCAGCAGTTGTACACTCCTATAGAAGATTGTACCTTCTCTATTCAGCTTTGAAGCTCGAATTATTTTCTCCAGCAGTAGATTGAAGAAGTTGCACGATAAGAAGTCGCCTTGTCTTAAATCTCTATCTGGCTTTAAAATCGAGGAAGAGGTGGTTTGTGTCGATCTTCCTTTGACTGGTCTTTTCCAAGATTTGGCTCATGGTGAAAACCTGGTCGATAGTAGATTTCCGACTATATTTTGCAAAGAAGCTGATGAATACACCTTATCAGTTCTTCGCCGCCGTGTTTGAAAGCTCGGCCGGCAATTCATCAAAATTTGTTAAATTGGAACTATAAGCCTAAGTAATATTTCGAGCAGAAAAAATCAAGAAATATGGAACCAAATCTTCACATTTTAACAGTGTAGTAAAATATAAATATTCTCTCCACCGAAAAATTTAGTCAAATCTTGTCTTGGGATTGATTTTAGCACAACAAGCTAATAAAAAAATTTCCTTAGAAAACTTTACATTAAAATATTTTCTAAAAATGTACATACATCAAAATCTCAATTGGAAGCCTTTTTTTAACCTGTGGCCCAGTGTGCGTCTGAAGATTAACGAAGCTCATCGGCGCCTCTGCAAAAATTTTGCATTTTTATGGGCCAATTTTACAACACGACAGCTGCAAAACTTTTTATTTAACTGTTAATTGATAAACCTTCAAACCGTCGAACTGTGAGCGCATCTAGCTGCCACATAATGCACAAATGTTGCCACAAATGATCGCTGTCAAATGCTTAGTGGCTTTGACTTTGACAGTTCCAAGCGGCGTCAATTACATTTTATGATTACTGACAATTGGCACTTACTGTTTGTTAAACGTCTAGTTATTCATCACGGCCTCTGGTGGGCGGTGATGAATGGTGATTTTAATAAAATAATAATAAATGTTTGAGAGAAAATAGTGCTTAATCACAAAATAAATAAATTTAAAAATAATCGCAAATAAATTTAAATTTTAATAAATTTACTTTGTTGTAATTCTCAAAATAGCTATGATGTGTTAGCGAGTGTTCGATTGTACAGTTGAATATAATATGAGGGGTCCTGTGGCGCAATGGATAACGCGTCTGACTACGGATCAGAAGATTCCAGGTTCGACTCCTGGCAGGATCGCAATAAAATATGTTTTTTTTTATTTTATGTAAAGAAAAAGGAAACTTTTTAATCATTATTTTTTCGAAAAGTAGGTTCTAGAGGCTTTATAATTACATATATCATTTTGTTGAGTGTGCGAGCCATTCCAAAGAAACCACAAATTCTATTCTTAAAATTTGAATATTACAACAATTTACGTAGTATATACATATGTATACACTTGCGGTCAACAAAAACGCACCACCAATTTTGTAGACTATCTTCAGCTATATAACTGTAAATTTGAAAAAAAAATCTACTACATTTAGTGGGCACTGAGAAATTAATAATATTTTACGAAATTGGAGGGGACACTTTTCAGTTATAATCGTATTTTGGTTGTATATTTGAGAAGTTGAAGAAGAAATTGGTTGTAGCCATTCAACTATTGTTCGCATTTTACAAAACAAAGAGAATAGTGTTGTTTTGGAGGGTAAAAAGGGATCAGATCGTCCTCGTAAGTCAACTGAGAGAACTGACAACATACTGCGGCGGATAAGTTTAAACGGCCGCTTTAAAAATGCACATGGCAGAGATGCAAAATTTTTACCAAATGGATTTAAATGTCGAGACCATACGCCGACAGCTTACAGATGTGGGTTTATATGGAAGACACACAAAACGCCACTATTAACACAAAAAATGAAAGCTACACGACTTTCTTGGACTAAAAGGTACCAAAATTGAGATCAAAATTATTGACAGCAGATTGTGTGGTCTGACGGAAGCAAATTTTATTTTCTAAGGTCATAAAATTTGCTTTACGTGCGCCGTTCAGGCAGTAGAGGTTCCAGTATAATTGAGCAGTAGAGAAAATTAAGTTTCCTCAAAGACAAGTTATTTGATACCGCTTTTCATACCATGTTCAGAGAACGCTACATCTTTTGACGGATTAATGAATGCACAGAAATGTGCGACAGTGGTAACAAATTTTTAATAACCAAAATTTAAGAGTATTATCTTTATACGGAACTCATAATCTTCTCATAATCGCTGAGTCATCACCATGCCATCGGGCAAAATGGCTAAGTTTTGATTGGAAACAAATCTTGTATAAAACATCTATACAAGATAAGAATTCAACGCTTGGCATGGAAACTCGCCCTATTTAAACTCTATTGAGCACTAACTACTGTGAGCAAAAAGTAGTAAGACTTTATAATTTAAATTTCGCACGAAAACCCATTCGCCGAAGTTTTTTTTAGGTTGTTATGACTGTCAGAGGCTGTTCTTTATTTTTCATTGGGGCCGTTTTTTACGTGGCGGGTCCCAAACCCAGCACACCATTCTTAGAATGGATGGTTCGTCTTCTTATTTTAGCGCACCTTCAAACGGATGTGCTTTGGCTACCCAGCGGATACTTGGCCATATCTTAAATAATCGTTTCTGGCAAGTGAATGGCAATCAAAGAACTTTCCTCACTGGCGTGAATTTCTACACATGGCTCTATTTTCCAACTTCAACACATGACTCCATCCTGATGAGTCGATGTTACGAGTTTTCCAGAGAAATGATCTGAGGAAGATTTATGGTTATGGTTATGGATTTATCGATGAAACGATGAACTCTACAAGATATACGACGACATTGATATAGTTCAGCGAATAAAGAGACAGCGGCTGCGCTCGCTAGGTCATGTCGTACGAATGGATAAAAACATTACAGCTCTGAAAGTATTCGACGCAGTATCCGCCGGGTGAAGCAGAGGAAGAGGAAGACCTCCTCTGCGTTGGAGAGATCAGGTGGAGAAGGACCCAGCTGTACTTGGTATCTCGAATTGGCTCCAAATTGCTAAAAGAAGAGACATCTTCGCCAAATGTTACATCAAAATAATCAGTCTAGCCTACGCTTGTCTTACTGAAGTACCATACATAAAGTGCATTGGGCGATTTTTACTACGAGTAAAATTATTCAACAAAGAAGTTCCATTAAATTTTGTGTACGGAATCAAATTTATGGTACCGAAACGTTCAGAAAGTTGGAAAAGGTCTTCGGTGATAGATGTTTGACGCGAGTAAGTGCTTTTGATTGGTACAAATTATTGAAAGAGGGTCGAGAAAGCGTTAATTTGCATCCAGCAACATCAATTGATGATCAATACGTCAATAAAATAAAAGAATTGAAGCTTAAGAATCGACGATTAACAGTCAGAGATCTTACCGGCATCATTGGAATATCGGAAGGATCAGTGAAAACCATTTTGAAAGATCATTTGAGCCTAAGAAAAGTGAAAGCACGATTGGTTCCAAATCACTCAATTTTTACGAAAAAGAGCGTCGGGATAACGTCTGTGAAACAATGTTTTCCGATTACTAGGATGTTATGAAGCGAATTATTACTGGCGTTGGGTCTTGAAGGTAGGCTTACGCCTCAGAAACGGACGATTAATCGGCCGAATATCTCGACAAATGTGAGCCGAAGCCGAAACAACAACGTCAAAAATCAAGTTTATGTTGACAGTTATCCTCGATTGGTGTGGTGTACTCTGAAACTGTCAACTAGGAATACTATTTAAGTGTAATGAGTGCCAGAATTAAGGGCCGACAACTGTTCGTTTTTGCACCGCCGCACACTGCATTGATTCTTCGTGAGTTTTTCGACAAATTTTTTACCATTATCGTGCCCCAACCACCGTATTAGCTTGATTTAGCTCCTTGTGATTTCTGGCAAACTCATTCAGAAAGCTCAAACGGGGGGAACCGTTTTCAATCAATTAAAGGCATTAAACTTAAACACAACTCGCATTGAAGCTCATAACGGAAATTGACTTTAACAACTCTTTCCAGAATTGGAAAAAACTTTGGCACAAGTGTATTGGGACCTTGGGGATTATTTTGAGGGGACGACATAGATTTTGAAGATAAAATTAAGAATCATTTTCGAAAAATATTTTTGTGCACAACTATTTACACTGTGTAGCCAAACAAATAAAAATGGGCCTAATATTCTTAGTTTCTAAACAAATCGCTCATGTGATGTTATTTCAATTATATTTGGTGGTGTCTTTCTATTGACCGCAAGTGTATATAGTAATAACATGCTTCGGCTCCAAAACTGTCAACTAATTAGCATAAGATTTGAAGATGACTTCTTAATATGCTGATAACTGGTTTATATGCCTATAATGATAGTATATGTGTGTATATTTATTTTCTATGATACTTGAACTATCTTAACTCTTTAAAAGTTATTATACATTTACTATGAGTTTTATATTTTATTCGATGCTTTTCTTAATTAATCAAAAAAATTCTTATATTGTATTAGTTTGAAATTTATGTATTTAAAAAAATGCAACAATTTCATAAGTGAAATACAGGGTCCTGTGGCGCAATGGATAACGCGTCTGACTACGGATCAGAAGATTCCAGGTTCGACTCCTGGCAGGATCGAATATTCTCCATTTTTTACTAAAATTCCGAAATCAGAAAGGCTCATTTGTATGTAAAAGATTGAGATACTTCTACTATTCTTAGAAGTCAACTAATATTTAGAGTTATCTGCGAAACAGAGATCGCTTCGGGAATTCAAAACAATTATACTATTGGTCACATGTTAGCGTGGTTTCATTAAAATACGAATGTTGCTAAGCTTTATGGTGAAGAGTCGAGAACTTTGCGACTTTTAAACTCACTCATTCATCTCCTTATATAGCCTTATTATCCGAATTTGCGTTTCGCAGCACGATACCTTACTGAGTTGCAGTATTTTAGCTGATCCACCAATAACGAACAACCAACCAACGAAGCTTTAGTCAATTGTGCCAAGTTATAACTTAACTGTGCAACATGTTGCTAAGTATAAAATATTATATTTGAAAATTGATCACCCCCCACTGTGTCATATTATTCCATAGAAACTCTCGTGCCTATTGGCAAAAAATACACACGATTTCTTCTCTTGAGTCGAACCATCATAGACAAAACGTGTCGTAATCACTTGCTGACACATCCTGACTATAAGATGAAGAGCTCCCATCCAAGCTCCCATAGTTCCTTAGTCTATGGAACACAATATCTCCCCTATTAGCCAAAGTTGACGACCATTTAAAGATTTTTTCTGTCAGGCGGTTCAATTGTTGTTAGGTTCGAATAAAGAGTATGGCCGTAAGGGAGCTTTATGTTAGATAATTCCCTGGCCTTCCACACCAAACATATAGCAGACCGTCAATGCTGGCTTGGCAATCGTTTGCGACGGCTTACCGCGGTTCGACCACGACCGTTTTCGCTTGAAGTTGACGTAAGTGACCCACTTTTCATCGGCGGTAATCAATCGTTTCAGAATGGATCCATTCTGTTGTGATTCCAAGATGGCAATTCAGTCAATAAAGTTTTTTGGCGTTAACTCGTGTATGTCCCATACAAAGAGCTTCGTTCCAGCCTTATTTTAGTTGTTCCAAACGGCTTTTCTGTACTGCTTAAGGAATCGAAAGAGTGCTTGCATGACGGTTGGAGGATTCTAGTACTGTATTTTATCGATATAGCTGACATACAAACTAGCCGACACAACTTTTTGCCATCTCGACCTAAACTAAATTTTAAATTGAAATTGGACAAAGTTCATGTGTGAGATATGTGTGATAAGGTATTTCTAATGTTGCTTAGCAAAATCCGAGGTTTCATTTAACAAGTAGTACTTTCAGAACAAAACAAAAGAAAACCACCAGACTGTAATTGCCTTTATTATTTTTTGATTATTTCCAGTTGGTTACATATTGGGAACTCCCAGCATTTATAGTCGTAAATGCAAAATAAACCTGAGAACAAAATGCACATAAATAATTTGTAAAGAATTAAGTTATCATTGAAATTAATGAATTCCAGTCACACTTCACAAATTGCACTTCAAAATCAACTCCCACCCAAATTACAATGAAACGAAATGCCTGCATTCGTATTCGTCAGTCTGATTGCTTTCGTTGATTAATTGTTGAGATGTCTGGCGGCGACAGTGACGAAGACCGCGCGACCGCCCGAACGCGGAGAGATGACATTGCAACGCCAACAATTCTCACACCGAAAGCACGATTTGTGGTTGCAACTCCAAGACCGGAGGCATTCAATGACAACAACAGTAAGCGCCCTCTATGCGTGCTGTGGTATTTAGGCATATATAGGTATATGTACAAATATTTATTCAGAGTCAGCAGTATTTATTGCGTTAAACAGTAATAAATAACTAGTTGTAAGCCAACTAAAGTTACACCAGGTAGTTTGTATATCGCTATGTACTGCCTAGCCAGATTCTTATACACTGAAGAGGGTGTATTAAGTTTGCACGAATCAGAAGGAAACGTCGGAGACGCTTTAAAATATATACATTTTTAAAAGATCTTGACGGACTGAGTCGATTTAGTCTATCGGTCCGTCCGTTAGTCTCTTAGTTTTTGAGATACCGGTCTGAAATTTTTTCCACAAGAAGCTGCTCATTTCAGTGGTGAATGCCAGGTCTCGGCGACGGAGTCTCTCTCCCACCACGAATCCCACACCGAATTTGCTCTCCTTTCTATGGCCACTGTAGTAAGTGCGACAAGTACCTATTCGTCTTAGTCCTTTTCCTCTGCGGGTAGGGGCCCCCTGCTTGCAGGGGGAAGAATATACCCGTGGTAAGGCATGGCTATCGTAAGAGGCGACTAAAATCCATATGCACTATGTCTGTCATTCTGGGCTTGCCTTGAAATGTCAGCATAGTCTATGTCAGAAATAGTGCTAAAATATTCAGCATGAAGTCATATTTTAGGCTTCATATTATTTCATAATATAAGGCATTTGTTGAACAAGCTAAAAATGTCACCAGTCATTGAGTTTTTGGGGACTCAACTGGTAGTAGCAAAAGCTACAAGGTCTCACCAGAGACTTAAACCTGGTACCACGGGGAGCAGTTAGCCCTTGGAGTTTACTCCAATCTGCTGATTGGGTTTGGCCCTTTGTCGAGAATCATGGTGGCTGTGGCTTGAACTTAAATTCAGGCAGGGCATTTTGTCCAATATGGAGTCGCATTGCGGCCGTGTGCCGGACCCAGAGTACGGCAAAGTTTTGGGTAGGCCTCGCACCCGACGAACCTATCCCTATCCACCTGAAACAATTGGAACCAAGGTATAAGTGCTGAATGCATTTATGCTTTGGCGCTGATCAACGCATTGTATTGATCTACGTGCTTCTAGAAATAGAAAGCACTGTGAGATTAGGCCGTCGCCGGCAAGTACTCACGTAAAACACACCGGACTCTCTCGTCTCAGTCCTTGGCCCGTCCATCGCACTTCTTGGACGGCGCTGATGCGAGCCTTTACTTTTGCGAGGACATCTTCCCAATTAAGGGACCGGACCTTCCAGGTACACGTCTTTAAATTGTAATCCTTAATATGTATGCAGTGGTCGTTATCAAAAGGGGAATCTCTCATCTGAGGCTGTTGTGTCTACTTCATTGGGGGTGTTTTTTATGTGGCGGGTTTCAAACTCTGCTCAAAACCCAAGGGAGGGGTGATTTGCCTTCTCACTTTAGCTCGCCTTTAAACGGAAGTTTTTTGGCTATGCAAAGGAAACTTGGTCTAAATCGTGAGCTTCTTGAGTGAATGGCGCTCAAAGAACTTTCCTCACTTGCGTGAATTTCTACACACGGCTCCATCCTGCATTCATTATGGCCTCAACTAGAGAACTTTTGGTTAAAGTTTTAGGTATTAAGCGTATCAAAGCTAGACTAGTACCAAGCCACTTCAATCTTTTTCTAAAACAACGACGAGTAGAGGTCGCAAAAGAGTTGTTTGACAACGTAACTGGGAACTCTAAATTCATCAAACACATCATTACTGTTGACGACGCGTGGGTCTATGGACACGACGTCGAAACTGTCCGACAATCTAGCGAAAACCGCTCCAAAATTGTGCCAAAACCGAAAAACTAAAACTCACTGAAAGAACTGAAGGACATCCCACCCGAGACTCAAAATAAGTGTTTCAAAAATTGGATTAAGCGTTGGCATGCTTGTATTTGCTTATTTGTATTAAAATTCATGATAATGACGTCAGTTCGGATAAGTTTTGTTCAGATGGTTTATGAAAGTGGACAGCTTGTGTTAGAAGCGCACTGAAGGTGGGTAGCCAAGTTCTCTACCACCGCTTGATTTGATTTTGAAATTTCTTTGGGGTTCTTATGACAGCTGTGCCAGCATTGTAACGTACGAATGGAGCAAAGAAGCTCTCAAAATAAAGTAGATTATAAGGAGCTAGGTGGTTGGAACCACTGAATTTCACAGCTGGGTCAATTTGCAAAACGAGCCATGCATCTAAGCATACACATATGCACCGTTTATGTATGTATATAGAGTATGTGGCTAATGGGCAATTGCAATGCGCATGCGATTAGAGTAACAACAAATTGCAAACGGTTAAATTAACATGACTATCTTGTCTGTGATCGGCAAATGTCAGCAACATGCTCACGAGCCAAGTGGAGCAAAAAGATCAAAAACATAAATAAATAGGCAGAAGAAGAAGAAATTTGTAACTAATATAGAAAAAATATTGGCGCTTCGCACTACAATTGATTGCATAAATTATTGCTACTTTTTGCTTTTTTTGCTTGTTGTTGTTTGAGGCGTTGTTGAATGACAATTATCGCCTTAGGGAGTTTAACTTAAGTGGTTCAAGTATTTGAATGTTATGCCAGCAAAAATAAAAATAAGCAAGCAGGCTATGTGTGGGGGGTACGGGGGTGTATAGTGTAATATTCATATACATACAAACAAAATTAAACGCATTTCAATTTACGCACAATAAGAGCGCGCCGAAGTTACACAGGCGCAGATCAGCTTAGAGTGAATCGTTTGATTAGAAATTGGTTCAATTAGTATTCCATATGTAAACATTTTAAAGGCATTGGAATAGTCTCAATTCCAATATTGAATTTTGATTCCTGTATTCTTATTTGTCTATTTTAAGCAGGCTTGCAGTGCATATACAGGTTTTGTCTGGAAAGTAATAGGACTGACTGGATTCGGTGGAGAGCGTTCTTAGCTAACGAACGAGCGGCAGGACAAACATTTTCGCGCGACGTGTTTCTGTGAATAGTTCAAGCCAAAAATGCAGCGTTTGTTAGAGCAGAGGTATGCGATTAAATTCTGAGTGAAGCTCGGTAAAACTGCGACAGAGACGTCTGATATGATCAAGCAGGCTTACTCAGATGTTGCTTGAGCAAGAAGTGGTGTGTTTCGGTGGCACCAGGCCTTTTTGGATGGCCGAAAAGAGGTCGCTGATGAAGACCGAAAGAATGAGCAAATCCAAAGTGAAAACGATGCTCATTGTCTTTGACATCAAAGGCATCGTCCACCATGAATTTGTTCCTCCTGGACAAACCGTCAACGCCAAGTTTTTCGTGGAAGTCCTCAAGAGACTCAAATCAAGCGTCGATCGGGTCCGTCAAGACATCGCAGCCGATTGGAATTGCACCACGACAATGCCCCAGCTCACACCGCCTTTCTTGTGAACAGCCACCTAACCAAGGCCGGCATGCCAATGCTTCCGCAGCAGGTCTACAGCCCAGATTTCCCCGCGGCCCTTTTTTTGTTTCCTTGCCTGAAAAAGCCGATGAAAGGCAAGCATTTTAAGACGACAGAGGGGATCCAAGCAGCATGCAACTTGGCTCTCAAGACTATTCCGGAAAATGTCTGCCGTGACGCCTTCAATGCTTGGAAATCGCGCTGGCAGCGTTGCACCGATGCAGAAGGGGCGTATTTTGAAAGTTTTTAAAGAATTTTAACGATTGGTACAATACATTTTTGTTTAAATCGACTCAGTTCTATTACTTTCCGGAAAAACACTGTATGTTATACCTTTTTTGCTTTATATCTACTAATTAAATTCAGCTAAACTCGTTTTTATGACTAAAGCAAGAATACAGAAAAAGTAATCGTATTGAGAGTTCCGGATCGATTGAGTTCGGCACTAAAAATTAAGCAAATCTAGCAAAAATTTTCAAAAATACATGATATGTTAAGTATCGCATCGAATCAAAGTTTGGAGATATGAGCAACCACCCCCGAGACAACTTTCGTCTCCTTGTTTCGCTTTATACTGGGCAATGCAGGCTCAAGAAACACTTATTTCAACATGAGCATAGTCTGTTGCGCAAACTGCCGGTTTTGCGACATGGAACAAGATGTTCCAGAACACCTGATTCTAGATTTCCCAACAATTTGTGGAAGCTAGCTCAAGGACCTTGGATCCATCTACCTTCATCGCGCCCAGCAAGCTCCTGATATTATTCAGAGTGCAGGACCTTTGTGACCATATGTGATATAGGAGAGGACTATAGCTCGCAGTGCAAAACTTCAATTATTATCTATTTATCACTTATCGAAAGTTTCTTATCTTTACTCAAAATTGTAAGTAGAATATGTAGAAGTAAATAAAATTATATTTAAAAAGTAATCAGATGATGCGATGGGTAATAATAAAAACATAGTCTTAGTGGAATTCAACAACTCTTTTCATTCGTATCCAAACAACATATTTGGGTAAATCACGATAGCGAAAGAAAAATGAAAGAAGAGGAAGGTCCGTCAAGTACATGTGACCGCAAGAGGGTTAAACAAATGCATGTTCTTAGCATTACAAATCACTTTGCACATTGCACTATGAAATTTGTTTGGTCAATAATTTCGTATCTAATAAAGCACTTAAGCTGACAAATCGTGAGCGATAGCAAACATTTATACTCAGAACTTAAGCCGCCAATAACATTTTGAAAAATTATGATTTGAAAATTTTCCAAACACTAATCGTAGCTCAATTGTCATGATTGATGTTGCAACAACTGACAGCATTCAATGTTAGCGCCGCCCCTGTGTGGCAACATGTAAAGAACTTCGAGGCAGCATTCACCGGATTCGCTGTTTCAATGTTGTGAAAATATGTATATATGTATGTATGTACAAATTTATGTATGTAAATATGCATTTTATGCATATTCGTGCAATTCGCTTCGCCGGTGGCATTTCAACAAAACGATAGTTCAATTAAATTGCACCAACGGCAAGTGGAGCAGGCGACAAGTGACAGTCACGCCTGTCACAAGCTATTAAGGCAGCGTGCTAACTTTGTAACCCGAAATTTGAATGCATGCAAACATATGTATGTATGTATAAATGTATATAAAAAATCTACTTAATTTTTTTGTTCATTAAAAACTGTGGAATGTCGCACGGAACCTTGAAAGGTTTAGTTTAAGCTTCAATTCCGGTTTATGGAGTGTAATATGAATGAATGGGTGTCCAACAAATGAGGAGTTTGTTAGCTTAAGATGAATTCAAGAGCTTAAAAACAAGTATATTTCGGAACAACTTGGCAAAGAAATACTAAGTTAAGTCCTTTCAGGCTACCAGCAAGAGAGATTCGGCGCTTTGTGGTTCGTTGAGCCTGTTCTGAGCCTAAAATCTCTAGAGCGTATGCAATATATATCTACATAAATATTTTTTTCTAAGTTAGTTAACAGACCGATAGTTATCAGATATGGTTGTTAGGTCTCTGGTCTAAAGCTTAATTCGAATGAAATTAGTGGAGAAAAGTGTGAGTTTCTGCTGAAGGTGTTGAGGTGTTTTTAAGGAGCTTAATCTCACCTCGAAACGACAGGCTCAGGCTACAGGTGTTCCCGAATCTTACAATACCACAGTAGTTTTCCTTGTTCTCATAAGAAACCGCACAATCGTACAGCATTCCAATTATAGTATATCTTCCGAATATGCATAAATTATCGGATCTTTTGATTAGGTCAGACGTTTTTTGCTAAGACTTAGAAGTAAGCTAATTTAGAAAAGCAATTGCGGAGAGTTATTAAAATTTGTACAAAACATTTTTTTGTTTTTGAATTTATAAAATATACGTGAAAGAATATGTAGAAACAGTAATGTAATACATCCACATATTTTGCAATTTCTCATTCTCAAAGCTATTAAACATTTATTGATTGTTCGCTGTCAAATCTACGGCGAATTTGATGAATGACTAAAAAGTGATTTCGATTTGTAATAACAATTTTTTTACTCCTAGTCGTCTTATCAAAAGAATTATTATAGGTGTTGTAAATTATTTATGGAAAATGTGTCAATGTCATGTAAGAATGTACATATGTATGTATTCTTGTCTTCTGGAAACAAGTTTTGCTGAGAGGTAAAGAAGTGTCAGTGTCAAGTTTGTAGTTCCTATTGTGGGTGTGCGATCACTGCTGAACGCCAATGCAAAGGCTGCAGTGCTTTGCTGGTTTGCTGTCAGTGGTTCCCAAATGGAAAGCAAAAGTTATAACAATATTATCAAAGAGTAGATCGGAAGTACACAAAATTCCTCTTGGCACTCGATAGAAGAGACTGTAGGAACATTACGGGAATACCAACTGGTCATAGTTTGGTGGCGACACACGCCCGCAGGATGGGGATGACAGATCGAGAAGACTGCAGCAAATTTCTAGAGCAGGGAACCAGGGAAACAATGGAGCATCTCTTGTGCACTTGTCCCACATTAGCAAGACTACGCTGTAAGCATCCAGATCCCACGGTATGATACACTGCTATCGATAGTGAGGCTGCAGAGTCTGTTAAAACTGAAATCCAACTGAACCGACAGATGATAAATGAGTGAATCAAGTTTTTGTGTGATGCCAGCTTGTATGGAGATAGAAAATACGAAATAGAATATATAATCTAATGACACCTCTTCCCTTTTCCATATTCCACATCCTCGCTGTTGGAGTTTTTTACTTCATTTTCGTTGTCTAACCAATCTAATAACATTCAAAAAGTAATTTCTAGCAAATTACTGTTTTAATCACTTATCTATATACTACAATCCAAATATCAATCCAAAAATAACTTCTACTCGTATACTCTCCCGTATTTTTAGCTAAGATTAAAGCAGTGTTAAAATATTCGCCTGTCTTTTGAAGGTTAGATCTAACCAGAAATAATACCGTTTAAATTTCAGTGGCTGTCTCTCATAGAAACGATACCAACTTTACTTCTTACCTGTTGCTTTTCACCTGTGACTTTTTTTTCTAACGTTCCAGTAGCTAAACTAGATGATTTGATTGTCGTATATTAAACGAACCTCGCTAATGCCTCGACACATAAATATGATCTGTCATTACACTAATCAATACCGTTATTTTTATTACAATAAAGCTTACCTTAGTCAAAAGCTCCAATCAATGGTTGAACATAAAATGGAAAAAATCATCATTAAATTATGACCACTTGTAAATATGGTTTTACTTTCATTTTCCACACTACAGTAAGTGCTATAAATAGCCACGCATAGAACGCGTAGTATACACAACACTGACACACATAATACGTAATTCTGAGCTAAAATAATTCATTGGGCTTATTTCAAACACACGGTCCTGTGGCGCAATGGATAACGCGTCTGACTACGGATCAGAAGATTCCAGGTTCGACTCCTGGCAGGATCGACAAAAAGTTTTTTTTTTTTGTATTCGTTTTTTTTATTTATTAAACAATTTTTGAATTTAAACCGGAGATGTAAAATGTTTACCTCTGATAGAGAGTCCGCCCAAATTGTATTAAATGAAAAGTTAGATTAGTTATTCAATCTTTGCCTGCATAAATCTGTAGCAACAATACATTTTTGAATTTTTTGGTTTTGAAAAGAATCTTCCTCAACCTCAGACAACTTTTTTCTAGGTTTTCCTAGAGATCGGCTACGGGAGAAAGGGTTACGTCATTTTTACAAATTGATTAGCCGTTTAATAAAGTTCTATATAAAATTCTTTGAATTTACATTTTTTATTTATTTATTAGACAAAATGTCGCTTTAAAAAAAAAACTCTCAAAGAAAAACCCGGTTTTTTCTGAAACTTAGTGGATAGAGTATCAAAAAAATTCATTATAAAAGAAAAAAATTATTATCAAATTTATATTTTTAAAAAGATTTATGGGGTAACATTTTTCATTGCAACTATTTATGAAAAAATTCATGGACTCAATTTTTATGATCAAGTGGTAAATAGGGGGTCCCCTTGACGTGATCTTGCTTAGTGCACAAACTTCTATTACGAATTCATAAATTTATGTGTATGTGATTATGTATATACATATACATTTACATATGTACATATTTTTATATATTTTATTAAGCTAATGTTGTTGCTTGTATCTATACACATACATATGTATGTATGTTTCTATGCAACTTTTCTAAAGTGTCAGTCGAATAGTTAATCTGTCCGTGGCCAGTGGCTTTTCGCAGCCTAATGATAAATGGCACTGTGAAATTAGGTTTTACTATGTCTCCAAACTATTTATGTGTTTTTGTTGCTATTGCAAGTAGCAATTGTTGCAATTAGCCCACGGCTACGCACATAAAATTGTGATTGATGATTTCGAATTGACATGGAAAAGTCAGCGAACAAGCTATGTAACATGCAAATGCCTATTGAACATACATACTTACACACATACAAATGCATATTTAAGCATGTAATCATAAAAATGCGCAAACATGCTTCGAAAAGGCAACATTGATTATTCTCATAATAAAATAATAAAAATTTGTGCGTTAATAGCAAGCAAGGCAGCCGCCCATTAACCCGCCAACCGCTATGAGCGCGCCCCTAATCCCCTAAGAAAATTCTATACATACACATATATGTATGTAAGTACATATAAATATGTATAGACAATTATTGGTGAGAAATAAGTTTATTGGATTAGCGCTACTTAAGCATTAAAATACAAAAACAAATTTATATACACACACATATACATACATTCATACATAAGCACTTGAGCTCACTGCAAATATAGGTCAAATGTAGTGGGCAGACAAAGGTGGATTTTAAATGGTTGTATGAAAGTATGTTTGTAAATATGTATAAGTGTATATATGTATGTTTCACTTATGTGCACATATACATACATACCTCAGTGTGTCAATTAAACAGTTGCGCACAATACAAAATTGATAAATCGTTCACTGAGCAGTCGCCGTGTTGTTTGTGTTGTTGTAGTAGCAAAATGTTTGCGATTTAAGTGAAAAATACGATTTGAAACATTAATCATCATTTTGCTAACACAATTTTTCCAGATAGTTTAATTGAGGCGGCGCTTTTCGTCAAAGCTCACTCGGTGGTCACCGCGTTCGGCAGTTATTCGTTTGTAATTCGGTGTTGGATGCCATAAACGTAGCATTAATAGGACAATCAACAAGCTTAAAGAATTATTAATCAAAAGAAAATTTAAAATTTATTGCAAGCAATATTTATTGCAAGCAGATAACGACGATGGCTGGAATAATTTAGAACCAGGTCATGGTTCATATCTTTAGTTGCAGTTTAGCTAATACAACCGTGCGCTAGACCTTGGGCCATCCACTATCTTTTTCTCCATTAAATGAAGGACAAGTGTGATTCGAGTTTAATCCCATATCACATTTAGTCTAAACATCATCGGGCCTGCAATTTTTTCACAAAACCTTGGCGTCATAAAGCTAATTATTGACCGGTTATAAGAACCGATCGAGCGACAGCATCTAGTAACCTCGTAGATTGGCTACGTTATCCTATCAGTGCGGCTTTGCGGCAGTGCACCAAGACCAGATTTTCACAACACGTCACATTCCGGAGAAGACCCTCGACAAGCAGATCCCACCCCCTTCTGTTGATTTCAAAGCCATTTTCGACAGCACTGATAGGAGCTACATGTTCGACGCCAGATCTAAAATTGATATTCCTGCGAAACTCATACAGTTATGCAGTTGTGCTCAACTATCGGCTTTGCCAAAATCGTGAAGGACCTCTCCGAGTCGTTTGATGACAGATTAGATGGAACCACGAACTGTATGAGCTCTGCAGCGACATGGATATCGTTAAGCGCATAAAAACCTAACAGACATGGCGGTTAGGCCATTTTCTTCACATGGATCACAGGCTTCCAATGGAAGGACCAAGTACACAGCGTCCTGTCTGCGTTTTGGATATGTTTTTTCGGCCCAGACCGAACCCGATTGTAGTGCCAAAGAAGAAGAAGATGAATTTGTTTAGTTTAATGATATCGATCTGTTAAGCTTTCTTGTATACTACTATGAGCAAAAAATTGTAAAACTGTGTTCATAATTTTAAAATTTTTAAATACTATTGTGCCAACGTATAATGTCTTTAATTGGATCGAAACGGTTTCTCCGGTCGTTTGAGTTTGCTGAATAGCCAGAAGTCATATGGAGCTAAATCGGGCGAATACGGTGGTTGCGAAACGGTATGGGTGGAAAATTCTGGTCTCTTTTCACGAATAGCTTCACGCAAACAACGCATAACACTCAAGTAGTATTCCTTGTTGATAGTCTGGCCGGTCGGAAGGATTTCGGAGTGCGCCAGACCTCGATAATCGAAGAAAACTGTCAACATAACCTTTATTTTTGCCCTGCTTTGTCGTGGGTTTTTCGCCTTCGGCTCACCTTTGCCACGATATTCGACCGATTGATCGTCTGTTTTCGGGTCGTAAGCATAGCTCCACGACTCATCGCCAATCATAATACGTTTCATGACATCCTGGTAGTCAAAAAGCATTGTTTCACAGACGTTAACACTAAGCTGTTTTTCGAAAAAATTTAGTGATTTTGGAACCAATCGTGCCTCCACTTTTCTTAGTCCCAAATGATCTCCCAAAATGATCTTTACTGATCCTTCCGTTATTCCAGTTAAATCTCTGAATGTTAATTGTCAATTCTCAAGCATCAATTCCTTTACTATTTCGTTGATGTGTTGATCATCAGTTGATATTAATGGTTGTCCAGGAAGTCCGTCGTCAACGCGTTCTCGACCCTCTTTGAATAATTTGTACCAATCAAAAACAATTGCTCGAGACAAACAATTATCACCGAAAGTCTTTTCCAACATTCTGAATCTTTCTGCACCAGAAATGATGATTCCGCACACAAAATTAATGGAACTTCTTTGATGAATAATTTCACTCATCGCAAAAATCGGCGAATGCACTTTATGTACTTCAGAAAGACAAGCGAATACTAAAATGTTTCGAAGAATGGGTTTTCGCGCGAAATTTAAATTAAGTACTGAGGATTGGTATGTCTAATAATGAGATCAATGTTCTCTCCATAGACTTTCATGATTATTTAAATAGATATACATATGTATGTACATATGCACATATGTATATTATGCGACCGAGAAAATTGGCTTATATTTAGGCCCCTTTGACATACCTTCAGTGGTCCAGACGAATTAATGGTTATCGAAATTAGTCACATCAAACATTTATGCCAGTTTCAGATCGCTTTATTGTTTTGTGCAAGTTATGAGTCAAAGAGTTTTCCGGTATCGTATGACGTAAGATATATTGCTTTAAATATTTTAATAAATTAATTCTGGACTCGGCAGTATATTATTGCGATGGGAAGCGGTAAGCCAAATCAAGCACTTGCAGTTCCTAAGACAAATACTCATAAAAATTTGACCGATTTTTGGGTACCTCTTGTTTCAGAAACTCACATATCAAAAGTACCTAGTTGTTAGATTTATATGCAATTTTTGTACCGTTATTTTTATGTTGACCAAATTTGCAAATCTATTTATTTTTACCTACTTGTAAGAAACCGCTTGGAACTAGCAATCCAAAAAGCCGGCGGATTATCAGAGAGACAATACGGCTTCATAAAAAAGAGATCCACTATTGACGCACTACGAGAAGTCGTCGATATTGCGAAATGTGCAGTAAGTGGCAAAAGATGGAAAGGTGGCACAAAAAAGTATTGTGCGCTGATTACCCTAGATGTCAAAAATGCGTTCAACTCAGCAAAATGGGCAGACATAATTAAAGCCCTGGATGAAATACGGGCCCCTGAATACCTCATAAACATAATAACGAGCTATTTTAAAAACAGAAAGCTGATTTTTGAGACGGACGAAGGCACGAAGAGCTACTCTATCTCAAGTGGAGTACCACAAGGCTCAGTGTTAGGCCCACTATTATGGAACCTTATGTATGACGGGGTGCTAGGAAGACAGCAACCAACAGACGTGAAACTAGTAGCTTATGGGGACGACCTCATGGTGGTAGCAGCCGCCAAACAACTAGCCGACCTGAGAAATAAATGTAATGAGTGCTTAAATAGTCTACGCCAATGGTTCTCTTCTATGAGTCTGAAAATGGCGGAGGAAAAAAACAGAAGTTTTACTGGTAAGCACTAGGAAGATAGAAGAACGAATAGAGCTCACCATAGGGGAATGCAAGATTACCTCGCAGCCGCAATTGAAGTAGATATCTGGGGGTAATATTAGATTCCAAATTAAAATTTAAAGAACACTTGGAGTATACTTCCGCCAAGGCAAACAGAATTTATAATGACCTATCGAGAATGATGACCAATAGAGGCTGTGTGCGTTCCAGCCGGCGATTCGTAATAGCGAAAGCAATGAGTTCCGTAATACTGTATGCGGCACCAGTATGGATACAGGCAATGGATATAAAAGCGTATGCAAAACAAATAATTGCAGTGCATAGGCTTTCTGCAATTCGGGTAACAAGTGCTTTCCGGACTATATCAACCGACGCTGCTGAAGTATTAGCCAGCATGCCGCCCATTGACATCCAGGGAGATGAGCTCGAGCGTTTATATCAATTATCAACGCCTAAAACAGTATCGGTAAGGACAGAGGTGGTAGTTTTAGAAACAAGTGTCAGTACTAAAATGTGGCAGGAGCGTCAGTGTTCATAATGAATGAGATCCCATCGACTTATACCGCAATAGAGGAGACATACACTCGTGGATAGACAGACGACATGGGGACTTAGATTTCTATCTGACCCAAATACTTAGTGGACATACAGCTAAAAACCACACTCGGTGGTAGTTTTACGGTCGATAACTTGACGACACTCATGTGTCAGTCGACTGATAAATGGAAAGCCGTCAGCGAAGCGTCAACATTCATAATGACCAAACTGAGATCTCTTCAACAGACTAGGCGTCCGTCAGTCCGCGCAATAGAGGAGACTTAAATGTCCTGTCAATCCCACGACGTAATACCTAGCCGGTGGTTCCGTGGGAGAGTCGTGAGTTGGGAGTAGGTTAGGTTCGATGCTTCCCCTACTATAAAAAAAAATGAATATAATCATATCTATTTGTATATATGCCCATTTTATGCCGACGGCCTTTGTTATTGAAATAGTTTTGGACAAATCCATAACATTTCAATTGGTCACTGTTACTCTTCTCTCTTTGCAGCTGCTTTTCGCAGCGGTTGGCCTTTTGTTGCCTTTGTTATTATGAACTTCACATAATTCAAACTACATACATACAAGTTTGTATGTACAAATGCATTAAGAGTGTGAATGAACTCCAAAATTCAAGTTCAAAGCCAAATTGTCTAAAATTAGGTAGACCACTTATGGCAATTGGCGATAAAGAAAATATCTTGAATAAAAAAAGTAATCATTAAACAATAAAACACAACAACATACTTTCAAGTCACGCCCTCCTCTAATATTTACTGATTTGAGAGTTGTGTAAAGTGCCCAGATTCCATAAATCAAATTTTTTATGAAGTAATTAAACATACACACAAGATATATACTTACATATGTATATAGTATAAAAATACATACGTTCAGATATAAATATGTATATATATATATATAGTATATACAAACTGACTCCAACATTTGTTAACGGTTCAAATTTGGTTTGTTGTTATTAATTTTTTTGTTGCTGTTATTAATTATTAGCTTTTCGAAAATACTGCTAAGCTTACCGTTGTCGGACTTCCGACCCCTGCAGCGTCTGACGAAATTCCAAATTCGTTTATTTTTAATCGAAATTTAATTTTTTCGTTTATATTTTGATGTTTTTTTAATCCGATCGCGCATTTTTTGCTCAATCCGCTAAGGCGTCGTAGGCGTTTACCATTAATTCAGTCATATTTACAATCAATCGATTGATTCTGAGTCCATACATATACATATATGTATACATATGTACATATATATATTTTTTTAATTTTCGACCACTACATATACATACATACATATATGTATATAGAATGTTTGTGATGTTTCAATCCACAATTTCAGCGAGATTTTTTTGGCGTTGTTCTTAATTAATTGCTTTCTTTTGTTTTAATTTTTTTCGATCTTAAACTAGATTTTTGTTCTTTGTTCACGAATCAATTAATATTTGCATCAATATGTGGGTGAAGTTAGAGAATTTCAATATGCAGATTTGTCTTTATAAATGCGTAGAAACAATAATATACTTTAAATATTTATACATAAAAAATCTTTAGTACTTCTTGTTAGAAAAAGTAAGCATTTAGAAGCAACGTGGGTATTTACTCAGTACGAGTATTTTAAACATTAGCATCTACTGAACAGTAATTTCAAAAATTTTTATTTAAAAGTAATTGATTTTAAAAATAATCTTGATACATTTTTTGTATTATTTTCACTTTATGTTTATGTAGAGACTATGTACCTTATTTTAATATCCAAAAGTACTGCCTCATGCGAACTTCAAGTTTTATAAATCTTAACCTTTAACAAACTACAAAAATTGAATTAAACAATTAATGCTTCAAAGTATTATTATCATTCCTAATCAAGGCTGAAAAATATTGGTGGATAATTTTTGAATTAAAATAATTATTTTCTGGCAGTGATCTTCATTTATGTTTTCCTTGTAATTTCGAAATACTTGTATTCAATTAATATCGTGCGAGATGAACACTACAATCTTTCATAATAATTGCTTTATCTATTTGAGAAAAAACCTTTTCTCTTTTCTTATATACTCTGAAGTGGCATAATCAACACAATCTGTAGTAGGTACTCCTAGCACCTCATGCATACAAGTATGTAGTCTTCTTCGTGACAGAACGGTCTTAGCGGTTGGGGTAGTGCAAAGACATCACTAAAGGTTAATAGGGGTATCCCGCAAGGTGGGGATTACTTTGAGTCTTGGTAGTTAACGACCTACTTAAAGAGCATGAGGAGGAGGATAGTTGAATGATAGCCTACGCTGAGGATGTTGTTCTTATGGTTAAAGGAAAATTCCTAAATACCGTCTACAAGCTTACCGAATGCCAATGCCATTTTAAACATAGCACCCGTGGACATTGCAGGAAGGTGTATTGCTGCGAATTATGCTCTAAGGCTCAGGGTAGCTGGGTTTATGAAGATGTTGGAACAAGAACACGTCGAGATTCTCTCCTCCTTCAAATGCATTCCTGAAAACTTGGATCATTGCGTCGCAGAGGTCACTCGGCCACTCTGTTCACATACCGACGAGGGAGATTTGGATGGGGAGAAGTCGCTGGAGAAGAGGCTCAGTGAGCTTTTTCCCTGATGCTAGGAAGGAAGTTGGAGAGGGAATTTCTGTAGGGAACTCTCCGCCAGTCTTAGCTTTAAGCTACTAGATCACTGTAGAGTCTCAAGCAGAAGTGGCTGTTATCAAGATGGCCGAGGGAAGTGAGCATTCACTCCGACAACAAAGCGGCAATACTTGCGCTAAACTCGCTAATTGTGTGTTCAAAGCTAGTCAAGGAGAGTTTGCTCTCACTAGATATAGCATCATCAGGCTCGTTTGGGTGCCTGGTCACAGGGGAAGCTCTGACAACTGCAAAGACGATGAGCTTTGGATCTCCATTGGCGTCTTGCATTCTAGCGCTGAACCAATTGAGCGCAAGTTCAGTTAGCAGGCGCGTGCCGAAAACCAACTTTAGAGAGATTTTACTTTAAACCGTTCGCACAGATTGTTAGATATGAACTCAGTAAAATTTTTTGAACCATTGAACGTTCTGAAATTTTAGACAGACTAGGAACATAATTTATCAAGAGGTAATCAACTTTGGCCGATTTTCTTCCAATGAATCCACCAAACATGGGTAAATCCATACTTTATTTAGAGATTTTTTCCTAGGGGCTATCGATAAATAGGTTAGGTTAGGTTAGTCTGGTAGGCCAACGAGCCACGCATAAACCAGTTTTGGTCCTTTGCGGTACCAGATGGAGTTCATTTACTGGGTCCATGAGGAGTAGTCCTCCTTTAGAATGCCTGCGCTTGACGCGAATTTCAACATACTCTAAGGCCTCACTCTCGATACCTCTTACAGTGTATCATACCGTGGGGTCCTCAGATGCTTACAGCGTAATCTTGCCAATGCGGGACATGTACACAAGAGGTGCTCCATTGTTTCTCTGGTGTCTTGCTCTACACATTTCGTGCAATCTTTTCTTCTCTCAGCCCCATTATGCGGCCATGTGTCGCCATCAGACAGTGACTAGTTCGAACTCATTATGTTTCTACAGTTTCATCTATCAATTGCCAATAGAAATTTTGTGTACATATGACTTTTACAGTTTGCACCCCGGTAGCTCGTTCCATCGGGTTTTGATTTTCTTTACAATGCTTCTGTCCAGATCAGCGTATTGACAATGCATGGGTTTCCCAATTTTAATCACGTTGCGGATGTTAGCCGTACACATTTCTTGGCAATTTCGACCACTATTTCTTTGCTCTCGATGCCTTTGTGACGTGGTACACAGTAGAAGTGAAGTTGTTTGCTTTTAGTAACACGTTCCACTCCTGTCCTGCTTCCCAAGACACTTCTGTCTACGTAGATGTTTACTCTGGAATTGCCTGCAGGTATATTAGAGGCCATCTCTGCGGCTTTCGCAATAGCAAAGGCCTCAGCTTGATATATTCTACAGTGGTCCAGCAACTTAAAAGGTTGCCTTATGCCTACCTCTGGACAGTATAAATGTTTAGAGTGGTACGTGCCGCTAACATAATTTAAGCCAACGATCTTTTTCAATGCTTTCTTTGAACATTCTTTCCCAGTTGAAAAGTGGGATCTAGTAGTCGGTACTCGCTAAACCACCATTACCCGCCGAACTATACTTGAAGGTTTTATATGTAAATTCTGCTGTAGCCAGTATTCGTATCGCCAATTTTGATGCGCAGTTTTCAGCGAAGAGCAGGCAAGTTTTGTACCAGTTCAAAAGCCGCCGTTCGAGTTGTTCTTAAAACTCCCGTTATGCACAGCGCAGTGAGCCTTTGATCCCTTTTCAATGGCTTTCGGTAGGTGGATTTCCGTACGTCTGTCTACCATACTACTGCACCGTAAAGCAGAATTGATCTTACAATGGATGTGTAGCACCATTGCTTGAGAGAGGAAGAGAGCCCTCTAAGCAAACTAAGAATTTTAAGACCCAGTTAAAGTTGAACTACTAATAACTTATAGGAATGTTTTGACTAATGCCCTCGAAAACTAAAACACCAGTTTCAGTTACATATGTATCGAAAAGCGCGCAATATGGCAACTCTGTTTTCTTTAAAAAACACTATTACTCTCCGAACTGCACTCATTTTAGTGCTAAAAATATTGAACCAATGCAATAGAGTCGCTGTAAACACAAAAAATAGAGTCTAAAAAAATAAAATAAAGTATGGAGTGCTAAAACATTTAACAAAGAGCGCGCGCAGAATGCAAGCGGCCAGCCACTCGGCGTAGGAAAGTGCATTGGGCGTTCGTTGAGCAACTATGGCGAATGTGAACACAATGAGTGAGCGTGGTTAGTCGCATGTTCGCATGTTCGCAAGTCGATGGAGAGCGTTGGAGCATGTGCGCGCTGGGGCAGCCACTCAGCCACAGCTCAGTTGGAGCAGTCGGACGCCAGCGTGACTAGAGCAGTGCGCATTTATAAGCGGAACGAAACAGTTCACCGACGCGGCGATACGATTTAGTTGCGCGCGCGAAATATGCGTTCGAAACGATCAAGTTAATTTTATGCAATAACGTGAACAAGTAAAGCAGTAGAAAATAAAAATTCGCTTAAATATCTAAGCGTGCGATAGCGGATAAAATAAAAAAAAGTAATTTGGCAAATTGCAGTTTGTAGATTTTTGTGTGTGTTTTTGGAATTTTTTGCTGTTTGGTTTCCAACGTCGCGCTTTCTTCTAATTTCTGGTGTTTAATATTACTTAAATTGTTAAAAAAAAAAATTAAAATTAAAAAAAAACAAATAAATTTATTTCGAAATACGTAGAAAGAAAGTTAAATCAAGCTTTCAAATGCTTAAATAATTTGTTTGGGTGATGATAAGACCGACAGGGCGAATGAGTAATTATTGAGCAATAAAAAATTTTAAGAATTAATTGTTATAGATTAAAAAAAATTAAATAACGGTAAACAAATATATGAAAAGTAAATTTATATGAAAGAAATTTATTGAAAAATATACAAGAAAATAAAAAATATAGAAAAATATTAAGAAAAAGCAAAAAATATAACAAAAATAAATAAAGATAAAATGTAATAAAAAAGGCAACAAACAAATTTAAAATAAAAATCCAAAAATAATATTAAAAAAAAAAATATTTTTTAAAAAAATTGCTTAAAAGTGTCAGAAAAAATATTAGCATTTTTGGGGAAGTTGTGGAAAATATATAATTTAATAAAAAAGCATAACGAAAAATTTAAAATCAAAATCAAAAAAATATAATTAAAAAAAACAAATAAAATAAATATACATTTTTTTTTAAATTAATTGCTTAAAAGTGTCTGGAAAAGATTTTGGTATTTGTTTTTTGAGCAATTAGTTGAAGTAAATATTTCAAATATTAATTCAGCCACAAAAAGCATCAGCAGAGTAAATAGCTGTTTTATATAATTAAAGTACATATTACTTATATATGTACATATGTATGTATATACGTCAATAAACAAATAACTGCATCTGCTATTGATTGACGACCCCGGCAAAAGTCCGCAAGCATTTAAAGTAATATTCCACTTATTATTTGCCGCCGCACACGCACACACACACACAGCCACACGGCTGGCTTGCAAAATGTTTTTAACGTTGTGAAAATTCAATTTTTTCGCTATTAATAAAACGGCGACTTTTTTGTTAGGAAAGTTGCAAGTGTTTGTGCGGTCCAATATGCAGAGTTGTGGCAACATATGGCAAACATTTTGGCTGCCACAAACGCCCGGCCAGCGCCTTGCACGCGCCTAACGGATACTCAGTTGACTTTGCGTGTGGAAAAGTTCAAGTGTAGCATTTTTCCTGCCGTCCGACAAAAGAAGAAAGCAAATTTCGAAAAAAAAACAAAAAAGAAATTGAAATAAAAATAAATTTGTGTATTGTGCCGTTATGTGTGGCTTTCGAAACGTTTGTGTTTGCAGCGAAATTTAAGTGAAATACACACATACACACTTTTTTCAGCGTCTGTATGTTCCATTGGCCGACGCATTTTGTTTATCTTTGACCGCCTGGTAAGTTTCAAAACGTTTTTAAGTGCATACATATATATAATTAAATTTTTTCTCATATTCGTCGTCGTAAGCACGTACGGACCTTTGCGATCTTATATACGCTACACATACATACGTAAATACATGTTATTTCCTTTTGCGGCTGCTTATTTTTGCAAATTTTTAATAGAAATGCACATTAAACAGATGCCATTTTAATTATCGTTGGAAGTGTAAATTTTCGATTTTATATACACACATACATACATATATGTGTATTTAGATGTAGTATAAACATACATACAAAGGTACATACTACACATCCATATATTTCTGTTTCTAATAAGGGAACCACAACAGAAATCTCAACTTTCAGTTTCCCAGAGAATATATTAAAACACGAACATCCCTGTGATACTCTCAAATGTTCTTATGTATATTGTGACAAAAAAGTAAACGGAAATTGTAAATAAAACGCAAAATATTCAATTATTCATCAATATTAATTTGGTTGCCTTCAAAGTAATCCCCAGCAAATGTAATACACCAACGATTCTTTCAGTACTCAACACACTTTTCATAAGCACTTTTTGGGAAGGCCTTCAGCTTCTTCAGTGAATTTTGTTTTATCGCTTCGATCGACCGAAAACGGGTTCCATTCCGCTGATTGTTGACTTGTTTGCCTGTCAAACTCATAAACCTATGTCTCATTGGCAGTTATAATGCCCTCCATGAAGGTGGAAGCATGTCCAAAAGCATCTGTTTTCGTTAATATTTTTGAAAAATATACAGCTTTATCAGGTCGAGTCGAGCAGGCACGCGTTTCATACCCAAAATATCCACCAAAATCATTCGAACGAACTTGCGAAAGATGTCGAGCTCTCTTGCCATCTCTCTAATACTTGCCTGACGATTTTCAAGCACCATATCCTTCACTTTTTTAATAATTTCTTCAGTTGAAAAGGTCGATGGTCGACCAGAATAAGGCATTTCTCCCTACCGCTCTCTTGACCGTCTTTGAAGGGTTTGTACCACAAAACGGCATTAATCGAAAACATACATAGCTTAGCACTAAATTAGGATACAAAACTGTACAGGGGATTGAAGTAGAAAAAATGGTCTTGGGCCACTAATTGGCTTAATGTACACATCTCCTAAACACTAAAACTGCAATAACCAAATTTGCCTCTATTAATCCCTTACTGACAATGCGAAAATTAATAAAAATCATACTATAAACTTTCAAATATTTATTGAGTTACAGCCTTCTAAATTGCAGACGTTCAGTTGAATGATTTTCAAGATTTGTTTTGAGCCTCTGACGGCGAGGGAAATTACTTAATTTTTTCTTGAAAAATTTTATTGTGTATCCTTCAAATAGTGACTGATGTCCAGAGTATACTGAATTATGGAGGAAACACTTCTCCAGCCTGCTAAATGAAAAGCATAACATCAGCAGATGGTAAACCCGATTCCCCAATTGATGAAGAACAACAAAGCGGTGGAGGCCGATGGATTGCCGACCAAGCTATTCAAATACGGCGGCGAAAAACAGATCAGGATAAACATGCATCAACTTCTTTGTAGAATATGGTCAGACGAAAGCATGCCCGACGATTGGAATTTAAATGTCGATTTCACAGCTGCTTATGACAGCATGAAAAGGAGCTGCTTTTAAACCGCTATGTCTGACTTGGTAAACCCGCAAAACTAATACGTCTGTGTTTACTGACGTTGAGCAATACCAAAAGCTTCGTCAGGATCGGGAAGGACTTCTTCGAGCCGTTTGATATCAAACTAGGTTTCAGACAAGGCGACTATCGTGCGACTTCTTCAATCTGCTGTTGGAGAAAATAATTCGAGCTGCAGATCTGAATAGAGAAGGTACAATCTTTTATAAGAGAGTACAGTTCATCTCAACATTCTCGCCGTTAGTTCTTCTTTCGCCAGACTGGATAAAGAAGCAAAGCAAATGGGTCTGGTAGTGAACGAGGGCAAGATGAAGTATCTCCTGTCATCAAACAAACAGTGATCGCACTCGCGACTTGGCTCACTGTTGATAGTCATAATTTCGAAGGCGTATATATGTAGGTAATTTCGCCTATCTTGAAACCAGCATTAACATTAGCAACAACGCCAGCCTCGAAATCCTACGCAGAATAACTCTTGACAACAGGTGCTACTTCGGACTGTGTAGGCAATTGAAAAGTAAAGTCCTCTCTCGAATAAAGACCAAACTCATCACTCCCGTCCTGCTGATGCAGAAGCATGAACGATGACAACATCTGATGAGTCGATGTTACGAGTTTTCGAGTGAATGGTTTTGTGGAAGAAGAAAGATCTCCACTCCGTTGGACAAACAAAGGAAGAACGACCAGCGTACTGTTGTAAACTCGGCTATAACCCGTAAGCGGGGTCTATGCCAATAAAGAAGAATATCTTTAAAATATGTAAAATTTCCATTAAATTTTAAACTAACTGATACTGTAGTTCTTTTTTATCGGGAGTGAATTTGAACACTTTGTCTACGATTTTGGTGGCGCTTAAGCCTTATACCATGATTGATTACTTATTGACCACCGTCTCTAATTTTTAAATTATACCATTAAGATTTCTGAAACGAGCATTACTTTTTTCTATAGTCCGTGGCATAAATACAGTCGATCACTTCACTCTATGGTTCTAATTATGTAGTATAACGTCTTTTCAGGTCTAGTTAATACGTCAATACCGCGCATAGCAAATAACAAAGATTCTCGCTTATATAATGCATGCATTAACTAAAGATTTAATCAAAATAATCGCATTATAAATGATTTTCATTTATTCATTCATAAATGGGAATATTTCCAATAATATTCTTGTGCAATACTTCGCTACTGAATGAATGACTTATTTGACCTTCATTAGAACTATTATACAGCATGTAAATACAAATATCCCCACGTCATTACTTTGCTCCCCACTTTGTCATAATAAATAATTATGGGAGACCGCAAATTGAATTCAGAGATTACTATATTTATTTGATATTATTTATTCATTAAAAAATTTTAATGCACATAAATGTACATATATGTATGTATGTAAGTGTCTCTATAGAAATATTGCTCAATGTAGGCATTTTGTAATTAATATGGCACAGCAAAAGCCCTGCTCAAGCTGGCGCCCATACAACTAACACTTACAAGCCGCCAAATGCTTGCGCTCATTATTCGGCGAAAACTACTCTTATAAGTACATACATACATTTGTAAGTAGCCAACAACAATCATGCTTTTGTATAATTTTCCAATTTTTATTGCTTTGGAGATGAAAAACACCAAAAAATGGCGACCTTGAGGCAGCACGAAAACAAATAACTATTTCAAATTGGGTATTTCAGATGTCTTCACATTTAAGGTTTAACGAAGTTAATGCGTAGAGGGTCATGCAAATTACAGGGTATTCGAAAACACACAAAAAATAGGCGGAAAATTTCACAAAAGATGCGGAAATGGAAACAAAATTACAAAATTGGGATTAATTATTGAAATGCAAATGCTGCCACAAACAAAAACTAAAACAATAAACACTTTGGCGGCATGTTTGCCAAGCAACTTTTAAAATTCTGTAATTTCAGTAAAGCAACAACAACGAAAAAGCCAAAGAAAAAATTGTTGCGAAGTAAAAATAACTTTATGGTTTTCCTATATCGCTTTGGTCTCTGCCCACAAGACGAGCAATCCATAAAGGAAAAAGTTGAATAAACGATAAATTTCAAATTTGACAACAAAAAGAGCAGCAACAACGAAAAATTTATGATTACCAAATATTGTCTATTTCAAAGCGTGAAGCGCAAACGAGCATACACAAACTCATCTACCGTAAATATACTCAGATACACACACACATTCATAAATATGGGTACAAACTAATGTAAACAAAAGGAAAATTAATACACAAAAGTCTGAACAGTCTGAAAAGGCAAGATTAGCTTTTTACAAAAACAAAGAAAGAGAAAAACCTTAAAAATAATACAAAAACAAAATTATGGAAAATTTATGTGCTCTAAATCAACGAAAAGCGAAACAAATTAATACAAATAAATATGTAGTACGTTAGTTAAAAGGTATGAGAGCCAAGAGAGAGCGAGCAGCAGCACGTGAGGCAACAATGACGAGCGCATTTTTCATTTGAGTTGACATTTTAAGTGATATTTTTAAGTGAACTATTTCAAGAATTTTTTGTTTGTGAAAATTTGTTGGATTTCGCTCCGTTTAGTTTTGAGCAAGCAAAACATATTTAACCATATCGGCGATTTTCTCGTAAGGAAAAGAGCGGGTTAAAAATTTCAGAACGGTATCTCAAAAACTGAGGTTCATTTATGTACATATGTATATACCATGTACACAGGGTCTATGAGGTGTCCTTCTGGTTGTTACAATCTTCGTAGCAAACTTAATATAAGCAGGCATAGGTAGTAATCTCTTAGTGTCAGATCTAGACTATAAGATAGGTGCATATCTTCTTCTTCTTTACTGGCGAAGACACCGCTTACGCGGTTATATCTCATTTAATAACAGCGCGCACATCGTTTTTTCACTTCACTATTTGGCGTCAATTCGAGAACCAAGTGCAGGGATGCATCCATTCTCCGACATGATCTCTCCAATGGAGTGGAGGCCTGTCTTCTTAATTCGACCGACAGTACCGGCGCGTACTGAATCGAAAACCTTCAAAGCTTGAGTGTTTTCATCCATTCGGACGACATGACCAGCGTAGCCGCTGTCTCTTAATTCGTTCGACTATGTCAACGTCGTCCTATAACTCCTATAGCTCATCGATTGACTGCAGTATTCGCCGTTGTCAATGCGCAAAGGACCAAAAATCTTCCGCAGAACCTTTCTCTCGAAAACTCGTTATGTCGACTCGCTAGATGTTGTCATCGTCCATGCTTCTGCACCATATAGCAGGACGGGGATAATGATTGACTTGTAGAGCTTGGTCTAAAGTTCGTCGAGAGAGGACTTTACTTCTCAATTGCCTACTCAGTTCGAAGGAGCACCTATTGGCAAGAATTATTCTGCGTTGGATTTCGAGGCCGCTCTTATAGAAGATGATACCTTCTCTATTTAGAAGTTCTACCAATTATTGGAAAAGCAGGAAAGAATTTCATTCTAGAAGACTACGGAACATTTAAATATTCTTGCAGAACTAGTTCCTTTCTCAAAGGCCGATGTTATGGATTGGCTCGAAAAATATTGCATATTTGATGAAAACGGAATTAAATACTCGACCTTGAGTAAATCTGAGTGCAAAATTCAATTATATTGTTACTTTCTAATGAGATTCTATTGAGAATTTGTAAATGTTGTCCAAATAAAATAAATCAATATTATTTTACATACGAGGGTGGTCCAAAAGCAAACAAAAAAAGTAAAAATTACGACTTTTCCTATCATAATCATTTCTCTTTTCTTATCGATAAACTTGTTCCTACAATTCTCTAATTTCTTTAACCCGTATGATAAATACATTATCAGCTGGAGGCAATAACCTCCTAGGAGGATTCTACAAATCTGGAAAATACCGTGAATGAGCAAGAAGTTCGTAGCTTAACTCCAAAAATTAGGTACTGGTGACGGCATAAACGGAAGTCAGTGCGTTTTTATGACGGTTGTCATTATGCAGTTCAGCGGCGAATCGGCCCACTAATTTGACAAAATAGAGCTCTGTGATTTTTATGCCGTTCCTCAAATCTTCTTCTCCTTAATTGGTAGACACCGCTTACGCGATTATAGCCGAGTTAACAACAGCGCGCCAGTCGTTTCTTCTTTTCGCTACGTGGCGCCAATTGGATATTCCAAGCGTAGCCAGGTCCTTCTCCACTTGGTCCTTCCAACGGAGTTGAGGTCTTCCTCTGCCTCTGCTTCCCCCGGCGGGTACAGCGTCGAATACTTTCAGAGCTGGAGTGTTTTCGTCCATTCGGACAACATGACCTAGCCAGCGTAGCCGCTGTCTTTTAATTCGCTGAACTATGTCAATGTCGTCGTATATCGCGTACAGCTCATCGTTCCATCGAATGCGATATTCGCCGTGGCCAACGCGCCATAAATCTTTCGCAGAACTTTTCTCTCGAAAACTCGCAACTTCTACTCATCACTTGTTGACAACGTCCAAACCTCTGCACCATATAGCAGGACGGGAATTTTGAGCGACTTATAGAGTTTGGCTTTTGTTCGTCGAGAAATTTACTTTTCAATTCTACTCATAAGTAGCACCTGTTGGCAAGAGTTATCCTGCGTTGGATTTTCTATATATAATATAATGGTGTTTATGGTTCCAAGATAGACGAAATTATCACGACTTCAAAGTTATGACTGTCAACAGTGACGTTATCCGACTGTTTGTTTGAAAAAATTACTGCCAGACCCATTTTCTGTGCTTTCTTCTTCAGCCTAGAGAAAGCGGAACTAACGGCGCGGGTGTTGAGGCCGATGATATCAATATTAAATATATAACCTTCTCTGTTTAGTTCTGCAGCTCGAACTTCTCCAAAGACGCACGATGTTATGTCTGAAACCTTTTGGTATCGAACGGCTAGGAGAGGTCCATCTATATTCTGACAGAGCTTTTGATTAAGCTCAACGAAAGTTTACATAGCCGTATTAGTTTTGCGGGGATACCAAATTTAGACATCGACCTTGAGTAAATCTGAGTGCAAAATTCAATTATATTGTTACTTTCTAATGAGATTCTATTGAGAATTTGTAAATGTTGTCCAAATAAAATAAATCAATATTATTTTACATACGAGGGTGGTCCAAAAGCACACAAAAAAAGATTGAAAACTTCGGAAAAATTACGACATTTCCTATCATAATCATTTCTGTTTTCATAACGATAAACTTGTTCCGACAATTCTCTAATTTCTTTAACCCGTATGATAAATATATTATCAGCTGGAGGTGATAACCTCCTGAGAGGATTCTCCAAGTCTGAAAAATACCGTGAATGAGCACGAAGTTCGTAGCTTAACTCCAAAAATCACTGGTGACGGCATAAACGGAAGTCAGTGCGTTGTTATGATGGTTGTCATTATGCAGTTCGGCGTCGCATTGGTCCACTAATTTGACATAATAGAGCTCTGTGATTCTTATGCCGTTCCTCAAATAGTAGAAGTAAATAGAACACTGCTGCCACTGATCTCACGGTTGCTGCGCTTGTTAACCAAAGGGGGACAAACATGCATACATATGTATGTTCATCGTGTCGGCAGCTTTTTTGTCCCCAATATTTCATACAATATATTTCTGAGTTTGTTGAGATCTTAGCTACTTGGCGCATGATCAATCGGCGGTCTCTCATTACGAGAACGTCGACTTTTGTCGCATTATCTTCCCTGTTAGCCGCTTTCGGGTGATCTGGTATTCTTTTTCTTCTTAATTGGCGTAGACACCGCTTACGCGATTATAGCCGAGTTAACAACAGCGCGCCAGTCGTTTCTTCTTTTCGCTACGTGGCGAAAATTGGATATTCCAAGCGAAGCCAGGTCCTTCTCCACTTGGTCCTTCCAACGGAGTGGAGGTCTTCCTCTTCCTCTGCTTCCCCCGGCGGGTACTGCGACGAATACTTTTCAGAGCTGGGGTGTTTTCGTCCATCCGGACAACATGACCTAGCCAGCGTAGCCGCTGTCTTTTAATTCGCTGAACTATGTCGATTCGTCGTATATCTCGTACAGCTCATCGTTCCATCGTATGCAGTATTCGGCGTGGCTAACGCGCAAAGGACCATAGATTTGGTATTGCCTCATAAAAAACCGACTTGCGACCACATTTAATCTCGATAAACCCATTGTTTACGGTCCTTATCGAAGGAGAAGAAGCGTTTTTTATTTCATTGCATGTTCTTCTATCAAAAACAACAATCTAATCGTCGACTGATATAGCTCTCCTTCCATTCCACGAACACGATCTCTACCACCTGCGTTCAAAATTAAACGACGAGTCTGACTCGGCTGAAATTTTGACAGTAAACATATAGAGAATGCACGAATGTACACGACAGCAAATTCCTCTTACAATATTTTGCAGAGCTATCGGCTGATACTGCTAAATCGTTGCCGGATCGTTTCCATATACAAGTATACGAGTATGGTAGTTATGTGTATGTATCAACCGAGTTCTTTCTTTGCCTTTGTTTATTCACAAAATTCTCTTACAATTAACTGCGTTTACTGTGATTCAGCTCCAAAAGTCAACGAGGAGATTCCGAAACAATGGGCCAACTGAACCCTTGCCTCCTTTTGTGTAACGATTCTTCTGTAGTTTCTTCGCCAATATTTTTCACAATTTCCTATATAATTCTTCACTGCCGCTTTCAATAAAGTCGGTTGAAGAAACAAACAAATACATATGTATGCACATATGTGAGGTAGCGATGATTTGTTTATTTAGTTTTGTTCATTAGTCAATAAAAAATAAATAAAATGTTAATGATGAGAGGGCGTAGCGATGTTATACAAGCAAACAAATATTTACACGCTTCGATAGTACAGTAGTGGGCAAATTAATTAACAAAAATGTGTGTAAGTTTGCGTTAAATAATGCGAAAGCAACAAACAGGCAATTTCACTACCGGTTTTAGCAAAACGTGAACCCTTTATGGCAGGTTCACTGCATAAAATTAAAAAAAGCGATATTTTTCCTTTTTATTTTGATTATTTCTGTTTTTAGCATTGATTCATTACGTATTGACAGACAGATGTTATATATGTACGTTACCAATCAGTTCATTATATATTTTTTGTAGCTTTCTACTTTTTTCGATTTTCGTTGTATTCTAGATTTACATATTGCTAGAGTAAATACAGGCAGTGTATCAGAGCATCATATCAAGCTAGCATAGTACGAAATAATGTATAAAAACTAACCATAAATAGAAAATTTAATGCATTTTATTCGAAACCAATTCATACTTAACCCTGTTGGCGGTCAAATTAACTAATTCTAGACTATTTTAGAACAAGTCAGCGGCCTGACTTTGTTCCACACAAGATACTGTCTAATTTAATTCTTCAAAACAATTTTAGTATGGTATTTAGTGAGGTAGTTTTTAATAAAATTTAGGTTAGGATCATACTTACCATGGGACCATTCTCTCAATGTGTGGTTAGCAACCATCTGTTAGTTCAGTTCTGGTTAACGAAAATTTCTTTTTTCGGCAAAAAATAACTTTTTTTTAACCTGAACTTAACTGACAGATGGCAGCTAATCAGACGTTGAGAAAACGGCGCTTAGTTGCTTTTCGTTCCTTGATCCAGAAATGGATCTCGAAAACGTCTTGGAACTTTTCAAAAGTCCGATCGAATTAGGAAGCTCAAGAGGCTTCAGTTCTTGCACAAACTGTATTTTGTACGCTTTCAATTTAAGATCTGGCAGAAAAAGCGCCAAGTAGCTCCATACAGTTGGAGTTCAAGTTGCTGCGAACGGTGCCGAATTCACGGTCTTCGAGTACACTCCCAGCTACGGCTGCTATATTTTCTTCACTGCGTGCTGTGCGTGGTTGGAAAAAGTACCTCTGCTTGGATCACTCTTTATGTTGAGGCATTCACCGCTCTACAAAAATGATTTATTGGAAGAAAAGATAGACGGTGTGGTTCGAAACAGACATAACGCATATTTCACTGATTTTATGAAGACTAGTGGCTAATTCTTCATAAATCTTTAGTTATTCATACAAAATAAAATAGTTAAACATGAAGGAACGCTAAAATCTTTTATTGTCGTTAAGCTCTAACACAAAAGTGTCTATTTTAACCAAAAAAGTAAAAGAATTTTATTGTTGTATTTTGTGTGTATTTATTGTTTCGCAAATTCCCCTTATTTTACTCAATTTTTTTACTTATTTGTCAAACACTTCGTGGGATAGTAAAAGGTTTTCGAAGGAAGTTTATTGCCATTTTGAATAAAATTAAGAAGCAAGGTAACAAAAAGCGTCATAAAAATAAAAAAAAGTAAAGTAAAAACAATAACAAAGTAATAAAATACAAATTGAAATGCATAGCAAAGCCAAAAAATAATACGAAAGTTCGCCAAGTAAAATAAAACTGTAACAAAAAGGCTGTGAGTGAGGAGGCAATCGGTTGTGTGAACTTGAATTTTGTTATGAACACGTGTGAATTAGTTTCGCGACAGATTTTCGTGCGAAACGAGTTTAGAATAACGCTTGAAAACGATAAAAAAATATAAAGCGAAAATGCGTTTAAATTAAACCACAAAAACTCTATGGAGTGCGATAATAAAACTCACGCAACGCAACTTTTAATGACGTACAAACGAGGCAAATACGATAAGACGGTAACTCTTTGAATAAACTAAATACATAGAACTTTTTTCTCCCTAAATATCATGAACAATCTAGTTCAAAGCTTGACTTGTTCACAGTAAGGACCTTTTTGAAGTTTTGTCATGTAAATTTGGTATTTCGGTGGATATTTTGGATATGAAACGTGTTCTTGCTCGACTTGTCCCGATAAAACTGATTTTTGTTTTTCAAAAAGTGTGCCGTAAACGGTTCTCTTTGGACATGCTAAATCATGTGATCCCACATTCAAGGCGCACATTATAAGTGCCGATGAGACGTAGCTTTAACATTCAAAAAAGTCAACAATCATCGGAATTGAGAGGTAAAAACGAGCCGAAACCAAAAAACTACGCTAAAGCCGCTCAGGTGGTGCTCATTGTTTTTTTGTAAATATTCTTGTTTTGGTGCATCATGAATTTGTTCCGGCGGAACAGACGGTCAATAAAGAAATCTGTTTGGCCGTCTTGAGGCGTTTGAGTGAGAATATCCGGTTGGAATTGTGGAAGAACAATTCATGGATTTTACACGATGATAATGCATCAACGCAGCGAGCCACGACTATAAAACCAAATACGCAATGAATATCATTTTTCAACCACCGTATTCACTAGATTTGGCTACGATGATTTTTTCTTGTTCCCCAAACTGAAATTGCCGTGGAACCACTTTTCAGTCGATCGAAGAGATAAAACAAAATTCGGTGAAGGAGCTGAAGGCCATCTATAAAAGGGCATATGAAAAATGTTTCGAGAAACATTATAAATAAGAATTTTTCTTAGTCTTAGCCGCTACCACCCTCCCAAGCAATTTTGCCTTTGCTCTCTTATCGTCAAATTTGAACTTAAAAGACAGAAGACTACTATACGATCGTTTTGTTACTAGAGCTTTACATAAAAATAGCCGTTAGTTAGGAATGAAAAAAGGGAAGTGCATATGACCAAACGTCAAATTTGTTAAAATTCTTTCAAACTCTTCAGGTTTGCGTACCTGTGTTACCTTGCTGACGTTATAGCTACATTTGCTTAGCGGCTCCCGTCCTCATGAGATTAGGAGATTGTATACATACATATATAGCCTGCCAACCAATGGCTCTTGGATTAATACATATGTTATGACATATGTAAAATTAGGTGTATACGAGAGGATAATCTATATTTTCGGTGTGCCAATTACAACCTCAGATTATTATTATTTCTTAAACTTATAATTTTTCGCCATAAGTATCTCTTAAACAACTTTCATATAACACTCCTGTTGAGTTTCCATCTGGTGAATTAGGAAAAAATTAATGACGACTGAAAATAAATGAAATCATTAAGATACTACCAAACTCTTTTTTCATTCATCTTTATCAAAAACTGCAAATATTCTACCAAAATATACCAACATTTCCCTAACCCCCATTATAATACTTTGCGCCCTTAAGCCACTTTGAAGACTAAAGACTTCAGGTCAAGAATGAGAGATAGAGATGTCAGTTTACCAATTCAGTTGGTGTTTTGGACATTAAGCGCTAATTAACGCGCCTTCTAGTTCGTTGCTTTTGAAGTTAAGCGCATTCCATATTTGTTATACATTCATATGTATGTGTATATAATTCTGTTTGTAACCCTATAAGTATTTACACGTCAAAAATTATATGATATTTAAATGCACACGTCCGTTCACCCATTGAATTTGTTTATATTGCAAAAGCAGCGAACGTGCCGAGCATAACAATTCATAGCGCGCTATCTGCTTTTGAAAGCGTGTTGAGTTAGCGTTCACAAGAGTGTGTGATTAGCAATTGTGGTGAATAACTGAAACGAGCGTTTCGTGGTGGTGAATTGCTGAAATGGCGCAATTGACACCAGCTGATACAAGTCAGGATGGCCGAGTGGTCTAAGGCGCTGCGTTCAGGTCG
The DNA here is from genome assembly GCF_024586455.1 of Bactrocera neohumeralis. Classification (NCBI taxonomy): domain Eukaryota; kingdom Metazoa; phylum Arthropoda; class Insecta; order Diptera; family Tephritidae; genus Bactrocera; species Bactrocera neohumeralis. The sequence continues at coordinate 47,995,510 of NC_065923.1, forward strand.
CAGTCTACTCTGTAGGCGTGGGTTCGAATCCCACTTCTGACAAATCACTTTTTGTATAATTTTTTTATTTTTAAGTTTTTTTTCTTTTTTTTTAATAAATTTATTTTATTTCATAGCTTTTAATTAAATGGATTTTTTTTATTTGGTGAAGAATTTAAATACTTAAAATGTACGATGTGAAATATTATTTTAGTAATTATGAGACTTTTAGTTGATTTAAGATATGTCAACAAAGAAAAAGAGGTCTCTTGTTTAATAATTATTTCCAAGAGTTTGATAGTGCGTTCTATGAAGAAAATTACGGTAAAGAAGTAGCAATTTTTGAAATTTTATTCGATATTTTAGTAGAGACTTAACACCTACATACATATGTAGTGATAAGAATATGAAAAATAAATCAATTAAAATTACAAAAACAATCGAAAATACAGTGACTATACATATTCATCTTATACATACATATATGTACATATAAGTATACATGTGAACGTACATACATTAATACATCGGTGTGGAAATACGAAAGTCGCATTTAGCAAAACCATAAATATAAATAAATGAAAAATATAAACAAAAATCCCGCGCAGCTAAACTTATTTGCTCCGATTTGCCGGCTGGGCTACCGGTTAATTGGGCCGCAACAAACGGAAACCACAAACGCCAAAAACAAATTTTGTTTTGAGAAAAAATAAACACTTTTACCTTCAGGCAAATCGTACGTTTACTAAATTAAATAAAATTTAGAATAAATAGTCGTCAATAGCCTTTAGAATGTTTACGCATTGCAGTTTCAACTAAAATAAAATTTAGTTAGCCTGTCGTAGGCAGAGGTTCAATGAGAGACGTCCATTAACGATGAACTGTGCGTACATCTGTGTTTATCTGGATATAATGGCAGGGAATAACAATTTCACGGCCCACAATCGAATCAAATTTGAAATTTCTATAAACAATGACACGTGCAAAACAATTCTTGTTTCAGTAAATAAAAGGAAGAATACGTTTTTACACCTGACCCTGTAGGTAAAAGCACTGCGTTGTTTATAGTGAGTAAAAGTAGTTACTTAAGTATTTAATGGACAAAATACCTTTTTCTGCTTAATCGATTTCTGTCCTCGAAACAGGAGAGTAGCAAATCGAACAAAGGAAGGAAAAAATTATATACAATTCTAATCAATGAAGACAGAATTGAAAAAATAGAAGAGCAATCGTTATATCTAAGAATTATTGGGATAATACTGCGTTTACTCTACGTCATAAACGACTCGAACTGTAAAATGTTCTTGTAATTGTAAACACAATTTTCACCTCCTTTCATTCCCGATGTGCCAAACGAAATCTTTTTATATCAAACGCTCTCTAAAAAATCTACATCTAATCCGGCACTCGAAGTGTAACCAACTTCAGACCGTTCGTGCAGCTGCCGCACTGGAATCAGCTGTTTATAAAATTTGCTGAATGACAGTTCGGAGTATTGTTCACAAGTGTACAAAAGCGTTTTGCCAAAAGTGAACGCAAAAAAAAGTGATCAGCGATGGAATTCAAACGTAATAGTGTGATTGCTTTATATTTAGCTGGAAAATCACAGCCAGCCATTGTTCGTGAGCTCAAACACCTTAATGTGAATAAAGTTTTTGTTTATCGCACCATCACTCGTTAGAATGATACTGGTGACATCGCAAAACGCCATGGAGGTGGTCATCAAAAGACTGCAACGTCACGTGAGATGGTTCGGAAAGTGAAGAAGCGACCTGAGCGAAATCCACAACGAAGTGCCATTCAAATGGCTAAAGAACAGAAAATATCCGACCGCAGCATCCGACGCATATTGAAAAATGAGCTCAAGATTAAGCCTTACAAGTTCCAAAAGGCCCATCTCACACCGTAGCAGCAACAAGTAAGACTTGAGAGAGCGAAGCAGTTGCTTCGCTTGGCCGAAAGCGGTCAAATTCCGAACATTGTGTTTTCTGACGAAAGAATTTTTCCAATTTAGCAATTCGATAGGGTTTACTTTACCCATCGTTCATACGAAAGCCTAAGTCATCGGTTGGCCACCAGGAAGCAGCACCCGCCACAAATAATGGTTTGGGCCGCTGTCACCGCAGATGGGCGCTCTCCAATTGTTTTCGTCGAACCTGGCGTCAAAGTAAATACGACATATTATCGGGAAAGTGTTTTGGAGGCTGCTTTGAAGCCGTGGGCAAACAAACATTTCGGTCGCAAACCATGGACGTTTCAACAAAACTCAGCACTGTCTCACAAAGCGCGAGTGAACCAAAAATGGCAGAAAAACAACGTTCCGAACTTCATTCCGATCACACAATGGCTCTCGAATTCACCAGATGCGAATCCAATGGATTATTCTCTCTGGTCCATTTTGGCGAGCAAGGTCCGAAGTAAAAAATACACCAGTCTCGAGATGCTGAAGAAAGCCATTGTCTGTGAGTGGGCCAAAATACCGGCAAGTCACATTCGGGCAGCTTGCGATTTGTTTTTTGACCGTCTCAAAACCATAGTTAAAGCAAATGGTGGTCATATCGAGCAAAAGTGAGATGGTCCTGAATTTTTGATTATTTTCACACATTTTGTACTTTAAAATAAATAAAAATAATTTTCCAAATCGAATTTATGGATTTTTTAATTGGTTACTTCGAAAACCGGACCCTGTAACAAACCCGTCGTATTCACTTTTTCAATCATACTTCCGTAATTTAAATTTGCATCGTTTTCTAAAGAAAGAGTTTGCTTTACAGACTCAAAAGAGTTTTTTAAATTCAAATCTTGAAATATCTTGAAAAATCTATGAAATTATAAATTTTTAGACCAAACAAGTAAGGAAAGGCTAAGTTTGGGTATCTAGCAAAGATCAAAAACCAGGAAATTCCTTCAGATGCTGAAAATATGTTGCGAAAGAATTAATCATCAATTATTCGATGAAATCGTGAATATATTACAATCAAATTTGGTATTCTCTTGACAACATGTTGCATGGGTGTAAAAATTTAAATATGTTTTTTAAACCCGATATTCACTTACCTCCTTTTAAACTTAGCTACTTTTATATTTTAAAGTTAATAAATATTGTAATTTATGCGATTTTTGCCGAATCAGGCACATTTTACATAACAAACAGTAATTATTGTTGTTTTTATATTTTTTTCTTTTAATATTTGTAAGCATTTTCTAATGTTCGTAATAAACCAGTTTTATCCTAAAAAGGGTCTGCCACGTTGCTAATTAAACAGAACGAGTATGGCATGCGATCATATACATATTTATGTACATATGTATGTATAAAGTACAAGTGTATAAGTAATATGTATGAACATAAATATTAACGTGGGCAAAAAACAGTAAGACTTTTTAGTTTAAATTTCGCGCGAAAACTCATTCGTCAAAATATTTTTTTTCTAGGTTGGTGCGACAGATGTCACTGTGCCAAATGTAACATGAAAATAATCTATAGGGTTTAGTATAAGCTTGTCCTTCTGAAGTATGTACATAAAGTGCATTCGGCGATTTTTATGATGAGTGCAATTACTCAACAAAGAAGTTAAATTAAATTTTGTGTGCGGAATCAAATTTCAGATTCCGAAACATTCAAAATGTTGGAAAATTTTAATTGTTTGTCGCAAGCAATTGTTTTTGATTGGTAAAAACTATTCAAAGAGGTCGAGAACGCGTTGACGACGAACCACGTCTAGGACGGACATCAACATCAATAAAATAATCGATAATGCTTGAGAATCGACGATTACCACTGAGAGATCGTAATGGCATCTTTGGAATATCGGAAGGATCAGTGAAAACCGTTTTGAAAGATCAATTGGGCCTATGAAAAGTGAAAGCACGATTGTTTCAAAAATCACTAAGTTTTTTCGAAAAACAGCGTCGCGTTAACGTCTGTGAAACAATGCTTTCCGGCTACCAGGATGTCATTAAACGTGTTTTTACTGGCGATCTTGGCTTACGACCCGGAAACAGACGTCCATCGGCCGAATATCGTGGCAAACGAGAGCCGAAGCCGAAAAAACTATGTCAAAGCAGGTCAAAAATCAAGGTAATGTCTTCAAATTTTCAAAAAAAATATTAATTTAGCTTCGTGTTAGTTGTGGCTATTCAGCAAACTCAAACGACCTCTCCGGGGAAACCGATTTGAGTCAATTGAAGACGTTAAATGTGATCGCCACGCGCTTTAAGGCTATTCCGGAAATTGACTTCAACAACTGTTTCGAGGATTGGAAAAAACGTTTGCACGAATGTATTAGGGCCAAAGGGGATTACTTTAAGTGGGATGACATAGATTTTGAAGAATAAATTAAAAATTTTAAAATTGCGAACAAAGTCTTACTATTTATTGCTCGTGCTGGTATTGCAAAAATATTTTTTAAAAACAGATAAAGTGCAAATTTAAGATAAAAATTTTAAAACAGTAAATTTTTTTAAACAAAGAATTTCGATGAATCTTGTTATTTTTATATGTTGGAATAACTTAACTTTTTTCCTTGGTTTTTTTTTACATATAAAATGGGAGTTAATTGCCATAAACCTGAAGCTTCCTTATGCCTACCAACTTTCTGAGTTCTAGAGATAATGAAGGAGCAGCACTGTTTTGGCAGATCCTAATAATTTTTAGGGTCATATTTAATACCTGGAAAATTAAATAAAAAAAATTAAAAAAATAAAAAATATATATATTTTTTTTAATTTCCCTTGTGACTTGATTGAAGATGTGTATAGCAGTAGTCTGTTGCTTCTCATACAGAAATATAACGGTATATTCGCTGATGTGTCATTTTATGGTCTGTTGTTTCAAAATTAATGTAGCAACAAGTGGGTTAACCTAATATAATCATTATACCATAAGAAAACTAAGGTACCAAAATAAGTTTGATTTTTGAAAAATATTCAGAAGTTAACAACAATCAAATAAAATCTTTGATTATTTAACTCATTTCTATGGACAGATTTTTTTTCGATCAGTACAATCAAAAAGTCATATAAAACAAAATAATTACCGATTTGCGGCATTCTTTTGAATAACAGAGCTTTCATTGTTCAGAAGCCCATTATGGCTGGAGTGCACTGCTTGTATCAATGTACATATGTATGTATGTATGTGCGACTTAAAATCGTAAAACAATAACTGATTCATAAAAATGCTATAAAATTGCGATCAATAGAAGAAGCATTTCATAAGAAATTTATAGTACTTTTATATACAAGCAGTTATTACCCAATCTACCTTATTAGCATTTCTAAAATTCATTAAACGTTTACGAAAAAATTTTGAGATTATTTGACGGAATAACGATATCAAATTCAGCTTAGGAATGAATAAAGGAATAAAAATGTACGCCTTGCTATAAAAAATTCTATCTCGGGCACTAGTAATAGAAATATTTGTCAATAAAAAATTTTAAGATCGAAAACATAAATCAATAGAGGACTTGTAGAACTTAGATATAAGTATGTATCTTAGCGGATTAGATAACAATCATCAGCACTTAATTTGGTTTTTATACCCTGAACGAGAATATTAAGTTTGCCGCGATATTTGTAACATCTAAAAGAAAATGTCGAAGTTCCTATATACTAATCTTGTCTAATAAAAAGTTTTCCATACAAGAACAAGAGTTTGTTGGATCAGTTTGTATGACAAAAATATGCTTTATTGGTCCGATTTCGATTGTTAAATGAGCAGCTGTTTTATGATTTTTAAAACACTTTATATGGTCGCAAAAAAATACTTGAGTGTCTTAACTAAAATGTTATATTTTTAAGAAATAAAACAACCAGAAAAAACTGGCTCTCTTATATCCACAACTTTACTTATTATTTGTTTTAATTTATGCCCTTAGAATGTGGAAACTTAAAAATCTTTTTTCAGTTATATTTGTCTTTTTACTAAAATTTTGAATATATTTTCACAACTGGTTGTTCAAACAAAGTATAATTTGTGCATCGTTTTTTTAAGATTTGATTTGTTTGCCTTTTTCCTGGTTCCATAAAAATTCACGCCTGAACGGAATATCTCTTGGAGTCAATATTCTGAAGAATGCTGACGTATACATACCGATTGAGGCTGAAATTGGTCTCATCGCTGAACAAAATTTGGTTAGAAAACGTCGGATCTTTTTTCAAAAGCGCATAAAGCGAAGCGATGTCGCTTGGGTAGGTCGAGCGGCTTCAGTTCTCGTACAAGCAATATTTCAATTTAAGATCTCAACGTAAAATGCGCCAAGTCGTTCCATACGTCTGACTGGGTTGCTGCGAACGGTGCCGAATCGGCTCTCCACGGTCTTCGTGTACACTCTCAGCTCTCAAAACTATTATATTCTGCAGCCAGATGTTGCAAGAGTATAGTGAACAATGGCACAATGGTACATACATATGTACTAGACTGCTGCACAAGTGCAATATTAATAGATATGTACATATAAGTATAAAATATAAAATAAAATATAGAGATACTTAGATAAATATAGAGGCGTGTGCCAGGTCAGTTAATAGTTGATTCCCAAAAAATATTTATGACTTTAATTAGAAATAAATTACCTCCAAAAGCTTCCTTAAAATAAATTATTTAGTTTCTTGGAAATATTAAACAGCAGCAAAAACATACATACATAGTACATATATTGCATTTATGTTTCAAGGAAATTTAGTCGCCATAAACATCAAAAACCGAGCGATTAAATAGTTTTACAGCGCTAATGTTCATAAAAATTCGGAAAAATACTACATGCATATACTTACACTACAAAATATTTGGGTTCATTCCTTCACATTGCAACGGAATTTTAATTATAAACAAAATTATTATGATGTGGCTGTAGAAAAAATTCAGATTATTTAAACATTTTTCGCAAGTTCAAGCAAAGTTACTGTGTGGGACTTTATGTGGGTTGGGATTTCTAGAAAAATTCCAACTTATGTTAATACACACATACATACATATGTACATACTTATGTTTACTTGAATGCTGTTATTTGTGCGATTGACTTTGCAATTATCGAGTGTTTGCAAACCAAGAAAGAAGATTTTTAATAAAATAAAAGCTAAGATTTTCAATTTCAAACATTTGGGGCGATAAGCGCTTTATTTCACATTCAAATGCTTATAAGCACACATACATACATACTTATTTACATTTGATCTAAATTCTACTTTCAGTCAAACTGTGTCAGCGACATTGGCCTCCAATTCAGCCAAGCAATTCTGCAAGTCCGTAAAATTTAATGCCTTGAAAATTTTGGAAAAATAGCACAAAAACAAAATAAACAAAGAAGTGATAAATAATGTATGGATTTTCATATTTTTCCTCATAAATAAAATACTACTAACAACACACGTGTATATGTATGTTTGTATGTGTGCACATACCATAAATGCTCATATCGCATTAATTAGTGTCTTAATTTATGTGGTTCAAGTTAATGCTGTAATACTCTTATTACATTTATCGCATACATACATACATACGTAGCCACATATTTACAGTGAGTATGTGTGTATGTGGTTCAGCGCCAACCTAACCTAATGACATTGAGCCAGTGCCCTAATTTGGTTGGGACCGGCGCACAACCGGCTTCGGCTTCTCACTTGTCAAACTATTTTATGCATATTCATTTTTATACCCAACGCTCCATTACTTAAGGTATTATGACTTTGTTTGAATAAACGTAGATAGTAAAAATTTCAAGTTACGGAAAGTGATATTAGTAAAGGGTGTCCAAAAACTAACGCTAGCTTGAAATTAAATAGAAAACACAGTTTTTTCATAAAGTAAAGGGTGATCCTTTTTTGAGGTTCTACACATTTTTAAATAAAAAACACAGAAACTTCAAATTTAATGGGGAATGTTCATTATCATTCGAAAGAACATTCTTTGGCATTTATTTTTTGAGGATTATCTCTTTCAAATGTTGGCTGCGGCTACGTCTCATATGGTCCATCCGTTGAGTCCAATTTTCAACTCACTAATACCACCGGTCCACAAACCACACCAAATCGTTGTTTTTTCTAGATAAAATGGCAGCTCTTGAATCCCTTCAGGTTGCAATTTTGCTTGTTGGTTTTAAATCACACGATCTAGGGGGCCAATGATCACGAAAACAAGAGAGTCTATGACCTAGACGTCTTATGGAAACCACAACATATAAATATCGTTCAATTTCAGCAAAAAACACTGGGATATCATGCCGCGATATCGCCCATCAGCACTGCTTGACCAGCTTCATTTTCAAAAAAGTATGTTCCTGGATTGTCACCGACACTGTCTCACACTGCTTCGATATTGTCATTTGAACAACTTGCTCTTGGATGGCCAGTGTGTTTGGCATCTCCAACGGATCTTGTCTCCCGGAATTTTCAATTAATCTCTTCACAGTTGACGAAGTTAAAACATTATTCCGACCATGCATGTCATAGCATGAAATTTTCGAACTGCAGCCGTCAATATTTCATTATTTTTGAAATATTGCTCAGTAATTAATACACGTTGTTCTATCGTCTAACTAATTTCGATGTTTTATAAGCCTAAGCTGTTACCTGTCGATTTTTTTTTGGTTGTCAACACTTTACTACATAAATGGCGGCAAATATAAATTTGGCGTTAACTTTGGGACACCTTTTAGATGTGTTTTTCTGTATGAGAGTAGCATATAATATCTTAAGAGGTAAATTCAGTACTGCTCTTTACAAAAGGCCTAGGTTTCACAATTCTTGCAGAGAGCAAGAAAAAACAATAAAATTATTTGCAATCAGGCTTTATTAAACGTATATTTGAGTGCATAAAACAATCGTATATTGACATTTTGTTACGTGAGGGTCAAATTTTCGAAACATTCTTTTTCGAGAGAGCCACTACGGGCGACGGTGTTTCTAAAAACTCATTCTATCTAAAGCTAAATAATAAATAGTTTTTTTTTAATCCACAGAAAGACAGGAAAAACATTTAAAGAATACTTTAATTCAAAAATCCGATTTTTCGAACATTCGTGACTTGATGCTAACCGGCTATGAACACAAATTTTGCTAAACTAACGGTAATTTACAAGAATCAAGAAGAAAGCTGAAATCTTTATGAACCAACAATGACAACTAATTAGGTCTCATCTAATATTTGGTTCCACCCGAATCCACTCATCCTTATTTGTTTTATTTTGTTATCGCATATTTTAAGCTTTTTTCACATTTCCTGGTTTTACAGGCTACATTTCAGCTACCGCTACGCCTAGTACTGGCAACAAAGCAAATCATTCATTACAAAAACATGACTTTGTACATATGTATGTACATATTAAATATATACATACATATGTATATGCTGGCATATGTATCTACATATGTATGTACATAATTGTCACAATAAATGCAGTGATAAACAATTTTCTGCGATTATGTTCTGATTATTGCATTCATGGTCTGTTTACACGGCAGAATATTTACGAGCTACACAGCTGTTTGGGTTCCCAAGCCAAGCGGCAGTTGGAGCTATAAAAGTTAAATAAATAAGCATAAAACTGGACTTATAAAGAGGCGACTTATAAATGTTAACACAATTCATAACAACTGGAGTTAAAACTTTACTGTTTTTGGAAAAAATTCCTTGAACCTCTCTGATTTTTGATGAATTCACGCACAGTTTCGATGGAATTTCCGGTGATTACGGTTTTTGATTGGCCCACATGTTGATCGTCAATTATGTCCTCACGACCACTTTGACGTTGAACGTTGAAACCACTCGTGCACTCTGCTACGGGATAGCAATCATCGCCATAAACTTGTTTCATCAATTGAAGCGTTTCGGTAAAAGTTTTACCAATTTTAAAACAAAATTTAATGTTGGCTCTTTGTTTGAAGCTCATTTTCGCACCGTTAACGCAAACATACTGACACTAAAAATGCAATAACTTCACTTCCAATCAATGAAATGTTATGAAATTCTCACTGGAAAATCAATAAAGATAGCATATTCTAAAGCACTAGTCCCCATCAGGGGCGCTAGATTCAAAAAGGCCTGCCTACCTTGGAACCTTGTATTATATTTTGTGCTGTTTTTTTAACTATCTCATTTAAAACCACGTCGTTTTGGACCCAACATGAGTCTTCATTCTTAGAAACTAGTTGAACAACTTCAACCAAATTTGTTGTGTGAGGGAGGCCAAATATGTGATAATAGGATAAATCAGATAAATTTTGGAAGTTGAACTATAACTTTTCAAAATCTCAGGCACCAAACATGTGGACCACATTGTACACTTTACCTTTAACATTTCGGGATTTGACAACCCTTGTTGTAAAATTTGATATTTTTGATGCGACACATACTCAGAATGTGTGTTGAATGGCCCTAAAAATGGAATTTAATCTCGAATACTTTCGCGCGATTATTTTTACAACTTTCGACAACGATTAACACAGCAACAATGCATCGATGAATTTAATTAAATTTTTGGTGATGAAGTTTCATCAAGGAGCAGTGTTTATCGATGGTATGGTGAATCCAAACGAGGTCGTAGATCATTCCAAGACGAATTTCGTGAAGGTCGTCCAAAATCAGTTCTTACTCCTATTGATTCTGTGCACATACTGATATGGCAAGATCGTCATGTGACCTATAGTGGGATTGTGACAAATGTAGGCATTAGTGGGGCTAGCAAAGCATTCATTCACACCGTAAAGTTTTGACTTGGCACCGACTGACTACGAAAACAAAAAAAAAAAAAACAAATTAAGACGCCAACGGTTTTTAACACCTGAAGAGGCCGTTGCTGTGTTCAGAATGCATGTTTTGGGGATACCTCAAACAGAGTTGCAGAAGTGCTTTGAGAATTGGTTCAAACATATGCAAAAGTGTATAAATCTTAATGAAGAATATTTTTTAAAAACAATAAAGCAATTTTCGATGTTTAAAATTTATTTTTGTTCTCTAATGCAGAAATATTGGGAAGTCGAAAAAGACTTTTCGTATTTTGTCAATAGACGTCGTTGTAGTCGTATATCTCCAGTGCTACCAAACACAATGCGTCATGTGTCATAGTGTTGGAAAGCAATTTAAGGCAACCTAAGTATCGCTGATATTTTTGTGAACATATCGGTCAATCTATAAGGTCTAATAGTATAGAAATTCAGTGAACATATTTTGACGGTATTTTTTGTGCCAAAAATGGGCAAAATCGGGCCAAACAAAGTATAAAAAGTTTGGTTATACCCGTACATCCTTTCTTGTTAAGGCTTATGTTAGAGCCAACGTTATCGCTATTGATAAAATTTGCAAGCAAACAATTCGCGAGTTCGTGGTTCCTTATGCCAATATTAATCAGAACGGTATAACAAGTCACATAAGTAGATGGTCTACATATGTATTGTTGTGAGAAATATCCAGACAGTAAACGTTAGAGGCCTTATAAAATAAATATACGTATAAATGATATAAAGTGTGACAAAGCTGAGTCCCACAGTTTAAGAAATATCCCTCCGAAATTTTACACACCTTCTTTTCTCTCTAAGAGATTTTTTATTTGACAAAGTATTTTCACGAAAATTAGCTCGAATTATTGTTTAAACTAATAGTAGTTAGGCTACGTTAATCTGGTAGACCAATAAACCACGCATAGACCAGTTTGGTCCTTTGCAATACCAGATGGAATTCACTTGCCAAGTCCAAGAGGAGTAGTCATCGATAGGATGCCTGCGCTTGACGCAAATTTTAACAGACTCTGCGGCCCCACTGTCGATACCTCCTCCAGTGTATCATACTGTGGGTACCCCAAATGCTTACAGCATAGTCTTGCCAATGCGGGACAAGTGCACAATAGATGCTCCATTGTTTCCCTGGTGACCTGCTCTAGACATTTCCTGACTTTGTGGCCTGCACCCTGATTCCCTAGACACTTCTAGTCGATATGCGATACGAGGTAACTGCCTTGATTGCTGCTTGGCTGTCTTGGATGTTTACTCTGGAATTGACTGCAGGTGCATTAGAGGCCATCTCCGCTGCTTTCGCAATTGCAAAGACCTAAGCTTAAAATATACTGCAGTGGTCCGGCAAATTAAAAGGTTGCCTTATTGTTATTAGAGTTTGCCCAATCGCCATTACTCACTGAGCTATGCACGAAGGTTCTATATGTAAATTCTGCGGCAGCTAGTAGTCGTCCTGCCGAATTAGCTACTCAGTTTTCAGCGAAGAGGTCTATAGATGGCAGGTTTGGTGCCAGTTCAAGAGCCGCCGTTGGAGTTGTTCTTAAAGCTCCCCTTATGTACTGCGAGCCTCTGAACCCTTTCCATTGGCTTCTGGTAGGTGGATTTCCGTACGCCTGTCCTTCATACTACTGCACCGTAGAGCAGAATTGATTTAACAAGAGCTGTGTAGCACCAGTGCATGAGTGAGTCACAAGTCAATCTTCATTCCTGGCCTGCTATATGGTGCAGAGGCATGGACGGTCACAACATCTGATAAAACGGCGTTACGAGTTTTCGAGAGAAAAGTTGTGCGGAAGATTTACGGTCATTTGCGCATTGGCAACGGTGAATAGCATAGACGATGGACCGATGAGCTGTACGAGATATACGACAACATTGACATAATTCAGCGATTTTAGAGACTAGGTCATATCAACCTAATGGTAGAAAACACTCCAACTGTGACGACGCAGTACCCGCCGGGGGAAGCAGAGAAAGAGGAAGTCCTCCACTACATTGGAAAGACATTTGGAATATCCAATTGTCGCTAAACAGCGAAAAAGATTAACGCCTGGTCGATGTTATAAACTCGGTTTTAACCGCGTAAGCTGTGTCTACGCCAATAAAGAAGAAGATTCTAGCCGAAGAGAACGTTTTTTTCTTCTTTTTTGAGAATTTTGAAACGGTCATTGCTTTTCGTCCTATTTTCCATGATAGCTGAATGACTGAACCAATTTTCTCACCTTTCTAACTCTAAAGAAAATTCTCAGTTTATGAGCTTATGATCGCCATCTGCACAGAGTAGTTAACATCAATTTCAAAAATGTCTAAGTATATGTTTGTGTACCATCTGAAGATTTTCTGAAATATGTAAATACTGCTACCTCCACACCCATCAATAATTCTTACTAATTTTGTCTACCAATATTTGCGAATGTTTTGATGCTTACGTGTCCTAACCACTTGTAATTGGGTGCTAATTGTCTGTAATTTTTTTACATTTTACATTTTGGTGGCTTAAATTCAAACATTTACACCAAAACTTGTTTTGCAAAAATTTTTAACAGTTTTTAATTGCTATAATTGCCTGAATAAGCAATGTAAGTACATACATACATAAGTGTACATGTAATTGTGAGTGTGTGTGTGCATGCTTTACGGATTCATCTGTCAAATTATCTTGCTAGACATACGAGCATATGCTTGAAACGTACAATGTATGTATTTATGTTTTTATATAAGTATACACGTATAACTGTTTGTCTTTATGTCTACTCGTACGGGTACATGTGACCCTCCGTCCGTCTGCTTGTCTATCCGGTAATTCCTCAGTTAGTTAATTGGCATTTTGACACGTTTGATATGTTCACGGCTCGTACATATATGTTGGAATGCATGCGATCGCGGCTTGAAGTTCACTTGTACGGATATAGAGAGGGTGCCTTTTTTGAGCGTTATAAATGATAAATTTCTGTTCGATGATTTCGTAGTAAATTTTTTTTGTATTTCTTGTTGTATTTGTATTACATTAAATTATATCAGACTAAAATTTATATTACATTAAAAAATATTAAGTTTCAATAATACTTACTTACAATCAATTATATTTCATTAAATAAAATTGAAACTTTTTCTATATTTAGAATTATATGTGATCTTAAATTTGTTTAGACATTTAGACTTCTGCTCTAGGATCTGCCTATTTACATTATTTCTTATCTTTATGTGGTAGCCTCATCCTATATTCACCTCGGTACATAACGTCTAAGGCGAACAATTAGCTGGAGCAATTAAGATATTAATCGACTCATCGGTTTTGTGTTGAAAAATACACAATTTATATTAAACATTAACTTCATAGTGTGTTTTACTAAGTTTTTGTCGCGAGTTTCCAAATATTAAAATAGGATTTGGGGTTTTGACAGCGGTCTTTGCTAAGTGTAACTTATTCAGAACTTAGGGCTGCATGTGGGGCTATTATTTTGTCCAGCATTAAAACAGAACGATTCTCGAAAAGTTTGTGTTAAATCGACGTTATTTTTAGAATCGTTGTAAGTAGAGTAATTTAATTTAAATAATAACAAGAAAAAACGTTAAATTCGGCTGCACCGAAGCTAATATACCCTTCACAGATTACATTGGTGCCTTAGATAATAATCTATACCAAATTTGGTGAAGATACATTGTCAAATGTGAAAGTTTTCCATACAAGAACTTGATTCCGATCGTTCAGTTTGTATGGTAGCCATATGCTATAGTTAACCGATCTGGCCAATTTCTTCGGAGATTACATTGTTGCCTTAGAAAATAATCTGTACCAAATTTGGTGAAGATACATTGTCAAATGTTAAAGTTTTCCATACACGAACTTGATTCCGATCGTTTAGTTTATATGGCAGCTATATGTTATAGTGGTCCGATATCGGCCGTTCCGACAAATGAGCAGCTTCTTGAAGAGAAAATGACGTTTGCAAAATTTCATTTCTGTTCAGGGTATAATAAATAATACTTGTATGATAATAATGATCCATTTCGATGATCCCGAATTTTTTAAATAAAAAACACAGAAACTTTATTTTATTTATAAAAATTTAATAGGGAATGTTTATGATCATTTGAAAGAACATTCTTTGGCATTTATTTTTTAAAGATCATCTCTTTCAAATGCTGATCGCGGTTACGTCTCAGATGGTGCATCCATTGAGTACAAGTTTAGATGACTCGTTCGAGCATTTCGACTGGTAACAAGCGAATGACAAGCGTGATGTTTTTCTCTAAGGCCGGAATCGAAGCGGATTGTCCGAGACTTTATATGTCCCCACAGGACGTGGATCTAACGGTGTGATATTACACGATCTTGGTGGTCAATCAACTGGCTCAAAACGTAAAATTATATACTCACGAAGTGTTCTATTAATAAATTGATTGATTGCAATGTGAGATGGCGAGCTTTAATTTCAGTCATTAAATAGTTGGTTATGATGCCGCGATAGCGGTCCTAATTGACGGTTACGTTCTCACTGCTCCACAAACCACACCAAACCTTGTTTTTTCTGGATGAAATGACAGCTCGTTAATCTCTTCATGTTGCCTTCGTCCCAAATGCGGCAATTTTGTTTGTTTACATACCCATTGAGTAAAAAATGGGCTTCATCGCTGAAGAAAATTTGGCTCGAAAACGTTGGATCTTGTTTGAACTTTTCAAGAGCCCACAGATAGAAGCGACGTTGCTTGGGAAGGACGTTGCTTGGGAAGGACGAGCGGCTTCGGTTCTTACACAAGCTGTATTTTGTACGCTTTGAATTCATGATCTCGACGTAAAATGCGAAAAGTCATTCCATACGTTAGTCCGAGTTACTGCGAACGGCGCCGAATCGATTCTCCACGGTCTACACTCTCAGCTACAGCTGCTATATTTTCTCCATTGCGCGCTGGACGTGGTCTATTAGGTCGAGTATAATCCAATAATGAATACTGGGGCAGTACCTCTGCTTGGATCATCCGTTATATCATACTTCTTCGTCCTTAAAGCACAGGGATATACGGGAAAACAGAATTTTATATCAAAAAACACTTTTTCTTATCTTAAATTAAAATGCTTGAGTTCCAGTTTCATTATCGTCAAGAGAAGCTTTGTTCTGAGATCCCAGTAAATTTATTTCTTCATTGGAGGCACTTGGTACAACTCTTTCATTTGAGAGATCACTGTCAAAATGTATATTTTTTTACCCTGAACTATACCCTGTTTCATGAAGTTCGTAACACCTATAAAATACATACATATATAACATATGTAAGTGATCCGCATGATGAGCTCAGTCCATTTAGTCCTGTTCATTTGTAAATACGCGAACTAGTCTCTCACTTTTTGAAATATCGCTCTTTTTGTATACTACTTTAGTACTTAGCTACTTATTTGTCGGAACCACCGTTATCGTTCATCTATAACATAAAGCTGTCATACAAACTGATCGACAAAAATCAAGTGCTTTAAGCAACCTTTGGTATTTGTGAAGCCAAATTTGACGTGTTTCTTGTTCTTTTTTGATTTTTGATTTTACTCTCATAAAAGCACCCTTTATTATTTTTAGAACAAATCACTCTGTTGTCAGTTGCTGCATTTGTTTTACAACGAGCACAATCAGTGATTTGATTTTATTTGAAGTTAATTTGATTTTGATGAATAAAAATTGCATATAAATTTGCAATTACTATAGGTATTTAAAACAAAATAAAACAAAATAAAAACAAATGGAAAACTGCGTTGTTTTGTGTACAGGCCGGCCATTGTGTTGTTGTTGCTTCTCAAAGTGTACATGCAGTAAGATGAACAACGACGTTTTCAGTTCACTGTCGTGCCGCTGCAGTCTGTCGTAGCCATTGTGTTTACACTATGAGGCTTCTTTTACGTTGGCATCAAACGGCGGCGGTTTGTTTGACCCATTAAACGCTGATGAGATTTAATTTTTCACGCTTTTAGAATTTACATACAAACGCGCACACACACATCCAAACATACACATGTACATAAAAATTCAATTGAACCAATGTCGGTATGTTTACTGGTTGCTCGTAAGCAAATTCGCTTTCATTGCGCTTGAGCATTTCAAGTTCATTTAATTAAGCCAAATCGTAAAGCTAAGATTTTAAATTAGATACGCGATTAAGTGCAGCAACGTTTAGCATATTAAGCGCTCACGCTGCACGCACAATGCGGATTATTTGAAAAATAAAATAACTAAGTATATAATCGCATCGCGCTTAACCTTCGACAAGGTTATATGCAACTAAAATACGATTTAATTAAATAATTAATTGTACTTTTGCAAAACAAAACAATATATAGATGTATATATTTTATACAAACCATGCGATAATTAAATACAACACAATTTACTACTTAATACAATCGACAAAATAAAATTCCAATTAATTCAGCATAAAAATAAAAAGTTAATGAGTTCTATTTTCACTATTTATATATATTCTTCTTATTTATATATACTCCGTTTAAATAAAAATAACTATTTAAATTAAAAAAAAAAACTGAAAATATAAAAAAATTAATTTGTCAGAAGTGGGATTCGAACCCACGCCTACAGAGTAGACTGCGACCTGAACGCAGCGCCTTAGACCACTCGGCCATCCTGACACTTGTCGCTGCTTGGCAAAATGACGCACAAAAGCACGCAGACACTGCTGTAAAGTGAATTGAAGTCGTTTTTACTACTTTTTACTGAATCTTTGGACATATTTATGACAAGAAAATGGACTGACTGTAATTTCTAATTTTGTGGCACACAAAAAGTCAATTAAAACTTTTTTTGGAAAAGCAGCGAGAAAATTAAATTAAGAAAGTCTTAAGTTCAATTTAAATTTGTATACATATACATATATGTATGTTATATACATATGCTTTCTTTTATATAATATATTTTATTTACATTTTACTATCATATAACATATATATAATATATTTTAATTATTTTCTAGTGATTTTATATCTTTGGCCTATTCCGATAAACTGCAAGGATAAACTGCAAAGAAATTGGAAAACATTTTTCCACGATTGGTAAATCTCTGACATTCTCTATATGTATATTAGAGCGGGTTGATTCACGGGCAGCTAGAAAAACGGAAAATTCACTTAGGCGGAAATGTACTTTGGTTCATTCTGAACAACTTTGCTTAAAAGACAATGAATCTAATACCGGTTTAGAGCTAGCGAAAGCAAAGTTTATTAGGGATCATAAAAATTTGTTCGTCCGTTTTTGTGATATCCAAATGAAATTTCATACGCAGATTAATTTGAATATTCTATTGATCATTTGCCGGAATCAGTCAGATCGGACAACTATATCACATATATCCAATACGACTGTTTATTCAATTATTTTAAACTTTGCCTTAAAAGTCGCTGGCTCTGAACCGGTTGTAGACCCATAATCTCTTAAGCAGTCCGTATACAATTTTTCGCATAAACAATTTAATAGAAAAAAATAATGAAATTTTTCATAAATAGAATATCTAGTAGAGGTCTAAAAACATATGTATTAGCTAACGAAACGCATTCAACCGATATGGCTTGAATTGAGATTTTATGTCCCTGAAATTGAAACACCAATCGGGAGAACTGTCAATTGAAAGACAATAAATCTGTGGCAAGTTTTTCCTAACGACAATGAACATGATAAATTAAGCATTTTTTCTTGATTTTTGAGCTTTTTATGGAGGTTGTATTTATTTATTTTTTAAGAACCTTCTGGAGGTAGCCCTCGTCACTCTTACAACACGATATAAAAGTCTTAACTTTTTCGTTGGTATGTATGTAAGGACAGTCTTTACGAGAGCTCGTTATCAAAACTACTGTATGGCCTTACAGGTAAAAGTTCATTGTGGAGCTTGCCTAACACTTTTTGTTGGCTATTTGCCTTGAGTTTTCTGGTAATGTATTGGAGATCGAGACATGATTGTATTGAAGCAGGACAAGATGCAGAGTTGTCACAGTTTTATCACCTCATGGCTTAATGGGGTAGCAGTTCTCATAACTCATAAACCCATCTATGTCATATGCTCGTCCAGGACGACAATCAACATCAACTGATGATCAGTACGTCAATAAAATGAAGGAATTAGTGCTTGAGAATAGTGCGATTAACACTCTGAGGTCTTACTGGCACCGTTGGAATACGGGAAGCATCAGTGAAAACCATTTTGGGCCAAAGAAAAGTGAAAGCACGATTGGTTCCAAATCACTCATTTACTTATTTTGAAAAACAGCGTCGCGTTTATGTCTGTGAAACAATGCTTTCCAACTCCCAGGATGTCATGAAATGTATTATTACTGGCGATGGGTCTTGGATCTATGCTTACGATAGAAACCGACGATCAACCAGCCGAATATCGTGGCAAAGGTGAGACGAAGCCGAAAAAACCACATCAAAGCAGGTAAAAATCAAGGTTAAATTGACATTTTTCTTCGATTATCGAGATGAATTGCTTCCGATCCGACAAACTGTCAAAAAGGAATACTATTTGAGTGTTATGCGTCGTTTGCGCGAAGTTCTTCGTTAAAAGAGGCCAGAATTACGGGTCGACTACTCTTGGTTTTTGCACCACGATAATGTACCGTCGCTTACTGCATTGCTTCGCCGTCAGTTTTTCGCTAAAATTTCAATCAGTATTGTGCCACAACCGGGTTAACCGTTTTGAGTCAATTGAAGACCTCTAACGTGAATCGTTACGCGCATTGAAGGCTACTCCGGAAAATGACTTTAACAACTGTTTCGAGGTTTGGAAAGTGTATTGGGGACAAGGGCGATTACTTTGAAGGGGGACGACATAGATTTTGAAGAATAAATCAAGAAGTTTAAAATTTTGAACAAAGACTTACCATTTTTTGCTCATTGTAGAATATAAAGCACTTATCTTAAAATCTTTGATCGCCAATAATACTAGATATCAAAATTGAATAAACAGAACGAGAGAACAGAATCTTCTCTCACTTAATTACAATATTTCATCTCCTGCCGACTACTCAATTTAATACGACTTAGAGGCGATAAACATAAATCTTGACCTAACAAAGGAGACACGGAATAGGTACTATGTTCGATAAATAACGGTGAAAACATTTTATACTTAGACTTAGATATTTACTCGCAAAATTCATGGAAGTCACGTTTTGATTTCCGCCAAAATATTTGTAGTGGATACATAAATATACACATACATACATATATGTGTGTGTGTAGAAAAAAGTATTCAAAATTGAAATTATGGATTAAATGTGACCTACTTAAGAATGAAAAATGTATCGTTAATTCACTCACATACATATAATACATTTGAGAAAATATACAAACAAACATGCATGCGACGTAAATATGTATTTATTGGAAATATTTTAACAAACATATTGCACACCGCTAGCGTTCATGCCTCTGGCGCTATCGGAAAGCGGGCTTTGCCCACTGTCAGTGGCAATTAATCAAGAGACGCGCGGTCACGCACTACAACTGTCATTAGTCACTAGTAAATGTCAAATGAGCGGGTGTTGCGTGCGCTTTGGTCGCTAATTCGACGACGTGACAAAATTGGCGCAAAAAAATATATGTATATAAATAAGAGAATAATGAAAAGCAGTGGCGTCCACTAAGCAAAACCGAAAGTGTTCAGCTTGCGTCAAAAATTTGCAGCAATTTTTTTTTCGCTTGAAATTTTGCCTATGTAAATTAAATTACGACGAATTGGATATAATCGAGCAACGAAAACGTGATTTTCGAGAGAAATTGTGAACACCAAGTCACTTATATATGCGAAGGAAAGCAAAAACAAATGACGATAAAATTATAAAACAAATACAACTACAAATAAAAGTGCACTACTTATGTATGTATATATATACATATGTATAAATATTTATACCCGACCCATACAACGACTGCGAAAACTTTGAATCTTCATGGAATGTCATGGAGTGCCGTTTCGAAGATGGTTAAAGATATGACTTTCGCCCCTAATGTTAGGCTACAGTTATACAAATATAGTTTTACAAATATTTTGAACGAACTTATGAGAGGTCAACGGTTCATTTGTCATATGATTCTACTTGGATATATTCTCTAGAAGGATTCACTTGGTGAGAATATCATCTTACTTAGGGAGCTGATATTCGACTCTTACCAATTTAAATAAATTTTATAGAAAAACTGTCTTTGTTAAGCTCCATGCAAATTTTGGTATTAATCCGATTTTTTTGAAGATTCTTTACTTACAACAAATTCATCAGAATCACGGACCATAAGCTGCCTTGTGACACTCTTTTGGGCTAAAATTTTTACATTTCAGAAGTTTCAATCCATCAATTCCTAAAATTTCAATAATAATCTCTCGTCGTCGACCGCAATCATTTTGATTTGACCCTGGTACCAGCTGGTATCCGTGCATGACTGTGGCAGAACCGGGTAGCTTAATATCACTTCCAGTATAACGATTTTTTTCCTTTGGGATCTTCCTCATCTGACACACCAATAATAATGCGGTTCCTGGCCACATCAGCAAATGATTAAGCTGATGTCTCACCCTTTGTTTTCAGCTTTATAGCTGACAGCTTAGTCTTTTCAGACGACATTTGTCTCTTGGCTGCCACTACTGACGGTTCAAACTTAAGACTTGGGTAGAATCACTTTCGGGCAAACGATGGACTCCTAGAACTCTTTTGTAAGCTCCTCATGGCTTGACGATTGCAGCTGTACCCTTCTGAGCAGGTAGGCAGCACCACGCTTCTCTGCATATCTTGCTTTTGTTGGGTTATCGACCTTATCTGATATTATTTTAACGTTCTTCTCGCCCTACCAGGCAGTTTAGACCCTTACTTTTAAAATTTTCTAGAACAAATTTTGAGTTAAACGCACATTTTATCTAACAGACTCACTCTTTACCATTAAAAAAATTATTTTATCTACTCTTAACAAGTAACATTTAATAATTATAAACTTTAATCTAATTCTTAATTTCGGCTGTTGAAACTTTTGTTTCTGTAGCTGAGCAGCTTAAGATCGCAACGCTTAAAACACTCTTGCCTTTCATGGGTTATCGAGTTGGGCGGGAGGTGGGTAATCTTAAAAATTATTAAAAATAGATCATTCTTTGCAGAAGCACTACTAGCAGCTACACTTTTGGCATCTCCTTCCACTCCCTTATTTGTAGCCATACTTTGACTACCGGGTTTGTTGTTGTTGTAGCGGCAGAATTCAGCCGAGTTCACAGTCCTTGACCGAATAAAAAATCCGGGTCCGTTCCGGTTACGTAGACCCGACTGTCGTGGGAACCTACCGGGTTTGGTTCCGGCTGCTGCTGCTGTTATTACCTTCCTGAATATGGTTGGTGCCAGCCCTTACACATAGATGGCTACTTTCGAGCTCGTTGCAAGTGTCGCTTTCTCCACAGAAGTTTCTTGCCGTTTTTTCCAGGAGAGCCATACTCCTTTATTATTTTGCTGATATTATTTTTATATGGTTCGTATTCTGGACCCACGAGTGCAGGGGAAAAAAGTTCCAGCCGCTACAAGAACAACTCTTCGTACGAGATTGGGCTATTTGAGGACCCCCGTAGCGAACTTTTACCAGTCCGTCTTTGCCATCGTTGTGAAACTGTGGTCCTCGTGGAGGGTTCAGCGAGGAATTTTTGCCGACCTCACAGTAAGCTTTAAAACAATAAGTATATGCACTTTTTAGAAGCAAAATTTTTGGAAACGATTGTCGAATGGTAAATCTCCCATTTTATTTTAAGTTATCCAGCATAACATAAACTTAAAAAAATCGAAGAACATGTTGATCTTTCGCGAAAATAGTGCTTGAGTATAAAATATAGGTATGTCTCTGAAGTACCATAAAATTTTTTGTTATACAAGTATTCATTGCTTACTTTGTCTGTAGCAGCCGCTAAGGTTAGACGTGTTTTTATGAGCTTGGCGATTCTCGTTTGTTAAAAAACAACACTGTAACCAAGTTCCATCTTCCTTATTTGCCAGGCATGACACCATGTGACTTTTCCTACTTCCAAAAATACAGACAATCGCCGTCGTTTTACAAGAAAGATGAAAATCACTGACAACTAAAGGCTATCCCGAGTTTGAGGAGGGTTTCGACGAATGAAAAAAGCGCTTGCATAACATAATATCGGGTGAATTCTATATTGATGGCGACTGAAATTTCAATTCAGGAAGTATTGGAAAGCTTACATCTTTCACAGTCATTCTACTGTTTAAAAAAATAGAATGTTTTTATTTTAAGCAATTTGCATCAAATGAAGTGAAAATATCTTAGATCTGGGCTTCGTTCATTGTGTATAAAAAGTTGAATTCCCCTTAATCGACGAACATTTGCATTTGTACAGAAATAATTATCTTTTCATATTACCACACCCCGCTGGCTTTTATTATACCCTGAATAGGGTATATTAAGTTTGTCACGAAGTTTGTAACACCCAGAAGGAATCGTCGGAGACCCTATAAAGTATATATATAAATGATCAGTATGTCGAGCTGAGTCGATTTAGCCATGTCCGTCTGTCTGTCTGTCTGTATATATACGAACTAGTCCCTCAGTTTTTAAGATATCGTTTTGAAATTTTGCAAACGTCATTTTCTCTTCAAGAAGCTGCTCATTTGTCGGAACGGCCGATATCGGACCACTATAATATATAGCTGCCATACAAACTGAACGATCGGAATCAAATGCTTGTATGGAAAACTTTCACATTTGACAAGATATATTTCACGAAATTTGGTATATATTATTTTCTAAAGCAGCAATGTAATCTCCGAAGAAATTGTTCAGATCGGTTGACTATAGCTATAGCTTCCATACAAACTGAACACATAGTTACTAACAGAAATGCACCTGTGAAGGGTATTTAGCTTCGGTGCAACCGAAGTGAACGTTTTTTCTTGTTTTTATCTTTCTTTTTTTATATTTTTGCGTTTAACGCTACTTTGGCGAACTGTCAAAAATAATCAAAGCGAAATGTCACGGCTTTGCGAGAACGTGACAAATGTGAGATGTTTAAATTTTTTCGACATCCCAGCTGTGTTGCAGCAAACAAAGGGGGACAGCCAGCGGGGGGAGATAATTAAGCAGATTTGGCTCATTAATCTGTTTCACCCGAAAGCATGTTCTCTTTTGTAGTGTCTTTCTTCGCCTTTGTTTCACACTTTTGAGCTTGCACTTGTGAATTGAAACAAAAATCAATAGAATTTGAAAAGCTTATTTTTTTTCTTTCAAATATTGTACATATTTATCTACATGTGTGTATGTTTGTATATACACATGTGTGTATGAGGCGAGCAGAAGCTTAGCGCAAAGTCCCATTAACAGCCAGATTAATGGGTGTCAATGCGAAAGGTTGCCGCAATAAAGAAATAAAGAGCTCAATAAATTTCTCAAATTACTCTGGCAACCAGCGATTTGATTGCACGCCAAGTGCAAAGCATTTTTTATGTTAAAAAATTAAAAAAAAACTTAAATAAATAAATAAACAATTAATAAAAGTAATGTGCATGTGTTTTGCCTTGACACATTTTGAGCGCTTCAGCAGAATTGAAAAAACAAAAACGAAAATATAAAATATGCCTGCACATTATTCAGCGGCACTGTAGTAAATCACAAGCATGTTTAATTAAAAAATTCGCAATTATGCAAATTTTATGAAAATGAAATCCAAAAAAAAGAATTACAATAATTGGAAAATTTAAATATTTATAAGCTGTAAGTTGAAATTCTAATAAGGCTGCCGGTAGCTTACGGATACACACCGTCACTATTTAAACAGAATTTACGCGCGGTGACAAACAGTGTTGCCGTTGTGAAATATTTTGTAAAGGAAAACAATTAAGATAAAGCTTCTTATCGATACAAAACAAAAAAACTGATCTATCGACCCTATCCTCTTTTTAAAGCTTTGAGCTATAGAGATACATAATGGATCCTTGACATTAGTTATGTATCTCTATAGCTCATCATTATCTAATACTATGCTGATTCTGGTATGGACATACAATTGTACAATTTTGGGGCTCAGTAAAATAAAATTAAATATTGTTTTGAGGTTACTTATTCTTTTCCTTATTCTTTCTTATTTTTATAATGGTTTTTAAGTTTCTACGAGGGCTGCTATATATATTCTGGCCTAGGGCAACACTAAGTGTTGCCAGGTGCAATCTGACATTTCCATTGGAAAGTTTGACATTTTTTAGCATAACATCACTCAGAACGTTTTGTCATTTAATCGTGAATTGTTTTATTTACAGGGAATTAAAAACTCATCTCGGCCAAAAAATGGAATTAACTCGTGAACATTTTCGTGCAATCATTTTTCACAACTTTCGACGTGGATTATCACGACAAGAGTGCATCGATGAACTAAAATCTTTATATGGCTATGAAGCACCATCCTATAGCACTGTGAAAAACTGGTACAACGAATTCAATCGTGGTCGACGCTCGCTCAAAGACGAATTCCGTGAAGGTCGTCCAAAAACAGCAATTGTGCCAGAAAACATCGATGCCGTACGTGAACTGATAATGCAAGACCGTCATGTAACATACCCTCAGATAGAGGCATGCCTATGCATTTCTCCTACCAGCATACATTCGATATTGCATGAACACCTGGCCGTAAAAAAGGTTTGTTCTCGTTGAATCCCGCACAATTTGACAATCGCTCAAAAAAAGGCTCGTGTGGATTGGTGTAAAGAAATGCTGAAAAAAATACGATCGCGGTGCTTCGGTGAGCCCGAAACAAAACAGCAATCGACAAAAAAAAAAAAATTTTCGTAGATAAATATGCCTATTTACATTATTAGGCCAGAAATATATATAGCAACCTACGTATTTCACATAATCTTTTCATTTAAGAAATCATTTTGAAATCTCTGAAGGCTCGACATTTACTACTGAAATATTGAGCTCTACATAATAAAGGATCA
The DNA here is from genome assembly GCF_024586455.1 of Bactrocera neohumeralis. NCBI lineage: Eukaryota > Metazoa > Arthropoda > Insecta > Diptera > Tephritidae > Bactrocera > Bactrocera neohumeralis. The sequence goes on from NC_065923.1 coordinate 48,021,189, forward strand.
TAATCTAATTTCTCAGGGAAAAACATGGCGACGGGTTAAATTACTTATAGATAAAAAATAGGTGATTCATTTCGAGGTTCCCTACTTTTTTAAAGAAAAAAACACAGGCATTTCAAATTTAATTGGGAATTTTTATTATCATTCGAAAGAACATTGTTTGGCTTTTATTTTGTGAAGATTATCTCTTTCAAATGTTGGCCGCGGCTACGTCTCATATGGTTCATCCGTTGAGTTCAATTTTCGATGAATCGTTCGAGGATTTCGACTGCCAACTGACGTGATGTTTTGCTCCAAAGGCCTGAATCGAAGCGGAATTTTCCGCGTAGATTTAGACTTTACATATCCCCACCGGGAAAAGTCTAACGGTGTGATACCACACGATTTTGGTCCAATCGACCGAAACGAAACGTGAAATTATCTTTTCCCTGAAGTGTTCTCTCAATAAATCCATTGATTGATGCAATGTATGGGAAGTGGCGCCGTCTTCTTGAAACCAAAAGTCGCCAAGATCACGAATTTCAATTTTAAGCATCAAATAGTCGGTTACCATGTCGCGATAATTTTCGCTATTGACGGTTATGTTCTCACCGGCGTTATTTTTGAAGAAATGTGGACCGATAATCCACCGGCTACAAACCACACCAAACCGTTGTTTTCTCTGGAAGAAATGGCATCTATTGAATCTCTTGAGTTTGCTTTTCGTCGCAAATGTAGCAATTTTGCTTGTTTACATACTTACCCATTGAGCCAGAAATAGACCTCATCGCTGAACAAAATTTTGTTTGAAAGCATCGGCTCTTTTTGGAACTTTTCAAGAGTCCATAAAACGAACCACTTGTATCTTGTGTACACTCTCAGCTACAGCTGCTTTATTTTCTTAACTGCTTGCTTATCGCGGTCTATTCGGTCGAATATTATCCAATAATGAATGTTGACCATAAGTTGAGCGAAGCGCGTGAAACCCATTCTTTACAGAACGTGAATTTTCGTAATAAAGTTGAACAATTTGTAAACGCTTTTCTACGATGAAATGCCAAACAATACTGAACTAAAATAACATGACAGCTTCACACGACTCACGCGTGATCTGTCAAAAAGAGGCTTTTGAAAAAATTACCTCAACTTGGATCATCTTTACTTGGATTACGACGCAGTGCTCTTAAATATTTTTTTATTTTAATTTCAAATTACTCAGTAGTTAAAAACATTGATTTATCCCCCCCCTTTTCACATACATATATATATAGATAATATAATTTTTTTGGCTTTAAATGTCATATTTAGTATTAGACTTAAAATTCTTACCGAATGACTTAGAACGGTTAAAAATCATGCCCATATTTCATATTGGTAGGCCTCCACAAAACAATCATTGCAGAAATCAGTTTATTTACTAAAACTTTGTTTTTTAAAATGGTAATATGTTTATAAAATGTATTTTCGTAACTAAAAACCAAAATGGCAACTCTATAGGCAATTGCTTTGTACGCACCTACCCAGAGCCACTTGAACGACGACGTTCAGAAACTAATTAAAGTTACTTACTCCGCATGATTTAACTAATCTGCGTTCAAAGTTATCTGCCGAGTGAGTGCAACTGCCAGTCCCAGCGACCGGAGTCGCCCATACTGCCACATATACACAAGTATATAGACATGCAACAGTTGGTATTGATTGTTTGAAAGCATGACTTGAAATAGCGGCCATAATATTCTCATTTGGCATTGTGATTTATTCCATTAATCATTGACAAATATTTCAGAAAATATACATACTATATAATCGTACGTTTGTATGTGTGTGCATATGCATAGCCGTTTAAGTATAATGAGTAAATACCAAGTACGTCCGTTGCCTTCATGCCTTCACTATTTGTGGCTCAAAAAGGACGCGTGCCATGGGTCAAGTAGAACTGCCGTAATGCTTTTGTTCAAATATAATACGAAATATTTACATATTTCATAGAGTAAGTCTAGACTTTATTGTTTTTTATTAAAAGATACGTTCTGATGGCAATGTTTGCACTGAGGGGTGAATTGGGGTAAAAATCGAAGATAAATTGCATCGAAAGTGCAAGTTGTTTATATAAGAAATACGCAATTTGAAAGGGTATCCAGAGAATGTTATTGTCAGGATTAAAAAAAAATAAGTGCATCTTTCTGGATGAATCCAAGCTGAAGAGATTCGACCTTCGGTTCCAACAAGACGGCGCTACATGCCATATAGCAAACGAGTATTAAACAATTTTATTTAAGGAACTTGTTGGCGTGGCTTCCACGATCATGTGCTGAACTTTTTTTTGTGGGGTTATGTGAAGTCGCTTGTCACGCAGGTAAGCTCGAGACGATTGACGCCTTGGAAGATAATATTCGGCGCGTTACTATTGACATACGCCCCCAATATCTGCAAAAAGTGGTCGGTAGTTCGGATTAATAAACTGTTTTTATTTTAGCCTGAATGTCATAAAATAAAATATAATTATCTCAATATTATCCCCCAAGAAGTTAACTTATCGATTACCTATTCTTCTTTATTGGCCTAGACACTGATTATGCGGTTATAGCCGAGTTTACAACAACGCGCCAGTCGTTCTTCCTTTTCGCTGTTTGACGTTAATTAGAGATTCCAAGAGTATCCAGGTACTTCTGCACCTAGCATTTCCAACTGAGTGGAGGTCTTCGTCTTCCTCTGCTTCCCGGGCGGGTATTGCGTAGAAAGCTGGAGTGGAGCTGAAATATTTTCATCCATTCGGACGTCTTGACGTAGCCAGCGCAGCCGCAGTCTCTGAATTCGCTGAACTATGTCAATGTCGTCGTATATCTCGTACAGCTCATCGTTCTATCGACTGCGGTATTCGCCGTTGTCAATACGTAAAAGACCATAAGGCGTTCTGCGGAACCTTTCTTTCGAAAACTCATATCGTCGATTCATCAGATGTCGTCATCGTCTATGCCTCTGCAGCATACAGCAGGACAGGGATGATGAGTGACTTGTAAATTTTCAACTTTTTCGTCGAGAGATGTCTTTACTTTCTCAATTGCTACACAGTCCGAGACAGCAGCTGTTGGAAAGAGTTATTCTGAGTTGCGTTGGATTTCAAAGCTGACGTCGTTGTTGGTGTTAATCCTTGTTCCAGGATAGACGAAATGAAAATCGAAAATCGATTACTTAGACCCACCCAAAAATTGAAACATGAAATTTTTAGTAAGTTTCGAACAAATATCCAATGTTATGTATGTACATATGTATGTGGTCGATTTATGGATTTTAAAATTCAATAAAATAGTTCTCGTAACCAAAAGTGAAAGTTTCACACTACAACAAAAAAACTTCAAATTTTGCACTGTAACTTTGCAGAGATTGCATGAAAATGCTTAAAAAAATAAATCAGAGAAATTATTTCTTTTTTGTAATAAAAGTGACATAAGCTTTTATTTGTTGATAAATATACTTCGAACAAAATAATAACAAAATTTGGAATGAAAAAATGTATTATTTTAAATAAAACATAAAAAAAAGTTTTCCCATACCGGGAATCGAACCCGGGCCTTCCGGGTGAGAGCCGGATATCCTAACCACTAGACAATATGGGATACTTAATAAAATCACACAATGTGCTATATCAAGCACATTCAGAGAGTATTAAAATACATGTTAGGTATATACATATGTACATATGTATGTATTAGTATATTATAGAGTATGTGTAATTTTTGTGTTGCAAATAAATGATATTTTATTTTTATTTCTTTTATTTACAGCAAAATGTCAGAAGGCGGCGGCAACAAAGCGTAACCAGCGAGCAGACACTTGTTTTACATGTGAGCATAGAGGTGTGTCTGTGTGCGCCCAGAAAACAGCTCTACCTGCACGCCAACTGAAATGCGATTAATGGCGTTATAAAACAAATAAACAAAAAATAATTAAATAAATAAGAAAGACCATAAAAAAGTAAGCTGAAAGCAGTTGTTGGTCGAAAGCAGCGTACATATGGATGTACTATGTTTGTGTGCGTGTGTACGTGCCATGAAACGAGCACAATTAATGCGCGACTCCCACGCCTGCGCAGTGTATGTATTTAAGGTTTAGGCTTATTTGTGTGCTATCTTTTGCATCGGTGCAGCCAAGCGTTGCGCTTTATGAATAATGCAAATTTCCCTTGGCGTAACCGGCATAAATATTATATACAATATTTACATACATACATACATAATAATTAAAGTTTAAAAATTGACTTTGTATATCCAGCGCTCCTCATGCATGCATACATACAAACAGTTATGGCCAATCTAATATAGTCACCTATTGAGCGGGTCAATAAAAATAAAAAAAACGTTACAAAACACGTCCTTAGAACTCCGATAGTTCAGTTTGTATGACAACTATGGGGTAATACATTTCTAGGTTCTCTACTTTTTTTAAGGAAAAAAACACAGAAACTTCAATGGGGATTATTTATTATCATTGGAGAGAAAATACGTTATTTCTTAATTTTTTTTTTTAAGATTATCTTTTTCAAATGTTGGCTGCGGCTACGTTCAGCTGATTCATCCGTTGAGTCCAATTTTCGATAACTTATTCGTGACGATCTTAGTGGCCAATAAACCGGCCCAAAACGTAAAATTATCTGCTCATCGAAGTGTTATCTTTTAATAAATCCATTGATTGATGCGAAGTGTTGAAAATGCCGCCGTCTTGTTGAAACCAAATGTCGCCGAGGTCACGAGCTTCAATTTCATGCATCAAATAGTCGGTTATCGTGGCGCGCTATAAGTGTCCATTGACGGTTACTGTTTCACTGGCTTCATTTATGAAGAAATATGGACCGATGATTCCACCGGCCCACAAACCACACCAAACCGTTGTTTTTTCTGGATGAAATGGCAGCTCTTGAATCTCTTCGTTCTTTTCAATACATCGAGCGAAGCGATGTCGCTTGGGAAAATCGAGCGGCTTCAGTTCTTGCACAAGCTGTATTTTCTACGCTTTCAATTTCGACGTAAAATGCGCCAAGTCGTTTCATACGTTAGTCCGATTTACAGAGAATGGCGCAGAATCGACTCTCCACGGTCTTCGTGTATACTCTCAGCTTCGGCAGCTATTTTTTCTTCACTGCTTGCTGGAAGTGGTCTATTAGGTCGAGTATTATTCAATAATTAATGCTGTTCTCAAGAAACATATTATTTACAGAACGTGATTTTTCGTAATAAAAGGGAACGATTAGTAAAGGTTGTTCAGGCATAGGTCCTTCCACAATGAAATACCAAACAATACTAAACAAAAATAACAAGACAACTTGACACGACTCACGCGTGATCTGTCAAAAAACGGCTATTGAATAAAGTACTTCTACTTGGATCATCCGCTGTATATGTATGTATGTGGTAAGCTCAAGGCGCTTTGTCGTTGTATAAGGCGATGCGTTTTAAGGAGTTTTCGGGTAACACAAGGACAAATATTTGCCCATGTGGATTCCATTGATTTTGGATCAACCTTGCCACCACACCTAACCTATAATTTTATTCAATATAGGTTTCTTAACTATGAAATTAGGTTTAAAACATATTTTGGGCTCGAATCCACTAAATTCGGTATTTGTTTGCGGGATCGAGTACCATGCAGACCTTAGTTTTTTCCTTATTACATGCTTTTTTTTTTAGTTTTAATGGGGTTAATACATTTCTTGACTACTTTCCAAAAATTTTACATATATAGAATTTAAGTCGGGCAGTAAGCGAAAATACATTTGATTCAGACGGTATTGCTGCCAATCCTCTCAAATGATCAGCGTTGCTGCTGATATAAGGTCATATCTGTCGCAAAAGAAACAGGACTGTTAAAAAAAAACAACAAAAAATTAATATTTTTCAAAAGTTATATTTTTTTATTCAAAGTAGTTTCCTTGTGCTTGATACAGCGTTTAGTCCAGTCAATTAGCATTAGCAGTGTCCTTCCATGGGCAAATGAAGTTTTCCAAATAGGTAAAAATCACAGGGTGACAGATCAGGTGAGTAGGGTGAGTGATTAATGGTTAATATGGAGTTTTTTGTCAAAAAATCAGTGACAAGCGTCGACCGATGACACGGCGCATTATCGTGCAACAGGCGCCAGGACCCTGCCTCACGGTATTGTGGTCGAGCACGACGAATGCGTGACAAAAGACGCTTCATAACACCAAGGTAAAACACAGCATTAATCGTTTGGCCAGGTGGGACGAACGCTCGGTGTACAATACCCTCGGAATCGTAAAAACAAATCAGCATTGTCTTTATTTTTGACTTCTGAAGACGACCGGCCCGACTTCTGATCGTCACAGAGGTCCTCACGACCTTCTTGGAATCGCTTAAACCACTCATGCGCATTACTACGGGATAGGCACTGATCACCATAAACTTTTTTCATCATTTGAAATGTTTCAGTAAACGTTTTCCCAAGTTTAAAACAAAATTTAATATTTGCTCTTTGCATTTTACGACCGATGACCAAAAGCTGCTGTCACTTTTTGATCGATAACATCGATTGTAGTTATCCAATTGTCTTAAAATTATTACGAAATGTCAACAAGAGATCAAACTTTTTATTTCATATACCCACCAATAGGTGGCGCCACCAGAAACAGTTATGTTTAAAAAGTTCTGTTTCTTTTGCGACAGACCTTGTATTATATGTATATTCTGGCGTCTAACGCGACTTTCCTGTTTTGGAATGGGCATTAAGTTATTAAAAATCAAGTTTATCGATCATCCATTAATTCCAGGAATCTTATGAGTCTGTTTTGTAAAGCAGCATACAATTATAATTAACACACTATGCCTTTTCTGGTTTCTTTCGAATGATCTTTTTTCTTATTTATTGACGTAAACAGCACTTACGCGGTTGATCTTTAGCATTTATTCATTTTACAGTTTGTTTTGAGTGTGCCTAGCTAAGGGTTTTTTGAAACCCTGATGCTCACTCACTAATAATTTTTCCGAAGCACTCAACGATTCCTTTCCAGAATACCAAAATTAATTAAATTTCCATTTGAGTGAGATGTTCCAAAAGTGACACTATTATTTTTCCTATAACTGTATGTACATATGTACTGGCATAAGTGCCTTTGGACGCGCCGAATTGGCGGCTCGCAAAATTACGCTTTTACAAGGTGCCAAGTGTGCGATTTCGTGCAATTCCTGTGCATTGTTGTTCTTGTCTTTCGGTAGTGACAAAAGTGGGTCACAATTGGCGGTGCACGTCAGCGGCGGTGGCGGACTTAGCCGCGCGCTAAAGACAAAAGCTTGTAAATGAAAAAGGAATTTCGCGCCAATGAAATGTGTAAACAAAGCAATAATTAAAAAAATAAAAATTAACTAACAAAAAAGAAATTTAAAAATCACGACGTAGTAATTAAAAAACACAAATAATATAAAAATAAAAGTGCGAAAACGTTGAGTGCTAATTTGTGTCGGCAAACCATATTTGGAGCTATGAGTCTTGCGCTGCTAATGTAACAACGCCGCATAAATAAATGAAAAAAAGGAATCGGTTGTAATTAATTTCGCAATCATCGGCTATTAAAATTGTTGGCGCTGCGAACGCGATGCAGCGCGCGTTGTAGAGAGCGGACACACAAAATATGGCGAGAAAGCAAAATAAATAATTTTTGTTTTTCTTTCAAACAGCAAAAGTAAAGTATTAGCAACAAAATAGATTCTATTTTCCAAATAAATTTCAAACAAACAATTACAGTTATATGAAGCACGCGCGTGTGTTTGTGCGCGTAGAAATAGTGAAAAAATAAAAGTGTCAAAAATTCATTCATAAAATCAACGCTGAGCGCGGCGCTCTTTACACAAGCAACAGGCGCTCTCAGCAGCGCGCAATTTGAGCGAACAAAAAAGCAGACAAACAACGCTCTCACTCAGAAATTCTCCACACGCCTGACGTACAAAGATGCAGACCTCACATCTGGTCACACCGGCAGCGCCAGCAGCGCCGCCAACTCACCACCACAATCTAAACAACAACAACAACAGTAGCTACCATTACAATCCACATTTTCACAACACAAGCCACAGCAGCAACAACAACAACAATCATCACACCATGAGTTACACACCACACGAGCAAACCAACACATTCAACAGCACTCAACCGACTCACCATCACCACACTTCCGCCACAGCTGCGAACACCAACGCAACGAATAGCAACACACCAACAGCGGCGCACAAGTATGCGCCTGCACGTAGACTAGCCGCACGTCAGACGCTGCGCTTGCAAATACCCAAACAACAGGGTGACTCGTATGGCGCGCCTTCAACATATTATAAACATTCGCCTTCGCAGCTGCCGCCAGCGCCAATACTGAAGCGCCATCAGACGCCGACGCCAACATCGACCGCACACCAACACCACGCATCAGCGAATGCGTTCCCGAAATCCGCTTCGCCACTGGAGTCGCATAAGCTGCCGAATGTTGTGTGCAGCAGCGTCTCACCATCTTCGCAACTGTCTTCCGGCTCGTCGCTGTATTACAATGGCAGCAATGGTGGCCTGTCGATACAGACGGCCACCGCCACACCGACGGGCGGCGCAAATAAATTTCTCCACTTGCGTAAGCCGAGTATCACCTTGAATTCGGCGGATGTGCGCAATAATAACGGTAATAGTACTGGCAGTATTGGTAGCTGTGGCAGCGATTTATTCAGTTTCGCCAAAGAACTGTCGCCTTCGATGGACATGAGCGGTGAGTTAAAACAAAAAAAACATTTTTTTATGATTGGGTTACATATACATGAAATATAGAGGGAAGAGATCTTAGTCCTTATTTCTAGAAGCAAAATGTAAACTTGTAACAAAGGTGCTTAAGTCTTTTAATGCATTTTCATAACAGAGTTGCCGACTGTTGAGTTCCTTTTTGATTAATTTCAGTTCGAAATTAGATCACAAAATATTAGCGGCGACAGGAGAATCCCTATAGGTAGTAGAACCTGCAAAGTATACACATAAACAAATTATCAGCGCATGGAGCTGAGTCGATGTCAGTCTGTCCGTATATACATGTACAAGTTTCTCAATTTTTGAGATATCGGTCTGAAATTTTGCTTACGTCCTTTTCTCACCAGATCACCAGGAGGCTGGCTACTCATTTGTCGAAACCATCGATATCGGACCATTATACGATCGGAATAAAGTGCTTCTGTGGAAAATCTTTTTCATTTGAGAGGATCTTCAAGAAATTTGTCATGGATTATTTTCCAAGGTATCGCTATAATCTTCGAAAAATTGTAAAAATCCCAGCACTATAGCATATTAGTGCCATAAAAACCGATCAAACTCAAGTTCTTTCAGGTGAAACTCTTTTATTTGTCAAGGTATTGTCACGAAATTTGGCATTGTTATTATCCTAGGAATTTCTATAATACTATTCAGATCGGTTCCCTCATAGCTCTTATCCAAACTAACTGTTAAAAGTCAGTTTAAAGACCTTTATATGCACTTTTATGCTATAAAAAATGCAACAGTCAAGGATATTATATCTTCGGTGCAGTCGAAGCTAACTTTTTTGTTGTTTTATTTTGAATTTGAAAAAATATTATTCTTCGCAGATCATTCACCGATTTTCGCCGAGATCGCCTCATCAATATCACCTTCCACAAGCTCGGGCTGTTCTCCAACACATCATATTAATCGGCTCTTCAGTTTAAGCCCATCCACAATACGCAGTTATGGCAATGTAAGTAATTATTTTTAATAATTTATTAAATTTATATTTTTTAATTTAATTAATTGTTTTAATTTAATTTTTATCTTAATTATTGTTTTTTAATAACAGTTTGGGAAAAGATTCTTAGAAAATATGTTAAAAAATACATTTGGAACTCTCATAAAAAACAAAAGATATAAAAAAATAAGATTTAACGATTTTATGACTTTGGCCTAATGTAAGAATTGTGGTATCATATTCATAGAATATTTTGACCCTACGCTCCAAAAGGAGTTTCACTGAAAATATATAAAAATTTCTACCTAATATTTTGTCTATATAAAGAGTAACGTCGTATCAAGAAAAAAGTTCGGGAGTCCTGAGACTAAATGAATGTGAACTAAATAAGGTGTACATAAAAAACTTAAACTTAAGAATTCATTATTTAGAACAATATTCTATTTTCGGTTTTGATACTTCAATCTCGATAAAAATAAAAAATATACCGACAAGATTTTACTTTACCCAATTCTTCATTCCATTTAAAGTGTTTGCATTACTTTGATCTTCTAAACTAAAGCTTTTTATATATTACATATCACTTCATTAGGTTTGAAATTATGAAATTCATTAAGCTTCTTTGCTTAAACGAATTTATAATTATAATTATAAACTGGCTGGCTGCCACACATAGACCGACTGGTCAATAGTAATACCAGATGGATTTTCAGTTTAATTTGAGCTGAAGTATTCGTTATACAGAATGTCAATGCTTTTTGCGAAGTTTAAGCAAGACTTGAAAGGACTTCAGAGACTCAATATAAAATAATTGATACTTCGTCTAATCCCTTAAGGGGTCAGTAGGTAATCTTTTAAAAAAATTTTGTTTTTTTTTTGCATTTTCTGTTCCCTTATACCCTTAGAATTAATATAGAAACCCACTTTACCATTCGAAGGTTTCGAAAAAGGCCCAAAGTAATAATAATACCGCTCGACGTTCGGAGCGCTCGTAGTGCACACCTCAAACTTCAAACGCGTTTTTCTCAAAACACACTTTTTTAAACTGGCGGACATGATTCCGGTCGAACTGCTCAACTGATTTGCTTTTTTTTTTGAATGTTCACAAAGCGCCTAGCTATCGTCCCTACTAGATTCATAATTTTTTTTATAATTTATTGACAATGTTATGTCAAAAATTATGTAAAAACATGGAAAAAAACTAAAAAAAACGTCAATTACTTTTTTATTTATCAACATTTTTCTTGATTCTAGTAGGGATGATAACTATTCACATACTTTTTAAGAATAAATTGGGTTTTTGTGTTTCAGACGATCCAAACATGAGAAATCGTGTCCGCCAGTGAAAAAACGCATCTCATTCACCCAGCTATTTCTCCGACAAATGTCATCAAAAAATTCCGAAAAAATTTATTTATATACTCCACAATATACCTCATGATATGTGAAAAAAATGTTCTATTGTAGAATAAAAATTTCTTTGAAAAAAAAATGTCAAAAAACAGCCCAGATTACCCTACTGACCCCTTAAACTGCGAAGCTCCTAAATATGTGAGACGAGTTCTAGATCAGCACTGACTGAAGCATAGAAGCTGTTCTAGGGTCTCTATCATCCGTCGTTACTAACAGCCATCCAGCTTGGATGTGATTTGTGAATAGTTCTGCAGTTCTTTCGAGACCGTGTTAGCAAAAAGTATGCGTGTTTTTCTTGGTGATTCTGCATGTCCTATCTCACTCTAATCCGTCTGTCAGTCCTTTCGGAAATTACGTATAACTTTTAGCGCCTTACGTATTTCCTGTAATGGTTTGGTAGTTGGTTGATGAGTTTGGCAGCTTTTCCGTGTCAGGGAATGCCTTTGTGGCCTGGAACGCAGCTACTATATCTATTGCCTCCTTGCTTCTAAGAATATTCTCTGACGTTAAACGATGTGATATTGTTGCCTTAATTGCCGCTTGGCTATCGACGTACATATTGATATTTTTTATATCATTTTATGTTATGCTTCCTACGTTGTTAGCTATCTAAGCCGCTTTCCTGACCACAAAAACTTCCAGCTGGCAGATACTGCTGTATTCTGGTACCTAGCAGAGTCACCTGAGATCCTGCTCCGATCATTAGATTTCAGCGCCCACTCCATAAGCCGTTATTGATTCTACTGGGCCTTTTTTACTGTGATTTGATAACTTCTCTCCTAAATAAAGCGTGAGAGTATTTGGAAAAATATTGAATATGAACTTCTTCTGAAAAGTATTTCTAAGTACTCCCCTAAACGAATATATAAATATTCCATCTAACAGTTTCGACTTTTAATTTTAAGCTTTCCAAAAAAATAAGTTTCTTATGCTTCAAATGTAAGTATTAAGCCACTAGAATTCCTTGTATTTCAATACCGAATAACAAAACTGGTTTTGGGCAAACCAAATATATGTTTTGATTACAAATGCCTAGGATTGAAGATGGAGTAGGTTAAGTTAACTTCTTTGGCTGATCTCAAGGGAGAATATTATGTTACTTGGAATATTATGAAGCCAGAAAAATACCTCCAGTAATTATATTCTACGTGTCGACAAAGCGCCTTGAACTCATGTCAGATCTGCTTAGGAGTTTAATTTCTATTCCAGTTTGCTTAGTTCTTCAAGCAGCTTATACAGTGTACATTGGGTAATTAGAGTCGTTATTTTTGTTCACCCAATTTTCTTAGCGAGATCTTTTTGATGAAACTTTTCGATTATTTTTTGACCTATTCGATTAATCGTTCGATTAATTGGCATTCCTATTTAAATTTATGTTTAAGTTAGCAATAGCGCAAGTTATTAAATATTTTAATTTGTTATACCACTACTTAATCATGTCATTATGAAATATTAAATTAAATACAACAACAACTATAACAACAATGACAAACAACCGCTGCAACGACTCATTAAAGGTCATGACTTCGCATACATTATAATAACTAAAAGGCATTAATTAAGCCTTTTAATAACTAAAAGGCTTAATTAATGCGACCGACTGCCAAGCACATGCAAAGTAGCACGCACACACACATAGACACATAAACACACCCAAACAATAATAACAATGCGCATTAGAATACAAATAGAATAGGAATGACAACAAGAATAGTAGTGGAATGAAGAGAAAAAGCGTAAATAATAAGCAATAGCGAAAAGTCACAAATAAAATAGGCAAACGAACAAGCCCAGCGAAAAACAAACAAAAGAAATATTGAAAAAAAACAACACAATGAATAACTGGCGTGCTCGCGTGAGTGTGTGTATGTGTGCCAACACCTGTAAATAAATGTAAAAATACACGATAATCAAGCCATTAAACCATAATTCACGATTTAACTGATCAGGTTTGAGCACACACATCTTCACAAACACACACATACACGTGTTTAACGAAAGCTCGCAGCGCTTCGTCGACACCTTCGTACAACAAGACGGCGATAATGAAGTTCACCTCAGGCGCTAATGTTGATGTTAGACGGATTTAATCATTACATTGGCATTACTAATGATAATTTCATTGGTGTCGACCGCACGCACAGAATGCCACGACACACCCAACTCGGGCGCCGTAAGGGCTACAGGGCGTATGCGGCTGGCTAATGGCAGGCAAGTGAAATGGGAGTGAATGTGTGTGGGGTTAAGTATGTCATATATGTGTGTATGTGTGTGAGAATTCTTGCGCATGTGAATTCTTTGACTTGTTAGCATTTTGCTTTTGAAGAAAAAAGAAATAGTATTTCTTTGAGTACGGTAGTCTGCCGCGTAGTAGCACAATTGAGGTGCTAATTTTGTGGTTTTGGTGGCGAGCATTTCTTAAGAGAAAGAGTAAACCCACAAAGTGTTAGCGTAAAGTTGTTGAACAAAAAAGAGTTAAATTATTCATAGAAATTACTTTTGATGTTAAACTTCTTTAGGCGCGGTAGGCGGTCAAATTGATCGACTGCAACGAAATTGTGTAGTAAAACGAAATTTTTGTTATTTTACGCTTGAAGTATGCGGCATAAATATTTTTTAAAGAGGGTTGACCCTTACAGATTAAAATAGTAAGAAATAAAAAAAAGATTTGAAGTTGGTAAAAAACTAAATATCAAACTCAAAAATGACAGCTAAAATATTTTTGCAAAACTTTGCCAATAAAGTATTTTTAACAATAATGAAAAAAAACAATTTTTAAAAAATTTTATTTATTCAAAGAGATTGCATTTATACCTACATATGTATTTTTTTTTATCTGCTTTTTCGATAGTCTAAATTTTCAAAAATATCCTGTAAAATCGGCAAGGTCATATCTTGAATAGTTTTTGGATGACAGCGTTTTAAAGAGCGAACGCTCTTGAAAACCGATAATCGACATTTTGACACACTAGCCGGGTTTCTATGTGCGGGGTCACATATATGAGTGAAACTTTAAGGGGGTATTCTGGTCTAGACGCATGAATTTTAGGCATTTTTTAAACTAAGATAAAAACAAAAATGAAAAACATTTTTACTATCCATTTTTTATATGTTTTTTATTGACATTTTAGTAATATAAAAAAAAAATTGCAAGAAAAAAAAACCAAAATTCGTCGAGATACGGGCCCGTGGAGTTAGGGCTTCAAAAAGCATGGTGCGACTTGGTTGACGTGATTTCAACTCTTGTAGAGATCTAAACCACAAAAACCAAGAAGATTCTCATTAGTAAGGATGTCGTTATCGGGTCGACCATTTTCAAAAAAAAAAAAAAAAAAAAAAAAAAAACAAAATGGCGTCGACTTGAAAAAAAATTTTTTTTTACCCGATTTTTTCGACCTTTTCGATTTTTTTAAAAATACTTCAAATCAAAATTTTTGGAAATCCAAGGCAGACACGATAGAGCATTGTATAAAAAATATATATACCAAATTTCAAAGGAATCGGTTCAGTAGAACTTGAGATATCATGTCAACCACCTCAAAAAAGTAGTTTCGAGAAAAACGCGTTTAAAGTTTAGGAGACAATTCTAGTGAACACGGACGCCACGTCACAAAATCGGTTGTATTTCCGAAAATAAGTTGAATTTTGAAAAATCCTTTCAAGGTCATATTTTTGAAAGTCTAAACTTTCAAAATATGCAAAAAATCGATTTTTTCAAAATCGTAGAGCAGAATACCCCCTTAAACGCGTTTTTCTCGAAGCGGCAAAATAACCGATCGACTTCAAATTAAAACTGAGTATTGTTGAATTCATTTACGATCTTTGTGATTGGTTGAAATTGGTCAATTTGGCATTAAAAAATTTTTACCTAAAAAAACGATTTTTTTTTCAAAATTATGCTATTTTGTGAATTTTTGATTATTTTCAAAGAAGGTAGGTCATTGTATTGGAAATTTTTGAATTTTTTTGTTTCAGCTACTCATTAGGCCTGAATCATGTCAGCAGTTGGGACACTTTTTTTTGCACCTCCGAACACAGCCCATAACTCCGTTATTTTTTAACATTCTTGTGAAAAAATATCTTAAAATATAGCTGAAAATATACCTTATTACGTTTAGTTCAAAATATTCAATAGCGTACTTTCTCTTAAAATAATTCATGAAATTCGCCTAATTTTTTATGCGTTACAGTGGTATAGCCCCTTAAAGCTAGGAAAATACCTTCAGGCACATAACGCTTGTTAGTTATATGGGATCTAGGGCGCGCTTTTATTCATTCTAAGCACAAAGATGCACTGTTACACCGTGCACTCCCAATTTTACTGAGATAACTCACATATTGGCCGATATACTGATGATAGAATGCGGTATAAAGTCACGCAGAAGTTCGAAAATACTTTTTTAGGTATATACATAAGTATGTAGGTGCTACAGGAAGTATTGACCCGATTCAACTAATTTGTAACACACAGACATACTATTATCTGGAAAGGATTCTCTCTGAATTTCAATTATATACTACAGTGGGCAAAATACAGTTAGACTTTTTAATTTCAATTTTGTGAGTAAATCCATTAGTCGTTATATTTTTTTTTTAGGTTCGCATGACTGTCAGTGTCAAATGTCACATCAAAATAATAAATATTCTTTAGTTTACGTTTGTATTTCTGAAGTACATAAAGTGCATTCCACGATTTTTTCGATGAGTGAAATAATTCAACAAAGAAGTTTCATTAAAATTTGTATGTGGAATCAAATTTTTGGTGCTGAAATGTTCAGAATGCTGGCAAAGGCCTTCGGTAATAACTGGTTGTCGCGAGCAAGTGTGTTGAGTGGTACAAATTGTTCAAAGTGGGTCGAACACGCGTTGACGATGAACCACGTCCATGAAGGCAATCAATATCAACTGAAGGTTCAGTCAAAAGCATTTTGAAATATCATTTGGGCCCAATAAAAGTGAAAGTACGATGGGTTCTAAATCACAAAATTTTTGTTTGGAAAAAAAAAATTATTTTACTAAAAGAAATATTTCGTACAATCACCTACGATCAAAAAAAAATTTTTAGATATGCAAATGGCTGCGCTTTTGAAAAAACATTGATTTTACCCAACATTTCGTTCGTTTTTGGGCTAAAGAATTTGATAGAAATCGGCCTGAACTGAGCGGCTAAACTTTAGAAGACTATAACTCAAAAACTATTTGAGATATCGATTAAAAATTTTGGTGTTATTTTTAAAGGGGCAAAATATCGAAATATAAAAAAAATCGAGTTTTTTTTAAACCTGTGCTTTCTAAAAAATTTAAATTATTATCAAAAACCTCATTCCTTCGATTATTACCTAACAAATATATCTAAAAAGATGGTGTGAAAATATCAAGTCGTCCATCAAGCAGTTTCGGAGAAAGTTTTCTTACCTTACTCTGATGATAGTTTATAGAGAACAACGTGTTTAGAATTTTGGTAGCCGATTGCACTACACAAAAATTCTTACAAATACGCTCATACTTCTGAAACTATTTGTCGGATCAACATCAAATTTCTGGAGAATATACTCAATATTCACGTATGTACATTCGGTATACGGTGAACCCCTGCCAGCAGACCCCTCCAACAAGCGGACTCCCCTCTTAACCGAACAAAAATTCAGGAAGCAATTTTTACGAACATATTACGTTAGAGTGTAATCAGACCCTCCCATAACCGGACAAACGACAGAGTAAAGAGTAACAATGAAAAGCCTCTGATAAACAGTCGCGAAATCCTTTTTTGCGAAATAAGTGCAGAGTAAATTTGAAAAAGCTTTTAAGGGAAAATAAGCAAAGTCAGCATTCGAAAGACTTTTTTGTTTCCCGAGGAGAATTATCAGATGGAGAAGCTCAAGACCAAAATGAAGTATTTGCCCATGGTGTGGTTTATGTTTAATCATGTTCTAAAGCACTAGAACAGCTTCGACTGCGCCTTATTAAAAATTCGTTAGTCAGGAATTTACTGGATTCCAATACGACAAAACTTTGAAAAAACAGTCTTTAAAACTGTTTTATAAAATATAATCAAAGATAGTTGCATAATATTTTAAAGGATTTTTTGAAAACTAAAGCATAAACAAATATTTACGAGTATTTACAAAAACGAATTTATTGCATCTAACTTCGGCTATAACCGCGTAAGTGGTGTCTAAGCCAATAAAGAAGAAGTAGAAAAAGAACGAATGATCCAAGTAGAGGTATTTCTTTCAATAGCCTTTTTTTGGCAGAACACGTGTGAGTGGTGTCAAGCTGTCATGTTATTTTGTTCACTATTATTTGGCATTTCATTTTGGAAAGACTTACGCCTGAACAGCTTTTACAAATTGTTCAACTTTATTACGAAAATTCACGTTCTGTAAAGCATGTGTTTCGCGCGCTTCGCTCAACTTATGGTCAAAATAATCGGCCTACTGAGCCTACTATGCGCAACACCATCGCCCATCTTGAGACTCAGCATTCATTATTGGTTAATACTCGATCGAAAAGACCACGTCTAGCACGCATTGAAGAAAATATAACAGCCGTAGCTGAGAGTGTACACGAAGACCGTGGAGAGTCGATTCGGCCCCGTTTGCAGCAACTGACGTGTGGAAGGACTTGGCGCATTTTATGTCGAGATTTTGAATTGAAAGCGTACAAAATACAGCTTGTGCAATAACTGAAGCCGCTGGACGCCCCCAAGTGACATCGCTGTGCTCGAAGGGCTTTTGAAAAGTTCCAAGAAGATTTTCAAACCAATAATTGTTCAGCGATGAGTCCCATTTCTGGCTCAATGGGTATGTAAACAAGCAAAATTGCCGCATTTGGTACGAAGAGCAACCCGAAGAGACTCAAGAGCTGCCATTACATAAAAAAACAACGGTTTGGTGTGATTTGCGGACCGATGGAACCATTGGTTCATTATCGCGCCCATATAACCAACTATTTCATACCTGAAATTGAAGGTCGTGATCTCAGCGACATTTGATTTCAAAAAGACGGCGCTACTTCCCACACATCGCATCAATCAGTGGATATATTGAGAGAATACTTTGGAGAGCAGATAATTTCACGTTTTGGGCCGGTTGATTGGTCCAAGATCGTGTGATATAACACCGTTAGACTTTTTCTTGTGGGGTTATGTAAAGTCTAAAGTCTATGCAGACAATCCAGCTTCTATTCATGCCTTGAAACAAAACATCGCGCTTGTCATTCGCTTGTTACCAGTCGAAATGCTCGAACGAGTCATCGAAAATTGAACTCAACGGATGGATCATCTGAGACTTTGACGCGTCCAACATTTGAAAAAGATAATCTTCAAAAATAAATGCTTTCGAATGATAATAAACATTTCCTATTAAATTTGAAGTTTCTGCGTTTTTTCTTTAAAAAAAGCGGGGAACCACGAAATTTCTAATTCTACAGAAGTAAACAAAGTACAATAGTTTTTGAAAATTGCAACTAATTGCACACAAACTTTTCCGCAACACTGTAGGTACATTTATACCTGGAAGTATACCTAAGTAACTAGGCAGGGAAGTAAATCGTTAAACGCAATTAGCAGTCGGACTATTTATAGTCGCGCATAGTGCCACAGTTATTATTTGTTGTTGACGTTTTGCATGCTTTGACCTCAAAGTGCAGCGCCCAAGCACGCACAGCGCCCGCCGGCACCACCTCCGCTCGCATCAGCCGCCTTCAATTCCGAGAATTGCCGCGTTAATTTCATGCCAATGGCAGACACAACAAAAGCCACCAGGTTTTTACAAATTAAATTTTCCATGATTGCTGTTTTGTTTTCTTTGCTCAGTGCGTTTATTTATTTTGCTAATTTTTCACTTTGTATGCCTGCGGCTGCCGTTAGTTGCCGTCGGGCGTATGCGTGAACGCGCTGGAATTATTAATTTCATTATTAAAGCGTTAGAGAGATATCGCATGAAGAATTGACTTTGTTGTGATTTGAAATTTGCGTTGTTGTTGTTATTGTTTTCACTGTTGTTGTTGTTGATTTTGGACGATTTCAGAGAATTTCGGGTGCCATGTGAGCGCAAAACTGAAAAATTTAAAAAAAAAAAACTACAACAACAAATATACATAAATCGATTATGAAGCGACAACAATAACAACAAAGGTATGCGTAAATAATCACTTATGAGTGTGTTTGTGAGTCCACAACGTTAGTGGGACAACGACTGGATTGGCGATGGGCGCGCCGCGCGGTCGAGTGGCGCGCAGTGCTGGTCGTATCATTAGCGGGCTAACTGCCCGGCTGGCTGGCTGGTTGCTTGCTTGGTTGGCTGCTCGATTGTTTGGCTCTTTGCTGGCTGTCGCCTTTTAGCGATTTTGTTGTTTTGTTTTGTTTGTTCTTTGTTCGTGCATACTTATGTAGTCTGTGTATGTGTGTGTGTGTGTGCTTACGTCGCTGCTTGTTTGCGTAGCACACGAACGCCGAGCTGAACGCTTTGCTTTGCGCGCTGAACAAGCGCTGTGACTTGTGGCGCGGTTTTGAAAGAATTCCCATTTCAGTATTTGCTGAATTGAGATTCGCGCCGGTTCGACAATTAGCTTAACGCCACCCCAGTAGCGCACAAATTATACACGCAATAACCCGAGCACAAACGACACACACGCACACACATATACTTACGTAAAAGTTAGCACTTTCGAAATAAATCTTTCTTCAAATAAATATTTAAAATTCGACGCTATTTTGAGGCTGCTGATCGACGCGCTTTTGAATTTATTGCAGAATTAAACAAATTGCGCCACACGGTGACCTCACTCGGTGCATATTTTAAGGCGCAAAAACGTCATTTCACGTTCGTTTGCTTGTGTTTTTGTTTTGTTTCACGTCTAAAAGAGAAAAAATAAAAATAAAATGTGACGCAAAAACGGAAGCGTGTGTGAACGAAAAACAAAAAAGTACCCAAAACCGTAAGGCGAGACGTGGAAATGGAATTTGATTAAAAAAATATATATTAAAATAAAAGATTAAAAAAAAAATTTTGAAAAAATAAAAACGATATAAACTTTGTTTAAAAATTAAAAAAAAAAAAATAAAAACTTAAATAAATAAATAAAAAAAAAAAAAAATAATAAGTTTTGAAAATAAAAAACATTTTTTTTTTTAATTTTGAAAACTTTATAAAATATTTAATTTATTAAAAAAAAATTAAAAAAATAAAAACTACAAAAATTAAAAAAACAATAACAATTTTTGAAAAAAAAAATCGAAAACGCAGAATTTTTAAGGAAAAAAGTCAAGAATTTACACCAAGGTTCTCCTCGCAAGGACGCTTGGTGGGTACGACACTTCGGCATGGGCAATCGTGTGAGCAGTTTGTGGTGTAAAAACTCATCATTGCAAATCGGCGACAATAACGGTAACAGCAAAGCGTCTATTAGTGGCACTAAACACAATAAAAACGAACGCAGCGAGCAAAGTCACAGTCGAAGTCCAAGCGGGTTCTTCAAGAGTTACGGTAGTCGACGCATGTCGTTAAGCTGTGTTTCGCGCAAATCAAAGTCCGGTGGACAACAAGTCGAAAAAGCAAAATCAACGGGTGAGGAGTGCGCAACAACAACAACAGTACCAATAACAACAACACCCGTGCACACAGCGAAGTTGGCAACAACTTCGGCGGCGGCAACTTTAACCGACACTGATAGAGATACAAAAGCAACAACAACGCCTGCAACAACAAACACCTCAGGAACCGCAACAGGAACACCAAAAACGCTAATTACAAAGCCAGAAATTGCATTATCACAAACGAACTCACGCGCAGCGACAACATTCACGCCATTAACAACAACACCAACAATCGAAACAACAAAGCTGCTGTCATCATCAGCCGTCCGCGACGAGTCGGTTAGCTCAACAATAATACGCGATATTATAGCTTCTAAGAGTGAACTAAGCAGGCGTCGTGCGATAAACATGAAAACAAATACATTACCGAGAGCAACAAAAACAAAAACACCAACTGCGGTGACAACGCCAAAGTCTGGCCGAGCAGCGTGTATGGAAAATGCGCCGAAAGTGACATCAATCTCGACGATAGAACAAGAATTTGCGAAACTAATTAAAACGCACAACAATAGCAACAACAGCAATAACAAAAACAGCGATAGCAACGAAGTGTGTAGCGTAAACAATAGTAATAATAATAGCAAAAACAAAGAAAACAAAAATAATGATAATTATATTACGAGTAACAGTAAACAATTGGGCTTATCAGCGGCTCTGGCAGACACCGACATGCTTGCAACAACACGTAGTACTTTGAAAACAACAACAGCGGCGTCAGCATCTGAGAAGATTTTAAAATCGCCAGTGAAGGTCATCATTACCGCCGCCGATTCGAGCTCCGATGAGGACAGCACGCAAACAGTCGGTTATCAGCCGATCGCTGGTCTGCCCAACAGACCCATCAATCATGTGCAGCCATTTATGAAGGTGAGTCGCAATATCAATTAAGAAATACCAGATGTATTGGAAAAGTTTTCAGATTCGGAAAGATCTCACAACATGATCTTTTTCCAATGACTCTTCCATTTCGTAGGTGACAATACGAAATTTGGGTAAATTTTTCGGGTTTATTTATACTCAAAGAATGCTATCGGTTCATAACTATGCTATTATATTGGATAACTGCCTGCCATTATAGTTGAAACTAGTATAAGCTGTTTGTAAGTTTTGCGAGTTGCTTGTTCAATTTGCCGTTATCCAAAAACCGGAAAGATTGTTTTCGAGAAAACCAGTTGGTTGATTGGTTTATGTAATGCAGAATCGTTGGTTTCACATATCTTGTTTTCAAAACTGTATCATAGATTGGAGAGATGTTGGGTCAAGAGGTTGATCGCAATTGAGATCTCACTTGGATAGCTTAGAATACTGGTCCATTGTGCCAGCTAAAAATCTTTTATAACGGATAATAAGACCGTCAGAAGGAGATAAAACGCTTTGAAAATTCCACAAGTTTGTTTGGACGGATAATATCAGCTTCGGCTCTATCTTCTTTTTCGCCGAAGGCAAAACTGCCGAGTTGTTTCAACTTCAGTCTTGCAAGAGCTCGGCAAGACAATGTACTTGGAAGTTTCCGGCCCACCGTTCTGCATACAT
The DNA here is from genome assembly GCF_024586455.1 of Bactrocera neohumeralis. Taxonomy (NCBI): domain Eukaryota; kingdom Metazoa; phylum Arthropoda; class Insecta; order Diptera; family Tephritidae; genus Bactrocera; species Bactrocera neohumeralis. Next base: position 48,043,439 of record NC_065923.1, read on the forward strand.
ATTTAATCAACAACCGACCGAAAAGCTGTTTAGCTTGCTTGTCGTCGACCTGCGCCTGCTAAGTACATGCAGTTCTATTGGTCCACTGATAGATACAAATGGATATCCAATTCGGACCCATTCCAATGTGAGCGAGATAAGGCTGCCACATCCGGTTAGCTCATCGGCTTTGCAGTTATGACTAGGCACCGAAAAGAGTACATAGATGATGTAGCTTGATGCTCTTTCCAGGGAAGGCAAACACACTTTGACTAATTTTGAGCGAACAGTATGGAGCCACCTTAATAGAAGCCACTGCTGTCTGAAAAAAACTAAAGACAGCCTAAAGCTAAGACGCTCCTTACAAAAAATCTTCCGTCCTTCTGCAACGCAGTGTTACAAGTTTTCACGAAAGCAGTTGAAGGCGCAGAAAATTTCAGGTCCCTATACCTTCCTATACCTATACCTAGCTTCACTGAGACTTAGAGCGCACTTCGCAGCAATGCAGCTTTCGTCAATGTCCACGGTAGCTATCTGTAAAATGGCATTAGGTGTTGTTTTTGGTATGATCCACACCGGAGACGCCGATTAGAGCCACACTTTGGAGAATAAGTATAGCTTCCAAGGTATTTGTGTACGGAAATGTTTCTCGTCAAGAGTGTTATATACTCGTTGCAACCGAAGTTATCGTTTTTTCTTCACAATTTTGTCTGTGTTTCAACTTAATCTGACTTAAATACTATACTTCGTGAATTTCAAAAATGTCATTAAGTTTATTGAATAAACGTGCTCGTTTAGAAAATTCCAATGCATCGGTCATTCGCTTATTTTTAATTTAAATATATATTAGAACCCAAAATATTTCATTCACGATTACAAAACAGGGCAAATACTTTGTAAAAATTATGGTAAAACTCTGATAAACAAATTGTTTGGATAGAAATAAGGAATTTCTCTCGGCATGGCCAATACCGCTACATAGCAGTTAAACGGATCTTTTATGCTGTGAGAATGAATGAAAAATGCGTTGATGAGGAATTGTTTATTGGCTAAGCCATCTTTCATAAAATTATTTTGATACAATAAATAAAAGTCGATCCATTTCGAGGTTCCCTACTTTTTTAAAGAACAAACACAGACATAAACTGCAAATTTAATGGGGAATGTTTATTGTTAATCGAAAGAACACTTTTTGGAATTTATTTTTGATTTATATATTTCTTTCAAATGTGGGCTGCGGATACTTCTCAGATGGTCCATCTTTTAAGTCCACTTTTCGATGACTCGTTCGATACTTTCGACTGGTAACTGGCGAATGACATGCGTGGTGTTGTGTTCCAAGGCCTGAATCGAAGCAAGATTGTCCACATAGACTTTAGTGTTTACATATTCTCACAGGAAAAAATCTCACGGTGTGATACCACACGATCGTGGTAGCCAAACACGAGCTTTAATTTCAGGCATCAAATAGTCGGTTATTATGGCGCGATAACGGTGGCCATTGATGGTTACGTTTCTATTGGCATCATTTTTTAAGAAATCTGGACCGATTATACCACTATTTCACGAACCACACTAGATCTCTTGAATTTCTTTAGGTTGCTCATCGTCCTAATAGCGGCAAATTTTTCTTGTTTACATACCCATTGAGCCAGAAATGGATCTCATCGCTGAACAAAATTTGGCTCGAAAAATTCGGATTTTCTTGAAACTTTTCAAGAGCCCATAAAGCGAAGCGTGATACAAAACAGGGTTGCATTTTTAATGTTATAGCAAATGTCCGAAAAGTCAACAGATTTTATAAATCATAGTTTTGATTAGCTTGATTGTTTTTAGAGATTGTCGTGAATTGGATTTATATAGAACACCGAAATTATTGGTTCGTCCCGTTTATCGGATGATAAAAATTCTGTTTCTTCTTTTCAATTCGATAACACTATCCAAAGCCGTCATTAAACCAGGAAATTTACTAATGACATTTCTAATTATAAACTCTAGTATTAACAAGTACAAATGTACATATGTATGTAAAAGCAAACAGTTGAATCTGTTTAGTACTGCGCAAGCATGAAAGCAATTATACAATTATTTTATACCCATTTTGGGTTTATTGTTTCCTACACTTCAGCTTTTGACCCAATTCTAGTTAATTTTTATACTCTCGCAACAAAGTTGCTAAGGAGAGTATTATATGTAGTTTTTTTCACATAACGGTTGTTTGTAAGTCCTAAAAAAAAAGAGTCAGATATAGGGTTATACATATATACCAAAGTGATCAGGGTGACGAGTAGAGTAGAAATCCGGATGTCTATCTGTCCGTCCGTCCGTCTGTGCAAGCTGTAACTTGAGTAAAAAATTGAGATGTCATGATGACACTTGGTACACGTATTTCTTGGCTCCAGAAGAAGTTCGAAGATGGGCAAAATCGGCCCACTGTCATGCCCAAAAAATGGCGAAAACCGAAATCCTATAATGTGGCATAACTAAGCCATAAATAAAGATATTAAAGTGAATTTTGGCACAAAGGATCGCATTAGGGAGGGGCATATTTGAACGTAATTTTTTTTTTGGAAAAGTGGGTGTGGCCCCGCCCCCTACTAAGTTTTTTGTACATATCTCGGAAACTGCTATAGCTATGTCAACCAAACTCTATAGAGTCGTTTCCTTTAGGCATTTCCATATACAGTTCAAAAATGGAAAAAATCGGATAATAACCACGCCCACCTCCCATACAAAGGTTATGTTGAAAATCACTAAAAGTGCGTTAACCGACTAACAAAAAACGTCAGAAACACTAAATTTTACGGAACGAAATGGCATAAGGAAGCTGCACCCAGGCTTTTTTTTAAATTGAAAATGGGCGTGGCGTCGCCCACTTATGGACCAAAAACCCTATCTCAGGAACTACTAGACCGATTTCAATGAAATTCGGTATATAATATTTTCTTAACACCCTCATGACATGTACGAAATATGGGTGAAATTGGTTCACAACCACGTCTTCTTCCAATATAACGCTATTTTGAATGCCATCTGATGCCTTCTCTGTATAATATATATGTATGTACATTAGGAACCAATGATGATAGCGGAATAAAACTTTACACAAATACGTTATTTGAAAAATATGTTAATGACGGATAATGAAATCTCGATTATCACTTTATCATGCGAGAGTATAAAATGTTCGTTGACTCCCGAACTTAGCCCTTCCTTACTTGTTTTTTATCCATTTTCGGTGTATCGTTTTCCTACACTTCAGCTTTTGACACAATTCTACTTCATTTTTATTTACGTATTTTTACTTTTTTGTTTTTGTAATTTTGTTATATAAATTTCAAGTCGTCTTATGTCTGATTAGTTGTTGTACCATATCATATACCAGTATCTATATGTATAAATAGGTACACATTTAGGTAAAATTTCGGTTAAATATGTTCGGTTTCGCTTATGCAATAATTGTCATTCAACGCTTTCATGCTCGGTGCTTCATATTCAAGGTTACGCGAGTATTTGGAGTAGTAATAGAATTCCATCGCATGTCAATTATATAATTGGGCTTTTACATGTATTTGTTAATGTTTGTATGTATGCGCTTGTGGTGTGACAGTTTTATATTTCCTATGGTTAGAATTTCAAAATTTACAAAACTATTTGTAATGCACGAAATATATAGTATATGAATATTAGGGTGATCATATATTAAATATAAAATTGAATATCAATAATTTCAGTGAAAAGCAGGTCTGGGTAATTTTACATGTAAACAAATATTTTTGATATATATTATACCTATTAGAGTGGTCCGTATTTATTTCTATATAAATTTTTTAATTTGTTCTTTAAAATATCGATACTTGAATGTCAACCATTAATTATTGCTCGTTTGTAATAACCGCTGAAGTCGTCACTATAGCATAAAGCCCGTATACACCGAATGATTGACATCAAGTAATTATATGAGCAACTTTTTCATTTGACGAGACATCTTAAAGAAAGGCAAAAATTAAATTTCCGTAGAAATTGTTAAGATCGGATCACTATAACCTCACACCAACTGAACGATGGTCATCAAGTGGTTGTAAGGCTACTTGTCGGTAGTTTTTGTGTAGGGTATTATAACTTCGGTGCAACTGAAGTTCAAGTTTCTTCTTCTTTTTAACTGAAACCTGAAAGATTAGAGTTTAATGCAAAATTTTTTATTTCCTCAATATGGAATAATTTATGGTATTTGATGGTTTCACCCTATTTATTGTTATTTTTAGATAAAAAACGTGCCTTGCCTTATAATATAAAAATTAAAGTTGGGGATTTTTCCATGGGCACATTGTATCGTTGTACATAATCTGAAAAAAGTAAAAGAGAGTTATTGTTAAGTCAAATAATTGAATAATTAAATAATTATTTAATCAATAAAAATAGCATTCATATTCACACTTTTCTATTGCTTTTAGTTTTCTAGCTAATCAAACTTAACAGATCAGACAGAAAATTACGTGTAAATTGTATTTGCAAATATAAAAATAAATTAGAGCCTCTGAAAATAGCAGTGAAGCAATTAGCTAATATTCAAACTTAACGGGGATTATTTGATAATCTTTAGAAAAAATATTGAATTCGTTGGGTCGGTCGATTACTACGACAATAGCAGAATCAGTTATATAAATACACATACCTATCATTGGTGGAAAATCAGCTCATATCAAAGACATAAATCGACATAAAGATAGCTTCCATTCGAGCGGTCGAAAGCGGACAAATACTTAGATTATAGATATCGATTAGCTAATTTGAGTCTTTCCCACGATGGCCCACGTGGCAAATATCTAGGAAGCCGACCAAATTAAACCAGGGTTCAAAAGGATTAATCAGTCTTGTAACACAAACACTGTATATATAATATTTAATTAGATAAAAGTTTGCTCAGTTCATGGCATTATAAATATTGCAGGTTAGACTTAAGATACAACCGCTTTCATCCAGCATACTCTGCCAATGAGTGCATGCATAGTTTCAATCAATTTGTCGCCGCCGGTTTTCACATATCAGCTGGTAATCTACGGACACTCCTTTCATAAGAGCGTACACCTGGTTAGAGCATGCCAATTTTTTCGGCTTATAAAGCGTGATCCATTTCGAGGTTCCCTACTTTTTTAAAAAAACAGCACAGAAACTTCAAATTTTATGGGGAATGTTTATTATCATACGAAAGAACATTCTTTGGCATTTAATTTTTAAAGATTACCTCTTTCAAATGTTGGCTGCAACTACGTCTCAGATGTTCCATCCGTTGAGTCCAATTTTCGATGACTCGTTCGAGCATTTGGACTATTAACTGGCGAATAGCATGCGTGCTGTTTCGCTCCAAGGCTTGAACCTTAGCGGGATTGTCCACATAGGCTTTGATTTTACATATCTCCAATAATCCATTGATTGAGGTGATATGTGGGAAGTAGCGCCTTCTTGTTGAAACCAAAAGTCATCGAGATCACGAGCTTCAAATTCAGGCATCAAATAGTCGATTATCATTGCGCGATAACAGTTGCCTTTGACAGTTACGTTCCCACCAGCATCATTTTTGAAGAAATATGGACCGATAATTCCATCGGTCCACAAACCACACCAAATGACAGCTCTTCAGATTGCTCTTCGTTCCAAAAGCGGCAATTTTTATTGTTCATATACCCAATAAGCCAGAAATGGGCCTCAACGCTGAACAAAATTTGGCTCGAAAACATCGCATCTTCTTGAAGCCAAAAATGTCGCTTGGGAAGGTCGAGCGTCTTCAGTTATTGCACAAGCTTTATTTTGTTCGCTTTCAATTTAAGATCTTGAGGTAAAATGCGCCAAGCCGTTCCATAAATCAGTCCGAGTTGTTGCGAACGGCACCGAATCGACTCTCCACGGTCTTCGTGTATACTCTCGGCAACGGCTGCTTCATTTGCTTCTATTCCGTGAAATGTTATCTAATACTGAATGCTGGATCTCAATATGGGTATAGTACACTCAGTAGGCCGATTATGTTGACCTTAAGTTGAGCGAAGCGCGTGAAACACATTCTACACAGAACATGAATTCTCGTAAACCTTACTTAGGCGTAAGTCTTACCATGATAAAATGTCAAACAATACTGAACAAAAATAAGGTTTACACGACTCACGGGTGTCTGACAAAAAAAGGCTACTGAAGAAATTACATCAAATGAATCACCCGTTATACCAATTTCAAATTTTGGGGGTGGCTTTATATCGGCCAATATGTAAGATATCTGAGAAACTAATACTAGATATACGATAGCTTGATTCCAAAAATGTATGAAATCTGTTCGTGTTTTATCCCAGCTCCTTATATTACATATATAATCGTCATTCTTGTTTGGGAATTATCTTCATAAAATTGATCGGAAAAATGTTCTAGATTATATTTGAGTTATCAGTTTACATTTTCCTCAGATTTATGTTTTCCATAGAGTTAACTAGATTGCCTTAGATATAAATATCTCGGACAGTCATCGAAAGATAGTAAGATAGGAAATAATAAGAAACCAAATTGGATTGTAATCCATTCATGATTGCGTCGAAAAATCAATGTTAAATTTTTCCTTACATATGTATTTAATAGAAAGATTTGCAACATCTGAAACTATTTTCCTGGCCTTGATCTGTGCAAATTGTGAGAGTATTGTATGTTCGGTTAGAACCAAACTACGGTCTTCCTTACTTATTATGTATGGTATTTACTTGCTGTGGTAAGGTGTTAACGAAGAACGTATGACTTTGAAATACAAAGTCGATCTATAAGCGACATTTACTTATTTTTTGATTTGTTTAAAGATGGTTACATGTTTTAATTCCATAGTGGATTCTATTTGAAATTTAGGTTAGGTTAGTTTAAGTTAAGCTGGTAGGCCAATAAGCCCCGCATATATCAGTTTTGGTCCTTTGCGATACCAGATGGACTCTGCGGCCTCATTATCGATGCCTCCTCCAGTGCATCTTACAGTGTTGACCCCAGATGCTTACAGCGTAGTATTGTCAATGCGGTACAAGTGCACAGGAGATGCTCCATTGTTGCCTTGATGTCCTGCTCTAGACATTTCCTGCAGTCTTCTCGATCTGTCAGCCCCATCCTGCCGGCGTGTGTCGCCACCAGACAGTGACCAGTTAGTATTCCCATCATGTTCCTACTGCCTCTTCTATCGAGTGCCAATAAGAATTTTGTGTATTTCCTATCTACTATTTTGCACTTGACTCTCCCGACATCTGTATGACACTTATGATATATGAAATATTTTATCCAAAATAATTCTCATATCATGAACGCCTACAATGAGCTTTTATTCGTTCTATTTTCTTAGTCTATCCATTGTAGAGCTTAAAAGAAAGCTCCTACTCACTTTTTAATGAATCATTCCTCCAAACACATCTTCAAAAACTCACATTCCACAAATCACAAAATCACTGACGCGCTTACCGGATGTAAGTATACACCTTCGTGCAGTAAAAATAGTTATTGTTTTTTTTGTAACTGTGGCCGACAGTAATCAACGTGAGAGTGCGAGAATCGTGAGAAATTCGCCATGCGCGCAATTTGCACCGTCATGAACGCCCATGAAATTCCAAGAGTTTCTTTCTATACGTCGATATGTATGTATGATTATGTGTGCTTACATAATAACATCATAAGTAAGAAAAATGCAAGCATATTTAGCGGTCGATGAGTGCGAGGTGCATAAACTTGAGTGTTTGGCTTATTAAAACGACACCGACCAGCAGCGCGTGCAGCGCCAGTGACTCATGTCCAAAGATTCTGCTTTTGAATTTTATTCCCTATCATTGTTACGCCCGGCCTCCAGTAATTTCTCCAGCATCATTGTCAATTGCCTTGATCAAACGGCGTCGCATTAGAGCATTTGGTTGATTGGCTCGCGGACGCGGTGCCGGTGGCTTGCCGGCGTGAAGATGACGCGCGTTCGGCCGCACGCTGCGCTTCATTCAAGCGCCGCGAAAAGCTTGGCGTTGTCGATGAGTCAGCGCAGGTTTTGGCGAAAGCCATGGCAGACGGAAGACACGCTTTTAAATGTGCGCAACAATGTCGCGCAAGCTTCGTAAGTGAGCGACTCATGCACAAGCCATGCAGTCAGCCGACACAATGGCTGGCGTGCGCTTGCGGTGGCAGGGAGGAAGCGTGACAAATGGGCATACAGTTGTATGAATAAGTATGAATGAAACCGCAAAACGGTTATGATGACCACTTCCAACGGAACATGTGTATGGGCACGGGCACGCGTGACGCGGCACGACCAGTTGTGCGGTGTAAGCGCGTTGACGGCGATTGTGCGAGCTCGGCAGCTGAGCCGCTGAGCATTTTGTCAATTGCGCTAATTTTAAACACCTCTGTGGCATTTTTATGAATAAACATATACACAGTACATACATGCACATAAGTGTGGAAAGTCCAGATTATACATTTTGTGGAAATTACTCGCTGATTCATCGTAGAAATTCTATCAACAGCCTTGCTTGTGGGGTTTTATTACTATTTTTAAACAACAGTTACGTATTTTCTTTTATTATTTCGGTTATGAATGAAATTGTAGCTTTAAGAGGCAAGTAAAGGGAGCTACGGTGAGTTGTGGGTATTAGTAATCATCGGCACTTAGGTTTAGAGGATTAAATTTGCTGTTGTTTGGGGTTTTCCGTTTTTTTTTAAGTATGGGGAAGCATCAAAAGCTGGAGTGCGAAACTTCATTCCGCTAAACCTAATTTACTCCCAACTTCAGACTCTCCCACGGAACCACCTTATTAAGTATTACTTCGTGGGAGTAATAAAACTTTAAAGTCTCCTTTATGGCACGGACTGACGGACGCCCATTCTGCGTATGTACTTGTATGTCTCAGTTTTGTCATTATAGCTTTCCAGTTCTCAGTGGACTGACATATGAGTCACACCGAGTGCAGTTTTAAGTTCTTCCTTTGTACTTCAAAAGGGAGGGCAATATAAAAGATACATGCTCAGAACCTCAAAGCACTCTGAACACAACAATTCGGACTAATGTCGTGTTGGAATCTGTACAGTTCTAACTTCGAAATCACCCATGTCCCCGTAGTATTTGAGTTATGTGGAAATCCAGGTCTCCATGTAGTCTGCCGATCCAGGAATGGATGTCCGGTATGAGTCTGTAGGTAGTGAGGATTGCCATCGCTGCTGTCATATTGTTAAGCTTTTGATTCTTTCTTCTCTTTTGGCTTCTATAGACCGCTCTGATAACTTGTATACCCGCTCGTATTCATCATCCTGGATGTCAATGGGCATTCACTAGACTGGCTATTACTTCAGCAGCGTCACTGCTGATATTGATATTGTTGCCGGCAACTTGTGTATTGTGCTTATTTGGCTGGCATATGATTTAAAGCCTAGCGCCTGGATCAATATTGGATCCGCATATAACACAATCTTATTACATTTGCGAGTGCCGGCTGGAACGCATGCAGCCTATAGTTGCAATCATTCTTGATAAGGCGTTGAGGATTTTATCCGCTTTACCTGCACTGTATTCTAGGTGATCTTTAAATGTATGCCTTGGGTCTATAATTATTCCCAAATACTTTAGTTGTGGCTGTAAAAGAGTCTTAGACTCCCTTATGGTGAGAGATATGTAGTATATGTACTTTCCTTCACTTTTCTAGTACTTATGAGCAAGGCTTCTGTCTTTTGCTCAGCCAGTTCTAAGTTCATTGAGGAAAACCATTGGCTTCTCTTCAATTATCGAACAAATCTTTCGCTGTTGGATGGGGTGAAGGCTTTGAAATGGCAATGTATACATGGCGATAGTACAAAAACACAACAAAAGTAATGGAATGAATACAATTATATTGAGAATAGTATCCCAGAGATAAAAGAAGCTAAAATGTTTTCAGAAATAGGGGTAGGATATAAGAATCTCATCGGATCGGCCTTAACAAATATTCTCTATTGAAGAGAAGAGAAAATAGTCCATGGCATATTGTGAAAATATTCTCAATTGAAGAGAAGAGAAAATAGTCCATGGCAACATTAAAAGCTCACTATGAGCATGTGAATATTTGGAAACGATCATGCTCTCATAAAAACACTTTCTATTGCCTGCCAAAAAAAATATTTATTTGAGTATGATTTCTAATTCTTAGAGGGATTATCAGGATACAAAAATTTTTTATAATGAAAACTTAGAAATGTTTGCGAAATATTTCCTTCCTATTTCTGATATGAATCTTGATAAGTTTCTACAAGTAAAAACACCCTTTATGCTACTGAACAGCTTTTAGAGCTTTTAAAAAGTTTTTCAATGTTAGGACCTCGTAGGAAGATAAGTTTGATCTGCATTAAAGGATGGTTATGGTTATATATACATTATGTATATTGTTTTAATTTTACCTAAGCTGTGAGCCTTGTTGGGAGATTGATGATGGATAACACAGCATATGAACCCAGTTTTGTAAAGATTTTGGGTTTTATCGGCTAAGCTCTTGAAATCCAATACTCATATCAAATTATGTAGATAATCCCCAATAATAATAAAAGTAAGCGCTAACAAATTTCTAAGTTCAAGAGAGTGCATGCAAATATAGAGTCAAAAAAGAAATACACACACAGTACATACATATGTATATACAAATACATAATAGCAAAAATCGGATTTGCAAAAACTGTTGACCTTCTTGGCCTACAATCAAATCAATTCAACGGTGTTTTTATGACGCAAACGGTGTCTGCGGTTCATGAGCGTCCAAAGCGGCCAACAACTTGCACACATTTGTTATTAATGCATATATGTATGTATGTATGTGTATGTGTGCACAATACTATTTGCATCAATGAATAAACTGGCATCAATTAAATGGCAAAGCACCTGTTAAAGCAAACAAAAATCGACCAAAAACCGACAGCAACAAAAACTACGCATTTCATTGAGCAACTAGTGCAATTTTGTGTTGGCAGTAATAGCCACATTAACAATAACAACAACAACAGCGCACAAAAGTAAACAAACGGAATGAATCAACTCATAAATGTTATTGTCATAGCTTGTGGTGTGCTTGGGCGTTATCCGCCACAACAGATAAATGCAAATACGCTGAGATTACTATGTATATGTATAGGTATGTAAGTGTGTGCATAACGCCATGGTTTTATTAATTATAACAATTAAATAGTAATCATAGTATTTTGTTTACCTGCATTTGCGCGGAAGTTCAAGGCGCAGCAATTGCGCAAAATCGCTCTAAAACGACCTTGCTCGCTTCCTATATTTAGAAATCAAATTTTATGATAATAATATATATACAGAAACAGTTATTTCATATGCGTAAATTATTTTTTAATATCTTTTGGTAATTCAATGCGCAAGAAATTAACCTACTCCCGTGCAAGCAGCGCGAGGGGCGCCTCCGTATATGTGCGTAATAAGCTGAGTCAAGAAAGACAATATTTTATGGTAAAATATAAAGCTAGTTATATTAAAAAAATTAACTATTTTGGTAAATTTTTAAAACTACTAATTATTAGTTAATTTTTTACTTCAATAATTAATAATTATTTTTCTAATTTTTTAAAATTACTAATTATTACTTAATTTTTTTGCTTTAAGAATTAATAATTATTTTTCTAAATTTTGAAAATTACTATTTATTAGTTAATTTTTTTACTTCAAGAATTAATAATTAATTTTCTAAATTTTTAAAATTACTAATTATTACTTAATTTTTTTGCTTCAAGAATTTATAATTATTTTTCTAAATTTTTAAAATTACAAATTTTTATTTATTTTTTTTTTACTGGATTTTTTTTTTATAATATTATATTACTAAATTTAATATGAATGTGTTTAAAAAATTAATAACTATTTTATCGAAAATTTACCTTGTATACAATTTGCTTAAGATAACAATATTTACATTAAAAATTATTAATATGTCATCATCATAAATATATCAATAAATAAATAAATAAATAATTTTTCTTAATTTCATAAATTTACGATTAAATTAACTTTTTTTCATATTTACATTAATTATTAATTAGTTTAATTTCAGTTGATTTAAAAATTTATTTCTTTAGTCCTTAATTTTTAAAAGTTTTTTTAAAACTTGAATAATTAATTATTATTTTTTAATTTTATAAAATTTCGTTAAATTAATTTTTTTTGTTCAATATTTAGAATAAAATATTTTTTTTTTATTATTAATAAATTTAATTTCAGTTGATTTGAAAACATATTTTTTATTATCCTTAATTTTTTAAGTTTTTTTAAACTTGAATTTTTTTTATTAAATTAATATTTTTTCAATATTTAGATTCAAATATTATTTTTTTATATTAATAAATATAATTTCAGTGGATTTAAAAAAGTTATTATTATAATTAATTTTATAAACTTTTTTACGCTCTGAATAATTAATAATTATTTTTCTTATATTTATAAAATTACCAATAAGTTAATTGTTTTTTTAATATTTAAAATCAATCATTATATTTTTAATATTAATAAATTTCTTGTAAGTGGATTTAAAAAATTAATTTTAAAAATCCTTAATTTTTTAATTTTTTTTAAAATTTGGAATAATTGTTTTTTTTTCGTATTAATTATTTGTTTCATTTGAATTTGAATAGACAAAAAAAACTTAATTTTAAATAATTATTTTATACTATAAAATGTGTTTTTAACGTATTATATTAAAATATATAATTAATTAAACTAATTAGTTAGAAACACACAACTTACTATATTAATTTTAAAATTCGTTTAAAATTAATAAACTTTTTTTAATAAATGTAAAAAAAAATAAATAAAATTTTTGAAATTAAAATTAATTAGTTCCAAATATTTTAAAACTTTTTTGGAAGTAATTAATTATTTTTTTTTATTAGTATTAATAAAAAATTAAATAAATTTATTTAAATTATAATTAATTAATAACAAATATTTTTTATAGCAATATTTTTATTGTATTATAATTAAAACATAAAGAAAATATTCACTATTCTTAAAAATAATAATTAATTAATAATTTAATAAATTTAAGGCATGATTTAAGTATAGCACATTTTCAATATATTTTCTAATTTCTCCCACTTTGGAGTCCCTCTGTACATATTCACTAATTTGTAAACACAAAATAATATACACACGTACATATATATATCGACATACATATATATCGGCATACATAAGCACATACGTATGTATATGCAAATTCACATTATCAAAATTTCCAGGAAATTTGTTATTTTTATTTGGCAGGTGTTGATCGATTTTGTAACTAAAAATTCCGATATGTATATACAAACACATATACAATAACCAAAAACACATATGCACCTACATACATACATATATGAACATATGTACAAACGGTGCATGTACATATGTATTTTCGTTCATAAAAAGCAAGAGCAAAGAAAATATTTATAAACATTAGACTTCAATGTAAACAATATTATTTCGCGAATTCATCGATTTGCTGCAGTAAGTTCGAAAGTGCGCACGTTATTTTCGAAAATTCGAAAAATCACTTCCCAGCACATCCCTGCCAACATGTGGTCTGAATTGATGAAGTTTTGTAGTTTATAGCTTCATAAATTTTTGGAAATATTTTAAACATTTCAAATCAAGATGTAAAACGGAAATTCCTTTATATGTATCAGATTTCTACACTTTCGGTTATTTTTGAGACACATTTTGTAAAATTGTATTGTGTATGTTTGTACATAAAAAGTCACAACATAAGGAAGCTTTTGGATTTCAGGACTTTAGCTAAAATCCAGGGCTCATCCTCTGCTGGAACCCAGATGGTTTGTTAACTTAGAGGTGTGCTCCAAGCGCTCATAGAAGGCAACTTAGGTTACATCGTTCTTCTCTTCCATCGGGGCGTGGGCGCAAATCAGCGATATGTTGAAGAACCTCGCTTTGATGCGGATTGTGGCTACACGTTCATCCACCGGAGTGAATGATAGTACTCGGCGACGGAGTCTCTGACACACCACGAATCCCACACCCGATTTGCGCTCCTTTATTTAGCCACTGTAGTAAATGCCACAAGGAGCTACTCGCCTCTTCTTCGCATTTCTTGGACGGCGGTTACGACAGCCTTTATTTTCACGAGGACATCAACAGCTGGTTGGTTGGACAGCGGCACCTTCCCAATTAAGGGACCGGACATTCCAGCTACATGCCCTCAAATCATAATCCTTGTTTCGTTTGCTGTGTTCGTCACCAAAAGGGGGTTTCTCATCCGAGGTATCTTTTCATTGGGGGCGTTTTTTACGTGGCGGGTCCCAAACCTAGCGCACAACCCTGTGTAGGGACTTTAGTTCGCCTTCGAACGGATGTTCTAGAGGATACTTGGTCTAAAACCGGAAGTCGTGATCTGCTTGAGCCATATGTATAAGAATCGGTTCTGGCCACTCCCAAGTGAATGGCAATCAGCGAACTTTCCTCACTTGCATGAATTTCTACATAAGACTCCATTCTGTAGCTAAGCTAAGTGCGCTGCCTTTAAACGCGTTTTTCTGGAAACTGTGTTTTTGAAGTCAGTAGGCAATATTTCTCGATAACTATTCAATCAATCTTCATGAAATTTTACTCAGGTCTTTGAGAAACAATTCTTAAAGACTTGGACGAAGAATTTTTTTTCAATTACTGTTGGGAAAAAATTTGGCGAAATTTTAATTTTTTTGGAAAAAATGTGTCAAAAATCTAATTTTTGTTTTTTTTTCTTCATCCAAGTTCTAAGGTTAGGTTTTAACTAAAACACGTACTTTTTCACTTTAGATGATCTTTATAGCAGTTATCCTGCCAGCGCGGGCGCATATTTTTTCCGAGAGGTCACCGGAAATTGCGGCGCAATGGCCGAGTTTAAAGTATTTTTTTTCCAAATTTTTCAGAATTTCTTTGTTAAGAATGTGTTTAATAATAAAATATTTCATTTTAAAAAAATTGTTTGAAAAAGTGCTTTTTGGTACCTGATGAAACCTATGTAACCCCTAAGAACATTGTTTAGTTGTATACGATTTTACCTTTTTCGGTATAATATAGTGGTGTGGGTTTTAATGTAGAGAGGTGGTTCCCATTTTTGATTCCTTATGGTTTTTACATGGTAACTTTGAGAAACACTGACGAAGTTGGATTAGATGAATAATCAATGACACCACATGCTAACCACAGACGCGTACCGAACGCCAAGTGCAGTAAGTTTTATAATTTAAGGGGAGAATTAAAATATAAAGACCGCAAACACAAATCACCGACAGCTCGTTAGCATGCCGAAGTGAGGCTAAAAATTGCTCATGCGATTTGCTGGCGTTAAATGGAACGCTGGTGCCTGCATAATGGGACCGCAGAGCAGAGCCCATATTTACAGGGAAGAATGATGGAAATAGAAAAATTCTAAAAAGAAGCCAGAGTGTACATATACCATGCGGCTTTGCAGGCGTGGTGGCCTAGTGCAAAAATAAACTGCACATTAATGTCTGTCGGAGCGAAATATGCAAAAAGGAAAAAGAACACAAAACAGAAAATTGCATTGTGCTTAGTGGCCGCGGTGGCGATCTGGCAATCCCCAATTCCCACAGCGCTTCAAAAGGAATAAATCCAAGTCGGGCAAAGACACACATACGAGCACAACAACAACAACAAATGATGTGGGGCCGACACGCGTGCGAAAAAAGGAAACAAATAAAACAAGTACGATTATGAGAGAAAGAAAACACAAAGAAGAAGAAGAAGAAGAAACTGTATAGTTCGAAAAACGCGTGCACGCAGCCAATACAACAACAGTAGCAACCACAATCGCTGAAGATATGAACACAAATTGGAAGCCAAATCAGAACGGCAGTAAAAGAACAAGTAGAAGGCATAATGATCGCAACAACCACACAGACATGCTCTTAGCCACCGCAGCGGTTATAAAAAACACAAAAACATGTTTAGAGATACTCCATGAACACACCCACACATACAACATACATAGATACTAGAACCTCGGCGGCATACCGATACAAACGCACACTTACGCACGAACACCGGCAGCGCTCGCAGGCGATCGCAGAATTTCGAAAGAGCAGCGTGCCAACTGCGTTGCGGTCGTGCGGGAGAGCGCCGCCGAAGACGCGCCTGTGGAGAACTGCGTGCAGCGGCCAACAAGTCAAGGCAGCAGGCAGCAGGCGGCAGTCAGCACGCTCCAAAGCGCTCCAACGTCAATCGGCTGCATTCAGTCTTGTTTCGAACACTCAGCGCAAGAGACGCGTAAACGTAATCGTCGCAACGAGCGAGTGTGTGTGTGCATAACAGGCAACAAAAACGACGCCAGTGGCTCACGGTTTTCTGAAAGCAAAGTGATCGATCACACAGTAAGCCAGCGACGCGAAAAGCAGTCAAGTGGCGACCAAGTTGATAGTTTTCAAAGCAAATTGTGAAGCACAGAAGTCAATAAGTGAAGAAATAAATGGAATAAATTGGAAGGAATAAGTGTAAATGGTGATAAAATGTGAGAAAGATTTCAAAATTGTCGAAATTTATTATCAAAAAAGTCTAAAGTTTGAAAATTGAAAATTTTTGAAAACAGAAATACAAGATTTCACAATACAAAAAATTGTGCAAATCAAAAATTGAGTTAAACAAGCTGGAAAAGTACTAAAGTTCCAGTTAAATTTTAACTAACGTATCAGTGAAGCGAAGCGTGTAGTCGTGAGACGCGCTTCGAGTATTGAAGCGTGGCGCGACCTAGTGAACGGTTCCCAAATTACACAATTAACTTAGCTGTTTGACAAAAAATAGCACACAAAAGTTCTAAACAAACGTGAAACAATAGCAAAAAGTGTTGAATGAGGAATCAGCTTAGTGAAGTACAAAGCTGCTAGCAGTCGCCTGAATTTATGTAAATTTTTAATCCCCGAATTAATGTGTTATCGCTAGAGTGGCCGAATATATGTTTGTATATATATGTTTTTACGCATATATAATTATTTCTATGGGTATGTGTGTGTAGATACCAATCAAGAAATCTAAAATTATAAATAGTGTCGCCAAAAATAGTGTGAAGAATGCGTATGTTCGAGCATAAAAAACGCTCAATGGAGGTGAATGAAAAGAAAAAAATAAAAATAAATTGAAAAACGCAAAAAAATATAAAAATATGCAGAAAGTTATTAAAAAATATGAAAAAGTTATTTAATTTTAGATTTTTAGATAAGAAAGAAATCACTAAACAAAAAAATTTTAATTAAAAAAGTTTTAATTTAAATATGAATTTTTCTTTGCGTAATTTTTAAAATTTTTGCTTAAAAACAATATAAATTTTAATATTTTTTAATAAAATTTTATTTTTTTAAAACTAAAAAATTTTTAATTAAATTGTTTTTTAGAAAAAATTTAAAAATTATGCAAACAAAATGCATATTTAAATTGGCTCGATATCAGCAAAATTTAAAAATAAAACTCAACCATTTATGTATGTACATACATATATGTATGTAACGGTGCTGCGGCGCGTTGGCATTAAATGGGCTCACTTTCGGTTAGTGTTTAATACGCAGCAATCAGTGCTTTAAACAAATCGATTTATCTTTTCATTGCTTTACTTGTGTTATTCAAAAAAGCAAAAGCAAATTTAATTTGAAAGACGTCAAAATATAAATTATCAATGTTTGGTTTATTTTTACTTCTTGAAACAGAATTGCCAAGCATCTATAGTTCTTAAAAAGTCGAATGTATTTGATAGTACTTTTTAAATGAAAAAAAAGTTATTTAAAAATAATAATTGAAATTTTTGGAAAAATAAAGTTTAGAAAAAAATTTTGAAAAAAAAAAAAAAAAAATTTTGAAAAAAAAAAAAAAAAAATTTTGAAAAAAAAAATTTTGAAAAAAAAATTAAAAAAACAAAATTAAAAGAAATTTAAATAAAAAAATTTACAAAAAAATTTAATTTTCAGAAAACTGTATTTTGTTGTCCTTAACAACTGTTTTTGAAAAATACTTTTTGTCTAAAAACAAAAATGTGTAAGCTTTATTGTTTCAAATGTTATAAAATTGAATAGAGAATGTTATGACACATAAGTCCACAAGCTGGCTAGTTGACTTCATGTTTTTTAAATATCATTTTCGATTCAAAAAAACCTCGTAGCTGCTCCCATACTTTATACTCGGGAGGTGAGACAAGTGGTCCCAGCGCCAGAAACTATAAAGTTCTATTAAATTGCAGCATTTGGGTCTAGTAGTTCTGTCTTCAAGTGCTGGGTGCTCAAGTTTGATTTCAAGTAGCGTTGCAGCATAGTTGGTTCCCAAAAAATATGTATCTTGCTAAGAAAGCTGCATTATTGGTGCGTGAATTTGGCTTTTTGGGATTACTTATTTTTTTATTACAATTTCCTCGAACCTTTGGCTCATATCTATGCTCTGTATTGTGCTGAGTACATAAATATTGATTTGCTTCAGTCTTGACATCTTTGCTTCTCCTCTTCTCTAGAACTCTTGAAACACCATTAATTCCTTGTCTTGTGAATTTTTATTGGCTGCACTTATATACATACATATGTATATTCTGTGTCACCAACAGATTTCGGAACTCCTTTGTGAGTTATAAATTACACAGCCCTAGTACGAAATCCTGATTAATGGCCAGAACACCCAAAAAGTCCGCCTTTTAAGGTTAGTTAATCAATTTAAAAATTATAAATTTTGGGTTATAAAAAATTAAAGCTATAAGTTTATTTATTTTATAGCATTATTTTAATATTTTAATAAAACACTTGTTCTGTATTCCGGCTAATCGCGCAGACTTATCACTAGCTGCTCCACTCCACTACATTGTATGTATGTATGTATGTACATAAGTACTTATGTTTGTTTGCAGTTTAATCATATGTAGTTTTCACACTTTATATTTCAACAAACACACATACATACATGCTCGAATATGTTTCTTCTCGCGATCCATATTGCGCCAACTTAAGCAACGCTGATAACGCTTAAATGGCAAGCAAATACAATTTGCACACAATTTACCATATGCTATGTACATATATAAAAGGAAAGTGGAAATTGAAAACGAAAACAATAACAAAAACAACTAATTTCGTTTTCAACTTCTAATTCTAGGAATTAGACAGCTTTTGAATATTTTTATGCCAAGTGCAAATGTACTCCTTAATGGGTTACATACACTTGTGAATTTCAAAAATTGTTTTATATACCTATAGCGAATGTACATATCATCACAAATCGGCGTAAATTGAGTTTTTTATGCAAGCACATATTTACATAAAATTTAGGCTTCCACTTTCAGTTATAACCAATATATAACCAGTTATAAAACCATTTTATAATCAAAACTCAAATTTTGTTTCAATAAAGTTTCCAAAACAAAAATACATTTTCTAAATTGTTTTCTGACCTCCTCTAAGAAAGCCTCTCCAAAAATCTATTCATAATAATTTTTTTTCATTGAGTTACAAATTTCATAAGAAATAAAAAATTTTCCCAAAAACTTTAACTGTTAATATCTTTTAAACGTTTGGGTTTACGAAAAAATCATAATGGACCTTTTTTGTAGAGCATTCAATTTCCTACAAAATCTAAGGAACAATATATTTTTTTAAGTAGTCGGAGGCGAGATATAAATTTTTCTATCTGATAATAAGAAAAAATAGAAAACTGTATGTAGGAGGACCTTCCCGTTACAAGTAAAAACTCAAGTTTGGAGAGGCTTTCTTAGGAGTGTCTAGGAACCTATTTTTCCGAGTATCAAACGAAATTTTTTTTTTTTTAAATCATATGTATGTATGTATGTATATGCACTTATGAAATTTTTATCAGCCATAAACATTTGGGCGACTTTAAGCGCTTTGCCATGTGCAGCATAAAATAATTTCTCCGAGATATGTATGTACATATGTATGTATGTGTGCACTATATAAGTGTCGGACAGTATTTGTATGTCTTCTCACCTGCGTTTATGCATTTTTGGTCTTTTCAAGTACTTAATTGATATATGTACATACACACATATGGTAGCCACGCATACGCTTAGCTTGTTTTTATCAGTGGCCACCACCAGAAAGTTCCAGATTCACAGCACTTTATTTATATAATGTGTGTGTGCCACCAACCGGCGAACTTGTTTTTTATTAATCAGTTGAAACTCTATATTGGTGTTGTATGTTTGTAAGCAAGTATTGTATATGGCAATGCCGCATGATCGCGCTTACGAAACTGAGCGTGGGGGCATATGATTAGTTCGTTTTCGTGGAACGAAGAATATTTTATGAACTTCCATTAACTTTATATGGACTTCTATTTAAATATATTGTACAAGCAAGCTTACAAATGTATGGTGAATAATGATATAAAATGATATTTTCCAGAAATAATTTGCTTCTAAGTGTTCATTATATTGGCTCGAAAATGATTTGAGTCGAAAAATAATAACCGTTTTTTGATGTATTTCAGCATCAAACCAAACCTTAGTTGTCCGATTTGTTGTATTTTTCATGATTATAAGTTAATAACACGATTTTCTAAGTCAAAAAATTTAAAAAAAATTACAAATACAAAGATTTCCTTAAAAGGCTTGAATTTGATTGGTCAATTTATATGGTAGCTCTATGCTATAGTGCCTTAATCTGAAACTTTTTTCGGAGATTATACCCTTGCTTTGGACAATAACACATGCCAAATTTGGATATCTCATTATATGAAAAATTTTGCATACAAGCACTTGATACCGATCAAGTGTGTTCAGAAAATTTGGGGTTAACTACCGAATGAATGAGAAGATCTCTCATTGTACTATCTGCAAAACACTTCTATTTCAAATGTAAAGTTGGCTTCTATGAAAAACACTTTTCTTGAAACTCTGTACCAAATAAAATAGAGAGATATTAAAAATTAGGTTTTCAAGTATATTCCTGAAATAAACCGCCTGTTTGAACCGGTGTAATTCAAGAAAAAAAAAAACAGAAATGTATAGATGAAGTTTAGACTGTTACTTGAGATTCTCTTAACCCTCACACAACGATCGAGTTTTCGAAAATGATCTCCAATTTAATCATTTCTCTAGTAATCTAATTGTCATTGCGAACAAGTTTTGTTCGTATATGTTAACAAGAGAGTTGTCGGCCACTTCCCAACAAAGCCGAATCTCACTGTCTCATGTTGAAGATCTCTTATAGTATTCTGTTTGAACTCCTGGCACCTGGCAGAGACTTTTTTCAATCATTAATTCATCTGTTTAGTAGTAAGTGGCACTCCTCTCCAAATATTGGTAATTGTGGAGACACTGAGAAATTTCGGTAGCGGTGAAATTGTTGGCAGTTTAAATCAATTGTTTTCATAAACTATACGAGTATCTTATCTGATCCCCAACTGTATAAGTACGCGATTAATCACAGTGTTATTGAGCGCTTTCGAATGTCTGACTCTCAAAACCAGTGACGGCGCTAAAGCAAATTGCAAGGCATGTAAATGTTTTAACTTAATAGAGAGTTATTAGAAACCAAAAAATCAAGACCACACGTTTAGGCTTTCATAGAAACTTAAACGAAGCTTATTTTCCCGCGACCACTGTAGATATGTACATATGTGAGTAGTTTGTGTAAATTTCTGAATTTTTTTTCTTGAGAAAGAACAATGTACAAAGGGAGGCAATACTTGATGGACGCAAAATTTTTAGTCTTCCTGTACATTCTCTGGAATTACGGTTACATTAAAATAAATATACAGTTATCAGAGGTCTCGGTTCGTTCTGGGATTATTATTGCCTAGTCGATTACCTACAAACTAGAATAAATCCCAAGCAGTTATTGCATTATGAATGGCAGTCACGCCATAGAGTGCGTACGTAATTTTCTTGACGAGAGTGCGTGACTCTTTGGAGTTCATATAGTATTTACACATTTACTCACATGCCACAACGTCAAAATGGCAACTGCCACAGACGTCAATGCACTTGAAAGTCAACAAGAGAGAGCAAAAACAAAATAATCGTAATCAAAGACGTCAGAAGGCAACTGACCATATGATTAAAACAACAAACACAGCAACAAAAGCAGTAAGGAGACGACTGTAAATGGCGGTCGGGCTATTTGTACGAGTAGCCACGTCGGAAGAGCAGAAGAGTTTATCATTTCTGTTGACAGCGGAAAATGTGCGAAAAGAGATGTGTTTGCACTCAGCACATACATACATACATACACGCGTAAGCACAGTTAAAAGAAGCGAAGAAATTACGCAAATAGCAAAGTAATTTAACAAAATAAACAAACAAATGAAGGTAGCGAGGAAGGAGATGGCGAGCGCGTGTGTGGCACAAAGTGCAAATGGCTTGGAGGATTGGCAGGTAACGCACCTACTCGCCAGTGCTAGCACACATACATTTGTATATAAATAATTATACATATAAACTTATGCGATATACATACATACATACATACATAAATGTCTGTAAATATACTTGAGGTAAACATTGCCACCAATTTTGTTTTTGTAATGTACGGCAGAGTACGGAAATTTTTTTGTGGGTTAATGAAATTTGAAAAGTTAAGTAAATAAATTAATTTTTATTTTTTAAGGAAAAAGCAGACAAGTGTAAGCAAGAAGAAATATTGTAAATGAGGAAGATAAAAGAATTTGAGGTGATTTACTGGCGTAAAGGAATTTACTGGAATGGAAAAATAAACCTGTACTTATATATGTTTGGGAAGAAACCGGTCAGAATGACTTGAAGTTACAGATAAAGAAGTGCATTTGTATGTTTGTATGCATAAATGCAGTAACGCTTTAATACATACATACATGCTTCAACAGACGTTCAATAGGATGCAAATCAGGAATGTCAACAATAAAATATTTGCAACAAGTCGGAAAAATAATAAATTACAAAAACATATTAAAATAATATAAGCTTTCTTCGTTTAACCAAAGCGTAGAGTGTGGCGTAAGAACATGCAATTGGCATAAATCACATAAACTGGCATAATAAAATAAAAAAGGAATAAGTGTTGACAACACAAACATACTTTCTTAATGAAATTCAACTGCATAACTTTGTTGTTGTTTTAACACTAAGTTTTTTTGAGCGAGAAAGAGTTGAACGTTTTTTTGAGAGAGCGAGTAGGGAATGGATGAATGAAACACGGCTATTAATAAAGATATTTGAAATTTAGTATCTTTGGCTTAAAAACTTTAATTTATGAGAAAATTGAATCAAAGAACTTATAAAGTATTTTCTAATAAGAACTTATGATATGTGATTCTAAGTAAAAAAAAAAACACTTCAACCAAAGAAGGATTAGAAACACATTTAAATCAAATCTGGTCGAAATTAATGAAGTATATTATTTTCGAAGATGTACAAGCTTTCCTAATAGCTGCATTTAAGGGGTTATAACCAACGGCTTGTCAAAAATACTCGTTTCTTTGAGAATTGTTTATGAGGCACTTCAATTACTAAATTAATTAAAGAATAATAATGTTTTTCGCACAAGGACTAAAGTTCTTTGAGCGCCATTCACTTGGTTGTGGCCAGAAACGACTCTTTTACATTTGGCTCAAGTAGCTCACGACTACCGGTCTTAGACCAAGTATCCTCTGGGTAGCCAAAAATCATCCGTTTGAAGGCGAACTAAAGTGTTGGATGCTGGCTTTGGTACCCGCCACGTAAAAGTACACCTAATCAAAACAAGAAAGCACCCTTGTTAATAAAGAAGAAGGAGATCTTAAAGACTGCGAGCCTAGTTCGTATCGACGGACAGACGAATATGGCTACATCGAAACAGTTCTTCAGTCTTTCATTCAAATACATAAACAAGTATTTGCACTTTCCTTTTGGGTGTTCCAATTTTGTTCGTTTTGGATTCCTTTGATCTCATAATGGAACTTCAGAGGAACTTCTTAGAAAAAGTGTCTAACCCCAAGGAAGATTTTCCCAATTAAATTTATCCCAAATTCAAAAACCAAGAAAAATTATTACTATAACTGAAAATAATTGGTAATGATCGAAGGACTAGTGAAATTTGTTATTTTTATAAAACAAAAGTGAAGTGAAAGTAATTATATGCACAGTAATCTTCAAAAGCTTAAACTAGTCAAACCTAGGTCAGTAGACTTCAGTGGGAAAATCATTTCTATTATCCTTGATAAATATTGTAGGAATTGTTTCATGAAAAAATCCATTCCATTTTTCCACCTCCGGTGATTATTGATTCAAGATACGATATTGTCTGTCTTTCTTTCATTATTATAGTGAAACTTTCGATAAGACTCTCAGTTCAGGAAGCTACATTCATTTGCTTTTTCTTCATTTTATCTGAAACTATTGAAAGGTATCAATGACAATTAGTATATGCATTATATACTTCGGTAAAATACTCTAACCTAACTTAGCCTAACACAATCTCTCTTATTCAATGTACAACTTTGTTTTTGTTTATTTTATTTTGCAATCTCAGTGTAGCATTATAAGAAAAGGGTGATGCCTTTAATGGCCCTAAATATGCCATCGCACAATATTAGCTGCCTCTTAAACTCGTTTCTGTATACTCTGTAACTCGAAAGACTAAAATTAACTTGCAGTCAATTCAATTATTCGAGAAGACAGAAACCTTGACTTTCGTGCTACCAAAATGTCACCAGCGAAGACTTCAGCTATCGAAACACATTAGATATGGCGACTTTAAAGAGATAAGAAAATGCTGACTGCTTATGATGGCGACGCCGGAAAACCTACGCATTGCCACAACGACGACAAACCAGCGACTTAGGTTGGTATGCGCCAATCAAGCGGCGTGTGGCGACGTGGAAACGCGCAGCGGCCTACGCGCAAATTGCAACTTCCGTTTCTACTTATTTACTGGAGGCCGCCTGTGGCGTAAAAAATTATACAAAATTAGCACTTGGAAAATGCTAAGCACTACTACAGCTTATTGTTTTTGTAACACGCTGTTTTATGCTGGAAGAACAACATTACCTTCATTTCTGTTAAAGGCTAGTTATTTCCGTGAACGATGCACCGCGCATGCGCAGAGACGTGCAATCGCCATTTCAGCCAGTGAGGCCTACGTGACGCGGCGATTAGACTCAGTCGGCATTTATTTGGCCAACTGCATTTCCGCTTGGCCTTAAAAAGTGCGCTTAACTTGGCGGAGAGTTGTAAACAACTCTTTATGACTTTAAGCTTTGACTTTGTACATTCTGCGCTTTCGCAAGTTTATTGACATTTCTTTGTAAGTGGAAAAATTTGTACAAATTTGTATGGGCGTCATTGCTTAACTCTGTTAACATCTTACTTCTTGATATTATTTGTTTTCTTCGCTTTTGTTGTTGGCTTCACATTATTGCTTTGGTGTGGTGCAATTAGTTTTTTTGCCGTTAACCTGTTACTCGTGGTTGCCAGCCCACGCTGGCAGTCGTTAACCGCCACAAGACGCCAGCTTGGTCTTTGGTGCGCAGCTTGCGGTTTTGCTGGCGTCTTGAAGCTTCGAGCTAAACTGGAAATCGGTTTCGGTCCATATGCACGTATGTATGTGTGCCTATGCTCATGCTTGTAAAGCCTTATGTGGTAGGTGGCCTGTTCGTATCGCCTTATAAGCCTAAAGCGGTGATCTATCAGCGATTGCTGGAATCAATGTGAAGTTTTGATGTTATTTAACAGGAAATGTGGTGAAATTCTTTTTATTGAAGTGGTTTAAGCTTGTCATAGTTTCAGGAGAATTTTTTAGTATAAGCTTAGAAACTGTAACGTATTAAATTAATGAGTAATCAGCGTATTAGAGCTGAAGTTTATGCATGGGTAAACAATTTCGTTTACAAAAGATTCCATAATGTCTTTGAAAAAATTATTTCTTAACTTCATTGCAGTCAAGAAACCATCTTACGCGATTTTGATACGAAAGATACGAAAGAATCTAAAGAAGCACGAGCCGTCGAAAAATTGGTATTGTTCTACTGACTTCGCCAAAACCTATTGACCTATACATACATATGTATATTCTTTACATTATCTAGCCGGGTATTTCATATTGGCATAAGTGTGAGTCACATAGTCAATGTTTCAATGCTTAAAATGAGAGTTTGTTTATTAACCTTAGACTTTGACTTTGACTAGCGGCAGACAACATTCGTAAAGTAATTTCGAAGAATGGTGCCGAGTTGAGCGTTCCTTAGCCAGATAAAAATCCGCGGTTGGGTCTATTCTAGATCAAAGGCATCTGTATTCGAGTTTATTCAAAAAATACGTGTTTTAATTAAAATCTAACTTAGAACTTGGACGAAGGAAAAAAACTGAAAATTGGATTTTTGGCAGTCATTTTTACAAAAAAAAAACAAGAAAGAAATGAAAATTCAAATAGTTTTATTCGAAAAAAAAAAATCATTCGTCCAAGTCTTTAAGAATTGTGCTCGTATTTCAAAGACTTGTGTAAAATTTCACGAAGATTGGTTGAGTAGTCCTCGAGGAATCTTGCCAGTCGATTTCGAAATCACATTTTCGGAAAAAACGTTTTCGCACTTAGTTCTTAAGGCCGTATCTCCGAAACTATTACTGGGATCAACTTGAAAATTTAAGACAATACTCTAAAAATGTTGTAGAACTTAATAAGGCAATAAAAAAAATCGAACTTTTGAAACCCGTAAACCGATGCAACAATAACTGCTTTTAAGGTTTGTTACCTTATTTTTGAATTGTCTTCTCAGTTATTAAAAGCACTTCAAAGATTTTCAAGCTATCATTTGTTAATGGATTCATGGTGATATAAAATACTTTTCGCAAAATTTCGGTTTAATATGACCCTATACAGAATTTTACACTAGTGTGTTTTGTACCATAACCGTTGATTTAGGCATTTTTTATGAAAATAGTATATTTAAACATAACTTAAAAAATTTAACAGAATTTTTTGTTTTTCATTAAATTTCAAAAATTTAAATTATTACTGAACACTTAGTTCGATAGTTTTTTTTTTTTATTAAGACAGTGAGCCCTTTATAGCCAACACAACTGCTTAAATCTCATATTTTTACACGTTCAAAACATCAAATCTAACAAGCTTTCTCCCCTTAAAAAATTTAGTAAATATTTAAAAACAAAAAGAGTACAAATAAATGCAAATCCAAATTTGAAAAGTTCGCTCAACGGAGAAAAATAGTATTTTCATCAGTGTTTCTGTGTTTATACAAAATGTGAGTTAATGATGTGCAATAAGTGCAAAATATATATATGAAAATATCTCAAATTAACGAGCAGCCAAAATATCATTTGGGATTCCCAAAAAGTATGTTGCCGAGTGCAAAGTGAAAAAAGAAATAAAAACAAGCAAACAAAATAAGATAAAAGTAAACAAAAAGTGGAAAGCAGTGGCTACACAATCAGTGTAGAAAATAAGCAAAAAACAACAACAACAATAGCAGCAAAAGCATATATGTGCAACCAACAATGGCTGTCAAATCGACGCGCAGTCCACTGATAACGCAACAACAGCCGACAATTGTACCAACCCCAACAACAACAACCACAATGCCAGGCACAACCATACGCTCAAGACTAATCTTCCCCAGAAGTCATCATCACACACAGGTAAAGAAGGTAAAGCAGTTGAAATATGTAGATAATACAGGCTACTAGGAGAGCAAGGGTACATAAGTATATGGTCCTAGAACCTAGATGCCACAAATCAAAACAACAATAAAAAATATAAGAATTTTTAGTAGAGATACGTGGAAAATTGCCTTGCCATAAAAGTAGTTTTACAACAACAAACCAATTGGTAAACACGCTCTGTTCAAGCATAATCTCTAGGTAGTGCTTATACCATACATCTCTCTTCTTTTTTCTTGGGTTTTTCTTATTGCCTGGTGTGTGTGGCTCATAAAAGGTCGAGATTAAGTGCTGGAATTTCAAAATAACAAATCTCACACACACACACACACCGGCGCACAGCTGGATTCTATCAATACCATTACGCACTAAGCTGGAATTATGAAAGTAACTGTGCACAAGTCAATAACCGGTTAAGTATTGTGCGGTCATTATTTTGTTATTGTTAGTGTTGTTTTTTCTCCTCTATATGAGGGAACCAAAGCAACATTCCTCACATAACTTTGTTAAATAATGAAGGAAGCAACAACAAACGTATAGGAGATAATAACAAAAACAAGTTAGGCGGAGAGAAGTAGCAAGCTAATATGCTTGAAGACACTTACATACATACATACTTACAAGCGTTTAACGATAATTGAGTTGTACAATAACTTGAAATGTGTATGTATTGATGCACTTGAGACACTAATGAGCTACCAAAATGGGTGCCACGGAAGAATCTGGAAAAAATATGAAAGAATGTTAATATTTTACATTTCTATTAGAGATGAATAGCAGCCAAAATAGCGGTAAGTCTTTGTTAAACGCTAATTTACTTCTGAAGGCTGAGTACGATATCGAAGATGTCATGTTCTTGTATTTAATTTCTAAAGTAAAAGCACTTTCACCACTATACTATATTTCGAACAGATTACTGCTATAATTCTTT
The DNA here is from genome assembly GCF_024586455.1 of Bactrocera neohumeralis. Lineage (NCBI taxonomy): Eukaryota > Metazoa > Arthropoda > Insecta > Diptera > Tephritidae > Bactrocera > Bactrocera neohumeralis. The sequence goes on from NC_065923.1 coordinate 48,071,975, forward strand.
TTACGAAGATCAACAAAAGCCTTTTGACTATCTCACAAGCTAAATATACTTGCTGGATTCGTACCAAAAGACCTGAATTTTTTGGAATAACGAAGCCAAGTTTTCTTTTTCCTAATTGGCGTAGACACCGCTTACGCGATTATAGCCGAGTTAACAACAGCGAGCCAGTCGTTTCTTCTTTTCGCTACGTTGCGTCAATTGGATATTCCGAAGCCAGGTCCTTCTCCACTTGGTCCTTCCAACGGAGTGGAGGTCTTCCTTTCCTCTGCTTCCCCGGCGGGTACTGCGTCGAATACTTTCAGAGCTGGAGTGTTTTCATCCATCCGGACAACATGACCTAGCCAGCGTAGCCGCTGTTTTTTAATTCGCTGAGCTATGTCAATGTCGTCGTAAATCTCGTACAGCTCATCGTTCCATCGAATGCGATATTCGCCGTGGCCAATGCGCAAAGGACCATAAATCTTTCGCAGAATTTTTCTCTCGAAAACTCGTAACGTCGACTCATCGGTTGTTGTCATCGCCCAAGCCTCTGCACCATATAGCAGGACGGGAATTATGAGCGACTTATAGAGTTTAGCTTTTGTTCGTCGAGAGAGGACTTTACTTTTCAATTGCCTACTCAGTCCGAAGTAGCACCTGTTGGCAAGAGCAATCCTGCGTTGGATTTCCAGGCTGACATTGTTGGTGGTGTTAATGCTGGTTCCTAAATGGACGAAATTGTCACATCTATTACTTACGAAAATTTCGGTAAATGTTTGGTAATTTACATAGTTCTTATAACAGTAGATTGCCAATAAATTAAGCCTAAAGTTTTTGTTATGATTTTACGACTGATCATTTTTGTCCATTACTTAGCGCGTTCTTTAGCAATTCATGAGGCGTTCTCGGTTGGTGGTTACTACTTCAAATTTATAAAATCGCTAAACCTAAATGGTTTTGTACTATGGTAGTTACAATGGCAATCTGGTAATATTGAGGCTAATTAAGGGGAATTCTAGTCTAGAGGCCTGAATTTCGAGCGTTTTTCGGCAATTGATAAGAAAACATTTGCTATTTTTACTATACAAATGTTTAAAAAAAATTTAATTAAGTTTGTTTTGAGTTATGCGTCCTTGTGTTCTCTATCCTTGTGATCGTCTGAAAGATAAAACAATGATGGATTCTTGATTAGTACGAATGTCACTTATCTCAAGCAGCTGCGAAACTAAAAAAAATGTGCTTTCATAAAATGGCGACTATTCAGAAAAAAAGGGTATATTTTTCTACAAATTCTTTAATTTTGTCGATTTTTTTTGAAATATTAATTTTCATATCATTTTGTTGATTAATGTGATAAACAGATATTTAAAGAATATTCCTGTTACATTTTAAGTAAATCGGTTGATTAGAATTTGAGATATTATGGCAACTGTATCGAAAAAAGTAGTTTTGAGAAAAAAGCTTTTGAAGTTTTGCCGTCCGCTAAGCCGTTGCAGTGGCCGCGACACTAAACGACTATAACTTCAGAAATAATATGAATTTAAAAAAATCCTTCTAGGGAGATATTTTTGACAATTTGACTCTTTTTTGGAATAGAATACATCCTTAAGAAAACAGGCAGATTGCGTCCGGAACGAACGGACTTTATAGCTGTGGATATACGTAAGAACTTTACAATTAGGGTACTCACAACTTGTCATAACGCATAGCGAAATCATAAATTTGTACACTTGTTTAAAAAATTTTTTATTGGATTACATAAAAAATTAGCTTACGCGGTAGCTCAGCGCACAATTTGTCGGCCGATGTGCAGCGCCTTTTGAGAGCGCAACGGGGGACAAATCATGTCAATATCTTCGGAATGGCATGAATGAACACATTTTTTTGCAAACTATTAAAGGTGAACGTTCTCCGTGTTATGTCACATAGTTTGCAAGTTTTTAGTGTGAAGAAGCCAACACAATTTTGAATTGTTTAACAAAAATGTATGTAAAGTAGTATTATTTAATATAGCACAAACATTTTTCTTTGAGTATACCAAATTCCATCGATTTATCTGCAGTAGTTTATGAGAAAATAATTTTATAATTTTATCGTGTTCTAAAATTCAACTTTCAAGAATATTGACAAAAAACTGAATTTTGACGAAATATTTATATAACGAGGTATGCGTCTGATCCCTTACCTAATCTTTATATATATACTTAAATCTTCTGACCGTGTGTTTGTAATTGAACTGCTCCTAAACGGCTGGACCAATTTCGATGAAATTTTTTGTGTGTGTTCAAGGAGATTCGAGAATGGTTTAGATTCACAATTTGGTCCACTGGAAAATGTTTTTTTAAATTAATTTTTCATTTGTAATCAATTGCTAATTTTGGAATGTTTGACCGATAGATTGCGCTACCATCGCAGTATCCAATATTCAAACCTTAAATTGGCGTAAAAAACGATGACAAAGTAAAAGGCGACATCTGTAGACAAGTTTTCATACGTGGACAGAGTTGTTCGTTCTTAAGTAATAAATTGGGTGATTCATTCTCATCTATGGGTAGCTATAACATTTTTTTCATACCTGCTAACTATTGGAGGGGGTATCTTGACAGGCAATTTAAAATTGCAAAAGATCTGGCATAAAAAAATAGCGGTATAACTGAACTGTTGATAAAAAGGTCTATTAAAATTTGAGATATAGAAATTTTTTCGACGCATTGCAAGACTGATGCCATAACCTTGCCAGCCGATTTTTCTTAATATGCAGTCCACCAGGCTGACAATCGATTAGACTCGATTGATTTCACTGATGCGCAGCCCAAATTCAATACCTAGTATTTTTACCCCAAAAACCAATTATTTCTTAACGCACGAAATGCTTTTTGATTCATTTTTGTTGCTTGACCAAAAATGCGATTATTCCTTAACTAAACTTATAATCTAACTAACAGAAATCATAAAGATGGTATTATTAGTACTACCTATGTATCAGCCACAGTAAAACATGGGCGGGTCCTCTAGTGATGTGTAAATTTCGGTGATTTAGCGAAATTTTCAGAGTACTCTTGACGTGGTTTGATCCTATTACTTAGCACTTCATGAGATTATATGTATCCCCTAAATATCAGCAAGCCTCACAACGTTTTGGGTAGGATTTTGAGTTACAACATTGTGTTCTTAAGGGAGAGTTACCAGTTTAAGGGGCACCTGGTTACTGGTTTTAGGTGGGTGCAGCTGCAAATCAATTTATTGTTTATTAGTTCCAATTTACACGTGCCTTGGCAAAGCTGCCTTTAATTAAAAATGTTATACTGAATTTCATTAGAACTGACTAACCAATTAATTATACAATTTTATGTGGTGTAATTCTTGCAAATCAATTATATTAATTTCTTTGTTTATTAAGCTTTGTAAATTATGTACTTGTTGTTCCGGAAATTACAATGTATATATGCAGGGATAAATATTCAAGTATGTGAGTCAAGTAATTGATTTAGAAAAGCTCCGTGATTTTTATTCTATTTCAACACTTCAGAGTTCACTTATTTTTCCTTCACTAATTACGGAAAATCGTGTGAATTTTAAAAGAATTTATTTTCATAAACCATATAAGTATATATGCACGAAAATCCAGCGGCACACGCGTCTAAGAAATTTCAAGTTATTCACCTGTATTCCCCGACATTTGTTTATAATAAAAACCTCAATGTTTATATTAACGCAATTTCTTACAAATTAAAAACAAAAATTAAAAAAAAAATTCACTTGCAAATATCTTCTAAAGTTAGTTAATAAAAGCTTTATCGCGCGGCGCTACTAAATTTCCGACTGAATAGCAGAAATTATACGATTTTTATAGGACATAAACGTTTGCGTTGGCAGGCCATAAAATGTCTTTATGAAGTTAGAAGGTGAATACGAAATATTTCGTCGAGAAAAATAATATTATTATTTATGCTCAGATGCCACTGCAACAATACACAAATTTCTATATACAAGTATATGAGTATGTGCAATGGAAAGCATTGTTGTTGGTAGCGAAAAGCGCAACAGCGGAGCCAACACAACAAAGTGAGATATATTCACGCAAAATATGCATACATATATGTATCTATCTATATTTAAACACACATACATGCAGCCGCATTTTCATACATATGAAACCATAAATAACTTGTGTGCCGCTGTAACTGTCTCGGTACAGAAGCACTTGTTTTTCAAAGATTTCAAAGTTCAATCCAGTTGCTATTTATGCACTTCCCTACTCACTCGAATATACTAACACATACTATATGTATATATATATTTACATATGAGTACATATGCCCAACAAGTAATTTTGCTTTATTTCGCTAGAACTTGTCGAGTTGTGAATCAAATGAGCAACTGAAGCTGCTACCGATTAGATGTAATCTGGCAAGTGACAAATCGAACAAACAATTGGCTTAACTTAAAGAGACTCTCTGCTTGAAAATGCAATAGTAGCCACCACATGTTCATCAGAACCTGGAGAGGCACGAAATGAACAAAAAATTGGCATAAATTAAAGATACCGTCTGCTTCCTACATTGTACAAAATCGAAGTCGCCACCGGTTTCCCAAAATACGAATCGAACAAACAACTGGTATAATGAAATATACTACTAAGCGATTCTGCCACATTAATAATGATTCAACACTATCTTTTGCATACCCGAGCGCTGGACAACTTTGCTGCTGCTTTTATGGAAATTTTTTGACCAGCGACTCATATAAGCTTTGAGAAATAATTGGTTTCATAAATTCTTAATTAGATCTATCGCCAGGGTTGTAAAGCTTTGAGAGCATTTTTGAAGCCTTTAGAGCTTTAATAAAGCTTTTAGGCCTTTTATTACGCTTATAGAGTTTCAGAAAAATTTCGAGGATTACAGTTTTATGAGCTTAGAGCTTTTAAATCTAAGCCCAATTAAGCTTGATGTAAAATTTATAATATCAACAAGATTAAGACAGCTATCAAAAGAGAGGCTCTGTAAACAACTTTGACAGTTTTAATTTTATTTCAATATTTTGCACAATGTTCCAGAAAATTTTTCTTTAAAGGCAAGAAAAACACACGTGGAACACTTCTATCAAAAACTGTCAATTCGTAAATCTTGTTAGAAGCTTACAGCTCGTCAGAGAATTTAAATTCCCAATCAAGTTGTATTTTAGAAAAAATTTCCAATATTGTTCTAAAATTTTTGAAATTTAAATTTGCTCAATTAATTATATGAAAATTGTTATGTTATTTAGCAGAAACATTTTTTGGAAAATAAAATGTTGTTTATTTGGGACTAGGTTAGGTTAGGGTTCAAGGTTGATAAATTAAAGACTCCCTCTTGCACAGAATACAAAAATACTCATTGTGATATCTAAATACTTCTAAATTTTAGTCGCTATTCAGCATGTCAAAAATTTTTTGAAACAGACTTCAGGATGTCCTAATTCTGCTCGGACTAAAATTCTAAGAGATGTTCCAACTATTCCTGCTCAACTTCGGCTATTCCGCCAGACTCCCCGAAAGGAACCAAAATGTTTTAATTTCAGTCTTGTAAAAGCTGAACTATGAAGTCTTCTTCTAAGTGCCTAAAAGTTTCCAACTCACCTTCTTCTATACAATTTTTACAATTCGAATCCGACAAAATTTTTCACCACACCGTATGTACGCCTATTGGATAATGTCCACTAAGAACTCTTATGATTGCGGAAAGTTGAAACTTGACGAGAGCAAGCTATCCAGTTTATCTCTTGCATTCTACTTTGGACCAGAAAGAACGGCAATCACACAGTACTAGCCCTCGCTTAGCTCATGCGAAGTCCAGTGCTAAAACGCAAGAGGAGACACACTCTTTCGCAATCCGATGTGATCAACCAGTCTCTTATGTGTTCATCGGCCTTGTAGTTTCCATCGATTCTTTTTTGGTCAGGCGAGTCCGTTAATGAAGTAGCTTGGTGCTATCGACAGTGTAGGCAGACAATCCGTGACTAATTTTGAGGACACATTGAGTGAGTTCAAAACTGGTACTGTCGCTCACTGAATACTCATCTCACTGAAAGGATCTGCAGTTCGGAGTAACACATCCCAAGATACAGTCCCCTCTGAAGGAAAATGCTACAGTTAACCGCTTGCCTAAAACTATACTTAATCTGAGACCTTGTTTGGGACTAGAAAGTTAAAAAAAATATATCACGACTCATTTCGTTACTAAATATATAAATAGAATCAATAAATTATTCATATTAATGGTAAATACTTAAGTAGCTTCTAATTGCTTTAATTTTTTTTACTTTTAAGCTGAAAATAATATTTTAAATAAATAAAATTGATTTAATATTAACTTATTTATCACATAAATAAACAAATTTAATGCTCACTGGGTTATAGGTATGAGCACTTGCCTTTGTATGCGGCTTCTCTTTAATATCTCCTTTTTTATGGCCGCTCAAGTGCTTAAGTGCGTTTGTAAGTTTGTAAGTATGCATGTGTTTATGCATACATATACATACTTATGTGCATGTATGTGTGCTTGCATGTAAGTGATATTTCCCGCCAGCTCATTCAAACATTTTCCTCCCTACAAAGAATAATGACTTGATTTTCTTGTTGTTTTTGCGTTTTATAATTTTTGACGTCAGTAATTTTCAATTAAAAGCGTCTGGATTTTATACTTTATGACGCTGGAAAAATATTATGACTTGCGCTTATCTTTTTTTATATTCCAAGTAAAGTTATGGTAAAAAAAGAAATGGAAAGAAAATAGTTTTTAAGCTTTAATATATCAGGTTTTTGAATTTTAGACCATTTTTTTAAGTGCAAAATGTTCTAGAACAAAAAACGTTACAACGTGATCATTCTCAATATCCTCATTTTTCATAGATTTGGTTTATTTTTTTTTTTTTTTGGTTTTAGAACATACAAATATTTGAGAATATTCTCTGAAAGTTGATTTGCCAACTGGTATCAGAAATATTAGGGTATTTGTAATCGGTTCCCAAAACTTTAAGCACATTTTTGCCGAAACGCTGTTTTCGGAGTTGGTGCGGATATTTTCTCCGGCTGTAACGAACGACTTGAAATTGTTACTCGAACTTCTAGATATATTTTTGAAATAATGATCGAAGCAATACGATTTTTGGTATAATTTCGATATCTGAAGTCACTCTGAAGTGTAAATTTTTTCTCAAAAACTACTTTTTTATGGCCATCATAATCGGCCTGTCAACAATGGAGCGTCTTGTGGAAAATTTTGAATCCACGGGCATAGTACAAAATGTTTCTGCCCCAGTGAGACAAAGAAGTGCTCATAGTGTCGAGAATATTGCTGCCGCTAACGCATCAAATGAAGAAAACCCAAATCTCTCACACGTCGTTCTCAAGCGTGGGGAATCTTTGTGACGTCATTGTGGCAAATTTTTCGAAAATATCTTGGCCTACAACCTTACAAGAATAAATTGACGCAAGAACTGAAGCCGCTTGACCACCAGAATCGTCGTCTGTTTGTGAATTGGGCTGGGCAACAACTTGAAAATAATTTGGATTTTCATCGAAAAATTATCTTCAGCGATCCACAATCCACACGTACTCCATGAGTCACCATTGTAACCCAAAAAGTACTGTTTTGTGCTGTTAATGCTTGAAAACCTTCGAAAATTGGGTTCAGCTTCTGGACTTCGGCAAGCGTGCCCGTGGTGGCCATGCAAAAGAAATCGAGTTCCATATATAATGCCATTGAATGTATTTTCACAAGATTAACGAATTTCATTGATATCCCAAAATGTTTTTGTTTTATTTAAAAAGTATTTTTGTTTTGGAGATCATTTTAAGGAGAAAAAAATCTTCCTCGACGCCAAACACATTTTAATGGAGGTCCTCTGGAGTTCAGCTAGAAATTAATACAAAAAGTTTCAAAATGAATCACCAGTATTTGTGTACATTCAATTATATAAATGTACTTTATTTATTTATTAAATTAATTTTCAACAAAAATTCAAAAAATAAGTTTTTTCCGGCTTGCAAGTGGATATAACTCCTAAAAAACATCAAAAAAAAATTTAATAAATTTTAAAATAAAATATTGAAATAAATATTTAATATTAAAATTGTAAACATTTTCTTAAATACTAATTTCAGTTTAATAATGTCTGTTAAATTTTCTTAAATTATTTTTTTTCTTATTAAAATGGTAACAATTTCTTAAATGTAAATTTCAGAATTTTTTAAACCTGCTAAATTTTCTTATTTTTATTAAAAACTTTTATTCTAAACAAAAAATTTAATAACAATAAAACCAATTGCTAGCGCTTCGAATAATTATAATTAATTATATTTAGTACTCTAACATAACCTATAAGCCTCTAGAACCATGCTGTGCTGCATACACATTGTTTTTGTTGTTTTTACAGTTTTATTTTAGAATCAATGAGATTATTACATAATCGATTACACTGCTAATTGAGTGCACACCAAATGTAATGCACAGTTATTTATTGCTTTTTTATTTGCCTGAAGTTTTCTCTTCACTTCAAAATATATTATGTAAATTTTAACGGTATTTTACACGCTTACGCTGAGGAAATCCACACATTCATGGCAACAAGGCAAGAGTGCAGCATTAAAACAATTAAAAAAACCAACAACAATAAGCCAAAAGCCACTCTGTATGCAAGCCACAGTGCGCTTATGTTGCAACAACAACAATAACTATGTATACATAAATAGCAACAACAAAGTTGCTGAGTGGTGAATGCGGTTAATTAACAAGTCACCAAATTGCAATGGCAACAAGGCAGCGAGTGCCACAGCAGCTGGCAGTGTTGCAGCTTAAAGTAGCCAACAGCACGCACACATACATATGTACGTATAACTGCATATATACATACACACATATGTATATAAATATATGTAACTTTCGGCCTCATATTTATTTTTGTTAATTTTGTAATTTTTCCGCTCGTCAATGTTTAGCTTGAAGGCATAAATACACACACACACATTCATATTTGTATCTACATGCTCACACCAGCACATCCTGTTGCTGTTTTATGCCGCTGTCACTTTTGACCCCAATAAAGTGTGAAATTTGTTATGTGCACGCTGCCAACCGCCGGCCGGCAAACATCGCTCACACACACCCTACCACATGAACACAAACACATACATGTACATAAAAACATACCTTCAACAAGCCCCACGGCCTGTGGCATACGCATGCATGTTCCATAGATTCCCACTCATTTGAAGTATTTAATAATCATTTAAATTCGGCATGACTCTGAGTTAACCGCCATGCTGTGACAGCAACAACATTCAGCGCATAGATATAATGTACTATATTTATGCTTGGCAGCAGATACTGTTAATTAAGCGTTTCAGATAAATTATCTGATACGCTAAATAGACAGAAAACGAGTACAGAACGTATCCAGTTTCGCCAAATTCAAATTATGAATGACTGCCATAACGATAACTTCGAATTTTTATGTCTAACTGATCTATGTATGTACATACATATTTATACATACCAACATACATATAATTTATTAAACATATACATATACAGGAATATACATATGTATGCAAATATATTTAGATTTCCCTCATAAATTGGTGAACATATTGCACTTTTATTGATCTATTAATTTTTGCTTTGGTGATGTTGACAATTTTTTTTTTTGTTGGCTGGCACTGATTTGCTTGCGTTTAGATAAAAACAAGAAAAAACGTTAATTTCGGCTGCACCGCAGCTAAATACCCTTCACAGGTGCATTTCTTTTAGTAACTATGTGTTCAGTTTGTATGGAAGCTATATGCTATAGTAATCCGATCTGAACAATTTTTTCGGATATTATGTCATTACCTTAAGCAGTAATCCGTGTCAAATTTCGTGAAGATACCACGTCAAATGCGAAAGTTTTCTATAAAAGCCCTTGATTCCGATCGTTCGGTTTGTATGGCAGCTATATGCTATAGTTAACCGATCCGAACAATTTCTTCGGAGATTATATTGTTGTCTTAGAAAATAATCTATACAAAATTGCGTGAATGTATCTTGCCAAATGTGAAAGTTTTCCATACAAGCCCTTGGTTCCGATCGTTCAGTTTATATGGCAGCTATATGTTATAGTGGTCCGATATCGGCAGTTCCGACAAATGAGCAGCTTCTTGAAGAGAAAATGATGTTTGCAAAATTTCAAAACGATTACTTAAAAACTGAGGGACTAGTTCGTATACATATACAGACAGACTGACAGACAGACAGACAAATGAACAGACAGACGAATAGACAGACTGACATGGCTAAATCGACTCAGCTCGACACATTTATCATTTATATATATACTTTATAGGGTCTCCGACCCTTCCTTCTGGGTGTTACAAACCTCGTGACAAACTTAATATACCCTGTTCAGGGTATAAAAAGGTAACCGCGATTGCACTGAAGCTTACATACAATAACTTTGTTTTATCGCTCAGTTTGTAAGCCAACTATATGCTACATCGGACCGATCTGAACAGTTTCTTCAGGGATAACACCGATATTTTGGATAATAACGTACGCCACATATATCACGGCAAATGAAAAAGTTTTCCATACAAGCACTTGATTCCGATCGTTCAGTTTGTATGAGAGCTTTATGCTACTCTTGACAGACTTGACTTTAATATTGCAGTTAATGTCGTTAAAATTCCGACTGTCAATAACCCTAACATTTTAGGTGTAACATTCAACAGCCTGTGCTCCTTCACTCTTCACACGACGGCTATTATTGAAAAAGTACAGAGCCGCAACAAAATCCTCAAGTCCTTAGCCAGCAGCACATGGGAAGAAGAGAAAGAAACGTTGTTGGTAACATACAAGGCGATCGATTGGCCGGTCCCTAATTACGCCGAACCACTATAGTCGCCTGCATGCAGTGAAACGTAGACGAGGAAGCTACAGACATGTCAGAACACTGCACTTCGGACTACAAAATGATGCCTACTGATGTCTCCCATCGATCACCTTCACAGTGAGGCCTGCATGCTTCCAGTTAAGAAGCATAATTAACTCCTCTTCAAGCTCCTCCTAGGAGCATCAAGAGGTCCTTCCTCAACTACGTCCACGACATAAAAAAATACGCCGACCAGACATCGGACGCAATAAATTTCAGACACGCACTGAACGGCATTCGCGGTGAAGCCATTAGTGACCCTTGCGGAGCCTCGTTCTTTATACTGTAGTAGGTTAAACTCCTACTTATCCAGAATCGACCCCGCATGTCACTAACCAACTTTTTGTATGCCCTGCTAACCCTACACATCTGACACCCCTCTCACGTTTCCTGGGCCTATCGTTAGATGATCTCAACTTATCTAATCCTTACCATCCTAACGGGTGTTAGGATCGTTAAAATAACAACAGCTTTTTGCTACAGTGGTCTAATATTAACGGTTCCGACAAATGAGCAGCTTCTTTGGGAGAAAAGAACGTGTACAAAATTTCAGAGCAATATCTTAAAAAATTATGGACTAATTTGGGTATATACAGACAGGCAGACGGACGTTTATACATATGTATATACGTATATATTTTATAGGGTATCCGATGCCAGAGTATTACAAGCGTCATAGCAAACTTAATACTTCCTCATAACCGGACACCCATCACAGCAATGTTTTTGGCCGTATCAGGCATGTTTGAGAGCGTTTCAAAAACGAGTATTTAAAAGATATTCCCAGGATCAGAAGCTGCAACTCAGAACTATATTTCTGTTGCGCTAATAAATGCGAATCAATGTCATCCAGGAGTCCATGAATGACAATTATCCCATTAGTTTCCGTTGAGCCACCGTACAGACAGTATCAGCTGAAGACAATTTGTTTGCTGTAAACATTTTACGAATTTTTCTTAAAAAACTGTCTCAAAACATCAAAAATTTATAAGAGTTAACAAAGTATAAATTGAACACAATATTCAAATTCTATCAAATTTTGTCCATTATCATGGAAAATTTGAACGAAGTTCCAAAATAGTGCAAAATATTACCGAGTTCGGCCCTTGGAACGTACTTACGTGCGGTTATAGCAATTTCTTTTGTATGAAAATAATAATGAGAACGTTAGGCTCATGCAATTTGTCAAGTTATGGAGATGTCCGACTATGAGGATTGTCCGTAATGCGGAATTTCACTGTATACACTGTTCAGAGTATGATTAGAATCTTTGCGAAACTTTCTGAAAACTTTCAAGCATTACTTTGGCCACACAAATTGTCCAATCTTACATTTTACTCTGTCTAAATTATATTTAAGGGGTTATATAAAGTTAGAAGTTCTAAAACCACGATTTTTCAATTATTTGATTCAAAAGTTTGTAAGCATGTTATGGTATCTTTTAAATGCATTTTTAGACTTAGTATTAGTAAAAATATTTATATGGAAAGGACATGCAGCTGATCTCCGGGAGCCCCTCTCAAAAAAGACGTTTTGTGGTGACCACCATATCTCTGAACAGGATCCTCTGAAATTAAAAAGCCAAGCAGATTTCGTTAATGTAATGTTAAATCGAGTAAAGCAAATCGAAGAAATAAGCAAAATAAATTTTTTTGACTGTTTCTGAAAAAAAAAATTAATTTTGGACTAAAATTTCGGCATTAAATTGTTTATAAAAAAATTAAAAATTGGTGAGAAAAAATCTTCAATTTATTACTATAAAGCATTCTTGTGAAGCTCGCTTAGAATAAGAGACTAATCGGTTTAGCTGTTTTCGAGTATTGTTGGTTAGTCACCGACTTTGAACGCGTGTAACTTCGAAAATATTCACATTAACAAAAAAAAAAAATTTTTTGAAAATGCAAACTGTTTATAACTCCTTAAGCTGTACATTTCTCGGAATTTTCTTCATTTTCAATAAGTGGCAACTCTATTCTCATATATGTATGTGTGTATGTCGCAAGTAAAAATTCCCAGCTTTTGTTTTGTCTGAAACTCATTTTTTCAATGTCTTGTTTGAAGATAATAATTTTGAAACTATAAAAGACTGAGTTTTATAAACGGAGAATCTGTTTATATGTACCTATGTACCTATGTATATTTTTAAATCTTTGGAACAAATTGAGACTATTGTTCAAATAACTGAAATTGTTGTGTTTTTTCTATGAGTTTTATTTAAAAACAAATTAACATTAATATTTGAAAAAAATATTTTTAATTTCTATTATCAATTGTGATATCCGTAAGCAATAGAATTATAATAAATGAAATTGAATTCTACAATTTATGGTTTTCCAAATTTTTAACCACAATTTCAAAATCATTATCAGCTGGCAACGCCGATTTGCACTCTCAAAAATCACGCACAATGTGCTCTCTCGCGCTTTGCTTTGAGTGTTTGTATGTATTTATGTATTTGTTTCAACCCCACACATATTCGAAAACAGTTGTTTATTTTCTAGTGCAAGTCACTCTGTCAGTCAGTCAGTCAGTATTTGTAAGAATTTACCAAAACGCTAAGCACATGTTGCACACGCTTTTAAAGTCTTTAAAAGTTCAAAAGCCGAAAACTTAACGAAATAATCACGAATAAAAATACAGTGCAAAGCATATGAGAAACAAGAAACACTTCAGTTCATAATCCAACGCAGTGAATGAAAACAAAACGACAACGTAAATAGAAAATAAGCAAAAGGAAAAAACGAAAACAACAAATCAGAACAGCGAAATATGAAAATGAAATGAAGTGAAATAGTTGTCTGTACATACACACATACATATTCATTGTTAACGAACATACATGTACAAACACAGAGACATCCGCTGGTGTACCAGAGCATTTCCGCGCAATTCTCAATTGTATGTATATGTGTTTGTTTTTAATTGTATGCGGGCATGTTTGTATTTGTATGTGTGTGTGTTTGTTTTTATTGTATCTACGAGTATGCCGCCTTTATATCTGCTATCTCGGCACGCCGCTTGGCCATAATCAGTTGCTGCTTTTGTTGACAACGAACGAATCGCGCAAAAGGCAACAGCAACCAAACATGAAAACTTAATGAAAGCAGAAACGGAAAACAAAGAAAGAGGGAGAAACACGAGAATAGAATTTACCGAAATAAAGGGAAATTTGCTTGACATTACAGTTAAAGGGGGAAATTTTTATTTTGTGTAATATTTTCGCATGAAAAAGTAAAGGTGAAAATAAAATCGAGCAACGCTGAAAAAGTTAACTACAACAACAACAACAATATTATTTATTTCTATAACCATAATCCTTTTTGTTATTGTTTTTGCTGGGTCTCCTACAGTATGCTTTTCTTATACTACTTTTAGCGCAACTTGGCAGCACTTGACGCCGTTGCCTCATTTCAAGTTGACTTTCAGTTTGCCGTGTGACTTTTGATTTATTTTATTTTATTTTATTTCTTACTACCTTGCCTCTTTTTTATGTGCTTTTATTTTTTGCAACTTGTTTTCGCCGCTGCTTCGCCACCATAAACATACAATGAATCGGTTGTGTTGTTTCGCCAGCATATTCTGAATCAGTTGCGTTTGTGGGGCTTTCAGTTTCAGTTCGTTGCGATTCGTTTCGTTTTGATTTACGCAAAGTTCATTCTAGTTCCGGGCTTACAACGCGCGTACACGCTCGAGCGACGCTGTGCCGTTGTGCGGCGTTTTGTTCGAAAGCAGCGGCAGAGATTGAATAAATAATAGTTGAAAATAGATAATTTTAAGTTTTTTATGTGCAAAAGTGCCTTTGAAGGTGTGTCGCTTTCCACTATTTAATTCAATTTACAGTGTGTTTTGTGACTTATACTTTTCAAGGCTATAAATAAGGAAGATTTGCTTATAAAAATTAAAAAGAAGTGTTATGCTGAAAAATTATTATTTTTTTATATTGTGATGTATAATATTATAAATAATAAAAAATATATATTTTCTTTAAATTTATATTTTAGCAAATTGAATGAAATATAAGAAACAAACTACTAGTTTCTCTATTGGAATAAAATTTTTTTATTATATGTTTTTAATTTTTTTTAGTAACAAGTGATTTAGTGAAAACTTTCCTGAGCGTTTACAGTGTATGGTATATAAAAAATTATAATTTACTAAACTTGTTCTCACAAAGTTTCTAAGTCAAACTGATATGTCTTTAAGGCGCAGAAAATATTAAAAACATATTTTATTTTTGTATTAAAAAAACATGAAAACAAAACAATATAAAATAATAATTTGAAAATTTTCAAAGTGCGTGAAATAATTTCCTGAACAATTTCAATAAATACAAGCAGAGAGTAAAAGCAAAAATATAATGCTAGACATAAAAAAGTTACGAAAATAAATCAATTTTTCTCAAAAATATGATAATGAAATTGAAATTATGATCCAAAATTGTACACCACATTCGAACCTAACAATTTGTGGAATCCTCGGCTTAAATTATGTTGAACGATGCTTTAATAGCTTAATAACAGTTTTCTATTCACCGGTTCTCTACTCGCTTTAGTCGTATGTTTGCGCATTCTTGTAAGAAATATTTCAGGTGAACCAGTTGAATTCAGTAAAAAAATTAGGGTACATGGTTAAGGGGTTATTCGGGTAAAAAACAAATGTTTTTTCACAAATTTTTTTCTCACATAAAAAATAAAATATTTTATTAGAATTTTTTATTGTACAAACATGACAAAGAAACTCTGAAATTTTGGAAAAAAAAATGTTAAGCTCGGCCATTGCGACGCCATTTCCGGTGACCCCTAGGAAAAAAGATGCGCCTGCGTTGGCAGAATAACAAAAAATACTTGTTTAGTTAAAAATTTAGAACTTACATTTTTACAAACAAGTAAAATTTCAGTGAAATTTTCGCGACTTTATTTTTCAAATAGTTGTAAAAAAAACTAAAAAAACCTTTGCGAATTCTTAGAACTATGTATATCTCAAAGACTTGTGTAAAATTTTATGAAAATCGGTTGAGTAGTTCTCTAGGAATCTTGCCAACCGACTTCGAAAACACAGTTTTGAGAAAAACGCGTTTAAAGACGGCGCACCTAGCCTAGCTAGACTGAAGCGCAGAAGTTCCCAAGGCTGTACCTCCGAAACTGTTACTTACATCAACTTGAAATCAATATTTTAGAGGTGTTTTAGAATTTAATAAGATAATAAAAAAGTGGTGTTAAGAAAGCAGTTATTTCTAGGCCTAAGTAATTTGAAACAAAGGACGACTCGTTTTACAAAAATTGTACCTAAAATTTTGGTAAAAAATTGTGTTTTCTACGGTAGGCGGGCACTTTTCAATTGACCTGTTAGGTGTTTGTGGACTTAATATAATACTTCAACGATGTATATATATTACAATCGAAATATCGCAGTGATTGTCGATTATGGTTGCAAATATACATATGTATTGTCGATGGATAAATCGAGAAATATATATGGACCAATCTTTGATATCGAATAATAGATGTGTAAAAAATGCTATGCATGATTTGACAGATTTTTTTAATGTTTTCTTCGTTGACATTGGTATGAAGAAGTTATGGAACGTGCTTTAACAAATTATTTTCTGTACATTTACTCGGCTTTGTAACACTATTTAACTAATACATATATGGAAGTTAGTGGAAATGAGTAAAACTTCGAACGCTCTTAAAATAGTATGGACATTTCTAGGCTTTTTCTTACTTTTATTGAACTAACTAAAGAAGCCAGAAAGTTCAAAATTATAATTGTAGAGATATTTATTGATTACAGAACTGTTATTACATGAAACTAATCTATACACACTTTTGGAGAATTTCTCTATACCTCTTTCTCTTTCCCTCTATCTCTCCCCTCTCTCTCTTTTTGAACATGCGACAATTTATAAATCTAATATTTTGCTGCTGAATTGGCAGCAGTATTTGAAAACAAATCGCACTGAAGCATTATATCTTCAAAAGTTTGACTTCAGGGGTACGAAATTGGATTTAAAGAAGAAATGTGTAAATTTTTATGGCAGAAAATAACATTAACTTTTTTCTTAGGCTTTAAGTACAATAACAAACCAAATTTTTGCACATTGCACAGGGTATACTAAGTTTGTCCCGACCCCCAGAAACGTCGGATAACCTCTAAGAAATAAAGCTGCCATACAAACCGACCGATCGAACTTCGGTTATTGTATGGAAAGTTTTTTATTTGTTAAGGGTAATGAAAGCTTCAGTGCAGCCGAAGTTAATGGTTTTTCTTGTTCACTAAAACAAATAACTGTTATCTTTGAAAAACTCAACAATCAATCAGAAGCACTTGAATACCAAAAACTGATTGCGCGAAGAAAGCAGCTTTCTGCTTTAAGTAAAATTATCAATCAAAAGTTAGTTTAATTTCCGCATTTTTTCGGGATATCTTTATTACGATTAGAATGCTTGAGTCCAAAGCTTTTACTATAATTATTTATATTTTTATCTTTCTGGCCTTGTTTAACAACATTATGTTTGGCTGCGGGCCAAAATCGCGCCAAACAACAGCAACACAATAAAACATAAACATAACAACATGAGGGGCATTAATGTGAAATTCAACAACAACAGCAAAAACAATAAATATCGGATCATTAATGGGAGCATCAGCGCGCGTAACAATTGAATTGACGCAAGATGCGGCGCGCAGCTAAATCACAGCCCATACAGGTATAAGTAGGTGCGTGTGTGTATGTGCGCGCATTTATTTAGCTAACGAGCCAAAGCAACGCCGTTCAAAGTGAAGCGGCCGAAAGAGCGCGCGAGATCGCGAACCGCTGCCGGTTTTCGCATTTGCAATTTGCTATTTCGCATTGTGTTCCGTTGGTAATTATAGCCAGCGGGTATCCTCAGCAGCGGCGCCGACGTCGCCAACTTGTCTTGCCCACAGCCAGACACATGTACGGACGGACAGACGCGCTACAATTGCTGAACGCGCGCCGTTGTTGATTGATTGTCTTGAATTTCGTTATTTTTTAATTTTATTGCATATTTTGTTCTTGTTGTTTTTGGTGATTTTGGATTTTTTACTTCGCTGAAAAGTATTATGCTTGCGCTTTGTTGTGTTTGACGCGCTTCAATTGCGCTTGAATGCCAACAAATGTCAGAATTAACAACAATTGATTTAGGTTTAATTTTTTTAAATTTTTGCGTAATGTGCAGAATTAAATAAAAATGATTTGCAATTCAAATAATTGAAAATTAAAATTAAAAAAATAGGAATAGAAAAGATTAAATTAAAAAAATTTAAATCAATTCAAATTAAAAAGAAAATATTAAAAAATAAAAATATTTAAAGCTGATTTAGAAAAGAAGATTAAAAATTATTAAAAATGTTAACAAATGTAAAAATAATAAAAAAAAATAAAATAAATGTAATAAAAAAAGTTCAAAAACATAAATAAATAAAAATCATTGTAAATTAAAAAATATTGAAAACTAAAAATAATAAAAGTTAATTTATAAAAAAATAGATTAACAAACAATAAAATTAAAAACCATTAAAAAATCAATAATAACAGAATAAATAGAACTTAAAAATATTTGAAAAAATATAAATAAATAGAAATCAATGAAAATTAAAAAAAAATTATAAAAAGTTAAAATAAATAGAATTTAATAAAATTTAAGAAAAAATATAAAAACTTTGAAATCCATAAAAAGTAGAAAAAATATATATATTAAAAACTAAAAATTAATAAAAAATAAAAAAGGTTATATATAAAAAGCAGATGAAACATTAATAAAAAAGTGAACAAATAATCAAATTAAAAAACGTTAAAAATCTTAAAATAAATAAAATTAAAAAAAAATTGCGCAAAATGTAAAAATATAAAATAATAAAAAAATATAAAAATAAAAATAAATACTAAAAACTAATAATAAATAAAAACATAAAATTTAAAAAAATTAAATATTAATAAAAAGTTAACAAACAATAAAATTAAAAACCATAAAAAAAATAAAAAAATAAAAGGAATGTAAAAAATTAAAAAAAAATATATATACATATACATAAATTCCTAAACATTTAAGATAAAAATAAAAGTTCACAAAAAGTCTCAAAAAAATTATATCTAAATTAAAAATAAAAAACGTGATTCATTTAAAAATAAATGCCAATTATTTCTCGTGTTGCAGGCAACTGTGCGCGTGAGTAATTGTGTTGTGTGGCAGTGCGGCAGCAACGAACAACACCTGCCAGCCGCTGTTGCCAACTCATTCGCAGTGCAAACAAATGAAACAAATAAATTAAACAAATTGTATTAAATAAATTCAAATTGAATTAAAATAAATGTGTATTCATACTTATTCGTGTGCCTTTGCATGTGTGTGTGCGCCAGCAAAGTAGCGCTCAAGTGCCCTTGACGTGCAACAAGGCAGGCAGTGGCGCGGCTCAAGTTATGCGCTGCAGCATTGACGAGCGAGTGTAAAGATTTTCAAGTGCAACTTAAAAATAGCAGATATTAAATTGTAAATTGTAGGCAAGCAAGCGATTCTTATTTCAATTTTTGAATTTAACATACTTAACAACGTGTTGTTGGCGCTGCAACTGACAAGGTACGTTTTCGCACTTATTTGCATTTTTTTATGTAAAATAATAATATTCTTGTTTTTAATTGTGTTTCCCAAATTTACTCGCATATGATATTTCGTTAAAGTTAAATGTTCTTAAAAAGTCTCTCTTTTACTCACTACAATTGTTCGTGTTCGATTCTCCACTGTTCCACTGTTCGCTTTGTTTGGGCTCTGACTTCTTGCCGCAACATTTACATGTGAAAGCAACCACAAAGTTGTCAAGTTTAATTTATTATTTGAATATCTCATGGCAGAATTGTTACAGTTTATAATCTAGTCTAGTTTATTTGATTTATGTTTGTATATATTTTAAAACAACAATACAGTTTTTCCGTAGAATTCAAAAAAAGAGCTTATGGATACCTCAATAATGGCTGAATTATGACAATATAAGTACTAAAGACTTATTAAATAAGTCTAGGAAAAGTATAGGCAGACCCGCTGCTAGCATATCGGAGCATTGGTCATTTGGAGAACATACGTTAAAAATGGGAATGCCCTATAACAACATTCGCAAACTCAAAGGGACTAACGAAACGGTTCTAAATCTCATCTGTGAGTGCGCAGTTCTATCATAAATCAAACATCGGCCGCTTGAAATTCATGAGATCAGATACTTAACGTTTACATAGTGTCAATATAAAAATTTTATACTTTTTTAAGTGGTTTCATTAGGAGCACCAAATGCTTTGAACACAGCATTGAAATGTGATATTAAAATATAAAGGTATTTCGATAGTGTAATGGTGTAATTGAGTTCGAAGAGACATTCTTACCTACCTACCATATTATAAGCCATTAAAGAGGTATTTTTGCTAGTTTCTCTTGATTTTTTGTGCGAGTTTTATTTATTTATACCAGTTTTTAATTCAATTTGTAATTTTTCCAAGTTTTTTTCAATGGAATATACTTACTTGCTGTAAAGACTAGACTATGATTTTGAGATCTGGCACCAGTATATTTTTCTCGTTTCTCTTAAGTTTAATTAATAAAATATAAAAATTTGTAAGTAAAGTTAAGGTAAGTTAGCTTGGGAGCAGTTTAGCAAGACCTGATAGATCTGTTGCGAAAAAATTAGTAGGAGATTGGTAGGAAAAATAAAAGTTTCGGAAGCGTAAAGAATATTTACAAATTTCTCTACATTTCTGAATATCTACTTATATGAGGTTTTTCTATTTTTTATTCCTTTTTGCAAGTGAGGAAAATACAAGTTTTAACGGCGATTTTTTTGAACAAAGAATGTAGACCTCCGCCTGTACTTTGAATAGCTTTCGTTTTAGTTTCTATTAGGTCAGAGGCTTTCATCATTCTGAAAGTCCAAATAACAGACAAAAAGTGGGTTGCAAAGTAACCAAATAAATCCTAGTAGAGTAGAGCCCCTATACATAAAGTAAACAACAAGCTTTTTTCAACAACTTTTTTCTCATATAAAGAATTAAATATTTTATTAGAATTTTTTATTGTTACAAACGTACACTATTAACAAAGAAATACTGAAATCGAAAAAAAGGAAAAAAAAATTGAAAATTGGATTTTTGGCAGACATTTTTATATAAATTTCAGTGAAAATGTTTTTTTGAAATAGTTGTAATCGAAAAAAATCCTTTGTTCAAGTCTTTAAGAATTATATCTCAAAGACCTGTGTAAAATTTCATGAAGATCGGTTGAGTTGTTCTCGAGAAATCTTGCCAACCGACTTCAAAAACACAGTTTTGAGAAAAACGCGTTTAAAGACGGCGCCCTTACCCTACCTAGCCTCGAGCACACAAGTTCTCAAGGCTGTGTCTCCGAAACTGTTAGGAGGTGTTGTAGAATTTAATAAGACAATAAAAAAAATCCAGTTTTTGAAACCCGTAAACCCATGTAACCCCCTAAAATGTACCGCACTAAGTGCACTTAGCAGCAATACTGGTGTTGGCAATATTATCATGTCCTTGAACCGAAAGATATATAAACGACTGGCAAAGAGATTTCGCACTCGACAAACTTAAGCAACTCTTAAACGAACCATATTCGAGATGCCATTAAATCATCCCGCAATAGTTGGTTTAGGTAATTGGAAAGTACCCGACTTGTTTCGGTCAAAAGTTCTAACTTTGAACACATTTCCTCAAACTATTTCGGAAACATTTTCTACTGCAGCCAATATAAGAATGTAATGTTTTTAAAGATATTTGAAACCAGCGATACCTGTGATGTTCTCAAGAAACATATTATATACATATGTATATATGTATGTATATGAATTCATTCCAGGTTACCTGATATTTTATTTGTGGTTCTTCTAAATAAAAAGTTGTATAATAATATTGAAAAAAGTTGCTGTTTAGAATTAGTTTTCTTGGAACTTTTCTTCCTTAATGAAACTGAATTACAGCTTTAGCAAATTTTTTCGTATTTGAAGAATTCCTACAGTAAATTTGCCAAACTTGCAAGAAACCACGATAATTTTCGTAAAATATTCGTTTCGACATTTGTTTTCTTTGACAAGTTGAATAAGATATGATAGTGGAAAAGGTGGCGCCATTGTGCCACACCTTACATTGCAATTATTTCTTACGCGCACTTCTTGGAAATACAACAACAGCAAAAGCAAAAACCAACAACACCTTAAACTTTTCCTTTGCGCGTATTTTTAATCAATTTCGTATTTGCTTTAGTTCGCCTTTTTCAGCAGAGTTTGCACTTAAACTACGCCTCCTCATGCCGTTGCCTCACGAGTAGAGTAAGCACACACAAACATACATGCGCGATGTATGATCGCGATAAGCAAGTTTATCTTCAACCATAACAATCACAATGTTTCATTGCTGGCTTTTGTCAAGTGTCGAATTTCCGACGATTTATGACTCTCTTAAGTGATTTACAACAATTTCTGCTGTCGAACGCCCACAGCTGCCGCTCGCACTCCAATTGCAGCAGTGATTTTGGGTGGAGCGCGAGGTGCAAGAAGAAAGAGTGTAAAACAATACACCTAGCAGCCAAGGTTGCGTGGGCACACGCATACATATATGCATATGTATAAATACACACATATATTATATATATATGTTTGTGTAAGCTCCACTCAACGCTGCCAATACTTTGGGTTCATTTTAATTTGCATCTTGAACTGCTCCACTTGGGCGCGTGTTCAAGGCGCATTGCACTTGCGAAGTGTCCTTCGTTGTCGACTTTCGTATGGCTGTGTGTATGAGTGGTCTCTAGCTGTCATTATAAAGGACTTACTTAATGGCGCCAGCGGGAAAGTAGGTTGATGTATGTAATTGAGGTCAATTGGGGATTATTTATTGGCTTAGCGCGACAGTGTTGCGGAATTATTTGGGTTTCTTCATGAAGTTGGCTGTGGTTTAATTATATGTTTCGAATTTCGGTAATGGAAGAACATAAAAAGATACACAATTAAAATTCTAAAACTCAAAGAAGTAAATTTGATGTAGAGTTTTGTAATTCTCAACTAGTTGATGCAATAATTTATACAGTTAGTTAGAGTCACTCGACGATTAGGGTGATCTATTAGTTTAACAAAATTACTCATTGAAGTAAAAGGAAATCGGTAAAGGGTCCTTACCTTCAAAAACTTCAAAATATAAAATCGACAGAACGTAGAGCATAAGTTTGATAATAACTCTGCGTATGTATTTTTCCTGAAGCTCAGTGTTTGAATGAGAGCAAAGGAACAAGCACCTAGCACAGCATTTTTAATTCTTTCGAGGGTTCTCAGTTGCGTCCCACTAAGGAAAACAAAAATATTTTTATGTTCTTATGTCCACCAACCTGTTCACAACTTGTTTGAACCAAATATCCATACAAAGAACTTATGGTAACACTTTCGCCATCAAGCAATTGAAAGTGTAAGTCATTATATTCGTAATTCTCTCTGACAGTGTGGCACTTAGCATATACTGACTTTATTTACTCAACACAAGGAGGTTATGACCTAAATGCAATTCATAAATTATTATTTGTGGGAAACTTTGGGCCGGCGAGTAAACGTATGCGACTCAGTGGGTAAAAATATTTAATTACTTTTAACGAATGTACATATGTAAATTAATAATTAATCAACAAATGACGAAAAATTAATAAAATTAGTTTAAAAAAAACTAGTTCAAAAAAAATTTAAAAATTAAATTAGTCCTTAAAATTAAAATTTTAAAATTAAAAATCTAATTAATTTTTAAATTAAAAAATAATTTAGTAAAATTAAAGTTAATTAAGTACTTTAATATTAAAAATTAAAATAATTTCTTAGTATTAAAAATTAAATTAATTTCAATTTTAATTAAATTTTTTTCTATCATTTGGCAACCTTTTCCAAAATTAAATTTGACCGAAAGCAGGCAGTTTAAATTACAAATTGAAATATTTTTAAATTTTATAATTTTCTTTCAATATGAATTTCAAAACAACTGGCAACTCTCTCAAAAATTTTCAGTTGTGAGCATACTTAAATCTTTTTAATGTATTATTAATATTTCATTGTTAATTTATCTCACATATTTAATTGAAGTTAATTAGAATAATTAAACAAGTGGCAACTTTTTTGAAAATTTTATTTTCTTGTCTACACCGACGTAACCCATAACCTTTCGAAGTGTTTTGTCTTGAATTGCTGTTGTAACATTTTCTTTATTTTATAATAAAAAAATATATATTTATTACTTGGTTTCAATAAAGTTATTAAAATAAGTGGCAAGGCAAACGTATTTTCAACTGCTAAAGACTTTAAACGTTTTTAGTTTATTACCCATATGTTACTTTTTTGTTAATTATATTCTTTTTATTATTATTCTATAAATTTAGAATACAAAAAAATAAACAGGTGGTAACTCTCTTGAAAATATTATTTTCAACAGCAAGTTTCTCTAAGCCGATAAATTTTGAAGGGTTTCTTTAGTTCGATACAAATATTGTAAGATTTGAATTAAATTAAACTTCAAAAAGGTGGCAACCCTAAAACAATTTTCCACTAGGATCTTTCATTTCTAGAAGTTTGTCATGTCTAAGAGTTGGAATGCAAAGAGCTTAAGTGAATATATACTACTGCATAAATTATATTCATCTGAAAGCAACCAAGAACAATTTATTAAGTGTTCTTATTAAGGAATCCCCACTGTATCATAAACACATAATTTGCATGTCTGACAGGTAAAAAGCGAAAATCAAATGAAAATTGATATAATTTGCTTATGATGACAGGCAACTTTTCAATTTCACCAATTTTAATTAAACAAATAATAATTCTCAACAGTTTCTCGATGTGGCAATCATGAGCGTTTCTAATTTTAATTGGCGCATGCAAAAGTGCGAGGCATTCGTTGGCCTGCGACCGATTAGACAAGCTCAATTGCTGCTGTGACTGCGGTGGGGATTTGCTCATTAGCTAATGCGTCAATCAAAGTACCATTGCTGTAGCTGTTGTTGTTGCAATTGCAGCAAACCGTTGACACAGCGTCTGCTGAACGTGCCGCCAATGCAAATGGTGTGTGACCAAGCGACCGACAAGCGGACGAACGAAAAGTGGCAAGGTGCTCACATGCAAAATACTTGATGCACAGTTATGCATATGCTTCATTATTGTTGTTGTCATGCAGGGTGTACTGCCATTAAAATAGATAGCGTGCAACAACAATTCGTTGCGGTTATAAAAATAAATGCTCAATTTGCTTTGCGCGAAAACTAAGCAAAAGTCAGCAATGAAAATAAAGAAGCAGAAAGAGTTGGAAAAACATGCAAATATTTTCCTTTGTTTTGTGACTTGTGTAATCTGCCTTGTGCCGTGTGCGGTCAAGTTCAGGGAATCGGTAAATAGCCGGGTGTTCGACGGAACATGTCACTGCATTTTATCTGGTTGATTTTGTTTTGCTCACACCACCTGTGACTGGGCGTTGTAAATTTACAGTAATTGCACATGCAGTTCATGACAACTGTTGAATACACCACACACACACACATATACACATGTAAGCGCACTAATTTGAGCGCATTTGTGCAAACAAGTGAAATTCACAGCCGGAAATGCTTTCTTTGCGAGATCAGCGCCTACGATCATCGACACTGACACGGATTCACCCACACAAAACAACCACAAACACACACACATACATACAAACAGGCACATGCACTGTACATGCACTGTAATCAGCATATTTAATTAAATTAGAAATAAATGATTAAATGAAAACTAGTTCGAAACAATTAAAAATACGGCGCGGCACTTGAATTTACATAAATATGAAAAACCGGCAAAGCTTATATGTATATTAGGGTGACTCTATGGGTCGAGTTTTTAAATTAAAAATTTTTGCATAAAGATTAAATCTTAATTTTTAATTTAATTTAAATTTAAATTTAAAATTTGTATTGGTTTTTGGGACTAAATTTTTAGTTTTTTATGCGGTATACACGAACCTTTAATATTAAAAATTAATTTAATTCAATTTTTCATTATCAATTAAAATTAAATTTACTCTAATTTTTTTTCAGTTTGTAAAAAAATTTAATTAATTTTTAAAATTAAAACATTAGTTCATTTAATTTAATTTTTAATTACATTAAATTAATTTTTTAAATTTTTTTTTTTAAATTTAAAAATTAATTTAATTTTTTTTAATTTTAAAAATTAATTTAAAGTTAAATTAATTTAATTTTAAAAATTAGTTTAATTTAATATTAAAAATTAATTTAATTTAACATTTTTTTTTAATTTTAAAAGTTAATTTAATTTTTAAGAGTAATTTTGTAATTTTAAAAATTAATTTAAAATTAATTTAATTTAATTTTAAAAATTAATTTAATTTAATATTAAAAATTAATTTAATTTAACATTTTTTATTTTAATTTTAAAAGTTAATTTAATTTTTAATATTAATTTTGTAATCCCATATTTAGGATAAATAGAAAAAAATCGATTCAAATATGAATACAATTATTTCTTAATGCATTATTTGCAACCCTGGTGTCTATTAATTCCCAAGTTTTTTGGAAACGCTCTTTGTTAGTGGTCTTTTTTCCATAAAAACATTCCTTTGGAAGTGATTATTCTTTAAAAGTTATACGCAATTAAAGTTATGCACCAAATGTTCTGAATTCAATAGGTACCATGGCGTATGAGTAATAAATAATTTATAAGGCATTTATGTATATGAATGCCCGGAGCATTTGATGTATGTATAACTTTAACTGCGTAAAACTTGAAAAGGAATGTTTTTATGGAAATAATCACTGATAAATTTTTGTAGAGAAGAAAATTTTGTGCTAGAAAATCGTTTTTTAATATTTGCAGGTTTGTTTGCTTAAAAGAAAATACCATTTTATATATGTATAGTATGTATGGACGTACATGGGAAAAAATATGATTTTGCTTAAATTACGCTTGTTTATGTTGAATAAAAATTTTTAGGGCAACTTTTGCAAAAAAAAAAAAATAAAAAATAATCTACTTGAGTAACAACGGACACCCTAATATGTATGCATGCATAGTTTGCACGTATGCCATATATGTATATGTAAATAAGTTAACGCTGTCAACGTTTGTCAGACGGCCAGACAGTTGAGGGCGGAGCTGTTAAACAGGCGGTAGACTGATTAGCGGCACTGAATCGTTTCGTATATACGGGCGTCTATATGTACATGTGTCGATATATATGTAATTGCAATTACTTTTGAAAGAGAAGAATTATAATTTATAATTATGAGGCTTTTAAAATTAGTTTCTAAGAAAATTTCAAATTCAATTAGGTCCCAAGAAATATGAAGTATGTTACAAAACTGGTATCAAGAGAAAGCTATTGGAAGATTATTAGATTTATGACGAGTAAAGTTGACTCCCGTACACAAACAAAAAATAATAACATTTAGAGCAGTAATCATTTCAATTTAAATTTAAAAACTGAGAAATATTTAGTGTCAAAGCCTACCTATTATATTTTAATTACTTTATAGGGTTGGTGCTTAACCGCAAACCCGGACTTTCTGTCTATTAATTTAGACTATTAAATATGGAATAGATAAATGGTACATATACATACGTACGCAGTTGCCACATTTCTATGAAAAAGATATATATATATATATATATAATATATCACATTAAATGTATGGTAGGTCCTTATTAACTATGCCAAATATGGTCTATCAACCAGTTTGTTTACAGCAGCTGCTTAAGTCGGTATACCAAGGGATAAAAATATTGATCAAAGAAAATTTTGTACTTTTAACCGAATTTCGTGTCCGCGAGTGTTGGAAAAGGCTTAGTTTTATCAAAAAATCAAGCCTACGAGTGGAACAAACCCTTGAAAGAAGGTATTCAACTAATTAAAATATTGAAAATGTTAAGGATATGCTGCTTGAAAATCGTCAGACAAATGTTAAAGATATGGCAAGAGAGCTCGACAACTCTCGCGAGTCCGTTCGAACGATTTTGGTGGATATTTTGGGTATGAAACGCATTCTTGCTCGACACATCCCGATAAAGCTGAAGTTTTTTCAAAAAGAGTACCGTAAACTGGTCTTTTTGGACATGCTGGATCGTGCGAATACCGATCCCAGCATTATAACTGCCGCTGAACTTATTGATTTAAATCAAGTGCTTATAAGGAAAACTTTTGTATTTGACCAATTATCTTCACTAAATTTGACATAGATGGCTATCCAAGGCAGCGCTTTAATCTCTAAAGAATTTGTTGAGATTGGAACACTATAGCACCTGTGAATCTTTCATACAAAGATATTTACTTACTTACATAAACATGTTTAGGTATTATAAATATGTGAGTATGTTATGTGACATCATTTAATGCTCAAGGTAATCTGCATTACAAACATTCCATTCTCACCATTATGCTGTATGCGCAAGAAGCAAGAAGTTATCGCTGTTAAAATATCAAATGATTAAGGTATTGAATATATTGTATTAGTATGAATGTATACGTAAGAATATGATTTTGGTAGAAGGTTAGATATTTATGATCAGATAATATGAAGTATGAAATACGCCACTCCACTGCATCAATACTTGTATATAGACGAAAAAATGAAGTAGCTTTAAAAGTGAAAAGCATAACATTATGTAAGTGGCTGTGTCGTCATCATAACAAACTCTTATAAATTTTAAAGGACTGTTAAATCAATAGTACCTCTTATACTTGTGCTTCCATAATTTATTTACTTAAATGAAAGTTTACAAGTGTACTAAATACACTGTTCAACTTCCTTAATTCCAACTACGCCATCGTGCGAAAATCCAACAGAACAGACCGCTGAAATCAATCAGCCAAACAGTTGCGACAAACGAAGCACTTAAGCTGACGATTTAGCAGACAATCAAATGCTCAGTGCATTTTTCGCATAAGTGAAATAATACTTTGATGCCTTTGTGACTTTTATCTGTGCGCCAAACAGCTTACACTATATGAGTACATACATATATATATATATACATACATATACATATATATACATACTATACATACACATAGTGTAAATATTTACATGCGTTATAGCGCACTTATAGTATATTAGTCTATATCGCCTAAAAGGCAGTGGAGTGTGGCAGCTTTGGTGTTCGCAAACAATAGCAACCATTGTGGGAAAGTATATATGTACATACATTTACACATACAAACATTTATTTAAATGCATATAGTCGTACGTATTTACATAACCGTTTAGTGCTAGCATACCGCAAAAATAAAGTACCTACTTAACTATTATGGTAACTATATCCATAATAGCAAGACCATAATTGAATTAGAAACATTTTTTTAAAACAAAATCAGAAATCAAGCTGAATAGAGTTTTTTTATAGAGCTTCTGACAAGTCATGATTTTGCTCAATCAATTTTGAAAGTGTTTCATTCATTTTACTCCAGAAATATAGAAATAGCTGTTCTGGTTGGAATATCTTTGAGAAGTACGCAAAGATAATCCTGCTTATATTTGGAGACTACAACAAGGTAAATAGATATCCTTAGTTTAAATCGGTTGACCTTACATTCCCAAGAAACTGCGAATTTGTCGAAACTCTCACTATCGCACCACTATAGCATATAGCTGCCATATAAACGGATCGATCCCAATCAAGCGAGGACAATATTTTTATTCAGCAAGATATCTCAATGAAATTTGAAGCAGATTATTGTACAAGACAACGGTAAAAATTCCGAACAAATTGATCAGATCATATAGTATTGTATATATAGGGGTTTTCAATAGGGCACTACGAAAGTAGACCGATAGGAACTGCAAACGATGCCATACTTTTTCTCGCTCTTTTGACATTTCTCTTCAGTAAGGTTTGCCATTCATCATGGAAAGATATACGATTCAAGAATGAGTTGAAATTATTAAAATTTACTACCGAAATTCGGAGTCAGTAGCCTCAACTTTAAGAACTAGTTTTCATACAAAATAATACTTCAAAATCAAGCTCTTGTATAGAAAAATTTTTAATTGATAAAATATCTTCATTAAATTTGGAATGGATTGATACCAGGTGTATCGGTATGAAACGCGCGTTTGTTTGTGAAAATCAAAACTAATTTTGAATGGAAAAGTAAAAAAATACTATTCATAGTACTGACTACTGCTTTTCACAAAGTTTGACTGCCTTTCCGGTAATTTGTGGATATCAAGCCAATAGAAATGTACATCTTTTGAAGCAAACCAATCAGACACTTAATTTTCGACACCTGCATAGGAATCGAAGTTCCATCGATGAAAACAAATGATACTCGAAAAAAGTGAAATTTGGTGAATACCCCGGCTGGGGTAACAGCTCTCAGCCTAGTACTTTGATTATATCCTGAAATGATTTTGCTTTGTGTGCACAAGTTTACTTTGCCGTGTCAAAAATGTGGATCAAATTGACCATTTGTTGTCTGTAGCGATTATTATTAACAGTTTCACCAGGTTTTAGAGGCTCAGAATGTACCGCATCCTTTTTATCCCGCCAAACACAGAGCATGGCTATCTTACCGAATCGATCTGTTTTTGCAGTCAATGTTGATGGTTGTCCCGAATAAACCCATTATTTTTTCTGTTTAGGATTCTTAAAATAACTCAATTTTTCATTGCCAGTGACAATTTGAAGCCGAACCGATTTTCTTTCGTGTCTTTGAAGCAAAAAGTGTTTTTCCAGGTTTTCTTTGGCTTTCATTCATTTCATATGGCACCCATGTTCCACACCTTTGGATCTTTTCTGCAGCTTTCAAACGGTCTGAAGTTGTTTGTTGCTCATTTGCTTTTGACTCAAAGTAACATCTTCATCCAATATTGCTTACAGTTCGGTGTTTTACACATTAATTTGGTGGTCTTCCACGTTCTTTATTTCTCACATCAAAATCACTATCTCTGAGTTCTTGAAACCAGCCTTTGCATGCTGCTTCTGATAGAGCATGATTACCATTTGCCTCGACAGCCATTCGATGCGGCTCTGCAGTACTTTTCTTCAAATGGAAACAAAAAATTAATGCTTTTCGCAAATCATCGCTTTTCGGTACAAAATTTGACGTTTTCAATACAATGAAAAAATATGATTATATTTGTTCAGTAACTGTAGGAACACAACAGGCAAAAGAGCTTGTTTGGAATTTTTTTTATTTGTGAAGGCTATTTTAGCTTTGGCGCAAGCAAATTTAACGTATTTTATTGTTTTGATTATTAATTTAGTTTATTTTTTATTTTATTTTTTTCTTCTTATTTCATCTCTTTGCGCTCTATTTTCTTTATAATCTTAGTTGTATTTTATTTCTGGTTCTTTATGCCTCTCTGTATGCACTAAAAGGTATTTACATGTGATATCCTCAAAAAAGCCGAGTTCAGCTGCACTTGTAAGGTGTATACACCGACCAGGGTATACCACTCAACCAACCAAACAATAAGGCACATACAAATACACATACATATTTTGCGTCAATTCGCTTTTGTTTGGGCAAATTGGTACGAGCCAAACGCGTGCTAAACACACACAAACACACCAATAGCAATGCAAGCAGCAGCACGTTTTTCGTGAACGTATCCAGCTGGTTTGCACAAACAAACAAACAGCCATACACCCATAAATATAATTATATACATATATATAGATATGTATATGTATTTATATGGACTCACAACTTTTAAATGCGATCGCAGTATATTTTTCACAAACTAAACTTCAAATGACCTTGAGCGCAACGAACAATGCGCGATTTCGTTCAAAAGAAGTGCCAAAAATGGCGCCAAGCGAACACTGAAGCAATAGCTTGGCTGATGTTATATTCAAAATGCTATAAAAATTAATTAAAAATGTATCTTGCACTTGTTAAGCAAATACGTGCAGGTATTCCTTCGCCTGTTTTTGTTGTTCAAACGCAACTGCCTAGTTGTCAGCAGCGATTGGGCAATTCATTCAGCGCTCTGTCGCCTTATTTATCAATTAGACATCTGAATATTGAGTTTCCCGTTGTGAGCTTTGCGCTTAATTGGACGCGTTCGCGCAAATTAACGCACAACTAAATAGTATTAAGTGATTGTTATTGTTGTTTTTGATCTATACAATAACAATAATAATAGTAATAACGATAATTGTTTACAAAAATCCAGTTTAAATTATGTTTCTAGCACTTAAGCTGATTTATTACGCTTGATTTAGTGTGTGGTTACGTATACGCCACTCATACTCTACGCAATTAAGGGTATCACTGTTTAGAGATATACATATATTCATACATTTCGTGCTTTTTAGTATAATTTAAAGCGTTCTGCATCAGTTAAGCTTATTTAGCAGGCAATTAATGCCTTTCAAGCATTTTTTATGCTAATTAAATAAATTATTCGACGGATTTATTCGCCACACATAAACACTACTACACAGATACTTAGGTATGGCATTTATTGAGTAATCGCTTTCTGCTTATTTACATATGTGCATATTCGTTATTTTTTTAACAAATTCAATCACTTCTAAATGTGCCTTTGCTTGATTTCTTCTAAGCTAAGCTTTAGCTATAAATTTAATAATAATTAATTGCGTATAACTCAACTAATGAAAGATTTGCTGAAAATTTTAATTCATATAATCAAATTTAGCTCTCATTTAATCGTGCCAATAATTGCCTAAATACTGATTTGTGGTATCAAGGGCGAAATTAATTAAGTTAACTCAACAAAAATGAGTGGAATTTAATAGTATATAATAAAATATAAAAAATATTAAAAAATACATTGAAATTAAAAAAAACTATTCAACTAATTAATCCATGGTTTCATATAATGTAATATTCAAGAAGCATGTTCCAGTCTCTTCATATTGTTACTGTAACGACACAGCACCTTCTCTCAATATACATATATAATATGATTTGACTTGTTCATCCGATGATAATCGATCAGAGCAAACACTTGTTCTATATTCTTGGACAAATATTTTTGAAGGTGAAGCCTATGAAGCTAATCAAATACGCTCAACAAATTTTTCGCAAATAAAAATATTTTGCCGATTTTTGTTGTTGTTTTTTATACCAATTGATCCAAACTTTCGAAGAATGTAGGCAGAGTTCTAAAATGGTTAAGATATCAAAAAATAAGACAACACCTTCTCTCAATAGATATGATTTGCCTTGGTTTGTAATATTTAAAAAAATATCGAAATTTTTCCGATCATTTTCATACAAAAGTTACCAAAAACAGCTACGAAGGGAAGTCTAAGGCTTAGCATGCATATTCGTATAAAATAACAATAAAATAGTATAGTGTAACCTATGCTTTTATGAAGCTTCTTCAACTATTTGTACATTAAAACTGGAGTATAAGCGATGAGGATCCTTCCAACTCAGAAGGAGAACCATATGTTAAACCCTTTTCTGGTGTAACGGTGTAGTATTCAGTTCCAATAATATGGATGTGTTTATATTTAAAGAAATTTTACAGATGCTAATTTATTTAATAGTCATTTTAACTCAATATTCTCGATAATTAAATATTAACTAAATTTTTTATTTAAATGGAATTTTAATTATTTGACATTTTTTACATAACAACACAATAAAAGGATTGTTGGTCATATTTATAACTTAGTCAATTTGCAAATTATTTAAACAATTCCCAAATTGGTTGAAAAAATACTAATTTAATCAATTAGCGAATTGTTCCTCATTAATTAAGTCAACTAACAAATTGTACCGAAAAAAGTTTCGGGAGCTTTATTTAATCGACTAGCGAATTATTTTGAAAAAATTAAATCAATTAGTTTTGTTTCGCCGCATAATTTACTAATATAATAAATTAGTATATAGTTTTTATCTTAAGGTTTATGCAATAAATATTTTTAGTTTAGTTTTGTGTTCCTTAAAACGTTTATCTACTAACTTATTTCAAAAAAAACTATTTTATATAATTCGGATAATTATTTCAAATAAAAAATCTGCTACAATTAAAAAAAAATATTATTTATAATTTCACAACTACTTTCTCAACATAAAGGCACATCGCAGCTGTGTTAGAGCTTGTTTTCATCACAAAGCATCAGAAAAGGGAAACCCCACAAAGTTAGAATATTTGCGTCACAAGTAAAATGAACAGAAACGCGACGCCTGTTCAAGCACGTCGCACATTTTATGTAAAATAGCTGTAACTGTAGTGATAGATTAAGCCTTAGGCGAATTACACAGCGACTTAACTAATAATGAAATATACATATAGTACATATGTTTGTAGACATAAATAGGTTACTGAGTGTTTGACAAGGCCAACGCTAAAATCAATTTCTACACAAATAACGGTTGGCAACTAAAGGCGTCGGATGGCTGCCCTAGTTTAGATACAATAAGTGTGTGAGTTCACATGCGAATGCTTTCTGTACTTAAGAATAAATAGTTGCATTAAGTTTTATTTGCTAGAAGATACAAGATCCCGATGGCACCGCTGCAGCAAATGGGAGACATTCGTCTTCAACCAGCGGATACAGAGAAATATCTAGGGCTCATCCTGAATAAGAGATTAAAAAGGCCATCGATTGCCTTATATTTCTGTAGAGGAGCAATTGGCAAAAGGTGGGGTCTCTCACTGACAGTGATCCTCTGGCTGTATGACACCATAGTCAACTCTATCTATGTAGTCTTTGTGTAGTGCAGGGCTCTAGAAAAGATCGCACTTGCAAAGAAACTCGAGAGTGTTCCTAAAAGAATACATGTCTGAACCCACGGAAATTCTCACGCACTTTGACCTTTATCAGTTCACTTGTAGCATGGAGTCGCCAAACCATCTGGAAAGATCGATCATAAAGATCTAGTGATCTTTTTGCCCTCAGTAAGGCTAGGCTCTCCCTACTTGTGGGGCTTTTAACAGGCCATTGCCCTATTGGCGTCCATGTTGTAAGGCTGGGCATCTTATCAGACGCCATCTGCAGAAACTGTATGGAATAAGATGATGTCGAAATAACTCAACACTTTCTTCTTGACTGTCCCACGTTTGCGAGGTCAAGGCTTAAACAATTGGGAGCGCATACCTTCAGACATCCCATCGAACTGGCGGGAATGGAAATTAAATGCCTGTGCAAATTTGTATTGGCACGCTTAGTAGCCAATTTGCTAATTTATAAGTTCGAACACAGGAATTTTTCTTTTCTTTCTCTTCACCAAGGACTACACATAGCAGTCCACGTGCGATCTCTCTAGAGTAAATAGATATATTTAATATCGAAAAACTTTTTAAGTTTATACTACTTTAATATTACATCAGAAAAAAAATTTAATTCGCTTGCACCGAGGCTATAACACCCTTCACAAATAAAGAAGTTTCCACATAAATGTGACAGTTATATGCTTTATTGATCCGATCTGAATAATATGTATATTCGGAGAATCTGTTTTTGAAAATAAGTCTTGCCAAATTTCATGAAGTCGGGAACCACTGTGAGCTTTGATTAATATTTATTAAGAAATATAACCGCAAACATATTCACGTGACACATTCAATTTAAAAGTAAAGAATTACTTTTCCAAAATGCTTTTTTTTAAATTATATTCAACAAAAAATTCACTTTCATTGAATATATTAAAAAGTAAACGCAAATAAATCCTCGCACGCAATTGTATTAAAGCGGCATTCAGCTGCTAAGTAAACTAAAGAAATTTAAAATAATTGTTCAGACGCCACACGAGACCGACCCATGCACCCACACTTTGTGACTTTGTGCCGCAATGAGCCACAAGCATATAAAATACATTGTCGTGTGGCAAGTTGTAGCAAAAAAATTAATTACAACATGTCACTACTACACAAACACACACGCACACGTGGTGCTTTGGCTTTAACGCGTGCTCGAGCAATTACTTTTCCAAGGATCGGCCGCACAGTGCACTTTAATATCGCGTGCCAAATGTCGACCGGCGCTACCGGAGCAGAGTGTGTGTGTTTGAAACAAGTTTGGGGAGCTGTGAAAATAAAACAAAAACTACAAAACGCCACAATAATGCACACGCGACACACCCTTTGCCACAGCACGACACTTGCAACATTTTTTCCAAGAACTCGTAAAATCGCCCAGCCAGCGCTGACTGACTGTCGGCAAGTGGAGCAGTGGATAAAGAGAAAAATATGAAAAGAATCCAACAAAAGTTGAAATAAAAATCGAATTCCAAATACTAAAATACGCACGCACAAATATTCACCCTGAAAGTCGATTTCTTGCCATGATTCACTTACCGGCTCCGAACAATTTTGGGCAAAGGCGATTTGGTTCGGTTTCTGTGCTCTAACGATTTTGATGGCAAACGCAAAAAGGAAACCAAATAAGTAAAGCAGATTTGGTGAAAGGAAGTGTCAAAAGAAAAAAATCTATATTTTTTAGCTTTATTGATTTTTTATTCGTGGGTGTTAGTAACAGGTAGGAAAATATGCTCGAAATGAATTCCAAAAATTTGCGCTTAAAAACATGTTTTAAATATTTTCCTGCAATAATATTAGTATAGAAATAGTTAAAGAAAAAATATTATACTATATAATTTTGTTTTTAAACTCTGCTGTCGAATTATTTACAGTTAGGTTGAACATAGATTTGTATTTTATGGTAGGAGGCAACGAAAGTCGAAGTGTGGGGCTTTAATTCGCTAAACATAACCTACTCCCATCTCATGTCTCTCAAAAGGGACCATTGGACTAAGTATAACTTCATGGGAGAGAAGAAAACATTTAAGTGTCCTCTATTGTACGGACTGACTGACGCCTAATCTGTTATAAATATCTTAATCTTATCCTAATTAGTGATGAGAGCTCTCCAAGTGACAGATTACCTCCAAGTATGGTTTTCAGCTTTTCGCTTTTACTAAAAAGCCGAGGGCTATGATAGAGTACGTGTTCAGAGTCTTCTATACACTCTGTACACGTCTACAATATGGACTAAAGTCATGATGATATTTGTATAGGTAGCTTCTAAGACACCCATGATCACTGAGTATTTGGGTCAGGTGGAAATCCAGATCCGCATGTTGTCTATCTATCCAAGAATGTATGTAGGTCCACCTTCGTTTCCATGAAGTCTGCTACCTTTGCCGCCACATTGTTAAGCTTTTGATTCTATCCTCTCTTTTTGCTACTGTAGACGTCTCTGATAAGTTGTATTCGTCTCCCCTAGTCGGCCTGAAACTGAGCCTTGCAGTACTCCACTAGACTAGAGATAGTGTAGCTGTGAACATAGAATTTTGACCTGATGTATGTGTAGGTTTTGAATACACCAAGAACCTCAAGTATTCACCCTTTGAAAAGCATTGGTGAATACATAAAGTTCTTCAACACAACCATTAAGGGGTCAGAAAGACTTATCAAAGGTTGTACAAGTAGTTGGCGGAGGTTCTAAGCCAAAATACTTCAAAACAAGTTTGGATTTTTAACAGAACTTGAGGAAATTGAATTTAGGTACCAACTCAAAGCATCATTTACGGTTTCAAAAATTTAATTAGATATGTTCTATTCATCCTTGCTTCATGGTCTTCGGACCAAGTATATTAAAACCCAATCTATGTGAAATTTAGCGACATCTGTTTGCAAGCTTAGCAAAAATATATACCACTGTCATATAATACTTTCTTTTATTTTCTTAACTAAATGGAAAGCCCATTTTTCAACCGTTAATATCTCTCAAACAGTTTGGTTTATGAAAATCGTGAGAGAGCATTCAATTTCCTACAAAATTTGTGAAATGAAATAATACATATTTGAAGTAGTTGGGGGCGAGACATAAACCTATCTTCTTCTTCTTAATTGGCGTAGTCACCGCTTACGCGATTATAGCCGAGTTAACAACAGCGCGCCAGTCGTTTCTTCTTTTGAGCTACGTGGCGCCAATTGGATATTCCCTCAGTTCTTAAGATATTGTTTTGAAATTTTGCGAACGTCCTTCTCCACTGCTAGTCCTTCCAACGGACCAGTGCCATACAAACTGAGGTCTTCCTCTTCCTCTGCTTCCCCCGACGGTACTGCGTCGAATACTTTCAGAGCTGGAGTATTTTCATCCATTTACTTTTCAATTGCCTTCTCAGTCCGAAGTAAACCTAACAGCTTGATAATAAGAAAAAATAAAAAACTCCCGTTACAATTAAGAGCTCTTACTCAGAGAGATTTTGTTCATGAGCACCAAGCATATTAAATTATTTTTTTTCTAACCTAATACATATGTGTACAAATGTAAATATATACAGCAATAAATATTTATTTTCCCTTTCTGTTGACCACAAAAGTTCCTTGAACTCACTAAGCCTAAAAATTAAAATGCTCAAACAATTTTTCACAAATTCTCATGCTTTAATTCCTTAAGCTCGCTTGTCATTCTTTTAATACATTTTATGGTTTTAGTTTTATGCGTTTAAATGTGTTTGTTGACATTTCGCGCATTTGCGGCACGTGACATTGCGTGCTTACCATCAATTTATGCAAAACTTTTCGGCGTACATAACCTATATTTAAATAGTTGGCTGATGGAAGTACACGGTGAAGCCAAAATTTATGAAGAGTAAGGTTTCTTTATTTATTTTGCGCTTTAAAATCGAATATGTGAAACGATTCTGCATTAGAGAGGAATATAAATTTCCAGATTAAATAATTTGATTGACAAACTTATGTACGTATGTGTAAATATTATAAAAATATGTATATGTTCCTTTTCAATTGAGAATTATACATAATAAATTGAAATTCTTGTAATTTCCTAATGATAACTGGTTTTCTTTCGGCTGACCACATGTGGTGGCACAGATGTGTCATAGCATTTCTTACGGCTTTTATTTAGTTTTGCCGAAACAAAATATATTTTAAATTTGGCAACTCAACAATGCTGTTTAAGCCGGTGATTTTTTATGCAAATAAGCCTAAAAAGGAACAAAAAACAAAGAAATAAAAGATTGTTGGCAACAAGCTTAGCGCGTCGTTAAGTCTCGAAGCAAGAACAAACAAGCACAGATTTCAGTCAACTAATAATTCGAAGCCGAAAAAACAAAACCAAAAAAAAAAAAATTGATGCAAAAAGAATTCAAGAAAAGAGAATTCTTTAAAAATGAAAAATAACGCATTCAAAGCCGCTTAAGTCTAATACTTTCTCAGACGAGCTTAGTAACTCACATAAAACCCATTCTTATTGATGCAATAAATTATTATTTCTTTCGTCTTCTTTCTTTATTTTTTACTTTATTGTTTACCAGCATCATCTATCAATCCTTCAGTGTTAGTATTTATATAACTATGTATGTAAATCAGTAGCCACCGAAATTAAAATCATTTTCGAAGATTTCACAAGCATTCGAACTCGTTCGCACTTGTTCGGTCTGCTGTTGCTGTCAGAGATGCGAACAATGCTCTTTGACAGATGTAAAAATTTATAAAATCAGACAAGTGATTTGATTGGCGTGTCTTCGAGTCTTTAACACCGTTTGCTACTGGTTTGTACCCTTTCAACTGTTTCTTATAGATATTGTTTTTTTTTGTTGAGTTATAAGGGTTTTACATTTCGTTAATTGTGACGACTTTGTAATTGGATATTTGCTTTTGAGCTTCAAGTTTCAGCGCAGATATTTTGGGTTTTGGGATACTGTGCTATAACAACTTTCGTCGGTACGCCTGTTGTTGGATTTTTTGTAACTAACTGTATTATTTTAAAAATATTTAATTTAATATTATTGCTCAATATTTTGTTATATCTTAATGAAATCGAAAGTCATGTTTTCGAGAAAACGAAATAAGTACATTCCCATATAAACTAATGGGTATAAGTAGGTTTGAAGAGTTTAGATGGCCAAATCCTATTATTAATGCTTTAAAATTGTAGGAAAGCTTGAAACTGGCTTTAGACTCTCCCACGGAACAACCTGTTTAAGTATTACTTCATGGAAGTGTTAAGACATTTAAATCTCCTCTATCGCCCGGACTGACGGACGCCTACTCTGCTCTATATGTCTCAGTTTTGTCATTATTGAGGCTGCCGCTTCGCTGACAGTTTTCCAGTTCTCAGTTGACTGACATATGACTGTCGTCAACCACTAGGTGTGAGATCGTCGATATACCGGTCTTTAGAATTAGAATCATGATCGGGATAACTCAAAAATTTCAGACCGTCCACATTCAGATTAATCCAAATGCCCATCTGCTGCAAGTCTGATATCATTGCGAGTTCAAAAATACATAAGCAGAAAATAGTTTGAGTTTTAAGTTTAAGTAAACTTGAATTTCTTTTACAAAAGTTTCATTAACGACTGGCTTGATTAATTAATTAATAATGTTTTGAATTTCGATTTCCGCAATCTCTCAATTTGAGTTATGAAAAGAGCAACGCATTCAAGCAAAGTGTGTTCACCCCACGACTGAGGCCATGAACTCATAGTTCAGACTACCATAACATTACTACCAACAATATATTTGCATGTATACACAAATAACAGTATTATTTTGCATTAACTGTAATGCTAGACTCTCCTCTGCCATGAATCCAATCATCATCATTCACATCATTAAAGCGTACAAATCATTTCCTGTCTTATGAGTTTCAACATTGACAATGAAATGCAATCAATTAAGTTGGCGGCAAGTAAGGCGAAAAGGCTGCGAGCGTAGCGGCTTAGAAAGCGATTCAACAAAAGTGTTGAAAGTGGGACTAAATGCTTGGAGAAGTGGGCAAGTGGATTATTAATAGATTTTACAGCCGGTTTCGATAGAGAAATGACAGTTGTTTAAATGGATATACATAAGTGGTTAGATAGTAGTAGATATGAGTTTAATGCTAGCATTAGTGTGGATTGAAATATTGAAAAACGATTTAAGACACAAAAATGAAGAGTGAATTTTGAATGATTTTTTGGGTAATAAAATTTGTATTTGGTGTTTTGAAATTTCTTTATATCACTTTCTATGAGATCATCTAAAGTACATACTTGTAATTATATGAAGTTTTTAACACCCAGAAGACCATATATAAGAAAATATCTTCACAAAACTTATATGGTATTATTATTCAAGGCAGCCACAATATCGGAACGAAATGTTCAGATCGGACTACTATAGAATATATGTGGAGATGTCACACATATTGACCAATAAAAGTCAAGTTCTTGTATGGGAAACTTTTTTGTTTGGCAAATTATCTGCAAAAATTTTGGCATGGCTTATTGTCCGAAGTAACTCTATAATTTCCGCAGAAATTTTTCAGATTGGAACACTATAACATATAGCTTCCATATAGCTTGAGCGATCACAACAGTGATAAACATCTTTATATACTCTTTAGGCTATAAGAAATTCACCGGCCAAGGGTATATAGTATAGCTTCGATGAAGCCTTTATTAAAATGTTTTCTTCTTTTTGATATGACTTCTTTGGAGTCCCAATACATTCCTCATTACTATAACCTTTAAAATTCGTTTCGCCATAACTTTTTTCACTGCACGCCCTCATTAATGTTAATGTAATAATTGAATAAATATTTATATTTACGAGTAGTTATTGCTGCCGCCTTTAATTTATCAACAGTCACTTATATACAGTTTACATTTGAATATTGTTATTAGCATGCGAATTGTTATTTTCAGTCTATTTATTGGAAAAACTTTATGTGCAAGTATTTACATAGTCCACAGTGCATTTGTAGATAACTTTAAAAGGAAATAAAGTCAACAATCACACTGCAAACTGAGACTGGTACACTATGTAAATATGTGTTTGTATGGCATACCTTGTAGGAAAAATAAATTTCCGATCAAAAAACAAAAAAAAAAATTAATGATAAACACTTAAACAGTTTTGGGTACGATTGTCAGAGTATAATATTTTTCGAGCTCTCTTGCCATCTCTCGCGAGTCTGTTTGAATGATTTCGGTGGATATATTGTGTATGAAACGCGTTCTTCCTCGACTCGTTCCGATAAAGTTGAGTTTTTTTCAAAACGAGTATCGCAAACAGGTCTCTTTGGACATGTCTGATCATGCGAATTCCGATCCCACATTCATGAAGAGTATTACAAATGCCGATGAGGCATTGGTTTATGAGTCTGACAAGCAAACAAGTCAACAATCATTGGAATGGAGGAAAAAAATCAGGCCGAAGCCAAAAAAAATCACGGCATAGCCGTTCAAAAATCAAAGTGATGGTCATTGTTTTTTCGATATTCGTGGTTTGGTGCATCTTGAATTTGTACCGGAGGGACAGACGGTCAATAAGGTGTTTAATTTGGCTGTATTGAGGTGGTTGCGTGAGAACTTCTGTTCTCAAACTGAAATTGCCGCTCCGTGAAACCCGTTTTCAGTCCTTCGAAGAGATAAACGAAAATTCTCTGAAGGAGCTGAAGGCCGAAAAGTGCTTATGAAAAGTTTTTCGAGGACTGTTGAGGATTACTTTAAAGGCGATAAAATTAATATTGATGTATAATTAAATATTTTGCGTGTTATTTACACTTTCCGGCTATGTTCTTACTATATATTTTCATATATTAAGAAAAAGTTTGTCGAAAGAACTTAAAATCAGTCCAAGCGATTCCAAATTCCTTGAATAAAATTATATTTGCACTGAAATTCTCATTCACCTCACCATAAAAATGCCAAATTTTTGAGGTAGTGGTTTGTTTTTCAATGGTTAAAGATTACTATCAGTTATAAAACTTAGAGGCAGCACATTTTACATCGTCTAAAAATTTATATTTTTCCTACCGGGTTTTTGCGCTGCACCGATTTGCATATATACATTTTATGTGCTTTCAACTGTGATGTCTAAGTATGAATATCTATTCATAAAGTTTTTTTTTCATATTTTCTATAAAAACAAAGGTCTAAATCGTGGGATTTCCTTTGACAACAAGATTTGCATTTTAGATTTATACGCCAATGCATTTTTCATGTAATTAAACCTGTTGAGATTATCGCCACATACAATACATTATAACATA
The DNA here is from genome assembly GCF_024586455.1 of Bactrocera neohumeralis. NCBI lineage: Eukaryota > Metazoa > Arthropoda > Insecta > Diptera > Tephritidae > Bactrocera > Bactrocera neohumeralis. Next base: position 48,114,917 of record NC_065923.1, read on the forward strand.
TCGGTGAATATGAATAGTGGCAGGTATTGACTTGGCTGTAACTGACCAATTGCACCACACAATTCACTCATTGTCAACCGAAGCTGATTTGCATATGATATTTACATATGCAAACAATAAACATTGTGATGGCGGGCATATTTCATAGTTGCGACGCTGAAGCCGCCCAAGCACAATTGAAAATTTATTACAACTACTCAACTGTAGTATTATGTTTGTGATGTTCACCATTTGTATGAATCGCTTTGAAACTCGCGGCTTCACAGTTATCTGCGCCGATTATTCGATTGTCAATTTTTAATTCTCCATCGATTTGTTAAATCTGCAACCATCTGTTGAGCTTATGTTTGTCTTGCTTGGCGAAATCACTCATCGCCGATAAGAGGCTTTAGCGGCGCACACATTAATTAGCTTTTCTTCTTTTCTGTTAAATATTTTTTTCACAAATTTCCTAACATCTTAATCAAGTCATTAGTCGTATTTCATTTGCTACGTGCATTTGTCATATCTGAATTAATTATTTATGATTTATGATTTTTCGAAACACTTATGGCAATTTATATGCAGATTGAGTTGTTAAGCGTTTTTTGCCTCAAATTAAATTAAAATATTTTTGAAAATTTAACGCATAAAATTTGTATGACTTACGCATGCTAATGAAGCTGAGTGGGTGTGGCTGAGTTGGTTTGATTGTGGTACTGACAGCACTGAAACCTGCTTGAATGCAACCCTGTGGAAATGAGGTTATAATCAAAAAAATAAAATTCAGTAGGATGAAACTTATTCTAAAGGAAAGATAAAATAACAAGGTTAGGCCTTTAGGAAGTCCATTGCAATACCATTTTAACTAAAGTCCCCTCTCTGTATTGGCTCCTGAACCACCCCATGCTTCAGATAAAGCTGATCAGTACGAAAAGTTTTATCTGCGCAGCTTCCGAGACGTCTTCAAGAAACCCTCGATGATAATTGCTTAAAATAACAACAACAAAAATGAAAGGAAAAATATTTTACGAGCGATTTGCAGTAGGGAAAAGAGCGGAACGAGATTGACGTGATTGAACCTTTAAGTGTTGAAGACCGTATCACTCGATTTATGGTAAAACTACGAGTCCTGTAGAAAAAAGTTATATGGCAAGGTTGTTGGCAATGAAAAAATCTATAATTTTGTGTATACACCTTTTGCACGTAACCTCAAAATTTATCTGAAAAATTCACATATCATAGTTTTAATAAAGTTTCGCTTTGAAATTTTGCTGTCGCTTACCTTTTGTTTTACACTGGTTCCACCTAACCTAGCTTTGATGTACGATATCAACACCGACAGCTGAAAAGACAATTGACGGCTTAGCTGCTCTGACTAGTAATTTTTCTGAATACTTCATTAAACTTGTGGGTGGACAGTAATTACATGTTTAATTGATACTTCCATTGAATATTGCCACCGATTTAAATGCGCCAACTTGTAATTTTTATCTTACTTTGCCGGACAACTATGGTAATGAATGTATGTAGATAATTTCCAGTTAACAATCACTCCGTTTTCATTTAAGAGACTGGTAAGACAACAAAGTATAAATAGCTAATGTATTCACTATTTTTTTTTATAAAATTCAAGGAAGCTGAATAAAAATTTGCAAGCGAAACTTTGTGACTGCGATCTTGAAATATTCTGCTTAAATTTCGTTCACATTCAAAACTCTCTATATATCTATTTTTCATATGGGTAGGATCTTTCGAAATGCCATCAAATAACTCATTCACATTTTCTAATATTTTCATTGGAATGTTATCTCAATAATGCTTCATCTCTAAGAAAAATGATTGCAAGTTAGTATGGCTGTTTTTTGGTGATCTGGTATTGATCATAAACGCTCAATTGGCTTCAAATCAGGTGACTTGGCTGGTCAGCTCAGTTTTCGGTTAAGGTTTCTTCAATAAAGTGTATAGCCAGGTAAGATGTGTGCTTAGGGTCGTTAAGTTGTTGGAAAATAAACGACCCCAAAGTAATTTTTTCCACACTTATTGGTCAAATTTCGCTAAGAATGTTAACATATATGTTAATCCGTCACCTACACCAAAATTTGAAAAACAGCCCCAAACCATAAGATAATCTCCTTGCTTCATTGATGATTGCATGCACTTTGGTTTTAAGCGATCGGAAAGCTTACAGCAAACTTGCTTACTATTTTTTGAACTCCTCAGCTCGAATTTGGATTTATCGTACCAAATTGCTTTATCTCATTTTGCACATTTTAATCTTTCTTCCTACTCGATGCGGAAATCATTGGGTAATTTTTTGCGACAGAGTTTTTGAAACCAGATGTTCGTAATTCCTTTGCATTGTACTAATGGAAATATCCAGACCAAAACCTTTGATCAACTCCATCGTTGAAATTTCAGGGTTTTCAGCAAATTTTCGTCGCATAAGTTGTTCAACGTGTTTGGAAATTCTGGGTTTTGGAACTCCACCGTATCGTCTTGCATGTATTCCTTATCTTGAAGTTTTCAAAAATCTTTGTTTCACCTTCGATCGAAATGGAATATTTTTCAGATATTGTTTGACACGTTTCGAACCCTCTTCCTATCTTCTAAAATTTCGAATTTCTTCAGTGTTCCTCATCTTAAAAAAAATATGAGATTCCGTAGACAAGGGTGAATGGTCAGTATTTTGATTTTGTTTTATCTGTGAACTAGTATTACTAGTTTAAGTTCGAAATAGTTCGATCTAGTGAATTATGATAAATTTGTGCTAACTAGTTATACGAGTATATGGTTTACATTCAGCAATTTCCAGCAACGCTCATTTTAATTATTAACTCTGTTCACTGGGTTATATCTATTTGCTCTCATTGCACGATGCGTGGGCTAATTATGTTTTTGTTGTAACTTATGCAACAGCGAACGGTGTTTCGCGCACGATCAGCATTTTTCTGTTACCCGTAGAATCAATGAGAGCGTGGGTGGCGCAAGTTAAGAATCTAAGCCAGCTTCTGCTGCTTTTTAACCGGCTGGCCTCTTCATATTTCGCAATTCTATGAAAATTCGCAAAGCAGTGGAGAGCATTTGGATTTATTTGGGGTCTGTCTCGCCATTATGCAAATGCAAGGCACAAGAGCAGAAAAAAATATTTAAAAATTCCATAAAAATTGCTAGATATGGTTAGTGCTCACAAAAGATTTTTATAACATTAGTAATAATATTTGATTAATTTTTTAGTTCAAATGAGTCACTCTGACACTTTTCAATCATTGTTTATATTATAAATTATATGTATATAGCTTATCTGCCGTTCTGATGTGACCTTCAACCTTATATGTAGTTCCACTTTGAATGTCTGTTGTATGCATGTATGTATGTGTTGGTGTCGATGCTGTCAATCAAAGCACTTGTTCATTGCACATTTACTGTTATATTCGTATTAGATTGATTTATAAATGATTGCCGCAATTAATTGGCAACATCTTATCGCGTCGCCAAACACATTTTTCATCCATGTCACCATTATACATGCTATATGTGTATGTGTGTGTATTCATTTATAAGAGTTGTCGGCAGCATGTCTACAGTTATAACTGCTGAATTCCACGTAATGAAGTGCAATCAATTGCTTATCAAAAGTAAATTAGAGGCAAATTAATATTTGACGAGAAAATGCGACGGAATAAACCTTCTATTGATAGTCGTGTGCAAATATATGAATGAATGAAATATAATATTTAATGAAATAAGTGCTTTGATTTTGATGGATGGGAGTAGACTTAAAAGAAAATTGTATAATTTTCTGAATAATTTGTAAATATGATCTGAATATAATTTACGAAATTTAAGCAGATATTTTGAGAAAAATAATTATTAAAGTTCAGCGCTTTTTCTATAGTCATTGTTATAATTTTCTAAAACAGAAAACACTTTTAGGTAGTTTGGTAAGCAGTTGGGGGTAAAGCGTTAACATCTTCCTCAGCTAGCTTAAGTATAAGTCTAGAATGATTTGATTTCAGCCTTATAGACATTATTTTATAAACATTATGTAACTTAAGTTTCGACCAATATAGTATACCCTTAAACTTGAAATATTTTCAAAAAATTACGAATTTTGGCCAAATCGCTTTAACGCCTAACTGAGAAAGCAAAATATTGCTTATTATAAACAAAAACGCTGAGAAAATGAACTTTAATAGCAATGTAGTTGATTTCAAGTTTTATTAACAATTTTTTAAAAATATTTTTTCTCTTTTTTCAGATGTCAGATTTTTCGGATAGTTCACATAGTGGCGTCTCCAGTCCGGCCTCGTCGTTAATTGAAAATTTCCACAAGAAAAATGGCAACACACCAACCACAAATGTTGGCGTTGGTGGTGGTGGTGGTGGTGGCGTCGTTACAGTTACTACAGTTACAACGCCCGGCATCAATGGCCTCACGGTGGGTAACTGCAATGGCAGTAATGGTTTGAGCAGCGCAACAACAACGACCGTGGGGCGACACATAAACACAAGTTCGAGTAGTAGTGTTAAGGAAACATCATCCACATCGCAGCATCAGGTGAGTAAAAGCGTGAGAGGAGATATACATACATTTATCTTATTAAAAATATACAGTATGATGTACTCGTACATATACACATAACTTACTGAAATAAAACTACTTTTTTCTAAACGAAACTGTTCAAAAATAGCTAATTTTTAAAGGAAAATATTTTTATTTTTCACCTAAAATATTCGAGCATAAAATATTTGAGCTTATGCGTATGTGTGCATAGGTGTGTCTCTTATGTAGATGTGTGTATGGATATGTTTCGGTATAATTTCAAAATTAGTTTAAAAGTGCCTAAAAGTATGCAATGATATATTTTTTCCTGGTATTAATACTAATTAACGTGGAAAGTAGGCTGAAAAGTGGGCGTGTGAAGGTTGAATATAAGTGTGTGTGTATGTTTGTAATAATGTTATTTTAATATTAAATATGTTTGTAAGTATTTATTAGTTGATTGTGTGAAACATGTGTAAATAGATAAGCTGATAAAATTATTTACACAGCACGTGCCTACTTGAACTATTTTATATAAATACATACATATATTTCAAAGCAAACACAATTATTTGCACAAAAACGCTACTCAAACTGGCAGAAATTCCAAATGGCTTGTGCCAATTGACTTTAGCTTTAAACTAAATGACTAATTTCTCAGCTACTTCTATATAAATACATATGTACATATTCATATGTATATGTGTATATGTATGTATGTGTACAGTAGAGTATGTATTTTTACCTTGTCGCAAGCACAGTAACTACCGTTACAAAGCAAGAGATTGCACCTTAGCTACAGGCAATTAATACAAACAAAAATGCGCTAACATCATCATTAATTAAGTGATAATTACTAATCGCTGGTTAGTGCAGATAGTGGCCAAATGCTGTGTGTCACATTATATAGTATATATATGTATGTAATGTGCGTTTCATGTGTATATTTGCGACAATGAACAATGAACGACTTTTTGATAATATAAAAGTTTAGTATTTAATCTATTGTTTTAAAGTTTATATACAGGGTGTTTTGAAATTTTTAAAAATTTGGTTTTTGAAAAATAAAATATTCAGCGTTTCTTTAGATTTTTGTTATTATTTTTTTAATGTTTATGTTTAAAAAAAAATTGCAAAATATACAGGGTGCTTAGAGATTTTTAATTTGTTTTTTGATAAATAAACTATTCGCCGTTTCTTTTGATTTTTGTTATTATTTTTTAAATTTTTATTTTTTCCAAAAATTCATATACAGGGTGTTTTGAAATTTTGAATTTTTTTTTTTTAATAAAATATTCACCGATTCGTTTGTATTTTGTTATTATTTTTAAATGCTGACTCTATCAAAAACTTGTTAGGAAAAGCTTATCTGGAGCATACACAGATATTTTCCCTTCTTAGAGCCATAGCTTGGATATATATAAATAAAATAAATATATATATATATATATAAATATATAATATATATATAAATAAAATAAATATATATAAATAAAATGCCTATATTATTTTTAATAAAATCATTAAATTATCTATTTACTATTTCTGAACGTTGCCACATTTTCGTGCTGATTTTATTTCGATACACATGAAGATAAATTAAAGGGCAGTATAATATTACAGAACACGTTAACTGAGGTTAATGCCAAAGAGAGTTGAATGCTAGTAATCGCAAGAACTCCTGAACTCATTCAGAGTTACCATACAAAAATGCCTCGACGTGGCAATATGAGCAAGTAATATGAACTCAGGCTCATAAATCAAGCTATGTGAACTGTGGATGTTACCAAAAGATGTCTCAGAAGACACTCTACTTGCTAAAAAATTAGCATCCAGTTATGCAAAGTGATGTCAAACCACAAAAATATTTGTAGAAGAAAGTTTAGAAATGATACGGGTGTTAGCCGTACACCATTCTTGGCAATCTCATCCAATATTTCATTGCTCTCGATGCCTTTGTGGCCTTTGCACTGCTGCCGTGCTTCCCAAGATACTTCTAACCGATATGTGATATGAGGTAACTATCTTGATTGCTGCTTGGCTGTCTACGTAGATGTTGACTCTGGAATTGCAATATCGAAGACCTCAGTTTGAAATATACTGCAATGGTCCGGCAACATAAAAGGCTTCCTTATGTCCTTATGTCTTATGCTGCGCATTTTTAAGCGAAGAGGTGTATAGAAATTTTGACCGCCGTTGGAGTTGAAAAAAAAAAAATTAAAGCGGGAAATTTTCAAACACTCTTAGGTTTACAAAAACATTCTTGAAAACACGCTGTATAAAGGGGAATGCATACTCGGCTCGATAATTTGTGCAGACACCTTGTCACTGCAAATAAAATATTTAGCAGATTTTAGCAGATAAAGCACAATGAGATAAATCAACAATACTTAGCACCTACCGGCAGCTCAAGTGTCTACTACTCAATGTGGAATTTCTGCTTTCACATTGTGTTTGTTTCACTTTAGTATAGTAACTTTGGCTGTTAGTATGCATGTAAACATACATACATATACATACATACATATATTTATGATAACATTATGAGGAATTTACAGTGGCAATTCGCTTGACTTGTAATGTTATAATCATTATTTTTAAACGATTATGAGCTCATTTCGAATATCAGCGCAACTAAAGTTTATCTCTTTTCAAGTTTCGGTATTTAATCAAATAAAAAGTTTAGCTTATCAGTTAGACAATTACGGCTATGTTATTGTTGTGGACTTTAGTGGCATTACAGTGGCGAGAGGTAGGCAGTGTGAGTCGATGATTACAGCTACCATATATGTTTGTGTATTATAAAATGATTAAGTCATAATGAGGCATCAGTTGGACTGAAAAATTTTGAACATTTTTCGGAACGAAGAAGTAGTAAATTAGCCAAAATATATCAAAAATTGTGAAGCAAAGGTGCAATAAATTCATCTTTGTTAAGTTGCGAGTTTCTGAAAGTGTTGTGATCGATCTGAAATAGTAATATCAAGTCAAATCCCAGTCAAACAAACACGAACGGCAAAGAAATAAATAATTATCTCCTGTATAGTAATGATTATATTTAGATTAGAGTGTCTTTTAAAGATCTGTGCGCTCAGAAATCCCATCTATAAATGTTATATTACATTTTTACTACCACATAATGTCGTCAAAGTAATCTTTTAGAGACATTAGTCCAAAATTATGGGCCACTTAGTGCGTAAATAGTAACCTTAATCGGGGATGAATTAGCCGACTCTAATCTGATTTGATGAACAATATTTGCAATTATTTTTTAATAAATATAGAAATATTTCGATTTTTATATATTTTCGACCTGTCACTGTCGATGTTTGAGATTTTATATATATTTCATCATATTCATCATTATTACGTTCTGACCACATTTCCTCTTTTTCTTTATTGGCTTAAACACCGCTTATACGATTATAGCCGAGTTTACAACAGTGAAAAGGGAGATCTCTCATCCGGGGCTGTTTTTTTCTTTTCATTGATAGTGTTTTTTACGTGGCGGGTCCGAAACGAAGAGCACAACACTGGGGAGGTTGTTCCGCCTTCTTACTTTAGCTCGCCTTCACACAGATGTTTTTTGGCTACCCAGAGGGTACTTGGTCCAAGACCGGATGTAGTGACTTAAGCCATATATAAAAAAATCTTTTATGGCCACTCTTGCGCTCAGCGAACTCTCTACACCTGCAAAAGCAAGTTCATAAAATTCTTATTCGTATTAACCAAGAAAGCTTTACGGATGTTCGTCTTAAAGAATTAAGTCAGTGCTATTTTTGGCTATATAGTATAATACATACCCCTAAAACTTGACATCTGAGTTATAAAAAGTTCAAAAGATCCGATGAAAAAATTTTTGTTCCCATCCTTTTGGGTAGCTAAGAAAATTTTCTATGCATCATATTATTAATATTATAAATGTTAATATTATAACCTCTATTCAAAAATAATAATAATAAACGATTCCAGTCGACCAAAGCAGGTGCCAAGTAGCTTTTATTGCTTAGAGTTTTGCATAATACATGAAAATCGTATGCTGCAACTAGACTAGCTAGATTTCAACTTTTTCTGTTTAACAATATCTATGCGGAGCTTACAGATAGCCATCTTATATCGGTAATTTCAACTCGTTAGGTTTTTAAAACTATTTACACCCATAGTAACCATATACATAAGTATGTACATGCAAGTATGCATATTATGCGTGTCAACTAACCTCACTTTATTGAAAACTAAGTGACGTTATATTTTGTACACATTTCTACCATAATATAGGCAATATGCTTTCAAAGAAATTTTTGTTAAAATAAATTCACTTAGTCACAGAGTTCAGAAGTTGGAGCACTCATAAAAATTTACTTCTTCTGCTCCAGTTCACACGTAGATCGATAAGTATAAAAGTATAATGGAAAAAAATTTATCAACAGAGTGTGCGTAAAACACATGCCAGAAATAAATATTAGGGTGATTCTAAAGTTTTTTAAGTATATATATACATGTATATATTAGGGTGATTCAAAAAAAATTTTTTTTTTCGTTTGGTACTCGGAAAAATAGGTTCCTAGACACCTCTAAGAAAGCCTCTTCAAACATGAGTTTTTAATTGTAACGGGAAGGTCCTCCTACATACAGTTTTCTATTTTTTCTTATTATCAGATAGAAAAATTTATATCTCGCTTCCAACTACTTGAAAAAATATCTTGTTCCTTAGATTTTGTAGGAAATTGTAGGAAACCCAAACGTTTAAAAGATATTAACAGTTAAAGTTTGATTATTTTTGGGAAAATTTTTTATTTCTTATGGATTTTATAACTCAATGAAAAAAAATTATTATGAGTGAAAATCAATTTATTTTATTCAAAATAATCTCCTTCTGCTTCAATACAGCTTTTTGCACGGTCCAAAAGCATGTCGAACGAGTGTTTTAGCTCGTTGACCGGTATGGCCGCCAGTATGCCGGTGCAAGCCTTTTGAATGGCCTCTACGTCTGCATAACGCCTTCCTTTCATGGGCAAATGCATTTTTCCGAAAAGGAAGAAGTCGGACGGTACCATATCAGGTATGTCAGGTGAATACGGGGAGTGGTTAATGGTTAAAATGTGATTTTTGGTCAAATAATCGGTCACAAGCGTCGATCGATGAGAGCAATTTTTGGTCGTCAGTCAATTTGTGTGGAACAAACCGTGGACACACCTTTTGTAAGCCCAAATGTTCGGACAAAATGCGATAAATCGATGTTTTTGAGGTGTTCAATTTGATTTCCATGAATTTCAATGATGATTGCGGCTAATTTTTGATGAATTCTCGCACAGCTTCGATGGAATTTCCGGTGATCACGGATTTTGATGTTGATCGTCATTTATGTCCTCACGACCACTTTGACGTTGAACGTTGAAACCACTCGTGCACTCTGCTACGGGATAGGCAATCATCGCCATAAACTTGTTTCATCAATTGAAACGTTTCGGTAAAAGTTTTACCAATTTTAAAACAAAATTTAATGTTGGCTCTTTGTTCGAAGCTCATTTTCGCACCGATAACACAAACATACTGACACTTAAAACGCAATAACTTCACTTCCAATCAGTGAAATGTCATGTCTCACTGGACAATCGATAAAGATAGCAGACTCTAACGCACCAATCGACTTATAGATGACGCCACCAGGGGGCGCTAGATTCAAAAAGAACTGTTTACTTTGGAACGCACCTTGTAAAATGTGTTTTATACTGAATACTATGCTATGATTTTTTCATTTATCAATATTCAAATTTTTCTACTGTACCTTAAGCACCACCCTAATATTATATTCAGAAGAAATTTCAATAACCGTTTACGCTTAATATTTCTCACCACCAGCGCGTTGCGCCACCCAAAACGCATTTATCAGCGGTGTCTAATTGATGACGTCGATTTTGGCGAAAACTTTTACGCCGCCATTCGCCAGAACTCATTAACTTGCCTGACTCTCACAGCGCACGCCACAGGTCTATGCACACCATGGCGTCTGTATAAACAAATCCAACGGTGTTTACACACAATTATATTTTGTGCATATTCATGCATGCTTGTGTGTGTCTGGGTTTTCCTCGAAGACACTTTATTGCCCAAAAAATACTTATTTACCTCATCTCTTTGTTTGGCGCCGCGTTTTGCCTTGCTGAAATGTTGTTAGGTGCTAATTAAAAATACTTTCTAGGGGAAGTACTCGATGAGCTGCATTTTTGTTTTATATTTGTTCACTGCCATAAATAGGGACGATATATTGATAGTATTTACCTGTAAATGAAAAGCGATTAATAAAATTGTATTAGACAGCAGTTTGTCAATTGGTTACGGTATGTGAGTTGAAAAATGATATGCATGCAGGAAGTAAATATTGTAAATACTCGTTTTTTATTGCAAAATGGCGACCCACTAACCATTGTACGTATCACCTAAAACTAATCGAGATAGATATAGAGATATAAAATATATTATATAATACCGCAAGACTTTTTTGACAACCCAACACCCAACACCCCTTATTTAAAATTGCAAATAATGCTCTAGTAGATCTTCCGGCCCCAATTAATATTTCAGCATGATGAAATTTCGGGTCATTATTAGGCCTATGTTTAATCATTCAAATTCTAACAGGATTATTTTTAGCTATACACTATACTGCAGATAAGCTATAACTTGAGTGAACATTGAGATATCTTGATGAAACTTGGTATGCGGGTTCCTTAGTACAAAAAAAAAAAACAAAAAAAGTACGAGTAAATGAGTGTGGACCACTGCCACGCCCACAAAACACCATTAAGCGAAAACATATAAAGTAGCCAGGGGCACCCGTGGGCAAAAAATTTCCCCTTGTGCAAATATTGTAAGAACTTCTGACGATAGTTCAAAACTACTAAAAGCGCAAAAATAAATAAACATGCCAAAGACATTTAACTTTACCTCCAAGATGTTATGAGAAAGCTTTATGGAAGCCAGTGTGAAAATGGGAGAATAGGCGTGGCACCGCCCACTTTTAGGTGAAATCGCATATTTTGGAACCCTATCGACCAGTTTCGACTGAATTTAGTATGTAACATTCTTCTCATATTCCTATGTCACATTGCGAAAATGGGCGAAATTGAACTACAACCACGCCTACTTCCCATATAACACAATTTTAAATTCCAATTGATTCTTTCACTTTTCAGTACACAAATCAAGAAGTAATTTGCATTAATAATTCTTTCAATGTATGCCAACTTATGAACAAAAATTGTCTAAATCCAACCAAAACTGTTCGAGTCCCTAGGTAGCGAATATGTGGACCTCAGTATCTATAGTTGACTTTTCACCAAAAATATCTGTCAATGTATGGGTTATACCATTATAAGTTGAAAATTTTATGCCACATGTACTGTATGTAATATGATGTAGTGAACCGTAAAAAATATTGGGTAGTCGAAAATGTCTTTTCGTATTTTGTCAATGGAGGTCGTTGCAGTCGTATATCTCCAGTGCTACTTTTCAATATTAACTAACATTGGTTCCGAATATAAAAAATATCGCATATAACAAAATATACGACATAACAATAAATTTCAAATTTCAGACTTATGATTTATTCATTCATAACAACATAAAAAATACAAAACAAAAACCATATATAAAGGAGAAGAAAATAGAAAATAGGTAGATTTATTGAAAAAAACGTTAAATGCTGTTTAATCACTGTCATTATCCGTATTTAAAATGGCCGGCACTGATATCAAATTTGTACCAGAATCAATAGTAAGAACTATGGATTGATGTTCTGAAAGCATCTCCGACTGAGTTTGCACCATAAATTCAGTTAATTTTGTTTGAATGCTTCTCTTTGGAAAAATATCTTAACATGCAGAGACTGAAAATAACAAATTTGCTAAAAATAATTTTCCAATTCTGCTATTTATTTTTCGAAAAATTTAAAGTGAAATAAAAAAGAGATCGAAGACGATGCTGTATCAGTTCGTGGAGCACAACAATGGTTCGCTCGCTTCCGTTCTGGAACTTTCGATGTCAAAGATGCACTTCGCTCTGGTCGACTTTTTCGTTGAAAAAGCCGATGAAATTATGGAAAAGATTGTCCTGGACCGTCACATAAGCAGCCATGACATTCATCATCAAACGGTTTTGAACCATTTAAAAAGGGCTGGCTACAAAAAGAAGAAAAAGAATTAACATCTGCGATTCTTTGCTGAAACGAAATGAAATTGAACCATTTCAGGAGGCGAAAAGTGCAACAAATACGCCAATAATGTGCGAAAAAGATCATGGTCCAAGCCTGGTGAAGTTCAACAAATGTTCGCAAAGCCAGGATTGACGCCTCGAAAAGTTATGCTGAGTGTTTGGTGGGATTGGAAAGGTATCCAGTATGAGTTGTTCCAGCCTGGTCGAACGATTGATTCTACATTTTACTGTCAACAACTGTTGAGATTGAAGCAAGCAATCGAAAAAAACGGCCAGAACTGATCAACAGAAAGGGCTTCGTCTTCCATCAGGACAACGCTAGACCACACACAACTTTGATGACTTTGATGACAAATATATACATTTCTTTCCGCATTGGAATCATTAAAAATTTCTTACCTTCTTACCAAGTTAAAGTTTGCCGCTGAGTCTTAATTTAAAACAGCTTTCTCAATGTTCTCTAACTCACTAAATACCTATCACTTTGTAGTCGCTGGCTGAGGTTAATAGATGAAATATAATAATATGCATAAGTATGATATTCGACTCCAAACGCACGACTCTTTCGCATGTCCCTTCTTCTGGTTTCTGCTGCAATAATCCCTGACCTATGAGAATAAATTAAAGCTTAACCCAGGCTTTTCGTCTTAACTCATGTTTATCATTAGCCAGTGAGAGATTATCATGTCGCTTGCATGTATTCTTACAGCCAAATCAATAGAAAACAAGTAAGGAAGGGCTAAGTTAGGGTGTCACCGAACATTTTATACTCTCGCATGGTAAAGTGATAATCGAGATTTCATAATACGTCATTTACATATTTTTCAAATACCGTATTTTTGTAAAGTTTTATTCCGCTATCATCACTGGTTCCTAATGTTTATACTCGTATTATACAGAGAAGGCATCAGATGGAATTCAAAATAGCTTTATATTGGAAGAAGGCGTGGTTGTGAACCGATTTCACCCATATTTCGTACATGTCATCAGGGTGTTAAGAAAATATTATATACCCAATTTCATTGAAATCGGTCTAGTAGTTCCTGAGATATGGTTCTTGGTCCATAAGTGGGCGGCGCCACGCCCATTTTCAATTTTTATAAATGGCCTGGGTGCAGCTTCCTCCTGCAAGTTCTTCCGTAAAATTTAGTGTTTCTGACGTTTTTTGTTAGTCGATTAACGCACTTTTAGTGATTTTCAACATAATCTTTGTATGGGAGGTGGGCGTGGTTATTATCCGATTTCTTCCATTTTTGAACTGTATATGGAAATACCTGAAGAAAACGACTCTGTAGACTTTGGTTGACATAGCTATAGTAGTTTCCGAGATATGTGCAAAAAACTTAGTAGGGGGCGGGGCCACGCCCACTTTTCCAAAACAATTGCGTCCAAATATGCCCTTCCCTAATGCGATCCTTTGTGCCAAATTTCACTTTAATATCTTTATTTATGGCTTAGTTATGACACTTTATAAGTTTTCGGTTTCCGCCATTTTGTGGGCGTGGCAGTTGGCCGATTTTGCCCATCTTCGAACTTAACCTTCTTATGGAGCCAAGGAATACATGTACCAAGTTTCATCATGATATCTCAATTTTTACTCAAGTTACAGCTTGCACGGACGGACGGACAGACGGACGGATGGACAGACACGGACAGACAGACAGACATCCGGATTTCGACTCTACTCGTCGCCCTGATCACTTTGGTATATATAACCCTATCTGACTCTTTTAGTTTTAGGAACAAACAACCGTTATGTGAACAAAACTATAATACACAAACATTGTTGCGATATTATAAATGCAATTTGCTGATATGCCATGTACACAAGTTTAAGACACTTCTCTTATGCTGCTGGTTTTATTTTTCAGAGCTGATCTAAAAACACAACAAGCACTCACGATCGTTCCAGTGCTTTATGGAACATAAATCTTCTTGATAAAAATAGCTCATGTGCTAATTTAATTATATTTTTACAAATATACATACTTACGAGCATATATTTTCTTAAGCTAGATACTTTAATTTTTCTTACTTCTCAACTTGCGTGGGCTGGACCTTATTTATGGACACAATCGTAAATGTACAAATGCTAATCTGATGGCTGTCAATGAACGCCAAACAAAAACAATTAACAACATTTACGATCACTCATGCAAATTTCACACATACACATATATACATACCGGCAAATATGTACGTGTTGCTTATTGACGACAAATAGAAAAGCACACACGCTCAAAAAGCGTCGCATGCCCTCGCAATAGTTATTATTCTCTATATTTACATATGCATAACTAAATGTGTATGTGTGTGTTGACACATTTGAATTGCAAATATGACAACGCGGATCATATGTGTGTGCGTTTGTTGAGTCTGTCTGGCGAGTACAGCGGCGCGAGCTAAAAGTGTCGGATGATTCATCAACTAACCACAACGTGTGTTTATTGCAAGGGACAGCAGCAAACTTTCGAGCAAGTTTTTTCGCGTTTTCGATGGATTTTTATTTCATTTAACTGCTTTTCGCCTTCTCGGCTTGGCTTTGCTTTTAAGCCAACTCAAATCGTGCAATCTATTTTGAGTAGGTGCTAAGAAAAGCGCGTCTCGGTTTGCATATTAATATTTCTTCAAAATATAGTATTCACGTGAGTTCTCGAAAGGACGAGGTGCGTACTAAAGTAAAAAAAAAGCAAATTAAAGTCTTTCGCACGATCAAGCATGTCCAAAGAGACCTGTTTACGGTACTATTTTTGAACAAAATTTTCAGCTTATCAGCACAAGTCGAGCAAGAATGTGTTTCATGCCCAAAATATTCACCAAAATCATTTGAACGGACTCGCGAGAGATAACGAACCCTCTTGCCATCTCTCTAACACTTGCCTGACGATTTTTAAGCACCATATCTTTTATTTTTTTTAACATTTTCATCAGTTGAAAAGGTCGAAAGTCCTTTTTTGTCACAGTATCCTTGTTGACGTTGTCTGATACACCTTTGGAATTTCTTATTAAATATTCTTAGATCTAACATCATCTAAAGAAAACACACTCGTTGCTCTATTGTAATGTGTGTTCTATTGTGTCTCAAGCTTCTTGGTTTCATGTACTGGTTTGGTGATAATTGCTAAGAGATTGACCTAATTGAATATATAGAATATGGACCTATAGTCATGCTTTTTTTTTGCTAAGTCTAAATTTGTGTCATGAATAATATTTAATTACCGGTAATAACGTCATTAATAATTACCACCACCCTTTTCTCTAGGAAAAACCCAAAAGTATATTTCTACTGAAAATCTACCGCAAGCCAATGAAACGAAATATTTATATTCCAAACTGCAGATAATTTCAAAGTAAATGAATGATGGTCGATGTTTGATTCGTTTGATTTGACATGAGTCAGTCAAAGACAGTCCAAGTCCATGCTTTTTTTGTGATAATCTTGTGTAGTAATCTACGTAAAAGGTTAATGTTTTTGTAGCGAAGTCCAGCGGAGTGAGGCAATATGCACTAGTCTAACCAACCCTGTTCTATATTACATACATGGTGATCAAACTTCAATTAAACCTGCAACTTAAATTCAGTGAAAATCCTTCTGTTATAATATTATCTCTGTGTACTAAAAATGGTTTGAATCGTTCCAACGCTCCTTGAGCTCCCATATTCCTAATATAAAGATAAAATTGAGCAAAAGCATGATCTAGACCCCGTATAATTAATGTCAGGATTTTCGAACATCCGCCTGACTTTAGTCCATATGATTGGAGATTGTATGTGAGGTATCTTAATAAAGACAAGATTAGAGAAAATCGGGCCAATACTACTCCCAACATTGTCCTGAAAAAAATTCTCGGACTTTGATTCTTGCCACATATCTTTTAATAAATAAATCATATTTTTTGGGTTTGATTTGCTCTCGAATATATTCACTTTTAGCGCATTTATACCATTTGTCATCAAAGCTACATATATATGTATAAGTTTATACTTATATACAGACTTCATCAGATTAGCTCATGTTTGGTTCTGCCTTTGTCAATATTTTATTCCGTTTATTTTTCGTTCCGATTTTCTCTTATCAGTTGGCATGTCATTAACGTCACGCTTCCACTCCACATTTGTTGTGCTCATCCCTTGCTTTCTTTATCGCTTGCTGCCACATGCACAATTTACTCATCTACTGATTCATCTACCGGCCTGTGTGTATCCATTCATAATGTTTTATTTTCCGACTGATACCACCACGATACGATTGACTTTGCGCGTTCCGCCGAATATGCCGCTGACTGCTTTGCTGTCCTGATATGTTCTTTTTTGTCACACTTTCCTATTTACTTTCGGCTTTTATTACCCGCTATTTTGCATTTTAGCTGACAAAGCTTTATCAAAATTCTGAATTGTTGTGATAGTAATGCATTGTCATGCTAAACTATTCAGCGCGAAATATGTCCCGTTAGCTATTGACTATGATGCATTTCCTGTCAGTCAGTCAGTCACATACCGTGTACGAAGATCTTATCAAGCTTTTTCAGTATCAGATACGTTTAATAAAATTACGTAATGTGAAAAAATAGACAGATTGTCTGTCCACCGTGATGAACTCTTGCTTGGGTGGAGTTCCGGATGCAATAAAGTCTGATATGTGACGGTCGGAACGCAGAAAGCTATCTCAAACAGTTACAGACAGATACGATATACGAGTACTATACATTTTAGGAAGTTCCTTCAGCAATTTTGTTACGTGGTGGAACTCTTAGAACTCTCTATTTGAAGAATAAGAAGCGCAAATAAACTGTCAGTGTTATTATTTAAATAATAATAGCAACACAGATTTCATGTAGGGCTTGCTACCTGAAAGCTTTCGTAATAAGGTAAGTATGGAAGAACGTTTGCTTTTAACTTGAATCTTTAAGATTTTTATTGCTTTTTTACTATTTGGAAAAATTTATATATAAAAGCAAAGAAATTTTTGAAATAAAACTAATCAACACAATAAAGTTCAGTGGGTCAAGCCATCCATCAAAAAACTAAATTTAATTTCACTATTAAATGATTCAAAGAGACAGTGCTGCTGATAAAAATATATACTAGACTCTTCATACAAATAAAAGCATAACAGAAAGCTAATAATAAGTTTAAAATCAACAAAGTATATGAAGTATAATATGTTAAACCCTTCGCGCTGAAATTAAGCGAATTTTGCTCAATTTATCACATTAAAAACAAAGTTGTATTACTATACTTGTATGTCAGATTTGGCATTTTTCGTTATTTCTCTTTGATATTCTGTCAAAACGTTGTTTGCCACAAGTGTTGATACTTCCTGTCATAAGTTGGTTGTCTTCAAAATTACTCAACGACAAAAAAAACTATAAATATTCAAATGACAAATTTATCTAAAAAAGATAACACCAGAAAAGTAAGATGAGTCAGTCCCATTTTGAAGTATAACGGTGTCTTTGCCGATTATAATAGATTTGCTTACAACAAAGCGCGCTTATTCAATTATTTTTTTCTTTTAAATTAGCCAGATAGTTTGGAGATACTATAATAAGAATAGATAGTTTCGTTGTTTAGGACTGTCGGAACTTCTTTGATCATTCTGTATGCTGCGAAAAGTTAGTTCATAGTTCAGAGACAAATCTTTTTTTCTTTCCTCAGTCAAAAGATAAAGTTAAAAAATTCTAGTGATATTAGTTTTAGTAACTTTAAGGCTTAAGAACTTCAAGTTGAATCTAAAAGATAACAATTTGCAGAAACATTTACAAGCAAGAGTTATTATTCAGAAAAGCACTTAAATAAAAGAAACCTCACCAACTATGGTAATACAATTTGTAGTTTCTAACATTGAATTTCAGAGTTTTTGCCTTTTTCTTTATAACTTTAGAAAGTAAATTTTAAGATCATGATTTTTCTTCTTCTTTACTGACGCGGTGATAGCCGAGTCATTTTTTCTTTTCGCTATTTGTCGCCAATTCAAGATACCAAGTGCAGCCAGGTCCTTCTCCACCTGATTTCTCCAACGGAGTGGAGGTCTTCCTCTTCCTCTGCTTCCCCCGGCGGTTACTGAATCGAAAACCTTCTCTTTCATCCGGACAACATGACCTAGCCACCGCTGCCGCTGTCTCTCGTAATGCTCATTGTTCAATCAACTGCGGTTGCCAATGCGTAAAGAACCATAAATCTTCCGCAAAACTTATCTCTCGAACACTCTTAAGGCCGTATGCACCTTGTCAGTTCTTTGCCACCGTATTTGAATAGTTTGATCGGTAATCCATCGACCCTGCCGCTTTGTTGTTCCTCAGGCGAGTAATTGCCTCATCACATTCGGGCAATGGAACATCTATTCCATCGGCATCGATTGGGAAATCGGGTTCGCTTTCTCCTTGCGTTGTACTTTCACTGCCATTCAGCAGGCTGAAGAAGTGTTCCCTCCATAATTGTAGAATGCTCTGGGCATCGGTCACTAAATCACCTTTAGGGGTTCTACTAGAGTATGCTCTGGTCTTGAAACCTTCTGTTAGCCGCCGCTTTTTTTCGTAGAAATTTTGAGCATTACCCCTGTTGGCCAGCGTATCAAGCTCTTCATACTCACGCATTTCGGCCTCTTTCTTTTTCTGTCTGCAAATGTGTCTCGCTTCCTCTTCAACTCTCGGTATCTATCCCATCCCGCACGTGTTGTGATCGATCGTAACGTTGCGAGGTAGGCAGTCTGTTTTCTCTCCGCTGCAACACGGCACTCCTCGTCGTACCAGCTGTTTTTTTGAATTTTCCGAAAACCAAAATTTTCGGTAGCAGCTGTACGTAAGGAGTTTGAAATGGCATCCCTCAGTTCCCCTATACCGAGTTGTTGACGAGTGCTCTCAGAGAGCAGGAGTGCAAGCCGAGTAGAAAATCGTTCGGCTGTCTGTTGTGATTGCAGCTTCTCGACGTCGAACCTTCCTTGTGTTTGTTGACGTGCGGTTTTTGCTGCACAGAGGCGGGTGCGAATCTTGGCTGCAACAAGATGGTGGTCCGAGTCGATGTTAGGACCTCGGACCTCCTTAGGACGCACATCTAAAACACTGGAGACGCGTCCTCCGTCTATCACAACATGATTGAATTTTCCGGTCCGGAGACAGCCAAGACACTTTATAAATTTTCTTGTGTTGGAATATAGCACTAGAGACAACCATATTTCGGGCGCCTGCGAAATCGATCAGCCTCAACCAATTTGTTGTTATTTTAAATAAGAGTACACTTGTGAAAGCTCTTTAGCTTTCTATGTGGAGTTCAAATTCAATTGAAAAAATGCGTCCGTTTATTAAAAGCTTTAAGATTCTTCATATCAAATATGATCCACATTCATACATATTTATTTATTTATTATATACAATTAAATATTTAAGATAAGAAAATTAAATTGATAAAAAGTTTGATAATCAAGAAAGTATTTTTAAGTGAGTAAATACTAGAAAGTCACTCAAGGAAAATGTGTTTTAATAAATTCTTCGTAATAATAATGACTTTTTACTTGAAATAATCAGCATACTTTACAGTAATTCAAAGACGTCAAAGTGACAACTCACAGCAGGTTACAACGTATCGAAAATGAAGGCGAGAACTAAGAGTTTTAAATTCAGAGAACCTCAAATTGCGCATATACTTATACGGAACTACTAGGTGTGCATGTATTTATGTACACATACATACATACATATGTGAAAAGCAAATCACGAATCTTATCATAAATTCGTCGAAGAAATTCGTAATTTCCACAAAACCACAAACTTAATACAGTTTTTTGTAGAAAAAGAAACTCTTATAAAACCTTTTTTGGTAGTGTTTTTGAACGAATATTTATTTATAGCTAGTTTTTTTATTTACCTTTCATTTATAAGACAAACATTTTTTGGAACTTCAATAGAGTAGGTATGTTTAACATAGGTTTGTAGCCGTACTGATGGAAGTGTACATGAACTTTATGATTACTTTACAAATCTTCATCTTTCTTCTTCCAAGGAACAGCATCCCCAAAAGCGTGAACTTCATTGAGAAGTTCAAGGTTACTCTCAGCAGTAAGGCTTCCCATAGGAAGTTTCCGATCATAAGTCGGTGCGTACAGATAAACCTCCTATATAACTATCGTAATGGACGTGTAGTTATATTCAGCGACAGAAGAGATCTCTGAGTACGAGATCAAATCGCTATTAGTATTAGTGCCGGAATGTATAGAGCGGCTGAGCAGTTTATCAGATCGTAACAAAGTGCACCATATTTGGGTGCCCGGTCACACAGGTATAGGAATGAACTGACTCCGCAAGGATAAAGGAGCGGGCAGGGAGGGGTATTGGCAACAACTCCAAGACAAACTCAGGTTACTTCTTGCCTTCTACACTGGCTATTGTAAGCTCAAGAAGCACTTATATAACGTTGGGCTTAGCTTCTTGTACGAATTGCCAGTACTGCAACTCCAGAACACCTGCTAATTGACTGGGCACAAGTCGCAGGATAAAGGCTCTTGGATCCATGTTTCCAAATAAGGAATTTATCAATGTGCTGGCGCTAAGTGTGTTGTTGTGACTTAGAAGGGGGCACAATAGACCTTAGGTCGCCGCGCAATCCTCAATTATTTATCTTAGATTAGATACAAATCAATAAACTACAAATCGTCATATTTTATGACATCGAGTAAAATTTAAGGATAGCCTTCAAAACTCGGATCCATCCCGTTATTTGTCGTAAGTCAAGTAAGGAAGTAAGTTTTGAAGCTCGCGATTTCAGAAAAATAAATATTTTTTTAATGGCAAGTTTATAGAAAGCTTTCAATTACACTCAAAAAAAGCTCGACTAGCCTGCTTGACGCTAGATGCAATATTGCAAACACATTTGTGAGACAACTACCCACGCTTCCGATAATCTAGACAGCACTGTATATTTATATTTTACTTTACAGACACTTAAATTCGAGTAACAAACAAATAATGTGGTTTTTGCTCTTTTTGTGTGCTTTTATTCAAAATAAAGCCGAAGTAACAATGCTTCAGCGGCATATTATTAAGAATTGCGTGAGTCTTGAATCACACACAAAGATAAAAAATATGAATTTTGCAGAAGGCTACAAATAGTAATCGATTGAGGTGTGCACGTACACACATATATGTATTTAATACATACATACATATATATACAGTATGTATGTACATATGTTCATATGTAAGCCGCAAAAAAGTGTAATTACCACCGAAAAGCCAACAGCTTAAAGAGGAAACAGATATAAAAGAACACTTAGTGAACACATGCATACAAACATACATAAATAAATATAGACACACACACATACATATGTATGTATGTAGTATCGAATATACGTAGGTATGTGCATGTAAAGGCGTATATTTTTTGTTTCTGTTGCCATAATAAATTTAATAACTTAGAACTTTTAAAGCAAAGCGCCGCAGACACATCCATACACACGTACTTGAAAAGCAGAGAAACTAAAAAATAAAATAAATAAAAATAAAATTGCAAATATTTGAGTTGCAAATTATGTAAATGAAGCGTGAATTCCGAGAATTCGTTGAGCTCATGCGAGTGTCTTTATTGAAACTGTTTCGAGTTAATAGAAAAGGCGAGAGTACATACATACAGCTGCATGTGTATGTGTGCGCTAGTGTCACTCAGTAAAAGCTAACAGTACAACGAAACTTCCTACACCCAAGCGTATGTGACAATCGAGTGACGATCGCTAGATCGCGACATACGACTATGTGCACAAGAACAACAAGTTCGGCACTAGAGTGCTGCCGAGCGTATGTGGAATTAGTTAGAATTGTTCTGTTTTTAGTTGCGACACACATACACCCGCACAAAGGTATGTATGTGCACACAAATGTGTATTTTTAGCTTAAGTCACGAAGCTCGAAGCTTTCTTTCGCAGCGCTTTTTCACGTTAGGCGAGCGTAGTTGGTCGCCAATTTGTGAGCGCTGCATTCATAACGAAACGAAACGAGCGAGCGAGCGAACGTTGTACGACGGAAGCGAGTTGTGTTTAATAGCAACCAAGCGAAAGATCACACTTAGCACCGCGACAGGATCCGAACACAAAAACAAAAAGTGTTATTAATGTGATTTAAAAGAAATTTCAACGAATTTTGTGCAGGATACAAACGTATAACGGCGAATCGCAAACGAAAAAATAAATTCAATAAATTAATAGCGAGTAAAATAGAAAAAAAAGCAGAAAGTAGTGCAGAAAACGAAAAAAAAATTAAAAAAAACACGAATTGTTAATGAATGCGTAATTTGAATATATTTTTTAAATAAATTACGCAAATTTAAAAATATACAAGCGAATAATATCGAAACGATTTTGTAAAGTAAAAACGAAGCAACTGCATATATTTTAGCTATCGATGCAGTTCAATATAAAACGAAGATCTATAAATCTTTTAAACGAAAAATAAAGCGCTGAAAGCGAAACAAAAGCAAACGAAAAGCGTTAAACAACGAAAAACGCTAAAAGAGTAAACAACGAAAAATATAAAATTGCGAAAAAAATATTTTGTTTGAAAATAATTAATGTAATTAAAAATCAAGCCACAAAATATAAAACGAAAGTAAGTAAAAAAGAGAATAATAACAATAAAGTATAAAAAAATATAATTAATTTACAAAATTAAAGTAATTAAAAAAATTTAATTATTAAAAAAATAATTAATACAAAAATTTCTTAATTAAAAAAAATTAATAAAAAATTTATTAATTAAAAAAAATTAATAAAGAAATTTATTAATTAAAAAAAAATTAATAAAAAAATTTATAAATAAAAAATAATAATTAATTAAAATTTATTAATTAAAAGGAAAATTAAACGAACATTGCACCAAGACAAATAGTAACGAGAATTGTTTTTTAAAAAATTTCTACAAGCTGTGGCATCTCAAATCGATCCAACGCCGCAAAAAGCCGAACTGTGTATAGAAACCGTTAAAGCGCACTGCGATAAAGCTTGTAGTGTAGCATACAGTATAAAATAGCAAAGCGAAATCATAAAAACAGGTAAAGGCAAGATTCTTCTAGCCATAATTCTTATCAGCTGAGTGTCTACAGCAGCAAAAAGCACAGCATAACGCAAGTCGCAAAATAAGTGTAATAAAATAGTCAAAAAGAAACACTAAAAGATAAAGAGACGCAGCGCAAAGTTAAGTGTGCGCCCATAATACACACACATACAAACATTTGTACATGAGCAAAGGTACAGCGCTAGCAGCGAAGGCAGCTAATTAAATACGAAACAGTTGTGACGACGAATGCACGTAAGCGTGATGAATTGACTGCAAAGACACGGCAAAAGTTGCAAGAATTATTTAAAAAAATATTCAATTTGCGTAAAATAATAAAGTAAAGTCAGAAAAGCAGCGAGTGCAAGCGGAAAAGTGCAAAAACACGCAAAGTAACAGTGAAATTTACAGCAACGCTGCCAAAAGACAACAAGCAAGTGCAAAACGCGAGACGTTAATTTTTATAATTTATTAATTACGATTAACAAAGCAAATACGAGCACAACGGTAAATACGTGCAAGAAATTTTGTGATTTTTAATAATAGAAGTGGGAAAAAACACAAGTAATATATTAAAACTTGTATGCCAGCAGCTTAAGAATAAGCCAAGTGGACTTAGAGGTGCATAACGGTAACATTAATCAAAAGCAAAAGCAAAGGAAAAGTACACAAGCACACAGGCGCATTAACATCTATACAAGTAATAAATTAAAGCAACGTGTACTGAAGTGTTTTAGAACAGCGCTAGAAAATATACACACACATGCATACATGCATGCATGTTTGTGTGAAGCACGCTTAAGATAGCAGACAATATTTGCTGGCGCGATAAAGTATAAATTTTTGAAACAACACACACATACACACGCATACCTGCGCACTTGTAAATTCTCAAGCAAAATAATAATAATTTTGCAGTTCTCATGCTCAAAAGCAAATAGCAATAAGAGCAACAGCAACAACAAACATTATTAAAGTGATACTAAAGTACAAAGTAAAAGTTGAAATACGAAAGGCGTTTACTAAGAGGAAGAGGCGAACCGGTTCGCATATTTCGCAAAGCAATACAATAATACGGCGGTAAAGAACTAAAAATAAATAAAAGTTTAATATTTATCGCATAATCAATCTCGCGCAACCCAGGCGACGGCAAGACAACAACTCGACTATAAGTGACGCAAAACAATTTGCAATTATCGAACTGCTGTAAGGTGGGTAGAAAAGTCAATTCAAAAGAGTTACTATACTATAAGTAGGGATATATAATAACATGTTTCATATATGTAAATATGAAGTATGTATATACATATGTGGTATATACATATATTCACTATATGTTTCAAGTGAGTTCAAGTATTGTAAAGTGGTCTGAAAGAATGACAAAGTGTGTTCAGAAGTGGAGTGCAAATCATTGGTTTAACCTAGGCTGTTTTCTTATGCCGAATAACAAAATCGAGCAACTAATAATATTTTTTTTGTTTCCTTACAATTCAAAGCGGTATAAGAACTCACAGTTGCTAGCACACGCACTTGATCGACTTAAACAACTGATCTAACTTAGCTATCGTATAAACAAATTAGTATAAATTTAGCACCAAATTAGTGCTTAAACTCTGGAAAAGTGATTAGTTAATTAGTAAAAAAATTTAAATCCGTATAAATAGTTAATTTAATTAAAAAAACTGGATATCTGCTTTTCACATAAACTTTATGAATGTGAATAAGGTGTATAGAAAAAATTGTAGATCTTTTCGTTATTTACATACTTTTTCTATATGGCTCGTAGTTTTGCCGGAAATCGAAATAAACCTCTTTAGACCTTTAAAAACTCAACCACGTCGCTCCTCTTTCTCTCCGACCTCAAATCACCCTTAAATTATTTTCACTTCACTTTCAGAATGGTTGTTATTTTTAATAATTACCAATAAATAAAAAACAAAAATATTTAAAATATGTAAAAAAAAAGAAATTAAATCAATTAAAACCAGTTTGTAAAATAATTAAAAAACTATATTAATTAAAATTAATTAAATTAATCATTTTAATTTTTTAATTAATTAATTAATTTTGTTAATAAAAAATTAAATATGGTTAATTAATTAATTAATAAATTAATTTTTTAATAAAAAAATATAAATAATTAATTTATTAATTTTATTAAATCTTGTCTTTTATTAAAAAAATAATTATTTTAATTAAAAAAATTATACAATTAATTTTTAATTAACAAAATTAATTAATTAATTATTTTTAATTTTAATTTTATTTTTAAAATTAGTTAATTAAAAAATAATAATTAGCTACTTTTTTTAATTAAAAAATTAATTATTAAAATAATTAATAATTTAAAAATAATAATTAATTAATTTTTTAAATTAATAATTTCATTTTTTTTTTAATTTCAACAAGCTGCGGCATCTAGTTTTTCTCCATAGAAATAGCTGGTGATAATGAATGTTTGAGAATTATTGGGAAGCTAACCGATAATTGGAGAGTCATGTTGTTGTAAAGTTGACAATTGGAAATTCTAAAGGTGAAAAATTTTAGTGAGCAGGTTTTGAGTACTGAAATGATAATTGCATTTTGGAATTGCACGTGATTTGATCCTTTGATTTGATTTTTAAAATAGTTTTTTTTTTAATCGGTTAAATTACATATCACGAATATGTATATGTATGTACATATATATTCTGTCATACTAGTAATAAAATGATCCACCCTCTCACGCTTGACATTGACAGTGGTCCAGAAACTTTCAAAACACGGAGTTGCTAACCATATTTTTTTGCGAAAAATATGCCACAATATACTCACACAAAAAAGTTTAACTAAAATGTGAAGTTGCAAAGTAATTTCCAACCGAATACTACCGGCTTAAATGTTCTTATTTTTGTACGATTTGAAGAGTGGAAACCAGAAGTTGTGTAAGATTATTAATTGTATCATACAGCATCTAAACTATAAATCTTTCACACTGTTTCATAGCAATTCGTGATATATATACATATGTTTGTAATTAGTGGTTGTCTCACTACAATAAGAGAAAATCCATTAAAATATTAATGACAATGATGATTGATGATTATTACAGATATTAAATATAAATACATATAAATATACGTCAGTATAATATTTTCACATCGCAGTCTTTCTCTTAATATTTTCTTTTATTTTTTATGTAAAACAAACGATATCAACAACTTAACATTCTTGGCCTTCACCGTGTGATAAACTTCAATGTTATTTGGTATCGATAACACCACTGATAACTAATACACTCATAAGCGACTTAAAAAGTAAATTGTAACTAAGATAGCAAGCATGCATATCTGCTCATTCATTGTTCAATCACTTGGGTCGTTTTTAGAGCCGCAAGCAAATTGAAAATAACAAAGAGAGTTGATCGATTAATTTTATAAGTTAACAAGTAAGACGTATTAAAATTATAGATAATTATTAAAATTTTTCTAGAGCGGAAAATACCGAAACTCCTTCCATATATTTGGGAAGGTTTCATTTACGTGGTATCAGCTCTGAGAAAAATCAGCTATCGGCTTTATTTTGCCTGAAATAACTTCCACAGAATAAAAGCTAAAAGCCGAGCCGTTCTGAAGCAAATATTAGTAGCTCCCAAATTTTTCGCAACGTTCCATTTAATTGCCTTCTTCAAATTCGGGTTTTCTCATTAATTTTCCTGATGTCGTAAGCTATCGAATATAGGTTTCAAATGAGAATTATCTGGCACAATATCTCTAATTGATTTTCAAGTGACCTAAAACTAATACTTCATCTGAACCACATCTGTTCTTATCATGAACTTTGTTTTCAGGTATCAGCTTTGCAATTTTGTATCTAGAATTTTTGTCGACTTATTCCTTTTTCCCTTAATAATGTTTTTCTTTGGTGGTTATATCTTTCGAGTTTCAAAAAATATATATTTTTTTGTTTTTGTGTATTTTAAATTTACCTATATGTATCATTTCATCAATAGTTTCTAAGTTATGAGCGTGATAGTATGAATTATGTAACTTAATGTAATCGAGTTCCAAAATTTCATCGAAAGTCTGTTTTAGGAGTCGTTGAAGAAAATTTCGCCGAAACGACTGCACTGATCAATTTGAAATTTTCATGCGATTTTCTTCTTCTTTATTATTGTAGGCACCGCTTACGCGGTATAGCCGAGTTTACAACAGCGAAAGGCTGTTTTCTTCTTTTCATTGGGGGTGTTTTTTACATGGCGAGTCCCAAACCAGGCACAGAACTTTGGGGAGGGGGTGTTTCGCGTTCTCACTTTAGCTCCTTCACACAGATGTTTTTTTGGCTTCCGAGAGGATACTTGGACGAAGATCGGAAGTCGTGAGCTGCTGGATCTATATGTAAAAGAATTGTCTCTGGCCATTTCCAAGTGAATGGCGCTCAGAGCACTTTCCTCACTTGGGTGAACTTGGCTCTGCTCTCTCCCTGTTGCGAAAAAAATATTAAAAAACGCGCCAAAATGTATGCAACGTTTTTTAAATGCTACTATTTGGTGCTAATATTATAAAATATTTCGTAAATATTCTTAAAATGCTCTTAAAAAGGAGTTGCTCTGCAAATTAATTAATTAAATTAATAAAATCATTTTATTTCTTTTATTTATTAATTCAATATCAGAAGCTATTTGACTTTTAGAGGAGAAAAAAAATTAAATAAATATTTAAATTTCATATTTTTTAAAGTAAATAAATTTTTAATTTTAATTATTATATTGCTAAATAAAAGCCATTTAAAAATATAAACATAAATGTAAAAGCATTCTTATTAAAAAAATTATAAAGCAAATGTTTCATACAATGTTCAATATTGACTTCTAAAATTTATTTAAAAATGTTTATTTTATAATACACATGAAAAATCAAAAAAAAATTTTAATAAATATTTAAATTTTATATTTTTCTAAAGTAAATAAACTTTTTGATAACTTTTTAGGTATTATATTTCTAAATAAAATTCAATTAAAAATATAAAAATAAGTGTAATATTATTCTAATTTTTTCATTAAAAATATTCTAAAGTAGTTTTTTATTAAAATATTTAACTTAAACTTTTAATATTTTATTAAAAATGTCAATTCTATAATATACATACATGAAAAATTAAAAAAAGTTTTAATAAATATTTACATTTTACATTTTTCAAAGTAAATAAAATTTTTATAATTAAATAATTCAATAAAATTATAAAATAAATTAAATTCTGGTTTTTTAAAAAAAATCTAAAGTAATGTTTTCATAAAATGTTTAATTTTAATTTCTAAGATTTTATTTATTTAAAACCTCGAACACTCATAGTGGGTAACAGAATTATTAGTAATATAATAAATATGTAATTATCAACTTCCTAGGAACTTGCTGCATAAACTCAAAATTTTCATTTCACGCGAAATCAAATTTCGTGTTATTTTGGTATAGCCAAAATAAGTTTTCATTAAGCTCTAAAGCGATGACGAGCCAAATGTCTTAAGCTGCAAAGCCAGAAAAGAAATTTCACAATCATTTTATTTTTACACTAATAAACTGGCCATAGTATATTTCCTTATAAAAACCAAGTGTCATTAGCGGAAGAGCGACTTTTCGACGCCGCACACGCCCACAAATACACAAACATGCTGGCACGAGCAAAAAAGGCGACAACCGCTGCAGGCGAGCGCTTTGAGCGACACAATGTGCCGGTAATTAACATAAACACAGACACACACAGCCACAAAGCCATAATGTTTAAGTGTCAAAGCTGACATTTCACCTAAAAAGTTGTATAAATAAATTATAAAAGAAACGACTTTCGGACATTTAAATTAAAAATATAGATGCACAAGTAGAATTATATAAGGAGCGAGCTATTGCATAGCCAAAATTAGTAATGATTACTAATGCAAAGGTTTTCAGCTCATATGTATGTATGTAAAGTGTATAATATATATTTTAAATCGCTCAAAACTAAAGAAAGTTGTAGTGTCATGTCAATGAAAACACTAGCAGCTGCGCTGCTTGTCTAAGGCGTTGGCGGCGCGCAGCAATTGCTAGAATATTCCACTCAATATATTTATGTACATTTGTTTGTAGTGAACTTTAGCTATTTTTACGTATTAAAGGCAACATTATTTTTTTTGCAATACCAACAACAACTGCAGAGTGGAAAATAAATTTGAATTTCGCGCACTCTTCTCTGCTTAAGAAAATCAGGAAATTGTCTTGTGAATGAAATTAATTAGTTGCGTATACGCCCGGCTGGTCACTTAAGCTCTGCAAGCCATTAAGGAGCATTCTAATTGATTAACCTCTATTAGTTCGCGCGCATACGACGGATACAATGTAGTTTTAATATTTTTTTAAATTTTTTTTTTTAATTTTTTGTTTTTCAAAATTCACTTAAATATTTTTCATGCGCCAGCTGTCGATGTTGATGTCGGCTAAATGTGGAATTCGCACTCAAGTTTTGCGGAAAATTTTCTTCCACACGTTTTGACTGTTAATAAATTATTAGTACATTTTATTTTATTTTATTACACATATTATGTATGTATGTATGTTCATACTTTGGCTTTCGTGCGGCCATAAAATTTTACATTGCCTACGTGTGAGCATATTAGATATGCTTGTATGTATGTTTGCTTATATGTTTAATCATGCTTATATGAGAGGGTGCTTGTCGCCATTAATGGAATTTATGATTCTTTATTTTTATTACCCCTGTGCATGCCTAATTGTATTTGATAGCCGGCTAGTCGTGCCAATGTAATTTGCGCATTCATGCGCTCGATGTAAATAAATAAATAAAAATATTTGCTTGGGTTTAACTACATTTTAGTATTTAGTTTTCATTTCTTTTTACACCCTATACGCAGAGAGAGAAAAGAGAATTTAGGAGAAAAAAGCCTCTCAACACAGAAATTAAACAAAATCATACCAATAACAAGCCATTGCATATGACTTTATTATTGTTACATATGATCTTTATTGTTTTGTTTTATTTTAATTTGCATAAAATGAAATGAGAGAGAATTGACAATACCAATACCAATACCATCGAAAATCGATTTCTATTAAACATTTCATAATTTAAAGGATAAAATTACTTAAACCAAAAAGCATTATCTAATAATCGATTGCTTTAACAATATATTGATTTCTAACAATCGTTTCTTAGATAACATATACGATGTTAAAGGAATTTTTTCCAGCAAAAACAATAACTATTTATAAATCATACATTTTTATTCAAAAACAAGAAACCACCGTGAACTTAAGCTACATTGCCACCACAATACCCTTCTCAGGTGCATGTCTTATAGCACAAAAGAGCAAAAAAGACTTTTTAATGATTTTAATGGGCCAGATTGTGCGGCACCTATATCCTATGTAGGTTCGAGGATTGTAGCGTTATCTAGGGAAATAATCTATGCCTAATTATTACCTTTGCAAAAACAAGTTTACTTACTATCGGTATCTTAAAAACAAGAGATCTTGTTCGCATACATACATACATATATACAGATGAATAGACGGACATGGCCAAAGAAAACTTAATATACCGTATTCAGGGGCTGCCCAAATATTTATTAAGATGCTTTTTATATAAAAAATTGTAATTTTAATATACATATGTAAATACTAATTAATAATCTCTAATAAAGTTTGCGAGGTTAGCAAATTTTTTGTAATAAGAATTTATTAATAAAAAATCAATTCTAAAATTTCGATAAATAGGTTAGTATTAGTATCTCTTCTTGGAATAATTTCAATATTCTCTGAAAAGCTTAAACTAGCAGACTAAGAATTCTTTTCGAATTATGCCAGTGGCCGCTATTGTCTTATTTACTGAGTGTTGGTTGATGTTAAGGCACACACCAAGTGGCACTGTCTAAAGAAAGGCCATTTACATATGGCTATTAAAAACAAAATGATTTTATCAATTGTTTAAAAGTTTTGACGTACATTCATGCATTTTTTAAGAATACCCAGTATTCAAGTCTTTTCCGTTATAGGCCGTATCCGCTGGCGCTAAAACAGATTCCTTCCGCTGTGATTGCGGTCTTCTCTGTGGTTAAAATCTAAAAAAAAATTCAAATTGAATTTTACCCAAAATTTTGATCACTGTTGGCCTGACAACTTAAAATTTTGGATCAGAACAAAAAAAATTATAGGTCACTTGACTGAAGCATAAACATTTGATAGTGATCGGATCATTTGTCACCGAGTTAACACCCTTGCACATTTGAAAAATGTGGTTTTGAGAAAAACGCAGTTAATACATGATGGCATATGACAAACTCGAAAAACTTCTCATAAGCACTTTTGGGATGGCCTTCAGCCCTTAAACGAAGTTCCACGGAGCGGCAATTTCTGTTTGAGAACAAGAAAAAATCACACGGAACCAAGTCTTGTAAATACGGTGGTTGATTGATGGTATTCATTGTGTTTCTGGCTTTAAATTCGCTCACATTCATACTCTTTTTGAAAGAAATTCAGCTTTATCGGGACGAGTTGAGCAGGAACGCGTTTCATAACCAAAATATCCACCAAAACCATTCGAACGGACTCGCGAGAAATGTTGAGCTCTTTTGCCATCTCTCTAACACTTGCCTGACGATTTTCAAGCACCATATACTTCACTTTTTTAATATTTTCATCAGTTGAAGATGTCGAAGGTCCAACATTCAGCAATGATTCCGCAATTTGGTTAGAAATACAAAATCTATATCTTTATATACAAATCTTCTGACCGTGTGTTTGTAATTGAACTGCTCCTAAACGGCTGGACCAATTTCGATGAAATTTTTTGTGTGTGTTGAAGGAGATTCGAGAATGGTTTAGATTCGTAATTTGGTCCCCTGGAAAATGTTTTTTTAAATTAATTTTTCATTTGTAATTAATTGCTAATTTTGGAATGTTTGACCGATAGATCGCGCTACCATCGCAGTATCCAATATTCAAACCTTAAATTGGCGTAAAAAACGATGCCAAAGTAAAAGGCGACATCTGTAGACAAGTTTTCATAACGTGGACAGAGTTGTTCGTTCTTAAGAAATAAATTGGGTGATTCAATACATCTATGGGTAGCAATAACATTTTTTTCATACCTGCTAACTATTGGAGGGGGTATCTTGACAAGCAATTTAAAATTGCAAAAGATCTGGCATAAAAAAATAGCGGCATAACTGAAGTGTTGATAAAAAGGTCTATTAAATTTTGAGATATACAGAAATCTTTTCGAAGCATTGCAAGACTGATGCCATAACCTTGCCAGCCGATTTTTTTTGTCTTTCCACCGTTTCTTAATATGCAGTCCACCAGGCTGACAATCGATTGGACTCGATTGATTTCACTGATGCACAGCCCAAATTCAATAGTATTTTTACCCCAAAAACTAATTCTTTCTTAACGCACGAAATGCTTTTTGATTCATTTTTGTTGCTTGACCAAAAATGAGATTATTCCTTAACTAATATTTATAATCTAACTAATAGAAATCATATAAATGGTATTAGTAGTACTACCTATGTATCAGCCACAGTAAAACGTGGACGGGTCCTCTAGTATATGCATATAAAGCAATACCACTTTTCTTTAATTACAACAGTCAGATTGATACATATTGATACATACTATACAATAGTTTATAATTTTCTCATAATTTTAGATACTAAATCTATTTCACTATTATTATTATTATTGTTAATATTATTATTTTTTTATTTATTAAATATGCTTTGTTATTTTTTGATTTATTATTGATTTTTTTTGAGATATAGAAGTTTATGAATATCAAAATTTCTTGTTATACCCTAGCAAATATGTACATAAATTAATTAAGACAACAACAAATTCGTGTATACCTTTTTTTGTTAAGGGGGTATTTTGGTTTAGAAATTCGGAAAAATCGATTCTTTTTTCCCCTTCAAGAAAATGTCTCTAAAAGAATTTTTCGAAATTCAAATTATTTTCCGAGTTACAGCTCATTTTTTGACTCCGACTCCGACTGCGCGCGACTAGTTCTCAAACTTTAAACTCGTTTTTCTCATAACTACTTTTCTAGAAACGGTGGGCATGATATCTCAAGTTCTACTTAACCGAATCAAATGAAATTTTACACAGGGCTTTCTTATACATACATTATAGTATCGCACTACGAAGAGCTTTTGAAAGAATTTTTTTTTTTTATTTTTAAAAAACTCCGATCCACAAAAAACACTGAAAATACGAAACTTTTTTTTTCAAACCTTCACCATTTTGTAATTTTTTTTTCAAAAACGTTTCGTAGTGCGATAACTACACTTTTACTCTTTACGGATTTCGCATAAATTTTCATTTTAGATCACGGAAAGGATTTATATCCTGCACACCAGGACAAGCCATTGTTTCATCAATCTCTACTTCGCCGATCTGCAGTTTTTTTTAGTTTAATTTTTTTTCTTATATTATTTTTGTTTTGTATTTTTAGAATACCAATAAAAAGCATATAAAAAAGTGGATAGTCAAAATTATTTTGGATTTTTTTATCACGTAAAAAAAAAAATCCTTAAATTCGGGCTTCTAAACCAGAATACCCCCCTAAAGATCTCTCTTCTGTGCTCCAATTCAACACGCTGCAACATTATCGCTAATTACGTTTGTATGTGTGTGAATGTATTCATGTATCTATGTGTGTATGTGGGTACAATTACATTTATGAATCTTTGTATGTGTGCAAATACGCATGGCACTTTAATTTCATACGCTGATAATGGTTTATTACCGCCAATTTTGCGATTTCTAAATTTTCGCGCTGTTTATGCCCAAAATCGCTCTCTCAAACTACGGAGACCAGATCTATGTTGTATTTTTGTTAGTTGTTCGAAGCGCGCGCTCGTGTCAAAGCAAAAATTCTATGGTTTCGTTGCTTCTGCAATAATTACAGTTAGTTTAAAAATAATAACAAACCATAATATTTGTACAACAAAAATATTTATTTGCGCCGGTTGGACGCTTATTTTTAGCACGACAGACAGACAGACTCACTGCGAAAACATCTGAGAAATGTTGTCAAAACAAGCAAATTAAATTATGTACCATGTGTGTTTGTGTGAGTGGCTGTGTGTGTATGTGAATGGGTGTGTGACAATTGTGCAACCTCGTCAGCCGAACAAGAATATGTGACATTCTTGGCATTTGCTTTAGCAAGAGCATTTTCCCACCTCAGGCATTTACTTTCTCATCGCAATTTGTACGCCAATGTTGCCACAAGCATTTCTATATAAACTTTATCTAATGTATACATTGCATATATGTACATATGTGATTAGGTAGATATATATATATATATATGGGTTATATCGCCCCTTATTTCGCCTTATCTTTGCGAAATTTCAAGCTGCCATTATTATAACAACAAAAACAGTGAACTTCAAATTTTTGCAATAATTAATTGTTTAATTTGTCATTTACTCGCTTGCAGGTCGTTAACAGCAGTACAACAACGCGCGTTGAAAAGAAGCGTCTACACCATATAACATCCTCATCATCTTCGTCAACGTCCTCCTCGTCCACATCATCGTCCGAAATGAAGACGGCAGCACTGAAACGCGACTTGAGCGAAATCAAAAATTCCATGTCCGAAATCACCGATCTGGTCGGTCGCAATACGAACAATGCGAGCAGCGGTGGTGGTCTGGGCAGCAACAAAAATCTGGCCATCTCAGCGTCAGCGCATCAGCCATCCATAAACGATCTCACACAAATCAATGCGCTGAACAGCTCGGATGCCATCAACAAATTGAAGAAGAAGTATGTTCCACTTGAGCTATGACTCTTACTACAATTATTAATTTATGTTTAAATTTGCTTTTCCAGAATCCGCTCATCCATTGAAAATCTCGTCGACAGCGATGCCGAACCGTTAGTAACATTTCCCGACACAGATGACGATCATCATAATTTAGCCGATTTGGTGAGCGCTTCGAATGGCAAATTGACCGCCAATGGACTGAATGGGTCGGGTAAAATCGTCGACACCGTTAAATTCGAAGAGAAACGCACGAAGACCGAATCGAAGACGAAGGTCGTAGCCGATGGTTTCAGTACGGAGCAGGCAACCAGTAATTTGGCCGAAATGAAACGGCTACAAACGGGTGATATCGATTATCAGGAGGCTAAGGCGGCAGCAGCGATGCGAAATCGCACCGAAATGGATGGTGTGAAAACTGAGGAGAATGCTGCCGTTATACAGGTGAGTTCGAAAGAATGTAAAATACTTGAAGATTATTTAATTGTTGATTGCTTGGAGGACACGAAATATCTTTGAGGGAAACTTTTGGTAACGAGTTATTTGAGGTTAGAACCAAGCATGTTAGGTCGATATTTGACTCATAAGAAATACCAAAGAATAATCTTTTGACTTTGAGGTGAGGTTAGTGCTCTTTAACAGTATGCCCTTCAAAGAGCAATAAAATTTTATGAGAAAACAATTTCCTATACCGTTGAATCCAATTTGAAAAAAAAGTATGATAAAGCAAATATCTATACCGTTGGATCCATTTTTAAAATAAAAAATTTATCAACAATACAAGGACTACAGAAATATGGTATGGCTTGGAATCTACTACACATGTTCTATCCCGGCCAAAGGTGAAATAAAAAAGATTCGTTTTCTATCTGTATTCCGAGTTTTGATACCGCCTGATCCTTAAAATACCAAACATTTTCCCAGAAGGTGCCTGATATTTTTCTGATGCTGAAAAACAATCTCAGACTGACCATTATGTGACTTTAGGAAACTCAGATCGTATGTTTACTTATCGCAGTACCCGGTAGGGCACCCATTACAGCCTTTATCATCCTTCTTTTAAAGTAAATGTTTGGAGATTTTTGGTTGCAAAGAAAACTGACCTAGAAGGTTGTGTCGTTAAAGTTTTACAACTTTACCGCGTCCAAAGTGGCCTTGCTGTCTCAAATAGAGCACCTTTAAATTTCTTTACCGATGAAACAGAGGGTCTCTAATCTAAAGCAACAAACCATGGAATCTAACATATATCATTGCTTCTATACTAACTGTTCTGTGTTCTAGGACACAGTAAAGAGAATTTCGGTTCCGCAAGACAAAGCTTTTCGGAATGGCAGTATTTTAGTCAAAAAGTTTCATTTGTAATCTAGGTATATTTACTTAATTACCAATTTGCCAATTAATTATTGAAACTGACGTTGAGCAATATCAAAAGCTCCGTCAGGATCGGAAGGATCTCCCCAAGCCGTTAGACCAAACTAGTTTTCAGACAAGGCAACTCCGTATCGTGCGACTTGTTCAATCTACTCATGGAGAAACTAATGCGAGCTGCATATCTTAAAACAGAAGGTACAATCTTCTATAAGAGTGTACAGCTGACGTACGCCAATGATATTGATATCATTAATCTGAACAACCACGCCGTTAGTTCTGTTTTCTCCAGACTAGTTATGGAAGCGAAGCAAATAGGTGTGGTTGTAAACGAGAGCAAGACGAAATAACTCCTGGCATCAAACAAACAGTCTTCGCACTCGCGACTTGGCTCATACGTCACTGTTGACAGTCATAACTTCGAAGTCGTCAATAATTTCGTCTGTAACAACAACATCATCCTCAAAATCCAACGTAGAATAACTCTTGCCAAAAGGTGCTACTTCGGACTGAGTAGGCAATTGAGAAGTAAAGTCCTCTCTCGACGAACAAAGACCAAACTCTTCTAGCACACATCATCCCCGTGGACAATGACATCATCTGATGAGTCGGCTCTAAGATTGTTCGAGCGAAAGGTTTTGTGGAAGATTTTCCGTTATTTGCGCATTGGGAAATGGCGAGTACCACAGTCGATGGAACAATGAGCTGTACGAGATATAGTTCAGCGATTTAAGAGACAGCCAGTACGCTGGCTAGGTCCTTTCGTCCGTATAGATGAAAACACTCCAGTTCTGAAAGTGTTCGACGCAGTACTCGCCGAGGAAAGCAGAAGAAGAGAAAGACCTCCACTCTTTTGGAAAGACCAGGTACAGAAGAAGCCAGCTACATTTGGAATCTCCAATTGGCGCCAAACAGCAAACAGGAAGAACCACTGTCGCGCTGTTGTAAACTCGGCTATAACCCCGCAAGCGATGTCTACGCCAATAAAAAAGAAGTATTTATTATTGCTGGTTTGTGGTTTTCGTTGGTCTTCTGCAATCATTACCCAAAAAGCATTCTGAAATGTGCTTAGCGAGGAGCAAAAACAAATCAGCACCGTGTTGGTGACGTAAAGTCGGCCTCGTGGCAGCAGCGTCCATGTGCTCTACTTAACTTTGACTTCAGAAGGATATTCTTTACATTCAAATGTAGGCCAAGTAGATCTGTGATAAACATGCAGGAATGTCAATTCAGCCGCTTTAGCGTGAGGTTATGGGCTTTTTCAGTCAGAACAAAAAGGGAAACGCCATCATTACTCACAACTTTGTAACCAAGCGAGCGTCACTCATAAATGACACAGCCGACAGATGATTAGAACTGGCGGGTAATAAAAACATACATGCATATGCATATAAATATAGGCAGTATATATAAAACTCTGTGGAGAAACCCTAGCTTGCCATAGCTTTAGGTCGTTTTGAATATTACATAAGTATGTATTACATGAAAAGGGTGTGCACACATCCATACCTACCAGCTTAGTGGACTTTTGCGTGGGTTTGAACACTGTTTTATCATCTATATGTGTGTGCTTATAGTGGCATATTGCGGCACGGCGGCGGTAGCGCACTCCCATTTGCTCGCCACGCCACTCCACACTCCAAAGCGGCTAATCGCTCGTGCGTTGTTTCGGTGGATTTGTAGTGTTTTGTTTCGTATGCAGAAGTCAAGTCGACATTGGCACGCAAAGCTTGACGCTGTCAGTGATTAAACTAACGGTACTTTTCATTGTTTTATAAAAATCAACAAAGAACAAAGCATTCGCAGGAATTTCACAAAAAAGTGAAATAACAGTTTGCGCTATGCGAAGGACTTCGTGCCTGAGGACATTCGGTTGCGTGTGTAAAGTTGAGAAAATTTGAATTTTCGCTAAGCAAAAAAGTGTGAAGAAGGAAAAATCATGGAACAACGTAAACGAAGTATACGCAAAGAGAGTATGATGAAGAAAGCGAAAGCATGGTTCGAAAACTTTAAACAAAAACGTGAATTTTGCGAGTTGAAAAAATTACTTTAGTTAACACTAAGCAAAATATACTACTTAGTGCATAATTCTCGGAAATCGCAAGTTACTTGCACTTCACTTGCAATGCCAAGGGCGTTAACTCGCGACAAAAGAATATCGATTTTCGCTTAGCCTTTGCTTTCGCCTTTTGTGTCTCGTGAAGTGGCGAAAGGAGCAGCAGCGCGTGTTTTCCCGTTAGTTGGTCGGTCGTTTGTAGCTTGCTTGGTTGCTTGGAAATAGCAGTGTTTTCCAAATTTCTTAAATAAACGGTATTTAGTTGGTCTAAAGTGGTTTGATAGTGCACAACACATGGCTAAATTGCTGTGTGGCATTTGCTACAAGACTTTTTCTGGACTTTTTTGGCATTATGTTGCTCACTAAGTGTTTGCTTACGACAACAACAAAGTATTGTTTAGCACAAGAAACCAGCATCTGCAAATATTCAAAACGTTCGCGTCCACAATCCATACTCGGAAAGATAAAGGTAATTAGCATTTACGGATAGCCATATATATGTGGGTACACCCCTCTCAAAAATAAAGTAACGTCAATATGAAAAAAAAAAATAATCCAAATGTGCATAAAAATGCTTTAATAGAGCGAAACGAGATATATTAATAAATCAGAAAGTTTTTAATATTCTAGAAGTGACTTCGAATGCAACACTGTTACTCTTAACTGTGTCAGGTGACGTTTGCTTGTGTTTGACAGCCGTTAAAAGTATAAAATTTCATAGTTTGGCACCAAAATATATAAAAGTGATTTTTGCCTCGAAGAAATGTATTATTTCGTTCGAAAGTTTATATTCACAAAAGCTCCCTAGAAACATACAATACCTCCAGCCCACCATAAGATCAAAATCCATGTTTAGTTGGTTTATTTTGAAACTATGTATTATTATGTATAGAAATCACATAAATTACGCTGAAAGTTGCGGTTTTCCAAAAAAATCGATGTAAATAGTATAGTAAAACACAAAAAATCCAAGTTTTTTGAGGCACTTAGCAGAATTGGGTACTTAAAAAGACAGCTTAAGTACTTTGATGCGAGGACAAAGCCTCCAAATGGTGGTTATTTAAGCGGGTTCAGTGCTTAATCTGGTTCACTGTATAACATATTTTCGGTTTAGTGTCTCTAATGATTTAAGAACTAGGGAGAGGAACTGAGAGACTCTAATATTTAGAGCTTAGAGACCTAACTTCATAAAAACTTTGCTAGCCGTCATTATACCTTATAACTAAACAAACACCATAACAGTAAAATAAAAAAAGCCCAATATTTTAGTTTCCTCCAAGAGTTTCTAGAGCTTTATTCGACGAAAATCGCGTAGATTCGACTCAGTTTATCGCAATCCCTAAAAAATACTAACTTGTTATATTCTCGCCACGCACTTCATCTACTTAACTCGGAACGCAAGGTTTCGCTTGTGTCTAACAAATTTTATAAAACAAATGGTTACAATGTCAATGTCAGAGAGTGCGTTGCCTACTTTTCGGCGCAATACAATATACTCACAATGAACAAACCAGATAAACACAGCTACAGTAAAAGTTATCTAATTATCTATGTGCATTGTAATAAAAAGCGAAAAATTAATTACTGTAGCGTGTAACGCAATATAACGAAATTAACGTACGATAATCATAATTCTACGTTATATAACCAATTATATAACCGTAAGCAATCAGAAATGTATACGTTATATTACCTGTTATGTAACCGAGCGTATCAGAAATTTCAAAATTTTACAAACTAACTATTTGGCTTAATTTAGTCAGTCAAGTTTTGCAATCGAGTTTCTCAAATCCGGCTATAGAAAACTGAAAAAAGCGTTTTAATATCGTAAGGATATCAAAAAAAGTATGTCAAAGGTTTGAAGAAATCCATTTGGGTCCAACATATTAATTTATAGTAAGAATATTGCTTAGTAACACAATGTTAGTTGAGGTTGGTTGATGGAAAATTAAAAATTTGCTTATGGCATGACGATCCCTAACGTCTAGTGCTGCTTGATTACCCCGTTGATTGCTGTCAGATAATTAATTTCGTGTATTAATATCTTATCTCTTTTTTATATCATAAAACAAAGCGGCTTAAAATAGTAACAAAAGCGGAACGGATTATGCAATATTTTGAGCACTTTCAGCAGAAAACAATTTAACTAATTTATTTCTAGGTACATTGTAGCTTCAGCAGAAGCCCAGTAGGAAAATTTCCAAGTTCGGAGGCAATTAAGTTGCCACTTTTTTATATAGAAAAAATCTTCATTGATTGATATGAGCGCAAATGAGAGTAAAAAAAAATTTTAACTTTTTAAGTCATTTTACCCGAATGTTTTTCTATTGGTGTTAGCAGCACTGAATCAAAAAGTAATAATCAAATATTATTATATTAATCAATTTACCATATACAGGTTCTTGAAAAGAGTGTAGAACATAAGCTCAAAAGCTAATGTTTTTCTATAGTTTGAGAATAAATTTAAAAATCATGTCATTATTAGTTATAAATAAACTAGTTACCAACTACTGCAGAGGGAATGAGTTACACAACCGGTTAGTTTTAAGTAAAATATTTCATATAACTATAAGTTATAAATAAACTAGTTATAAACTACTCCCCAAGTGTTGAGTTTCACTACAGGGTAGTTTTAAGTGAAATATTTTTTGACTAAAATATGCGATACAATTTTTCGCTTCAAGTCACGTGTAGCAAGTACTTAATTTTCTAATGTCACTCAAATTTTCTTTTTCTTAAAAATAAGCAGCAAATTTTCTTGACACCTTGGAAAGGCTTATTAACACGTCATAAGCTAATTTGTTCTCCTCTTTGTTGGCGCAAATAATCCAGCACACAACGCGGCTATCGCCAAGATGCCGAGTCTTTTAGGCAATTAGGCGCGAAGAATCGCAAACGAGTGAAAAGTGAAAAAAATGAAATTTATATATAAATTGAAAAAAAGTGAAAAAAATAATTAAAAGTAAATAAAAAAATTTTGATAAATTTAAAATATAATTATAAAATAAAATAAAAAAATAAAATCAAAAATGGCAACAAATCAGCTAAAAGAAATTAGTTGCTAGCCGTTGGCGAAATGCCAAAGCAGCAGCCAGCGCGCAAAAAACGCTCAAAGAAATATGAAAAAAGTTAATTTTAATTGAATTGACATCATAACTGTTTATAGCGCGCATATTTTAATAAAATAACAATTGCAGAAATTCTTTAATTACAAAACTTGTAAAATTGTATATTAGATGAATGTCAACTATCAAATGAATATACAAAAGCCACACAAGAGTTCGTTTTTGTTGAACAATCTGCCGCATATTATAATAAAATATTCAAATATTCACCAATTACATATGTATATATGTACATATGTACACATATCTGACAATCGAGATCACTACCCCTGCCAATAACACTACACACACATACATAGCCATGAAGATTAACAATACAACCCTGTACGATCGTATGCTCGTATTTATACAGTTATTTGTCAAGTTCAAGTTTATTCATTTATGTAAATATTTTTACACACCCAATCGGTCAAGCTATTTAGCACATACACGGGCACATGCACGGCTATAAGAAGCATGTTGAAACTCCGTTATATGTAGCATTCATTCATGTAGAATTGTTGGGTGGCGCGAGCCAAGGTAGCTACTTATTCCTGAGGAGGCCGCTGCTCAGCTCAACATCACACGATGACGCTCTCATGCGCTGCTCATTGTCCGCGTGCCGCTCAACGCTTGAGAATTATTCAAATTTTTATATATTTTATCTCATTTTAAGCTCTTTTTTATTTATTTATATATATATATTACTTTTATTTTATTGTCTTCTTCGGCTGTGCAAATGTACACGATCGGCAAGATCAACACCTAACGGTATGATTCCCGCATGTC
Source organism: Bactrocera neohumeralis (assembly GCF_024586455.1). Classification (NCBI taxonomy): domain Eukaryota; kingdom Metazoa; phylum Arthropoda; class Insecta; order Diptera; family Tephritidae; genus Bactrocera; species Bactrocera neohumeralis. The sequence continues at coordinate 48,157,811 of NC_065923.1, forward strand.
TTTTTCAATTCGACACTTTCAGTCTTTCGCTAGCCGCTAAACGATCGAGTCGTTCGTTGTTGAGTAGTTTTCCGTGCAAATTTTGTTTCCGTCTGACGCGGCCTCCGTTGGTTGAGCGCGCTAAACGAGAATACGAATACGAAACGGGCAGAAAATACTCACTCACTCACTCGTTTTAACGCGTATGCGTGTGAAAATTTCAATTTCATCGCTCTTCTTCTTATGTTTTATATAAATCTAAATATATGTATGTGCGACAAATGGGTTTGAATACTTCCGAATTTTATTTATTTATATGCCAAGTCAAAGTGAAATGCGCAAACAAGGGTCGAAAATATGTGTGGGAAAAATAGATTTGACCTTCGCTGGCAGCGTTTGCCCATGATCGCCAAATGAAGTGTCCTACGGAAACTGTTTAGCGCGTGTGAATATTGAAAGGATGTTGAGCTTAATAATAGAAATGTTATTACATTTAAATTTAAATAACGAAACAAGCATAAAAAAATAATCATATTTGAAATTCATGATTTTATAAATTTTGGCTTTAAAAACTATAATACATACGGCTTCATAAATGAATTTCGAGTTCCAAATATGTAGTTTTCAATTTCAAAATTTGCTAAGAAAATATTTTTAATTCCAAGAAAATTGTCAATCGTTGGAATCCGCTCCTTACAGTTGCGTGAAGAAAACTTTCTTCAAACCCAAGCTGCGATTTTTTTTTTAAAAACTAGAAACTTGCACAGATTTTTAATTTTGAAAAAAAAATATTCATATCAAATATAACAAAATTTTGAAAAAAAAAAACTTAACGAAATTTTGAAACTTCGAATATAATGAAAACTTTTGATTATTATTAATGATGACTTCGTTAAGTTTTGAACGTTTATTTACTTTGAAATAGCAATATTGAACGTCATTGAACTCAAACAAAAACGTTCTCGTTGAGAACTCAAAAAATTAAGCGGATGATTAAAATTTTCAGGCCAAATGGGCAAAGCGAAACTGAACGAGTGACTAACTCAAATTCAAAAATTTATATTATTTGTTGTCGAAGGTCTAGCAAATAAGATTTTCAATATTTGATAACTCAATGAAAGATTTCAAAACTTAACGAAACTTTTTAAGTACTCGAAACGAAATTAAATACATATTTGGGACGTTAACGAAAAATTATTTATTAAAATATTGGAATGTGTCAAACATGAAAGCCCAGTTCAAAATTTTCATGTTAAATGAATAACTCAAAATTGAACGAGAACGAGTGACTAACTCAAGTTGAATAATTTATATTTTTTGTTGGCAAAAGTCTAGCAAATAAGATTTCCAATATTTGATAACTCAACGAAAGATTTCAAAACTTAATGAAACTTTTTTAGTAGTCAAACTAAATTAAATACTATTTCGGGCGTTAACGAAAAATTATTTATTTCGATATTGGAATGTGACAAATATGTCACAAGTTCGTACTATTTTTCGAATTGAGAGAAAATTTTGAAATTATGGAAAAACATTTCGCATATTTCATTTTTAAACTCAAGAAATATATTGAAATCTTACCTTCAACCTTTCTGTAACCTTAAAAATAAGTTTTTGAGTAATTTTTGTCCTTAAACTCATACAAACTATATTATAAAACTTAGTAAGAAATTCAAAAACTTAAGATGTTTTTTTAAACTTAACGAATTTTCAAAAATTGCTGTATATTTAATATTTCATTTTATTATAAAAATGCGCTATAAGTAATGCGAATTGCCAATAGTTTTCAAACTGAACTATCATTTCGAAATATGAGAAATTGTTTCAAACTTAACGAAAGTTTTAAGTTCATAGACTATTTTGCGTGTTTTTTATTAAAATAAGCGCCTATGTAATCTATAATGTAGGTTATTAGTAGTTTTCATAGAAATTCAAAAATTGAGAATTTTTTAAACTTAACGAATTTGCTAAAATAATATCTAATATTTCATTTTTTATAAATAATACGTTATAAGTACTTCAAATTGTCAATAGTTTTCAAATTGAACCAACATTTCGAAATATTGCAAATTTGTTCAAACTTAACGAAAGTCCTAAAGTTTATAGAAAGACAATCTTATGTGCTGCTTATTAAAATAAGTGCGTATAAAGCTTTTAATGAAGGTTATTAATAGTTTTGAAAACTTAACGAAGTATTTGAAACCGAACGAAAATGCGTAAAACGGTGGTTTTAACTTTTTTCACTCATTTATTAATGATTACAAAACGAAAATTTTTAGATATGAACGGAGTTTTCAAACTTAACGAAACTATTCAAAATTAGCATATTATTTTGAAATATTTCAATTTTTTTCAAACTTCACGAAAGTCTTAAAGTTAATAGAAAGTCAATTTTGTGTGTTGTTTATTAAAATAGATGCGTAAAAAGTTTTTAATAAAGGTTATTAATAGTTTTGAAAACATAACGAAAAATTTCAAACTGAACGAAAATGTGTTTAACGGTGATTTTAACTCTTTTTACTCACCTGATAACGTTTTGAATAAAAAATTTTAATTCTGAACAAAGTTTTCAAACTTAACGAAACTATTCAAAATTAACATATTCGCAACGAATTAAAGCTCATAATTTCGAACGATTTTCTAAATATTTTCAAACTTGCATATATATTTCTGAGGAGATAGTTTTATATACATATATTTATATTAAAATAAAATAATTTATTAAAATAGTGTTGTAAAATTCAAATAAAAATTTCGATGCAAAAACTCAGAGGCAAAATATTTTGAGTGAAAAATAAAATAATTAACAAAAATAAATTAATAACAAACTTGCGGAGAAGGCGCAACATAAACCTCTTATACATACATATATAAAAATATATTGGAAATTTTTGAATCTTTAAAAACAACAGTTATAAGCAATATACAGCTACAACAAAATGAAACGTTACGCGTTCTCCGTTAATTATCCATACGTAAGCTGTCAATAAAATATGATTTTCTTCTTTTCAATTTCACGTCTTTTGTGTTGTTGTTTACACTTGTGCGCTAAACTCTGCTGAATATGTGAAATTTTTATTGTAAATAAAATCCCACTATGTATGTATGTATGTATATGACCGTCGACTTGATCGTGTTATGCTTTTTACTCCTTTGTCTATACAAATCATTAACTTTTCACGTCGATATGTCGTTGAGTGTGTAGCGCACGCGTAGCTAATAGAAGCTGCTGGTAGTTGTTGTAGTCTGAACCAAGAAATTAACGAAATCAAATAAGTTGCTTTTCAGACACACACGCGCACACGCATGCACAAGCATACAGTATTGAAAAATATAAATAAATCGAAAATATATTTTACCGTTACAACAACAATAAATCGCTGGTGTTGACGTATGAGCGGCCCACAAGCGTACCCCCGAAAATACAGTGCTTCAGACATATACATAGCTATATATATACATATATACAAAAGTCCACTTCATAAGCTAATAATTATTTTAGTTATATACAATACATACATACAAGCAAACATACATACTTGATTTGTGTTAAATGTTGTGTTTTTTATGTCGAAAAAGAAAAATTGTGCGAAAATCGTTTAGAATGTTTTTCTTGGCTGAAAGTCGCCCGCAGTCGACGTGCCACCGACGAGACGCTCGCACAGTTGAGGCGTGTGGAATTTCGCAAATTGCGCAGGTGTTTTCAGCCAATAATTTGCAACTGTTTCATTATCTAGCAATTAGCGGCAGGAAAAATCGAAAAATACAAATTAAACAAATAAAAACTCAATAAAACAAAAATTAACAAAAAACAACACACCGACGAGCGTGAAACGAAATAAGCGCAGACAAAATAGGAAACCAACTGAGTGCCAAACCTAACGGTGAATACACAAACGACCAACCGTCGAAGATGTCGCATCAACCACCTTGGCCCATACGTAAAGGCATCTACCGTTCGAGCGGCCAATCGGACTTCGCGCCCGCGCGTTCGCCCAGCCCCATTGTCGAGATGCCGTTATCGCCACCGCCCATAATCAACAGCAACGGTGGCACGCCCATCAGCCGCTTTTCGCCCACCTGTCCGCTTTCGCCGCCACCACAGCCCATACAAGTGATCGTCGGCCCACCGGGGCCCACCATCGCCACGATCAACGACAATGTGTCCGCAACGAAGTCGTCAACACTGTCTGCCGCTGCCACCGGTGCAACGAAATCACACGCTCAGTCCGCATCGGCGTCCACACAATCTGCATCGTCATCGTCGCAAAAGTCATCAGCTGCGTCGTCTTCTTCCTCATCCTCGTCGTCGTCGTCTTCTGCTGCGCGCATGTCGGCCGCAGCTTCATCTTCGTCATCGTCGTCCTCATCGGCCGCGGCCGCTTCTCGGTCTGTACGTAAGAACTCTTGTCCACCCTTTCAGCATTTTAGCTCGCCACAAATCGCTTCGCTGCCGCCACTGCCACCACACGCCCACATACAAACACACCAACAGCTGCCACAACAACAACAGCAATCGTCACCACAATCGTCGGCAAACAACAATAACACTACAGTCGCCACCCACACAAGCTCACAACACCTGAACAACAACAACACATCCGGTACTTACTCGAGCAACCCGAATCTCAGCAGCGCTGCAACAGGTGGCAATGCCATGAAGAATGTTCGCGAAATACCCATCGAGGTCGAACAGAACAAGGTACACACACATCGGCCGAGTTGCAAGCTCATCGCTTTGCGCGTCGGAAAATTTATTTTTAATTTGAAGGGATTTACATTAAAGTGTTTTTTTTTTTGGTTAATATCAAGTTCATTTAGACATTCTCGGCATCTCGTAGTAGTTGTGCCGAAAGTGGAAATTTTCTAGTTGCGGTATTATCAAGTCACGTGATGTGTTCAAATAATGTCTTTGATGATCTAGATCTCCTTGTCTCTTTATTAATATATCGCTTACTTTCGTTTCCATTTTATATCTTTTTGTATCATTTCTGTTATAAAATTTAAACAATATGAAATATGACAGAGTTGCATTTGTTTGAAGCGTATTGTTTTTTTTTTGATCTATTCAACGCCGAATAATTAGAAAAGTGTTTGGAAATGTGACTTGAGCTCTGTCTTACTAGCATATTAAGAAGTTTTGCAATAATGAAGTAGTATTATTTCTATTTGGTCTTTAAGACTTTTTTCTACATTTTATAATATATTTAGGCTTTCCTCAGGGTCTGCGATTTTTCTCAGGCGTTTTCTTCGAATATTGACATTCGAATACTTTTTACAATATGTCACGAACTCTGTGTGGACTCTTGATTCAAACTGGAAGTGTATTGATCTCGAGTAAGGATTCTCAACAATTTCTCGACTCATTATTTGAAAGGGAGAACAAAATTTCTGAGATAGCTTACTAGATAAATATAAGTTTATATTTATGTTGCGGTGTCTTTCAGAAGATACTAAATATTGAGGAGTTATCTGGGAGCAACTGTAACAGATATGGTAGGCTAAGCAGAAAGAGCTGAAAATAATCATAAAATCATACTATGCCGTTTATTCCGAGAGAGACTGGCTTCAAATTTTTTCTTTACAAAACCTCAACTAAGATTATCTACAATATTCTTCAATAAATTTGTAAATAATAGAGTTGATTAATGCAAATAAGAATAGCTTGATGTGCATGAAGAATTTAAATACTTTGATTGTTGTCACCTATATGTCTGTATATCCCAAACTATTTATATGCATCCACTATTTGTTTATATAGTATGATAAAGCAAACTATATGTTGTGCCTCAAGCGCTATCTCTCTACGTCTACTGCTTATGTGAGCACTTCCCTACTCCAAGCTATCAACAGTTTTAATTCCACTGAATTGCATATGTAATATGTTCACGCTAAGCTATAAGTCCTTGCTGATCACCAACATTATTTTCCAACATTTCAGGAAGCCCTCTCGCTACGCACTGGCGATATAACTCAACAGGCTAGCAACAATGTGGCTGCCGCCAGTATTAAAGTGCAAAGTGACACCTTCTCCGCCGACAAGAAAGCCATCTCACAGTCGCAACAATCACAGACGATGACCTCGAACGGCATCATCAGCCAGGAGAAGCATATGTCATCCGCTTCGCAAGCGAATTACACAATGACCCATAAGGGTGTCTCCAGTTCGGGCAGCAGCATGATCTCGTCCTCCTCACAAATGTCCGCCACCAATGGGGCGCTCATCAAATTGCACGACCTAAAATTGGACGATCTGAAGGCACTGACATCTGGCAGCGGACAGCGAGAGATTGAACAGGCTATCGCTAAATATTCCCGCGTACTGACATCATTCGTAAATACGCTGGAGGACTCGAAGGCAGCGCAAGAGAAATCGTTGTATTTGGAGAAAATCAATGAGGTTATGCAACGCGCTTGGGCTGTGCCCACACACGGTCATGAGCTCGGCTACAGTCTATGCAACTCATTGCGCAATAGTGGTGGTTTAGATTTGCTCATGAAGAATTGTGTACAGGGTGATATGAAAATCAAGTTCTCATCGGCCAAATTGTTGGAGCAATGCTTAACCACAGAAAATCGTACACACGTCGTGGACAATGGTCTCGACAGAGTGGTGAATGTGGCCTGTATGTGCACAAAGGAACCAAACACCGAGCATTCGCGTGTGGGTACCGGCATACTGGAGCATCTATTCAAACACTCGGAGGGTACGTGCTCGGATGTCATCAAATTGGGTGGTCTCGATGCTGTGCTCTTCGAATGTCGTACAAATGATGTGGAGACTTTGCGTCATTGCGCCAGTGCCTTAGCCAATTTGTCACTCTATGGTGGCGCTGAAAATCAAGAAGCTATGATCTTTCGCAAAGTACCCATGTGGTTATTCCCGTTGGCCTTCCATGACGATGATAATATAAAATACTACGCCTGCCTTGCAATTGCCGTACTCGTGGCGAATAAAGAGATCGAAGCTGAAGTGCTTAAATCAGGTTGTCTCGATTTGGTGGAACCCTTCGTCACCACACACGATCCCTCCGAATTCGCGCGCTCCAATTTAGCGCATGCTCACGGACAAAGCAAGCATTGGTTAGAACGTTTGGTGCCAGTATTGAGTTCGAACCGTGAAGAGGCACGCAATCTCGCCGCTTTTCATTTCTGCATGGAGGCGGGCATTAAACGTGAACAAGGCAATACAGAAATCTTTCGCGATATTGGCGCGATCGAAGCCCTAAAGACTGTAGCGAGTTGCCCGAATGCGATCGCATCTAAATTCGCCGCGCAAGCGCTTCGTCTTATCGGCGAAACCGTGCCACATAAACTCTCGCAACAAGTACCATTATGGTCGGTCGAAGACGTGCAAGAATGGGTGAAACAAATTAATTTCGGTCAGTTTGTGAAACAGTTCGAGGAGTCTCAAGTTGATGGTGATCTCTTGTTGAAGCTGAATGAGGAAAATCTACGCGATGATATTGGCATCGCGAATGGCATACTGTTGAAACGTTTCGAACGCGAGCTGCAAAATCTCAAACGCATGGCCGACTACTCATCAAAAGATACGGCAAAGATGCATCATTTCTTGGCCGAAATCGGTTCAGAGTACTGCACCTACACATATGCAATGCTGAATGCCGGCATAGATCGGAACTCGCTGCCACAGCTGAATGAGGATATGCTCATTGCTGAGTGTGGCATCAAGAACTCCATACATCGGTTGCGTATACTGAATGCCGTAAAAAACCTGGAAAACTCATTACCCAGCTCGTCGGAGGAGAATATGGCAAAGACCTTGGATGTCTTTGTCAGCTATCGGCGTTCGAATGGCTCGCAGTTGGCCAGTTTATTGAAGGTAAGTTTCCAATGCTACACATAGTTTGCGTACGTAATCTTATTAATATCTTTCTACTCATCTCTTTCGGCAGGTTCACTTGCAGTTGCGCGGTTTCTCGGTGTTCATCGATGTTGAGCGCCTGGAAGCGGGCAAATTCGATAATGGACTGCTAAACAGTATTCGACAGGCGAAGAATTTCGTTTTAGTATTAACACCAAATGCGTTGCAACGCTGCGTGGATGACGACGATGGCAAGGATTGGGTGCATCGCGTAAGTACCTGCGCGAGTTGTTAGGATCTAGTACCGTTATTTTATGCTACAATTTACCTTACAGGAAATCGTCGCGGCGTTAAAATCAAATTGTAATATTATTCCTATAATTGATCAACAATTTATGTGGCCAGAGACCGATCGCTTGCCAGAAGATATGCGCAGCGTTTGCCATTTCAACGGCGTCACGTGGATACATGACTACCAGGATGCCTGCATCGATAAACTAGAGAGGTAAGTTATCACTAAATGCGAAGTGAGTGTTCATTACTCCGTCGGAAGTGTTAAAGGTTCACGGAATGAAGCGATTCAAGTTGATAGGGCGCGGTTTCTTAAATATTTGTTAAGATCTCATTACAACGCTAAAGCTAAGCTTCGTTTAAGAAGTTAATAAGCATTTGAGTTTTTGTGGCACAGACCCTTGTATATAGACAAGTGTGGTGAAAATGCTAGTAAGTGCGGTGAGTATTCACAAAATTTAGCAAAGACAAAAACCCTATATAGTCGTGAGGGAAACTTTTTCATGCAGAAAAGCATTTTTAAGGACAAAAATTTTCATATAATTGTGGACTTACTAAAAGAGTAACGGCATTGTTAAGGGGTTATAAACAATTAGAAGGCCGAAAAAAGCAAATTTTCCAGAACTTTGTCTGAGAAAACTTTTAAAGTTATTGAGCCAAAAATTTTTACACAAATTATGGTATCTTTTAACCTGGACTTAGTATTAGTAAAATCATTTATTTTTACATTTTTACAAAGACGTTTTGCGGTGACCACTATATCTCTGAACTGGAGCCTCTGAAATTAAAAAAAAAACTAAACAGATTTCGTTAAAGTAATGTTAAATTTAGTAAAGCAAATCGAAAAAATAATAAAATTTTTTAACAAAATGGCGGTTTCTAAAAAAAATCGATTTTTGCCACAATTTCGGCCTTAAATTTTTTGTAAAAAAAATTGTTATTAGTGAGAAAAAATATTCGTTTGATGACTACAAAATATATATTTAAGAAGCTCGTGTTAAAATTTGAGACTAATCGGTGAGTATGGCTAAATTTTTTAAAAGTGCTTGACCCAGATAATTATTGTGGATAATTTAAAGAAATGACAGCAGTATTATGGTAGATTTCTAAATTCCAGCTGTACAGCTCAGCGATTAAAAGTCTTAATATACCCATACCACACCAACATATTTCAAGGTCCACCAGCCGTTTCTACTTTATTTCAATTCATTATAATTGGGTCTTCCCAATACTAATCAAAAGGAGCAAGGCCGAAATCGCAACTTTTAAAATGTTTTGCTCATTCCGCATACCTTTGAGCACCCTTCGCACTTATCTACTTTAGTAAATTTCACTTTCCACTAATATGGCAGCACTAAGTACATTTTATTATAGTATTTCTGATATTTATGCTCTAAATATTATAACCTAACCAAATTTGCTTGCAATGAAAAATAGAAATGAGTATAAAAACAAGAATTTTGCCAATTTTTCCATATTTTTTCTACAAATTTTCTTGTGATTTCGAAAATCATTTTACCGCCACGCCACAGATGGATATCATTATAAGTTTCCAATGTTAAGCGGATTAATGCACTTGTGACTGAAAATTATCACCGGCTTTTGCCTGAAAGGTATACATACATATTTCAAGTATATTTTTACTTATACTTTCGCCAAATTTCCTTTCGCCACATCATACATTTCGCAGTGGCAAAGTGTTTGCGACGCATTATTGCACTTTTATTTGCTATAAAATCTACTATAATCCTTATAAAAATATCTTCAACTCACATATTTAAATGGAATATATAACTTTTTAACTCATGAACTCGCGTCAAGGGATTGACGAAGGTGCAAAATTTGTCTGTTACTACTTGCATGCTAAAATAACTAGAAAAGATTGGACACAATCGCGAAGTATCGGAGACATTACGAATTGGAGTGATTTTTTACTCAAAACTCTTCTCTACTCTCAATACTAAGGCAACTCTGTAATGTACACACATACAACACACTCACAAAATTTCATTTGCAAAATTTGGAACATATTTTTGATTTTTTATTATTTTTTTACTTTATTTAAACTAAAATCACTTTAACCGAAACTTTTGCACAGAAAACACAAACGGATTTTTATTGCCTTGCCAACTTTATTAAAAAGTATATTTTCCTTTCTTTCCTTCCCCATACACGACAGATTCATGCGTGGTGAGAAGAATTTGGATCGCCTTGTGGGCATACCCAGCACACCGGGCTCGGTGACCTACCAAAGAATGCACAGCAATGACTCCGACTATCAGCAGAGTGTGGGCGGCGGCAGCGTCGGCGGCGGTGGCAGTGGCGTTGTATGTGTCAGCGGTGCCGGTGGTGCGGCGAATAGCAGCGGACAAGGTGGGGCACAACAAAATACGTCAACTACAAATACAACAAATACGAATACATAGAACGGGGCGATCCAGCGTTGAAAAGCCGAAAGAAAAAATTAAGCCGAGCAAATGAGTCGCCTGGATTGCCCCGCAATATGAGGTCATAGAGATATTATGATTATGACGAAAAAAAAGATGCAGAAAGAATGAGGAAAACAAAACAAAAGCAATTATCATAAAAATATGTTCTGCAAAATAAGATTGATGAATGTTTATGAGCATAGTGATTATGCGAACGCAAACTCTTCGAATATATACAAGCCTCTATATACATATACATACATATATATTTATTAGTAGATATTAAATTTAGACTAGCGTTTAGTGAGGAAGCACGAGCAAAACTAAAAAAAGGAATTATTCTCCACATTAATCCCAAAACCGAACACCTCGTTTCCCAACTCGAACTTACTCCCTACTATTTGATATTTATCAAAAGATTTATTTACTCTTACAAATAGTTACTAACACAAAAAGTTTTCAAAATTTCTTTCGCGCGTTCGAAACACACTACTTAAAGTGTAGGTTAGCTTTAGTAAGACGTAAACAGTTAACTTAGTTATTTATGTTAGTACTTTCGTGCTACTAAAAATTCTGAAAACTCTAAATGCAAAATTCAAATTTTAATGAACGTTCATATTTAATTAATACTAATCACAAACTAGCAGCTAATCACCAGGCAAATAGATACCGGCAATCCCCTTCACCGGCCAGACAACGGATCGGCGGCAGCTGCGGGCCGCTCGGCAGCAACGGTCAACTGAGCATGTTCGGGCGTGGTTCGAAGCGCAACCTAATCACGCCGTACCGCACACAACAGACAATGGCGCAGCCGAAGGCGCTGCTGATGGGTGGCTCCATGCAAAATATGTCGCCGGCTGGCTATCGGCCACCCCGGCGCAGCTCGGCCAGTGGCATTAACAATGGCAATAGCAATGGCGCGGCAGCCGGTGCTGCCACTAATTATCGCAGTCATAGTGTCGATGAATTGCTGGACACCACCGACGGTTTGGGCTCCAACGATCGTATTGCCGATATGGCGGCACGTGTTACGGCCGGCAGCACAGCGCTGACCAACGCCAGTTCGACAAGCACATTGCAACCGGGCAACGATTATGCCTCGTCGGTCGGTTCGCTGTCCGAGTTTTCCAGTGAAGCGCCGCCGCAAGCGGTCGCTAGACGTGAGAAGAGCGCCAATATGCCAACGAATGCGCAGCACCGTAAATCGCGTTCGCTCGATCATTTCCTCGATGACAAGACGTTAGCGTTGGTGGTGGCGTCGCAACCACAGCCGGCGCTCATGGAAGGTACGCAGAGTATGCAGAATCTTGCCACACCCGCAACGCCCGATCTCAAACGCGGCACACGCACACAACCGTTGACGCAACGCGGCGACAGCGTGTCCACATCCAGCGCCGCAACCACGCCCGAACCGGCCGATGTCGGCTTACGGAAGGCGCACGGCGGCGGCATGCTGCCTGTGACGCGTCGCAGCCCAGAGGGTGTCAGCTCGACGGATGATACACAATCGTTGCGCAGCAGCAATACCTCATGCGGCAGCATGTTCAGATCGCAGGTGCGCGCGTCGGCGCACACACATCGCGGCAGTCAGAATAGTGGCAAAACGTCGTCAACTTCGCTGAGTAGCAATGCGCCCGGAAACAACACGCACAGCAACAGCAACAACAACAACAATGCAAACAATAAAACCATTCTGAATCGAACAATTAAAAAAGTTCGTTCGCTGATGAAAAAGTAAGCATCACACACACACACAGTCACACACTCAAATATACACTCCAATAAACACTTAACTCGTATACCCGTTCGTGTATCAGTGAAATTGCGATCTCAATCAAAATCAATATCGAAATGTTTGCGCCAATCAGTTCACCCAATGTACATAAATATGTTGAAACCGTAAACAATCAATCGTATGCATTCGTGTGTCACCATATTATCGCCCAATCAGCAGTTAACTTGTCTCGCTCACTGTCTCTCTTTCTCTCTCTCCCGCTTTCCCTTCTTCTAATAAAACTGCTTCATAAAATGCATTTTAAAATCTAACTGTTTCTCATTAGTGTCTTGTTATTGCCATAACCATCTCGCCGTGCTTACATACATACATATGTAGTAGACATATTATATGTTATCCATAACCATACAATTTCATACATTTACATATTAGTTAATGTAGTTAGTTTATAAGCTAAAAGTAAGAATTATATGGCGCTTGCCACCCAGCGAGTGTTATGCCGCGCTTAGATTTTAGACCTGATAGCTTAATTCCCGCTTCTTCAATACAACCCTGCAGTTGCATAGCTCAGCATGTGTTGAGTGACTCTCTCACGAAATTTTTTTCAGAACCCCATTAAAAAATATACTTTATTAGGTCAACAAAGGCTTTATACACCCATGTAGAAAGTAGAGATTACTCGAACAGAAGCAAGACGTGAGATAAATCCAAACCAGCGGTGTATTATCACGTAGCGAAGACAGTGTTAAAAGCCAGAGGCCTTGCTTAAGGCATACATATGTACATATGTAGGTTGAGCACAGTAAACAGATTTTTAAGACTTTATATGATATAATTATACTCCGTTGTAACTTCTAGCAACTACTCTACTTATTTTTTGATTTTAGTAACTATAAACAGTATCAAACTCTTCATTAGCAAAGTTTCATAGCCAGCTTTCCTAGTTTATTTAGATATTCTTGACAAATCAGATAAAAGTACGACAAATGTGTCTTGGTATTTCAACCACTTAGTTGTAGAAAATACTAAAAAAGTTAGGAACAGATGATTATAATTCCTCAGCTCCAACTTACAGCGCAATCTCTTCAGCATTCTCAGTCAATCTAAATTTCAGCGCAACCCTTTAACCTCACAAGAGTAAAGAGTTCTGTTACGGCTAATGCCTCCACAAATGCGCCTTATTCCCAAAATCGGTTCCATGCTCTGATAATGTAGTCGCAATAATCTATTAGCACATTTTCAAACAAGAAATAGATAGAAGATCTCATAATAGTTACAAATTCAGCACATTCTCAGCCCATAAACAGTTGAAACTCTGCACATTTTACGCTCAGTCAAACTAGACACTTACATCACTGCTGCCAATATCTACTTAAGGGGATTTATAAACTACACATTCAACTTTCTTTATGAAAAATAACGCATCTAAGGATTCTTTGCCTCCCCTTTGCGCTACAAATATATTTACATTAACAAACGAAGTGCTTATCTGGTAACAGTCTCTCGCGCATTTCAATACGTTTTTTCGCTTTTCAAAAGTAATTTTATAATAACAAAATTTCTTACTAATATTTATTACAAACTAACAGTGAACTTTGGTAGCGTAGGAGATTAAAAATAATAATTGAGCTAATGTGACGTCAGCATAGCAGCTGATTTTGACAATTGCGCTGAGTAGCATTTGACGTCGCTGTAATCTCTCTATTTAACAGAAAACCAAGTAACTGCTCATTTTTTGTTATATTAGTTGTTGTTGTTTCGACTTTTAAAATACGAGAATGGAAAAAAATGCTTGTATGCCAGCTTGTGTGCGAAACCATGACACTTAATACAAACATACAAAGAAATTTGATCATTCCAGCGACTGGAAGCCAAACTAACCGAGAAAAAATCTATTTGCCTTGTGATTAGTAGGGTGGTTCGTATTAACCGAATGCATTCAAAATGAATTGCTATGAAAATTGTTCATTTTCTCACATAAAATGCTAATTAATTATTATTAATTAATGGATAAATAATTAAATTTAAAAAAAATAACAAAAAACTAAATAATGAAATAAAAACATATTAAGTAAAAAATACGACAACAACAAAGCACGCGTCATAAGTTAGTTCTAAAGTTTTTTAAATAGTTAATAACATTGCGTCCAGTTTTTCCCACTGTCCGTTGTCTTTTTTCAATATTTTTTATTTCTTAACTTCTTGTAAATATGTATGCCGTCCGTTTGTCAAGAACAAAGAAAACCTCCACATGTAGGCGGAGTAAGCTAGAAATATTTGCATAAATTCAATGAATTTTCTGCTAACAATACAAAAACAAAAAAAAAGAAACCAATACAGGCCTTAAGTTAAATAATAGAAATTATTATTAAACTATAATATTAAAGAAAAACCACGAATATATTATTTTAACAGGAGTTTATTACAAACAAAAACTAAAAATATAAAAAAACGCAAAAATATTTTACATTAAAAGTTAACTTTGTAAGTGATATTTTTTTCATAAACCTTAATTAACATACGCTGTATATTGATTTTAAATGTAAACGTACATTAAAAGTGTCTATAAAATAATAATTTTACATAATATATTGTTTTTAAAAAATATAACCAACAAATTTATTGCAAAATACCCATTGGCTTTAAGTGAAAATAAAACAGAAAATACAACAAAAACAACTTGCATTTATTAAAAATATGTAAATATAAAAAAATTATGGCTTGAGAAAGCGGGCGATCAATTACGTTTCTAGGAAAATTGAACGGGTTTGAAATCGAAAATTAATTATAATTATGGTTAGCGTTATTTTGAAAAACTTCTATTATTCACTTTTGGTTTAACCTGTTTACAATATTTTTATATACTGTTTTCTAGTTAAATATTTTTTTTAATACACACACTAGTTTTCAAGTCTTAATTTTTTTAATTAAAACAGAAAATTTTCTAATAATTTACATTTTTTTATCCAGAACCAAATTAAATATTTTTAGCACATCTTACTTTTTTTGGAAAGCATATTGTTTTAATATTTTACTTTTTTATCGGAAACTAAAATATTTTTCACTATTTTAAAGTTTCTTGCTATAAGAAGCTGGCACAAATAGCATTTGCCTTGTTATCACAGTTTTCTTATTTTTGTTTTTTCTACTTTACTGTGGTATTATTGTTTTCTTGTCCATAAACGTATAGATATACTTCGTAAGTTCTAATTTGGATTGTGAAATATGCTCCATTTTTTTTAACAACATCCAACATTTATTATATATAAGTACGTATATGTTTTAATTGAAATTTTTTATATTGATATCTGTTATTTTGTCTAATAGTAAGCATTGTTCCACATAAATTACATACTTCACATAGTTTTTTACATGAAAAATTATAATATATTTGTGTTCAATCCCTTTTTCAACTGCTAACGCTTAATGTTTTGTATTTTAATCAGCTTGTGCACTGCAACTGTACGCTTTGTTTTTGTGATTCACTTCTTTTATTATTTTAGCCAAAGCAAATTTTCGTCATATGTCGCATTTTAGCTTAATTAATTCAAACTAAATAATTTGCAACACTAATACTTAAACTTTCTTTAACGCAATATTGTTTTTGTTTTTGCACGTATGCCGTAAAAAACTTTTAATAAATTTTTCAAATTTTCGTATCTGTTATTTTTCAAATTTTTGTTTATTTTTTCGTAGACCATAAGAGAGCATCAATAACTTGTTGCGCCTTTTGCCTGAAACCGTCGTCGTGCACGCCCATTTCAACGTGTCTGTCTCCTCCAACACAACTGCATCCCAATGTCACCTAACTTGGATTATCATTACTGAGCACTGTGTGATGTGTCTGATAACGCATACATATATACATACAAACATGCATAAGCGCTAAGTGCAAAAATATCGGCAAAACTTTAACAATTTCGTTTCATAAACGAAACACCCTAAACATAAGTGAAAACTTAGCAGCACACGAAGTGGAAAAAATGGCGCTTATCAAAACCGTAATCCGACCGAACTAACCAATTGTTGTTATTGGTTGTCATTGTCAGCAACATTCAACCTGTATCTTGTATATTCATGTCTGAACGTGTACTGCGTTTTTGTTGTATTCGTTTAATTAGATGTAAACAAAAGCAATTAACTCTTAAGTCACTGTCAACTTTTAATTTATTATTAATGTCACTTTTCCAAAAAAAAAGAAAATGAAAAACATAACCAATAAAAATCTAACATAGTGTTGGTGCATAAGAGTAAATTTTACGAAAATTAAAACATAAATCGCTACTAAATTTTCAACTTTGTTTTAAACTTATTTATTGTTTGTAAAATATTGTAATTTCACACTCTTTTCTTTTTTACCATTTTGCACTTGCATTTTCTTTATGCTTCTGTGTGCGTCATATAAAATCACCAATTTTCTCCCACAACAAAACAAGTGTTGTAAACTAATTATGTTGTATTTATTCTGTAATTACACGCGCATTTAGTAACGACTTAGACGACGACGAAATACGTGATTTAATATTAACAAAAACAACAACACCATCCTCCAGCAGAATTATATTTTGCTAGTATCATACAGATTATAAATACGGACGAGCGGCACCTGTCAGCAAAGCAGTTGACCGAGTAATTGCAAGTATTTGAAGTAGTTGTATTTTGGAACAGACGCTTCCAATATCTTTTCAAGCGCCATGGAGCAAGCGCCTTTTGCTGCTTTTGTCTCGCTTACAAAAGTAATTACGAAGAACTTAAGCTCCAACTAGTGCATAGCTTTAAAAGGCTTAATGCGCGTTACGCCTGAGAAATCGAGTAAGAAGGATAAGGGTTAGCTGTATATTTAACAAAATTATATCTACCGAAATCACCCTAATCTAATTTACTAACGAAAATTGTTTACACTATTTTAAAATTGTAATTGTTAAGAATTTTCGTATGTACAACGTTTTGTAAAAATGGAAAATTATGAATTCAATTTTACAAAGCAAGCAACGAATCGAAATAAATGTTGGAAGTATTATTCTTATACATTTGGCGGGCTTGGTTGATTTATTCGCTGCACGGTACGTAAGTTTTCTAGAAGGATCAGCTTTTACTTTTTACTATCAGGCACTAAAACATATCAGTGAGTACTGATAGCAGAAACACAAGTAAAAGTTAATTTTACGTATTGCACACTACACAGTAAGTATTTTCACGCTTAACATAAAAAGCATATTACAAACAATATTTTATAATTTTCAATTTTACCAATAGGAGAGCAATTAAATATTTCTTTTTGAGTATTTTCATGTATTAGTTTAGCTCGTCGTTAACTTTGCACATTATTTAAAATAACAGCCGGATATTGTTTCAATTATTTATTTACTTTCCAACAGCTGTTTTCAAGGAATGTCTAATAATCGATTGAACTTTAGCGTTGCCAACTATTTTATACAGAAGCGTAAAAGTACAGAACGTGTATCATACTTGAAAACTTCCGTAAAAAATGTTATTTGTCACTTGAAAAAATTGCGCTTGGTTTAATATAAGAACTAAAAAAAATAAATCTAATAGTTACTAAATACATACTAATCAATGAGTTTTTGTTGAAAAGTTTCTTATGTGCAAAATATTCAATTTAACAAAATTATTTAAGTCAAAGCGAAGAAAATATTTTTTTCTATTTAAAATATGGCAGCATTGCGTTTCAACTTACCTCTACTCCACATTTATCACTTTTGTTTTGTTTACAAACTTTCATAAAATAATAACTAATTTTTAAGATTTACAATTATAAAATATATAAATTAAAAATTAGGGAAAAAGATTAAATGGAAAAAATGTCTACGGCTAAAGTTGACAAACAATCTCAATCTGGTCTTAAACGAACAGTTCCTGAGGGCACAGTAGAGGAAGCACTTGAACTAAATAAACTGTATGGTATGTTGAAATAATTACAATTGCTAACAAATTAATTCAAATTACAATTATATTAACTTTAGATGATTTACGGAAGCAACTTTCCTTGCCACGAACTGACCGCTTGGGCGGACGAGCGCTGGCTACTTGGGACCAAGACGAAAAAGCGGTACACGTGCTACGTAAAGATGGCAAATTTGGAAATTTTGGTTATAGTCATGGTGGTCGTCTATATTTGGAATATTACGAGGCGCTTTTTCTCTTAGAAATGGTAAGATTTTTAAATAATGATTAAAAAACTGCAGTTAATCAATTAATGTGCTTTCAGAATCGTTTGCAATTAGAATATCACTCCATGATAATGTCAATTGAACAGGCTTATTTATTACTTTTGGGAGAGACAGCTACCCCTAAATGCAATGAATATCTTGTATATGCACATCTAACGCGCATTGGCTATATTTTAGTGAGACATCAAAATATTCCTTATTACGACAACATCGAACCAACCGAAGAGGACTGTGCTTGGGCACTGGCATTAAATGTCATTAATAATCGCGCAATACCCGAAAATGTAAAAAAGTCTCCACATTTTGTAAAAGTAAAAAAGGAAATGAAACAAATTAAGGAATGCATAACCAAACAACAGATACACGAACAACAACAATTAAGCGAAGCAGATTCATCATCCATAAATTTCAATGGAAAAGTCATATCTACTGGTAAACGAAAAATCACAATTGAGGAAGCAGAAAATCCAACAGAGACGAAACGAAGATGTCTAGAGGTTGCATCTAATCAAAAAAGCTTTCTTGATTGTCTCAAAGATGAACCGGAATACAAACAATTGCAAGCAACATTCGCAAAATTCGACATTATTCAAATGGGCGATGCCAATATAAACGCGGAGGAGGAGGTACGCAATTTACACATAGCTTTCGATTTGTACCTTCATAATAATGGATTCAAAAAGCGATCACCAAAGCCACCAACTTTCCGTTTACTGATACTAGGGGTACATGAGCCGTTCCCTACGCATGCAGAAATAACAAATATATACAACTTGCAGAAGTACCCTGTGCCTATTTTAGTAGTTTCTGTGGGCGAATCAAAGCAAATACAAGCGTTTGTGTATTATTTTAGTTGATTCACTATATCAAATGTACAAAATTTTATTTTATATTAAGTCTAGTTGTAACAAATATTAATAGTTATGTTTTAATAAAATAGCTAACCAGTTTGAAACGTTTCTTTTAAGTTGCGACAAAACCCATTGTATAATTTATAAATTAGTAATTCATTTTATCCACACACAATCTCAGATTCTATAAACAACGAATTTCACACATTTTTATAAATTATTAGTTTTAGCATACAAATAATGATAACTATTTCCGGTTGGAAAATGCACAATTCCCCACCAATTTATATAGGATTTGAATAGGTTTTTAGCGTTAATCAGCTGTGTGACAGAGTTGCATTTCGATTATTGAGAATATTTGAATCCATAAAGGTCTGTTCGAGTAAACTTTATTTGTATATAATTATTAATTAGAGGTTTTTTATAAATTGTGGTATAATTTTTTATGAAAATTTAAAGAATCTGGCACATTTGGTGTTTATTTAATTTTATTGTTGTGTTTTTGAGTGTTTAAATTTCTGTGCGCCTTAAAATTTATCTTTATATAACTATTTCCGGTTTGGGAATTTCAAAATGTCAAATTATATAAATTGTAGACATAACTACAGGATTCGGGAATTATTTAGCTGATTGGCAAAGTTGCGTTTTGAGTAGGAAAATATTTATATTAATTAAATTTAGTAAAGTACTAGTAGATACAAAAGAAAATAATATAGAATTTAAACTTAATAAGAAAATAATATGTATTATTATAAATCGAAAAATTGCACACTTTAATTGCTGAATTTTTGAACTTTAATTTAAAATTTCTTAATAACTATAAGTTTCCCGTGACTAAATTTTGTTCCATTATTTCTGTTGTAAATATATATAAACACTTCAACTGTTTTATTTAACAACATAAATGGCAACGATTGTAATGTCATTCAACATATTTCTTTTCTATTTTCATTCAAAAGCTTTTTAATTTTGCAAACTTGTCAACTATTTAAAAAAACGAAAAAAAAATTATTATTGTTTCCGACACGATTTCCTTGAACACTGCAAATTTTCTTCATTCGCGTGGGCAGAAAATATACGAAATTCGCTCGTGCGCCGTAAATAAAAAAATTAACGCATAAGCTCGTGTATTTTCTTGCAAGAGTGGTGTGCAGGTACACAAAGTTTTAGTCATTTTCAAACATTCGCCGTGAGCGCAAGTGCCTCTAGTGTTCGGCTTAACCAAATTGGTACCGATTCTCGTCAGAAGCGGAAAATTTGCGTGACTATAGTACAGAGGAATTTGTTCGTCGGAATCATAAAACAATTCCCTAGCATCGAGAAGCAACAGCTGAGCACACCACTGACCGTGCAGCCAAAATTACAAAGGCGTACATAAACACTGCTAAAATATTACTCAAACTAAACGAAAATCACAAAAACTACATTTAATCATCATGGTAAGTGAACGAAGTGAAATTGCTTAGTCTTGCAACTCAAGCAAAACTTTGATTTTTTGTATTTGTACTGGTGCCTCGAGTGAAAAACGCTTAACCTTTTGACAATACAACACTCCTTTTAACCCCATTTGGTTTGACATTGTCCTACTAAAGTGAACAGTGATTCATCATAGGATTTTTCATAACCAATTGGCTTGGATAGTGTGGGGTGGTTGAAGTGAAACATGCGTAGAATGTATTACAAAGCACTTAGTATGTATGTACATGCCGTTATAAAAGAGATTTTCTCGCTCCGCTAAGAGCGTGCATCGGCCGCTATTGACAACGACCTTGACCCCAATAGTAGTCGTCACGGTGTAAAACTAAGCAGGAATGTACGTGTGTGTATGTAAATTTGTGTGTAGAAAAGAAATCAAAACAGAAAGTTGTTGCTCTTTGCTCGTGCAAGCAATTACCTTAAAATAATGTACTCAATATGTTATTGTTTATATTACGAAATCAAGCAGTACTATATTTTTTAAAATAGCAATCAAACATAAGTACATACTTGTAGTTCGAAATTTTTATGCTCCTTTTATCAATCGATATGATAAGATAATCTGTTTAATGCTGTACTTTGGAAAGTTGGGCTATAAACTTTTCAATGTCGTGATATACATGCTTACATTTTTCATAGTACATATAAAAAACAATTAAGAAGTGCCAGGACGCATATATGTATGTATTTCACACCCAAAGTTCAATGTATTTTATAATTTTTGAAATTTCTAATGTGAAAAATAAATGCATTCAAGCGCATATTGCAAAATATTTGACTCCAACTTCACGCAAGGTATAATAATTATTGTTTTTAAATGCAATATTAATAAATTTAGGCTCACCAATATCAAATGAGTGGGCAAGGTGATATGGCTTAAAAAATTTATAATTTCTTTATTTTGAACCTCATTCAACGATGCCCGTCTGTATATACGCGAACTAGTCCCTCAATTTTTGAGATATTGGTCTGAAATGCAAACATTCTTCTCTTCCTAAGAAGCTACTAATTTGTCGGAGCCGTCGATATTGGACGACTATAGCATCTAACTGCCGCAAAAATTTACCGACCTACATAAATCAAGACAAAGATTTTTTCCACCAAATAGGTTTAGACCGTCGAAATAACTGCCCTTGGCCGGTTAAAATCTCTGTCAATTCCGATAATTCCGATCCAGATAAAGGTATTTATATATTATATTATATAGTATATATACTTATAATGCTATAATAAATGCACCTGTGAGGTGTATTAAAGCTTAGGTGCAGCCGAAGTTAACCTTTTTCAATTTTGTAATGTTAATCAACTTTAGCTTATTGTGGAAATTTTTTTAAAGGTTGGGGTCTAAGCTTTGTGAATTTTTGTATCACATATGCAAATGTTGTTAAACAGTTAACGTTGCTCAGCCTTTGAAGAAATCTTTGGATATCCGTTCTTTTATAATTGGTATCGTCTCTCGATGCATGCACTCTTATACTCTAGTATTTTTTTTTCAAAATTTTAAAATCCCAACATCAACATATCTCGAAACAATTCAATTGTCGTAACCATGTTGCATATTCTGTTTCATATAGTGCTATCGAAGACACAGTCTATGATAAAACAATATCATCTCTTTCGAAATGATAATGATATATAATGATATTAGTCCAGTCCTCTCAGCTTTAATTTCCACGATTGTACTGAAATTCAATCATGGATTTGTCATCTCACAAAGCTGGGTTCTTTTCATTAACTGTTGACAGTAATCCTAGCTTGTGGAGCATATTACGATTAAATGGTATTCTTGTTTATAACTGGATATTGACTTTAAAACCTTAAGTAACTTCCCTTTTTTAGTCTGGGTCCATAACATATTATGAGTTCCTGGTCAAGTCTCAAAGATTACTCTCAGTATCTATTAAATATTTTCTAATTCCTAAACCTCAAGTAATCAGTCTTGTATGAATAGACCCTGATTCTAACCAATTAAGTGTCTTCTCTAACAAAGTTCTTTATTGGCGTAGACACCGTTTACTATAGCAAGGCTATTGTGTCCTTTTCATTAGAGGTGTTTTTTTACGTTACGTGTTTTTCTCAAACCCAGCGCACAACCCTGGGAAAAGATAATTCGCCTTCTCACTTTAGCTCACCTTCAAACGGAAGTTTTTTGGCTAACCTGAGTTCTAAGACCAGAAGTCGTGAGCTGCTTGAACCATATGTAAAATATTTCTGACCTCCCAAGTGAATGGCGTTCAGACAACTTTCCTCACTTCCGTGAACTTCTACACATGGCTCCATCCACAAAGTAGCCAAGGAAAATTTATTGGTCCAAATAGGTACCGTACACTTGTACAAATGCGATGTTCATTTGGCCCATCTGGTTCTCGCCACGAACAAAAATAAACAAATAAAATGTAAATTTTATTAAGAGAGCCCAAGTGTACGAAAAAATGTATTTAATATTTATAGTTTATAAATGAAAAGAAAACAAACAAATTCAGTGCATTCATCCGTTTATACGCAACAATATAGGTAGATATCTGCAACTTACAATAATTTACCTCGTCATTTAAACAACAAATCCGTGCTTTCAAAAATTCCAAAACCATTTTTTTACCTGGTCCATTCACATACTTATTTGTATTTTAATTTGTATTAGCAGCGTTTTACATACGAAAATAGTCTACCAAAAAAAAACGTACGTGAATACAAAATATAAATAACACAAAAGTATAATGAATCGGGATGAGAAATGAAACCGAAGAGAAAGGGGTAACTGATTGTTTGGTTTACTGTTTTGCGAAAATAAAACCGAAGTTGATTGTCTACATTCCAGAAGTTTTGACGTCAAAGTGCTGCCTTTTAAATAATCGGGGTTTTTCGATTTGTTGTTTTTGCATAAATTATTAAGTATTCGCTAATCACGAATAGTCCATAAAACGACCGTTGGTTAGTTGTTTATTCCGAAAGTCAAGAGTCATTCCAAGATGTTGCCAATTCCCGGTCGAAAATATTATGGCGGTGCTGCTCCCACACTAACACAATTGGACATTTGGACTTTTTTCTCTCTCGACCGTACGTTTATTTGTAAGCCGGCAGCCGAATTTTGATGATGAAGAAACATAATGCTTACTCAGCATCATTTCATAAAAGTAAACAAAACATAGCGACTCGCCGCATTCGTAAGTGGCGCTCAGTTATGTCCTAAAGTAGGTGATAATCGATGAATTCGCGGTGAATGTGCAGTTTTTCTTCAGCCTACTTCGGTGCGTGGGGAATTAGCTGCAGTTTAAAATAAAATAATATCAGAATTACTTAATGTAATATTTATAATGCAAATTCTCGTGCGATTTTAATTTTTTGTATGAGAATTTTGAAAGA
The DNA here is from genome assembly GCF_024586455.1 of Bactrocera neohumeralis. NCBI lineage: Eukaryota > Metazoa > Arthropoda > Insecta > Diptera > Tephritidae > Bactrocera > Bactrocera neohumeralis. The sequence goes on from NC_065923.1 coordinate 48,181,951, forward strand.
AAACTTTTGTGATGTGTAGTGGTAGCTGTTATACTATGTGAGTTCAATTTAAAAACATATATATTTTTTAATAATCATGTGATCTACCATAAGTTATATGTGACATAATTTATATATTGAATGTGCGTGCAAATTTTTTATGAAGCATAATAAATTAAGAGCAGTGATGTTATTTTAATCTTTCTAATATTCTTTTGGTTGTTAGTGTGTGACGTTAATCGAATATACATATGTATTTAGATAAACATGAAATGTGTGGGTGTAAACTACCGTGAATTTTTCATGAAACTATCGTCTTTATAGAAATACTTGCCACTATACTATCGAGGAAATCAAAAAAAATATTATATATTTTAGTGTGTAATAAAAACGAAAAAATGTACATATGTACATATGTATGTACCTTTAAAAACCAGCTACATTGTCTAAAAGTTTCCACCATAACAATAATTTATTGCAAACTGCCAACTGACCAAATTTAACCGAAGTGAAAAAAAAACAAAAAACTACAATTTCACATATTTTAATACATATCTGTCTTAATTCAAAACTCCCCAAAACTCTTCGGCAATATTTTCAATGATTGCGTTGCCGTGATTGTAAAAAAATTGATATACGGAGATAAACTGACATAAAAAAATGTTGCACCAATCTAGGATAATTTTTGCATTGATTTAGTTTGCTCACGCAGTTTATTTTTCCCAGTTCTATTCAAATCATTGTGACAACAGTGCGTCAAAACTAGTGAGAGGTACAAAACGTGTCACTTAACTTACTTGAATATTTTTATTTTATGATAAAATATACCATGACAGGGGCGTACTAAGCAATCATGTCCTGATTAATTCTGAATTCCACAAAAAAGCGAGTTTTTTTATCTTTATTAGTAGTATTTTAACAAAGCGTTGCCTGTGATGCCTTAAGGGATTGGGTTAGTGTACCAACTAACCCTCACAATTTATTCAGGAAGTAAGAACAATTAATTGTGCTATATTATTCTCTCCCAAAATATGTTAAAAACAGTTTTAAATGGCGTCCTCTAAAAAGTAGGGCTAAATTACTTACAAAAAAAGAGAATTTTAATATTAACAAAAAATCAACTACTGACTGATTTATTACGAAAACTCCACTTAATTGGATCACAGTAGTCTGCAAATTCGAAGACTTTTTTGTTGGCTCATTCGAATGTTGTTCATCACATTCTCCGTAAATATAGTTATTAGATAGACATTATTTATGAAAACAACGGATGATCTTGTCGTCTATTTTTGAAATATTTGGTCACCTCATCACATACCATCTCAAACATTTTTTTTCCATTTCATGAAATTAATTGGCCCAGTAATTCGGCAGTAATATACCATCTAACTAGTTGTTCTTATAAGTTAAGGCTTTTGGGTGTTTTGAGTCTCTCCCTCCTCTTATTCCCGCAGATGCGCTCGATCTAGGATATGTAACTACAATTATTACATTCATAATAAAAATATAATTGAGTTATTTCCGATTACATACAATTTTTTTTGTATCCATCTTACAAAATATTTCATGTTGAAATCAGTACATTTTTATTTCTGGGAATATACTACTACAAAAAACGGTTTAGGATAGCTTTAACGAGAAAACATTTATGAACAAATTTCGTAAATCCGTTAAACTAATTTGAAATTTACGGTCAAGAGATAAATGCTGCTATGAAAGAACTACGAACGTTAGTCACGAACTCAACCCACTCGGCAAAGCAGACATTCTCACCGCAAAAATGCTCGGTTGTAAAATAATAAATTTGTATTCCCCTTTATTGCACAAAAAATTGCAAAATTATTGCCGCACTTTCATTCGCGAGCATTAGTTTTCCGTTATTACCACATTCTGCGTTCAAAAGGGAAAATGAAAATTGCAATTTATTACTGTGGTTTTGTTATTATACAAATTAATTTTCCTTTCTCGGCGCTGATTGCTTATTTTTACCTTGAAGACACACTTGATAGTGTAAACAACGTAAATAATAATAATATTCTTCTTAAAGTTCATGTAACAGATGCCAAAAACGAAAAGCTTCCTCTATAATAAATACCGAAAAAGTAATTTCGTTTATTTATTCAGAAACAAAGAAAATTAAAACAAACAAAAAAAATTAATGAAAAATGTGTAGTTGTAAAATTTTACTTAGAAACATTAGTTTCAGTTTTATAATTTGTTCACGCTTGTTGGCACAAGTCAACCATCAAAGTCATCATAATAACGAACAGCATTATTAATTCAAATATAATATGTACATAGGTGTGTTTCTATAAATTCCTAAACATGTATGTTTTATACACATAAAACAACCTAACTCGATTTTTATAGATTCTATATAGTGCATTTAAGCATAATTAATAATAATTAATCATACGAATAGTTTCAAAAGCAGTAATTTTGAAAAAATGTAAAAATATTCGAATAAGAGTGAAAATAATCGGAGTCATTGACTATTAATTGTTGCTAATAACTTAACAATCCTTCAAACTTATTTAAGCGCTCGATGACTGATGATTTATTCGGGAACATGTGTGAAAGCTATGAGTACGAGAATTACTTATTAGATATATACATACATATGTTGTATGTATGTACTTATTGTTATACGTATTAAATAGACTTATTTTCGAAATAGATGAAATCTTTTCAAACAAATTATAAACAAATCATTGTGTTTGATTATTGGTAGTACAACAAATCACTATGTTCGTTTTTGTTTATCATTTCTATAGATTTTGCAACGTACTTTTTCAAGTGGTTTCAGGGACCAGGCAGTGCAAGATAGACAAATTTTTGTGTACAGCTATGCGCTATAAAAGTAAGGCTCTCCAATGTGTGTCGCAAACATGAGATTTTATAAGAATATAAGAAAATTTAAATTTAGTTTTTTCACAATATTCATTACATTGGGGGATCTAGCCTAGTGAAAATATTTATTTGTAACAAATTCGACAAATATGTCTAATGATTTTGATTTCATGCAAGTACAGCGTCTACCAATAGGAATGAATTGATTTTGACAGCTCTTGGCGGCCATATTTGTTTACGGATTTGGGTCAAACTTTGGCTGTGTTTTCAATATGTCCTGATACAACACTTTAAAATGGTCCAACATTATATTTATATTAAAACTTCACGTTCCCCAGTAGCTATTGCAAGAGCCTCTCGCGCAAAAAATCGTATCTTCAGATAAGACCCATTTATGACTTAATGGCTTCGTCAACAAACAAACTTGTCGCTATTGGCTTGAGTGAAATCCTACTGCGGTTAATTGCATCCCAAAAAATGTATTGTTTGTTGCAGATTGTGATACAGCGACATCTTCTTTCGAAATAAGCCGGACCGCTCAAACTAAGCTATCTCAAATGTTCCCGCCAATGAACTAGCAACGCTTGAGGAGCTCAAAGATATTATTGGAAATTAGCGTAAACGCGTGGAGATACGCAAACGGGGCCGTACATTTTGTTCAAATCATATATAGCATAAAACTATCTGCATTTAAAAAAAAAGAGAAACCATTTTGACCGAATTTGAGTGTTTTTTTACGTTTTAACATCACGTGGTTTTTGCTGATAGACCCTTTACTACCTTTAACGGAAATCTCTTTTAAAATCTCAGAGATATCTCCTTGCCACTGTAATTGATTAAACATTTTTAGACAGGTGGCAATATTAAAAAAAAAACTGATTTTTTTGAGGATATAAAAGCTGAATAGAAGAAGGCTCTGATGGCTATCATGACGTAGGATTTTTCCAAGTGCTATGATGACTGGAAAATTCGTTGGCATAAGTGTATTGCAGCGGGAGGGGATTACTTTGAAGAGGATGAAATAGACGAAATTAACCTTTCAATTTGATCACGGTAGTATATAGATTGTTTTTATACTCTCGCAACAAAATTGCTAAGGAGAGTATTATAGTTTTGTTCACATAACGGTTGTTTGTAAGTCCTAAAACTAAAAGAGTCAGATATAGGGTTATATATACCAAAGTGATCAGGGTGACGAGTAGAGTTGAAATCCGGATAACTGTCTGCCCGTCCATGCAAGCTGTAACTTGAGTAAAAATTGAGATATCATGATGAAACTTGGTACACGTATTTCTTGGCTCCATAAGAAGGTTAAGTTCGAAGTTCGAAGATGGCAAAATCGGCCCACTGCCACGCCCACAAAATGGCGAAAACCGGAAATCTATAAAGTGTCATAACTAAGCCATAAATAAAGATATTAAAGTGAAATTTGGCACAAAGGATCGCATTAGGGAGGGGCATATTTGGACGTAATTTTGTTGGAAAAGTGGGCGTGGCCCCGTCCCCTACTAAGTTTTTTGTACATATCTCAGAAACTACTATAGCTATGTCAACCAAACTCTATAGAGTCGTTTCCTTTAGACATTTCCACATACAGTTCAAAAATGAAAGAAATCGGATAATAACCACGCCCACCTCCCATACAAAGGTTATGTTGAAAATCATTAAAAGTGCGTTAACCGACTAACAAAAAACGTCAGAAACACTAAATTTTACGGAAGAAATGGCAGAAGGAAGCTGCACCCAGGTTTTTTTTTTTTTTAAATTGAAAATGGGCGTGGCATCGCCCACTTATGGACCAAAAACCATATCTCAGGAACTACTAGACCGATTTCAATGAAATTCGGTATATAATATTTTCTTAACACCCTGATGGCATGTACGAAATATGGGTGAAATCGGTTCACAACCACGCCTTCTTCCAATATAACGCTATTTTGAATTCCATTTGATGCCTTCTCTGTATAATACATAGTACATTAGGAACCAATGATGATAGCGGAATAAAACTTTACACAAATACGGTATTTGAAAAATATGTAAATGACGGATAATGAAATCTCGATTATCACTTTATCATGCTAGAGTATGAAATGTTCATTGACACCCGAACTTAGCCCTTCCTTACTTGTTTTAATTTGAGATAATAACGATTTCCAAATTAAGACTTTTTTCGCTTACATTTACAAATTTTACATACATATTGGAAAGTTTTTGCAACTGATCTTATTTTTTACGCATCACTGTGTAATTTGCACTTCATAAAAAGTAAATTTTTCTTATTTTACATTTTGCTTTACCCTTGGTAGAATTCACAGGAAATGAGAGAGAAAGAGGGCAAGTAGAAAAATCTAACAAACCATGAAATCATATGAAAATTTTGGACACATTTTTTTCATTTAAATTTTTTTATATCTAGAATTTTGCGGCCTCGTTGCTTTCGCCTTTACCTTCAGCTTATTGTAGGCGCATTCCCTTCAGAACGTCTGATTTGATTTATGTATTTTTTTTTTTATTTTCCGCTTTTCCCTCTCAATCTTCTTATAAATTTTGGCAAATCGCGTACTAAATAATTTTTAATTCCTAAAAACCTACAGGTTGCCAACCAAATTCTTGTTGTTCTTGCGCCGGGCCACTAAAATATAGAATATAAATTAAATATGTAGGAAATAATGTATATACAATCATATGTACATATGTGTATACTCGTATTTGTGGTTTTAAATTGTATGCAATAATTTTTATATAGCATTAACCGACTACATAATTTTTATAAATTATTGGACCATTCCCAAGTTGATATTTTTGTTATCTCAGCTGAGTTTGTAATTATTTTTCTAAGAGAGAAGGGTCTTACTACACCTCTCTTCGGAGGTTATTTACTTAATTTTAGTGTGTATGTGAATACTGTTAATGTAGCATTTGAAAGTGCGTTTCTCCCATTTGTTTGCCTTTATTTTGAAAGAAAACAATGTTTCTGAACTGAAGAATTTTCAGATTCAATTTTCATTGAATTTATCAAACAGCGGGTCAAAGTGCTGTTTGTTTCAGACAGATGTGTGATCTTTGAAGATATTTCGAAATTTCGCATATGGTTGCTGATTACACGTTATTTATTGATATATTTATTTTGTTAACTTTCCTGTGTAAATATTTTGGTGTGAATTGGAAAATTGAAGGTTAAATTAACTTTAGATCCACAAATTCACAGTTTTATTATATACAGTTTATTAGAACTTAGGTATTAAAAGGTTAAATTATTAATTACCACCTTACAAACAAGTAAAAACTCATACAAAATTGTTTACAAAGGGCTCTGTCAAAACAACTTCATGAAAATAAATATACTAATTCAAGTGTTTACAGAACCATGAATCTGATTGAGTATTTTGTTTTTGATTTTGATCGATCAGTTTATAAGAATTTCCAGTTTAAAAATACTTTTATAACCCCCATGTACCGAATATGCAGACTTGTTGTTGTTGTTTTAACGGAAATTCAATCCCCGTTGAGATGGTAAACATCATTTGTGTTGTCGTCGATGTCATCTAACGGTAGGCCCAAGAAACAATATAATATAATCTACATATATGCAGACTTCCTTGCACTCGGCTGGCTACATGTATTACAGAAATATAATCTAATTTGTTTTCTATACAGTTTCGAAAAATATTCTTTTAGACGGAATTTAATAATTTTCTTAAGACTTGGATTGAACCACAAAACGTTTTGAAAAGTAAGACCCCTGGTTGTTTAGCTATTTGGGTGGCAAGGCAACCTGCTGTTTCGAGGGGATTAAACTATAGGTAAAGGAGTGAGTGTTAGATGATTGGGATTAATTGGGCTTACAAAGAGGTGGTTAGAGTGTGGCGACTCATTGCATGCAGGGCATATATTTATGTATGTTTAACCTGCTACAATGTCTAGAATGAAATAGCGCCAGACGCACTCTATATTCACCAGGCCACACGTGTTTCGTCTGCAATGATGATTGCAATGATTAGTGATTTGACTCAAAGAATTCCATTGACTGGAGAGGAGTCTCAGAAATTAAAACGGTCCTACATTAAGCGCTTGCCTGAAGTTAGTTGCTTCCGTAGTTTGGCGAACGTATTATTCTATGTCGTCGAAATAAGCAAGGAATGATTTTTTAATTCTCCTAGGAGTCGGTACCACTCTAAACAGATGTCTGCGAGGGTGATTTCTACGAAAGCATTCTATCAGAAATTACCTGTATAAGAGTACATTGTGTTTCTTAACCAGAACGTGGAAACCTCATCATTCAGGTGTTTAACGGGAGACATCGGGAGCCATACTGTTATCGTTCGGAGTGCAGTATTCTGGGACTTCGGAAGCTTATTCGTCTACATTTCACTACATCCGGGCGACCATATCGATGCTGTGTAGTTTATGGTCGACCGGACAATAATTCTTTGACGATTTGCGGCTCTGTACTTTGGTCATAACCGCGGTCATATGCGGAGTGAACGGCTGTCGAGTGTAACACCTAAATTCTTTAGCTAGCTATTCTATTGCCTGTCGTTAATGCAATCATTCAGTACAATCATTTGCGCATAAGATGGTGGTAATTCCTTCTGGGGATTAAGGAAGATTCGAATTATAGAAGTTAAACGGTAGCGGGGAGAGGATATCACCCTGTGAAATCGCTCATATAAGTCATGGTCAACCTGCCATGGAGGGTGCATAAATTGCTTGATCTCGTCTAGTAACGTGGCATTATTGACAGTGTCAAAATCTTTAAACAAGTCCTAAGCTACTTGGATCGTTTAACGGGATGTTTTTTGATTTAAACTACGAATTATCTGAGCGTTTATGACGCAAAGTGTTCTGCACTTTACAAAAGCCATGTTGATGGTCTGCTAGAATCAGATGGTAAGTGAACATTGGAAGTAACAATGTCTCAAGTGAGACAAGGAGAATTATCAGATTAAACTCCCTCAGAATGATGGGTTTCCCAGGACTCAGTACTGGGACCAATCTTTCAACTCATAATATAAGGGACATATGAAGAGTGAACAGCGACAGATAGGTATTCCCAAAAGAGCCAGTTCTAGGTTATCGGGATTAACCCGGATTTTATCCGGCGAAGTGCTGTTATATCGATCAACCATAATATCGGTAGCAAATTCAAGAAAATCAATTTATTTCTTCAAACTTAAAATAAGAATTTTGGTTATATACATGTGTATATTGTTTTTATAACATAAAAATAATCTATTGTTGAAAATTTTCTGACATTTCTATATGAATATTCGAAATATTTAATTCTTGCTACTTAATTATTCATATTTATTTATCAATTCAAATTAATGGTAATCACAATGTAATCAGTTACTCGTTAATTACTCTTTTATATGTACAAGCATCTCGCCACATTGTTGTTATGACATTAGCCATTAACAACTGTCAAATGCATGTTATGTGACAATAGCGTGAGTCAAAACTAAATATGCTACTGGAATTTCAACAAAATAGCTAACAAATAAAAGAATGCGTGGGTTTCAAAATATATTGATTTTATGCGCGTGTTCATATGTATGCTTAATGTACAAATTAGCATTATAAAAACCATAATTTGTTTCAGTTGCTGCCACTTCGCATATAAATTATCATTCATGCCGTTAAGCGCGAGTTCGCGAGTTCGCGCTGCGGTTGTTGTTTATTGTTTGAACTCTTGCGTTGTATTTGTTTTTTTTTTTTCAACAAATAGTAAACGATCATTTTTTTCACACTTTTTTGCCCATTTGAATTAGTGTCATGAGTGGCACAATTGAATTACATGCAAATCGTTTATAGAGGCACTGAGACACTTTTAGATTTATAGGCGTGCATACATGTTATATGTTTGAATTTTCACATGTATTTGTTGCCTCCTTCGTTTGGTTGTAAATTATTTAATTTTTCCTGAGTTTATTTTTAAATTTTTGCTTGCTTTTGACAATGAATTTCTGTCTGACAACTTTACGCGCAATTATCTGAGCACACAAATCGTTCAATGTCATAATTGACACTTTGGCGGTCAAGTCCGCGCGCCTCTTTCACACTTTGTGCTTTCACATTACTCTTACGTTGATCTCTTGGATATACTACAAAGTGATTATATTATAATCGTATGGCTGCATTTGCTTGTTTTTATTTACGGTTGCAGTATTTTGACAACTAATTACAAATTGCCAGATAAATGGCATGCATTTCGTCAATCCATAATAAAATGGAGTGCAATTGTAATTTACTAAAATGGAACGATTTGTAGGTTGACGTATGTATGTATGCATATGTAAAGCTTCCTTCTATTATATGTACATTTATACAGGGTGATCCATTTCGAGATTCCCTACTTTTTGGAACAAAAAAACACAGAAACTTCAAATTTAATGGGGAATGTTTATTATCATTCGAAATAACATTCTTTGGCATTTATTTTTTAAGATTATCTCTTTCAAATGTTGACCGCGGCTACGTCTCAGATAGTCCATCTATTGATTCTATTTCTCGATAACTTGTTCGAGAATGTGAGATTGTTCGCATAGCTTTAGATTTTACATAACCCCAAAAAGAAGAAGTCTACAGTTGTGACATCACACGATCTTGGTGGCCAATCGACCGACCCAAAACGTGAAATTATCTGCTCACCGAAGTGTTTTCTCAATAAATTCATTAATTGATGCGACATGTGGGAAGTGACGTCGTCTTGTTCAAACCAAATACCGCGGAGATCACGAGATTCAATTTCAGGCCAATTACGATTACGTTCTTACCGGCATCAACTTTGAAGAAATAATGACCGATGATTCTACCGGCAGACAAACCACACCAAACCTTTTGGTTTGTCCATTAAGATGGAATTGAGTCTTGGCTCGAATACTTCGGATCTTCATCATATATGTATGTATGTATATCACAATTTATTTCGTTTTCGTTATTAATTAAACGTCATTTGGCCACAACCACGCCTACCTAATATGAGATTTGTAACAAATTTCAAAAACAAAATTTCAGAAAGATTAAGCTAAAACATACCACTTGTCTTGCGCGTGCCAAATATTCCATTCATAAATATTAGAAAGGATTATATATGTATACTTGCATATATTTCAACATTTCCACTAATTTTTTATGTATTCGAAAACTTGTACCCACAAATAACTGCTTTGAGTCTCATGGCTGCAGCTAAATATAAAACTACCCATTAAGAAGAATATGAAGGTCAAGTAAAAGTTCTTTAAAAAGTTCAAAGCAATAATAAAGGCGTCAAGGCAGCAAGAGATTTCTCATTAGTGATTTTCTCACGCATACTTTTCCACAATTTTGAATGCTTGAGCAATCAATAATCAGGCGATTATTACGCGAGCGTTGTTGGTAGAGTAAGACTGCCGTGCACACTTCAAAACTACCAGACAGGGCACTTTGCCAGCTCTAAATGATGCATGTGAGAGAAAATTTTGCTGTGCCACTTGTTAAAGCTTCTTAAAAGTGCAAAGAATGACATATTTTTGTTATTTTTTTAATGTTTCATATAATTAATTCTTGTACTCTTTTTTTTTTGTTGAAAACACGGGTTTAACTTTCTATTTATTTGTTTGTGACATAATAGATTTCTTTCCTGGATTTTGTTATTTATATATGACCAATTGCAAATATTGTATATATTTTATTTTTCAAATTTATTACTCTGTATAATTTAAAACAAAAACTTGAGTTTCGGAATTTTTTTCGAAATTCTATGTACACTTATTAAAACTCTTTTTTGACTGTAAAAGTATAAATTAATTGGTGGTTAATATAAATCTTTTTTTTCGGAACGTCTTATGGGCCCTATGAGAACATTTTGATTGCCGTGTTCGAATGTTTGATACTTTCTGCTACGTGGCGAACGCCATTAGAAACAACCTTTTAATATTGATCTGAACGAGGATCGATGATTGGATTTTCCTGATTAAATTTTTGTACGAGCAGCTTTTCCAACTGAGATATGCACTAAGACGTACTGGACCTGTCGAAGAAATGTTCTCAAAATATTATATAGAACTATTCAGAAAAAACTTTATTCTCAAAATATTAAATAGAACTATTTAGAAAATACTTTATTCGTTCTTCACTTCAGGCAGGTCTCAGATCTTGATACTCAATTTAGAAAATTCGGGTTCGCCTAAAGTTGATGAAAATTAAAAGTCTCAATAATAGAATTTTGTTTTAGATATTCATATTCTGATATCTCGTGATCCGCCCAACCGATTTCAACAAAATTGTGTACATTCTTCTGATATTCTTATAATACAATGGGAATATAGGCAAAATCGGACTACAGCCATACTTCCATATAACACAATTTAAAATTCCATTTGCAACTTTCATTTTCCAGTGTACAAGTCAAGAAACAATGAATATAACGGGATACAAATAATTATTTTGTCGCCTTCAAAGTAATCCCCATCAGATGTAATACACTTATGTCAATTATTTTTCCAGTCCTCGACACACATTTTATAAGTACTTTTTGGGATGACCTTCAGCCGTTTCTGCGAATTTTGTTTTACCTGTTCGATCGACTAAAAACGGGTTCCACGGAGCTGCAATTTCAGTTTCATATTCAAATATCTCGAGATCCGCCCAACCAATTTCAACAAAATTGTGTTCATTCTTCTGATATTCTTATATTACAGTGGGAAAATAGGCAAAATCGGACTACAGCCATACTTCCATATAACACAATTTAAAACTCCATTTACAACTTTCTTTTTCCAGTGTACAAATCAAGAAACAATTAATATAACGGGATACAAATTTTCAGGTATGTAGGTACTAAATATGTGGGCTCAGTGCTGCTGACAGCTGGCTTTTTTACCGAAAATATTGCTCAACGTCTGAGATATATATGTAATTGAAATTCAGGGAGAATCCTTTCCTGTTGGTAGTATGGCTGTATGCAACAAATGGATGGAATTAGGTCAATACTTCCCTTAACCCCTTTCAAACTTACTGTGACTTTATATCGGCAATTATATGAGTTGTTTTAATAAGATTGAGAGAGTGTGTGTTTCTTATAACGGTGCACATTTGTGCTTACAATGAATAAAATCAGGTTAAAACTCGTCTTACATCCCATATTACTAACAAGCCTTAAGTACTTGAAGGTGCTTCCGTGGTTTTAATTCTTGCAAGTTGAAAGAGTATAAAATGTTCGGCTTTACCCGATCTTAGCTCTCCCACACTTGTTTTTTTTATATTTCTCTCCGTATTATATTCCTCTTTCGTAATGACAAAAAAAGGGTATGAATTTTGTGTGTATTTATACATATTCCAAATGCACCTACATATGTATGTATTTCAGTAGCGATATATCTGCCTTGATCCATGAAATATCTAACACACTCCAATATAATTTAAAAGTATAAAATTAAGGCGTGGAAGAGAGGTTAGTAAAATTTTCTCAATTACTGACCGATTACTCGTATATAGTGTAAATTGAAACTGATATATATGGTAGGTTAGTATGTATAAATATATTGAGTATATGGGGTCTAAGAGAAAATGTACAGCGATTCTATTCATTTTTTGAACTGTTAAACCCTCCAAATTTTTATTATACCCTAAACAGGGTATATTAAGTTTGTCACGAAGTTTGTAACACCCAGAAGGAATCGTCGGAGACCCTATAAAGTATATATATAAATGATCAGTATGTCGAGCTGAGTCGATTTAGCCATGTCCGTCTGTCTGTCTGTCTGTCTGTCTGTATATATACGAACTAGTCCCTCAGTTTTTAAGATATCGTTTTGAAATTTTGCAAACGTCATTTCCTCTTCAAGAAGCTGCTCATTTGTCGGAACTGCCGATATCGGACCACTTTAACATATAGCTGGCATACAAACTGAACGATCGGAATCAAGTTCTTGTATGGAAAACTTTCACATTTGACAAGATATATTCACGAAATTTGGTATATATTATTTTTCAAAGCAACTATGTAATCTCCGAAGAAATTGATCAGATCGGTTGACTATAGCATATAGCTTCCATACAAACTGAACACATAATTACTAACAGAAATGCACCTGTGAAGGGTATTTAGCTTCGGTGCAACCGAAGTTAACGTTTTTCTTGTTTACTATTGAATTTAAATTTCTGCTCTTACATTTTACGCACAAATCGCACTTTAAACAGTTTTGACCAAAAGTCGATTTTGTTCGTGTTGAATGAAAATTCCCATGCTCTCTAATTTTAAAATGTTTGCTATTGTTTATTTTTTTACACCCGAATCTGTGTATGTTTTCCGATGAGTGATTTATGAACTAGGGCGATTAGATTAGCGCATTTTAAGTGAAATTATTTTTTCAGCAAATATTTAGCAGTAATATTGTTTATAGATATAAATTTTGATAACTAATAATAATTCCGCCAAACCAATTCATATCAAATACTTATATTTGTATATTTGTATATACATACATATATATTTTTTTTTTAATTTGAAATCGCAACTAATTACGCTGTGCTCTACAAATTCTGATTCCAATTAAGTAGTATCTAGCAATTCTAATTCGAATTAAGTAGTTATTGGAATTAAATAAATATATTTTAATAAGCAAAATATGTGTGCGCCAGTGCACCGGCTTCTTTGTTATACTATAAACTGTATTTACTCGTATATGTCTCAACTACACTATGTATGTGTTTGTCCAGTTATTTATGTGTCATCAAATGGCGATGAAGAAGGAAGCCAATGACAAATCGAAGGCCGCCGAACTTCGAAGAGCACAAATCGGTGTAAGTAAACGATGCATAACCGAAAGGTCTAAACCAAACGTTTCGTAATGTATAGTATGGTACTTCTAAACAAATTCGAATGAGCGTGAAAATTAAGAATTACCTTTAAAAATATGTCTGGCTCCGAGAATACTGAAATTGCACGATTGTTGCTTAGTGTGCCTCAAAATATATATGTAAAGCAAAATTATATCTCGAAATTTTCAATGCATTTCATAATACTCAGCTAACAGTCTTCAGTATGTAAAAACGCTTATAACATATAAATATATTTATTAATCTCTCAAAAAGCTAATGTATCAACTAATTGCAACATATTTGAGCTTATCAGTCAAACTTACCCGCCCGAATGTCATAACAAATTTACTCGCCTATTCAACCCTGATTTATCCTGCTTCCCTGCAAAAAACGTGAAAAAATATTTACAAAATTAAATTATCGGTATTTAAATGATATGTGTATGATTGTAATTAGATGGCGTGTAGTAAACTTAATTGCATATATACCATTGTAACCACCCGCTTTAACAGCTACTTAATTTTTTTAGGTTGGCGTACCAATTGTCTGGATTTTGGGTGGTCCCGGTTGCGGCAAAGGCACACAATGCGCCAAAATTGTAGAAAAGTATGGATTCACACACTTGAGCTCCGGTGATTTACTGCGCGCAGAGGTGATTATTCATAGCGAGAATAAAACAAAATAGTTGACTTCGATTCGAAAATTCAAGACAAGGCGAATCGAACAAACAACTGGTATAAATACTTTCGACTATTGTAAACAGAGACATAGTCAAACAGAGCTCGCTTGAATTTGGCGAAGTGAAAAAGTCAAATATCAAAAATATAAAATATTTAATACAAACTCTCTGTTCATTATACAGGTGGCCTCTGGCTCCGATAAGGGTCGTGAATTGGCAGCTATCATGAAAGAGGGAAAATTGGTGCCAAACGAAGCTGTCTTGTGCCTGCTAGCCAAAGCCATTGCCGATCACAAGTGCGATTCGAAGGGCTTTCTAATTGATGGGTGTGTGAATTTTTAATTTCCCTCAATTTTAAAAGACTATTAATTTCTTCGTTTGTTATTTTCAGTTACCCACGCGAAAAGGATCAAGGCGCAGCTTTTGAACGTCAAATTGCACCAGCGGATCTGATTATCTACTTTGATTGTTCGGATGTAAGTACATAAATAAAAAAGTAAAGATTTTATTGGAAATTTTATCCATTTTTTGCATCAAAAGCAGACCGACTTGTTTAACTTGATATTTGCTAGATGTTATTGGTATTTTAGTTGTCAGGTAAACTTTTTAGAGTTTCCAGTAAGCGAAGTGTTTCGAGGGATTCGGAAAGGTGGTATTCCGGGATAAAGCGTGAATAAATAGTTAATCGATACGAGTACTTAATTAATTTATAATTCAGTATGTAGGTAATCCTCGGGCGGAAAGTCTGCGAACGTACCCAGTGGCCGCTTTGCGCTTCGTAGAAAGCGTAGTAGTTTAGAAATATTCTCTATATGTGACCTGGTCTACGGAAAGGGGGCAAGGGGGCTTAGGTGTCAAAAAATCAATTTTCAAAAAAAAACTGACGAAACGAGTTGTTTATTTTTAACAGCTGTTTCCCAGAAAACTAGTTTTCGCACGTTAGCTTCCTTTTCGTAGACCAGGTCACATATATTGTTGATAGATTCCGGTACAACTTTGCGTAAATAATGTTCGGGTGACATCGAGAGCAGACCTGTACTGCCTGAAATGCCGTGCTCTGGTAAGCGTACAGCGTGTACAACTAAGTCCTATTATTCCTGGCGACATTACGTATACCAGCGGAAGGCGGCCGATTGCCTTCTGTTTCTAATTTTGAATTTTTTCAGCTACTAAAAGTGATCACCGTAGATACCTTAGGCTTTCTACTTTAGAAATCAGACTATGAAACTATGACTTCTAACGTTAGTGGTAATAAAGGTTATGAGATGAAATTTGGTTTGTTATACAATGTGACACAAAAGTATCCAGAAATTGTAAATAAAACACAAAATATTTAATTATTAATCAATAATTATTTTGTCGCCTTCAAAGTAATCCCCATCAGATGTAATACACTTATGCCAACGATTTTTCCAGTCCTCGACACACATTTTATAAGTACTTTTTGGGATGAACTTCAGCGCTTTCTGCGAATTTTGTTTTACTTCTGCGAGCGACTGAAAACGAGTTCCACGAAGCGGCAATTTCAGTTTGGGGAACAAGAAAAAATTACACGGAGCCAAATCTGGTGAATACGGTGGTTGATTGATGGTATTTTTTACGTTCACGGTTTTAAATTCGGTCACAATTGTGGCTCGACACGATGGTGCATTATCATCGTGAAAAATCCATGAATTGTTCCTCCACAATTCCGGCTGTTTTCGACGGCTATTGGTACACAAACACCTCACTACGGCAAAATAGAACTCCTTATTGACCGTCTGTCCCTCCAGCACAAATTCATGATGCACCAACCCACGAATATCGAAAACAACAATGATGTTTGAGTCGAAGGTCGTCCTCTTGACCATCTTTGAAGCCTTTTTACCGCTTTTAGGCTTGTTTTTCGATAAAACTGAATCACCGTAAGCCTTTTCCAATATTCGCAATGATTCCGCAGACGAAATTTGGTTAGAAAAACAAATTGAAGAAAAGTTCTTTGTCCAATATTTTTATCCATTATAAAAATCGCAACGCACTACTGAGATGTACCGATTTAGTAGCTGCTGTAAACAAATTAGTTGATAGTAATTACGGACAGTCCTGCCAAATTAACAAAATATATTTTTTTGAAATATCATTTACCCGGGGAATATAATGATAATTTCCAAGTGTTTTTGTGTGACAATGTAAATAAGCCCAGAAAGTTATTTTTCGAAGATATTTTTGTTACTTGTCTCCAAAATTTGGGATGCTTAAAATTTTGAGCATAGCTGTGCAGTGCGACGGTAGCATACTTTAAGGGGATTGGCCACTAGCAAAAAGTCGTCAATTTCAGAAAGCAATAAGAGGATAAAATCCAAATATCTAGATCAGCAAAAAGCCATTGACATGAGCAAAACTCTTAATAGAGAATTAAAAAATGATGATAGGCTTGGAACTGAACACATTGCAGCTAAATCTGAGGCTATTTAACTCATTACATTTTACTGACAACCTTTTGACAACCAAACAACATTTGTTTCCCATAAGTTATTCCACTTAACACCAAATATCTCTAACATCAACAAAAATCTTGAAGCTTAAGTATAGCAACCCACATTTCTTGCAACTTTCGACCACATTTTCTCAAGCTTCCATAAAAAACGTGTATACAAATACCAAGAAGCAATCATATTAATATTAAATTTATTTTAATTTAAGAAAAAGTTAATTACAATTAAAAGCAGCTTATGCAACAAATCTCTAAACTCTTGTTTATTATTTTTTTTATTATTTCAGGAAGTTATGGTCCAACGTATAATGGGACGTGCAGCTGCTTCCACAGAAGTACGTGCCGATGACAATGAGGAAACCATTAAGACTCGTCTAGCCACCTTCAGAACAAACACAAATGCCATTCTAACCCAATACATCGAGAAGACGATAACGGTAAGAGGCAGGCGAAATATTGCGTCTGAAGAAATTCTACTTTTACCATAAATATTTATTATCTACATTTTAAAAGAATTTAATATTTATTTTCATATTTGATTTTGTCTTCTATTTCGCTGCAGCTCAACGCCGAACGTTCCGCCGATGATATTTTCGTGGATGTGCAACGCGCTCTGGATTGTTTGATACAGAAGAAGGCTCAGGCGGTTGCATGTGCCTAATTAATGACTCACCAACAACTATAAATACAC
The DNA here is from genome assembly GCF_024586455.1 of Bactrocera neohumeralis. Classification (NCBI taxonomy): domain Eukaryota; kingdom Metazoa; phylum Arthropoda; class Insecta; order Diptera; family Tephritidae; genus Bactrocera; species Bactrocera neohumeralis. The sequence continues at coordinate 48,199,429 of NC_065923.1, forward strand.
ACACGCACATGCATACATACAAATGTATGTGCATAAATTATTTATTCTTTAATTAATTTACGTGAATGCACGTAGGTATAGATATTATAGCACAATTCAAACACGCATACCTGTCTACAAATGATAATAGCTAATAAAAAAAGCCAAAGAAAAACAAAACAATACAGCATACCTTCAAGCTACTTAAACACCTTAAATGATATATGGCCAAGAGTGGCAAGAAACATCGCTCAAGCATATATAATTCCCATACTTTGAGCGTTTGAGTAAGCAGCTGGCATTGCATTGCATCATAAGCGTGCAGAAAAATAATTTAATATTGTAGTACAACAATAAGAGCTCTCTAAGGGAAATACACATGTGCTTTAATTAAAAATTATAATGTACTTTATTTACTTAATTCAATACACCAAAGAAATTACAAATTGTTACAAACAAAACAAACAAGCAATTGTCGCAATAAAAACTTAAAACTAATGATTTTCATTGAATTTCTTTTATTTGTAGAAGTGATTGCGGTTTTTAAGGAGTTACGTGGGTTTCCTTAAGTAATAAAAAACATTTTTTCAACAATCTTTTTCTCATATAAAAATTAAATATATTATTAGAATTTTTTATTATTACAAATATACACTGTTAACAAAGAAATTCTGAAATCTTGCAAAAAATGTTTTAAAATCGGCCATTGCGACGACATTTTCGGTGACCCTCGAAAAACAGATGCGCTCGCGTTGGCAGGAAACTCCTCACAGGCTCATTTAAAGTGAAACAAGAAAAAACGTTAACTTCAGCTGCACCGAAGCTAATATACCCTTCACAGGTGCATTTCTTTTAGTAACTATGTGTTCAGTTTATATGGAAGCTATATGCTATAGTAATCTGATCTGAAGAATTTTATTTTTTATGTGATTATGATTATGTTATTACCGTAAGCAGTAATCCATGTCAAATTTCGTGAAGATACCACGTCAAATGCAAAAGTTTTCCATACAAGCCCTTGATTCCGATCGTTCGGTTTGTATGGCAGCTATATGCTATAGTCAACCGATCTGAACAATTTCTTCGGAGATTACATTGTTAGAAAATAGATAATCTATACCAAATTTCATGAATATATCTTGTCAAATGTGAAAGTTTTCCATACAAGAACTTGATTCCGATCGTTCAGTTTGTATGCCAGCTATATGTTAAAGTGGTCCGATATCGGCAGTTCCGACAAATGAGGAGCTTCTTGAAGAGGAAATGACATTTGCAAAATTTCAAAACGATATCTTAAAAACTGAGGGACTAGTTCGTATATATACAGACAGACAGATGGACAGAGAGACAGACGGACATGACTAAATCGACTCAGCTCAACATACTGATCATTTATATATATACTTTATAGGGTCTCCGACGCTTCCTTCTGGGTGTTACAAACTTCATGACAAACTTAATATACCCTGTTCAGAGTATAAAAATACGTGTTTTAGTTAAAACTTAGAAGTTGGACGAAGGAAAAAAACTGAAAATTGGATTTTTGGCAGATATCTTTATAAAAAATTAAAATTTTAGTGAAAATTTCACGAAATTTTTTTTCTAATAATTGTAATCGAAAAAAATCCTTCGTCCAAGTCTTTAAGAATTGTATCTCTATGTGTAAAATTTCATGAAGATCGGTTGAGTAGTTCTCGAGAAATCTTGCCAACCCACTTTAAGAACACAGTTGCGAGAAAACGCGTTTCAAAATGGCGCACTTAGTCTAGCTAGCCTCCAGGGCACAACTTCTCAAGAGAGGAAGGTTATTGAGTACCGGGTATAAGTTGACGCAAAGATAGCTCATCATCATAACTATTTGGGTAGCTGAAAAATCATTATGAAGATATAAGATCCTGGAGGATCCACTGCCCCGGATGGAAAGGCATTGATTGCCTTTTACTGCTTTAGAGAAGCCATTGGCAAAAGGCTCTCACCGAAAGTTGTCTCTTGACTCTACGACGCCATGGTCAACCCCAATATTTTCTATGAGGTCTTTGTGTGTTGTATGAGTTTAGAAAAGTCCACACGTGCATGAAAGCTCGAGAATGTTCAACGATCGGCGCTCATTACCATGTGTGGTGCAATAAGGTCCACAGCAACTTTGGCCTTTAATATCATTCTGCATATAGTGTCCATAGCCGATAAGTGTATGGCTGTGAAAGTAGCTATCAAACTCAGAAAACCTGGGTTTCTGAAATCAAAGCTCAACTTTTGGGGCTTTTACTCTTCCGACACACCTGCAAGGAAGTTGTGGGTGGGTACCCCGTATCTCTATGCCCCTTTTGCTTGTGTTTTATAACACTGGATAGCAAGGCTTCTTGCGAGTTTGACCAGCGACGGGCTGCCACAGCTATTTTAGCTGTCGTGTGATTCATGATCGATCCAGTGAGCTCGTTGCCCTCAGTAATGCAGCTTTTAACTAGTGTAGGGATTCTAACAGGCCATAGCCTTATCGGCGGCTATTGCAAGGTTGAGAATTACTCCCTCCTAGAATGTCCCGCGTTTGAGAGATCAGTGCTTAAACACATAGAAACTCACACTATCAGATAGTATTCTTTCGAGCTAGTGGGAATAAAAATTAAACGCCTAAACAAATTTATATTGGTCACAAGGTGCTTTGCCAACTTATAAAATCTAATAAAGAAGTTTTATTTTTATGACTCCACAGAGAACTACATATGTAGAGATCTAGAATTTGGTGGCGTACATTTATCCAAAAATTTAAAACAAGCTTGTCAAGTATGACACTTTTTTGGGATTCTTGGGGTTGACTTTTACGATATATGATCTGATTTCAAGTTTACAAAAAATGTAATAAACAATAATATTTGAACTATAATATATTCCCATTATCAGTCTGATAATGAGACACCCTATATATTTTAATTGCTTTATTTCCGCTACTGTAGAAATATACCATGCCAAAACTTATGACGTGATTTATGATCACAATGATCACGGGCACCTCCGATTATAAAAAGCAGTAATTGAGTGTGTCATTAGTGTCAGCTTAGACGGACTTACTTGGCTTCCGTTTGGCTGAAGGAAACATAAATTACTGCAGTGAAATTTATTTGCCTGTCAGTAAGTTTATTCAATTCTTGCTTTAAGAAAGACTTTCGAAATTAGAAATTCTTTATATAATGTATTAATATTTTATAAATATAAAGCACTAATTGCTAGTATTAGCGCTTAAAATGGAGTTTGTTAATCGAGTTGTACAACGCACATATGCACCTAATTACTCACATATCTACATATGTATGTAAAAATATCTTGCGAGGAAATGAAAAGCAAAGAATAGGAATTGAAATTCAGCAGTTCAGCCAATTTTGGGTTGTGTCATCTCTGTGGAATACATTTATGAGAACGAGGTTTCAAAAGCTCTTCTCAACGGTGAGTCCTACAATAACCGAATAACTTTATCATCAAAATAAAAGATTTTGTGGAAGACCACGCGTGCTTCAAGTGGGAGAGTCTCATTAGAAAGATATAAAGGAGCCTTCATCGGGTTATCATTCATTCACTATTATGACTTAAAAGCCATTTGGGGGACTGTCTTCTGCAAGGTTTGCTTAGATTACAATAAATATGTTATATAATATTTCATACTTAATAAAAGAGAAAATGTATGCAAAAAAATATTAAATATAAAATACATTAAAAAGAGAAAGAAGTACATTAAAAAGATAAAGAACGTCAAAGCAGGTCAAAAATTAAGGTTTTGTGGACAGTTTTCTCCGTTTATCGAGGTGTAACTCCGAATTCCTTCCAAACGGCCAAACTGGGAATATTATTAGAGTGTCATGCGTCATTTGCGCGAAGCTATTCGAAAAAGAGTCCCGATTTATGTGCCGACAACTCTTGGTTTTTGCACCACATTAATGCACCGTCACAGACTGCATGGATACTGCGTGAATTTTTCGGCACAAGGGAATTACTTAGAGGGGGCGACATAGATTTTGAAGAATAAATTAAGAATTTTAAAATTATGAATAAAGTCTTATTATTATACCCTGAACAGAGTATATTAAGTTTGCCACGAAGTTTGTAACACCAAGAAGGAAGGGTCGGAGACCCTATAAAATATACATATAAATAATCAGTATGTCGAGCTGAGTCGATTTAGCCATTCCCGTCTGTCTGTCCGTTTGTCTGTCCGCCCGTCCGTCTGTTTGTATATATACGAACTAGTCCCTCTGTTTTTAAGACATCGTTTTGAAATTTTGCAAACGTCATTTTCTCTTCAAGAATCTGCGCATTTGTCGGAACTGCCGATATCGGACCACTGTAACATATAGCTGCCATACAAACTGAACGATCGGAATAAAGTTCTTGTATGGAAAGCTTTCACATTTGACAAGATATACTCACGAAATTTGGTATAGATTATCTATTTTCTAACAATGTAATCTCCGAAGAAATTGTTCAGATCGGTTAACTATAGCATATAGCTTCCATACTAACTGATCACATAGTTACTAACAGAAATGCACCTGTGAAGGGTATTTAGCTTCTTTGCAAAACTTACATATATTTAAACAATAACACAATAAAGATCTCAACCCAAGGAATACAGATATTTATAACGTAATCTCTGCTTATATGTATGTATATACTCGTTAATTGAGAAATCCTCCAAATTAAGCTTACTTATCAAGCGTAACAAAGTCGACTTTAATTAAACATGCTAAGGTGATGATGACTAAAGTAAATGCTCAGCTACTGTGAATAGCATTAACGGTATAATAAAAAAAAAGAATTGTTTTAATAATATTTTGCCCACATAAAAAATTTGATTGATGAAAGAACTAAATACCGCTTGGATTATAATTAAAATATACAAGTGCATAGGATTACACGCATATATGTATATAGATAAATCCATATAGATATACGATAGCCCGATTTGTATACTTTGCAAAAGTGAGAGAAAAACACACTTTACCTTTCGCAAAGAGCTGTCAAATGTTATCTACTTGAACAGGTGGTCTTTGACCCTAGAGCTTCAGCGCGTTTTATTGTACGAGCCGCTGTCTTAATAGCTTTTAACTCTATGACTTAATATTAGTAATTGTATTGTAAGTATTAATATGAGGTTTTTATTTGGAACTAGAGCGTTGGGGCATGCAAAACTATTGTGAAAAGTAACAAAAACAATTCATTGCAATTGTTTAAAATTGCGCAAAACAATCCTTGACATAGATACAAATTCAAAAATTAAAAAAGCACACACCTTTTAATTTAATTTTAATTTAACTTGTCTACTTATTATTAAAATTAATACAGAATTTGGCAAAAGAAAGACGGGTAAGCACCAAACGGGCTATAAGAACCAAATCATACACATGTAAATTTCAAAAACCCGATTTTTGTTTCGCATATATATCGAATGTAGATATATTTGAAAACATTTTCCGAAAGTTTTCAGTTAATCGGCTAACAGTTTATAATTATAATAATTTTTTAACTTAGTGTAATCGGTTGCCTAAACTTTAAACACTATTTTCAGAGGCGCTTGAGAAACTTTCGACTAAACAGCTAGTCCTATCGACTTGAATTTTTCATCCGACCTCCTTAGGTACATATACTACTATGAGCAGAAAAATAGTAGGACTTTGTTCATATTTTAAAATTTTAATTTGCTCTTCAAAGTCGATAACGTCATTCTCAAAGTGGTCCCCCTTGGCCCCAATACACTTGTGCCAACGTTTTTTCCAATCCTCGAAACAGTTCTAAAAGTCAATTTCCGGAATAACCAAGTGCGTGTAGAGATTCACGTTTAATATCTTCAATTAACTCAAAACGGTTTCTCCCAAGAAGTCGTTGACAGTGTGGCCAGTCGGAAGGAATTCGGAGCGCCCCAGAACTCGATAATCGAAAAAATTGATTCACAAATGATCTTTCAAAATGGTTTTCACTGAACCTTCAGATATTATACAATGTCAGTAAGATCTCTGACTGTTAAAAGTCAATTCTCAAGCACCAATTCTTTTATTTTATTGACGTGTTGATCATCAGTTGATGTTGATCCCGGACCTGAACGTGGTTCGTCGTATTTTCGAAATTAAAGCTAACTACAACTCAGACAGAATTATTTACATGCTTAAAAAATCAATCATGAACAATGGATATAATTAGGGGTTTCATATAATCTCATAAAGTTATAAGTTAAAACGAACCGAAAACATAGCTTTGAGTATCGTAATTGCGAAAACTCATTTTTGTATGTAATCCAGCAATAATTTTTTCTTAATTGTAAAAGTTTATGATTTTACGATGCGTTATGATAAGTTGTGCGTCCCTTAAATATATGAGCTCATTTATGACGTCTAAGCTTTATGGTTTGAGGTGAGATCTAGTCGAAATGAGAAAAAGGCAATGAGTTCGCCTCTGTTTTAAGCAATATACATATATATATGAACATATATGTAAATAAATATGTAAAATATATGTATGAGATACATATTATATTGGCCCAAGTCCATAAAGTATTTAATAACTTAGGAAATATTGGTTTCATTTATATAGAAATCTACAGATTCCAGTTTGAAATCAAATCTCAACTCGGACTACACATACTGGTCTGAAGTGAATCATTAAAAATGTGACGACGCAAATCCGAAATGATAAAACAAGAAAAGTTAGTCATTATGTACGAGCTATAAGTCAGCTAAATGTATGATTGCGTTAAACAGTGCTTTGAAGAAACTATTAAGGCTCATAAATAACTCAAGTTTTCCGGTTGTACCACTTTACCACAGAACGCGCGGCAAATTTGACGCACAGGCTTTTATGTTTCTAACTGTTTCTAAAATAGTAATAGTCTGGCTTACAGTTAGCCGAGTTTGAGAACACGCGTTCGCAAAAACTTACAAACCGTTAGAAAAGTTATATAATATTAATAGCGAAATTATGCGACATTTAAATTTGAAAAATAATTTGAATTAAATTTATTTCGAATTACTAAGACAACGCACATTATTTATAAATATTCACATACATACATCCATATATACTAGCTTCACTTTAAACCAATAAACACCTAAAAAATTTATCCAAAGGCCGCCGAAGCCGCCTAAAACTAAAGTAGTTAGATAAAGCATGCGCCAAAAATAAGATCATTCGCCACACATGAAACATTTTCCACATGGCTTGTGATTAATCCGCTCGCCTGAATTAGAAACAAAAAAATGTGGTTCAACATATCTATTGAAACTAGAATGTAAACCGGCGATTAAACGTGAAATCAACATAAACATAAACAAGAAATCGAGCCACAACAAAGAAAATTTGCATAAGTTCGAAATAAAACTAGAAAATGCGTTGAGCAACACGCGTACTCTTCATAGAATGGCATCATCGGCGCTCAGCGTAAAGAAAATTAAAACAAAATCGGTTGGAGATATCAACACATTATTAACAAAACAAATTAAAAATACATTAAAGCCCAAAAATCTCAATGCGAGCAAATTGAGATTACATCTTTCAGTGGGTGACGTGAACAAGAGACAGAAAGTGTACATTTCCCTGTCGGGAAAATCGCAGCTGCTTGAACCTGCTGTAATAAAATATCGATATTTTTAAACGTAATCTCTCAACCAAAGAAATTAAAAATGTGAGTGATATAAAGACTGCGAGGTTCTCTACTTTTTTAAAGAAAAAAACGGAAACTTTCAGTTTAATGGAGAATGTTTATTATCATTCGAAAGAACATTCTTTGGCATTTATTTGTATTTATTTGTTGAGTCCAATTTTCGATAACTTGTTCGAGCATTTCGACGGCTAACTGGCGAATGACAAGCGTGAAGTTTTGGTCCAAGGCCTAAACCAAAGAAAAATTGTCCGCACAGACTTTAGGCTTGACATATCCTCACAGGAAAAAATCGAACGGCCAAATTATCTTCTCACCGAAGTTTTCTCTCTCTCAATGAATGATGCCATGTGATCACAAGTTTCAAGTCCAGACAGCAAATAGTCAGTCACCATTGCCGGTTATGTTCTCATCATTTTTGAAAAAATATGGACCGATGATTCCACCGGCCCACAAACCACACCAAACCCTTGTTTTTTTGTATGAAATTACATCTCTTGAATTTCTTCTGGTTGCATTTCAACCCAAATGCGGCAATTGTGTTTGTTTATATACCCATTGAGTCAGAAATGGACCTCATCGCTGAACAAAATTTGGCTGGAAAACGCCGGAAGTAGCTCTAAAGCGATCACCAGTCATTATATAAAAAATATGTTATAAAAATAAGGTTTATTATTATATCTGCTTTCAATATACTGACAATCAATATCCTTGCACTTTAGCTCTCGTGGTACAGCTGGCCGTCATAAGGAAGGACACGTAGGGTGATTGACCAAGTTGAGAAAAAACCTCAACACCGTTCCCGTTCATAGACAAAAAATTCTGAATTCATGACAAATACAAAATTTTTTCTTCAGAAAGCAATATTTAAATTCGATGGAAAATTCCATTTAACTAATAAAGTGGACAAAAGAATGTTGTCAAAGAAGATTTATGAACTTTTAGTACACCATTGTATTACAGAAATTCCTAGAATTCTATCCACTCGGAGTAATATACAAATTTTTAAGGACGTCAAATTCATTTACGCAAATTCATCAGTTCCGCATCCTCTTAAAATTGCACCGAATTTCTCGAGAGAATATATATTTTTTTACATATTATATATATACATTATATATCTTTCATTACTCAATCCCGATTATTTAGCCATGTTCTAACTCTTTTCACCTGAATTCCGTAAGCGAGTATTATCATTAAGCACTTTAACCCCCTTCAAGAGCCATTCTCAACCCTGAACAGGGTATATTAAGTATGTCATGATTGTGTAACATTCAGAAGGAAACGTCGGATACCCTTTAGAATACACATATGTTTAACTGATAATCATGACGAGCTGAGCCGATTTAGCCAAGTCCGCCTCTCTGTACATCCGTTCGTCTGCCTGTATATATGCGAACTAGTCCCACAGTTTTTAAGATCTCGATCTGAAACTTCGCACACGTCTTTTCTCCTCAAGAAGCTGCTCATATATCGGACCACAATGGTATATAGCTGCCATACAAACTAACCAATCAAAGCTCAGTTAAGGAATTTTTGTCTATGTGAAGGATATTATAGCTTCGCTACAACAGAAGTCATGGTTTCATGGATAATAGTTCTCAATTGGGTTGATTTCTGCTTTCATCTGACGTCACTTGATTTAGCTCATTGAATCACTATTCTCTGTAGTTTTTGTTATTTAAATCGCGGGAAAACGCGTCAAGTCTTCATGCCTCGTCATCACTCTTACTTATCATACTTGCGCACACATGTAAATGTGGTCACACACACGGAACTATATTCAAAACAAAATATAAAATAAAATTTCGAAAGCGCTAACCGTGTTTTTGCGTTACGCAAATCAGAAATTTCAATAAAATTGAATAAAAAACTGATTTACATTGAATTGCGTGAACGAAGTTTTTTTGTGGAGGCAATAAGGATTTCATTGCGTCAGTATAGCTATTATATTTGTGTGTGTGGTAAAACTTTGAAGCTATGGGAAAGAAATTTAATTTCAAAGTTCTGTTTTAATATATTGTGACGTCAGCACAGGGTGATTCAAATGTTTTTTTTTTTAACGAAGAAAGTTTATAATAAAAGAGCATGTTTTGTTTAAAAACAATTAACAATCTGGCATCAAAATGAATCAACGAAGGATCTGAGATATCTAAAAGATGTTTTTTACAAGAGAAATTTCAATTTTTTGGTACACCTTGTACTGTTAATATTGTATTACGTCTAAACGACTTAAACGGTCTTAAAAGCTTCTTTTAACTTTGTAAAGTTTTATTTTCAATTGGTAATCTTAAAATATAAATATTTCTGAATTTTTTATTTGAAACCCTCTGTGCTCTTAGTAAGTCAACAAAAAATCCCAATAACCTGTGTATATCTGTGAAAACCTTGACCTACAAACGCGTCAAAAATTTCAGTTGTGTACTCAAAAGCTCAATTTTAGCTCTCTCTCACTCAAAAAGCTTCAGTAAAAATCTTGCTGTTTTCTTACAGATTTTCAAACGACCTTGACTAATTTATGCAGAGATCGGGAACTTGAAATTTCGGTTCCCTATACTGAGCTGACTGCGCAATGACCTTGACCTATTTTGTAGTGTTGTACGATTTATGAGCACGAATTTTGAGTGATATTACTTAATTTGTTTAAAATTTTAATTTTTTCGTGATTTTTACTTTATTTTATTCTTAAAATTTACTCTTTTTATTTTTATTTTATTTGTTTTAAATTATTACTTGTTTTTTTCTTTATTTGGGTTGTTTAAGAATTTTATTTACTTTTTATTTTATTTGTTTTGCTAGTTTCAAATTTATTGAAAAATTGAATAATTAAAATATAATTAAAATTTATAATATATAATATGTAATTATAAAATAATAATTAAAACAAAGTAAAATTAATTATTATAGATTATTATTATTTTTTTTATTTTTCCTGTTTAAAATATTGACTCGTCGCCTATGTTTTTTAACACTTGTAAAGTAATTCTTTTGTTAAATATGTGTATTTATATTTTTGTGCAAATGTTATTTATTTTCTTGTGAATATTTTAATTCGCTTACAAATTTCTCGTTGTTTTTATTTAAATTTATTTTATTCTTATGCAATTTTCAAGAACCTATCAATTTTTTTATATTAATTACTTCTTTAATTAATAAAATTTCATATGTATTAATTATAGATATTTTGGAAAAAAATTATTTTTTTTTGTTTATTTTTTATTTTTGAATTTTTATATATTATTATCAACAAAGTAATATATATTTTCGTAAATAAGTTAATTTTGATTTAATTTTTGAAATTTTTCATATATAAACATTTTATTTGCATTAATCACAAATTTTTTGGAAAATAATTATTTTTTGTGTTAATTTTTTATTTTTGAATTTTTATATATTATTATTATCAACAAAGTAATATATATTTTCGTAAATAAGTTAATTTTGATTTAATTTTTTTTTTTAATATTAAATATTTTTGTGTTAATTTTTATTTAATTATTTAATTTTAGATTTGCTCAATTTTTTCTGCAACCTTCATTTTTCGTACAGACTTCTTCATTTTCTTCAAATTTGCTTTTAAATATATGAAATACATAAAACATTTAAAGCACAGTTCAACAACCTGCCGAATGACACGCTCCATTTTATTTATCATAATTTTTTTTTTCACCGAAAAGGTATCAAAATGTCACTGTTCGCACTATTTCTTCCGTTACCGCTGTTCACTCTTACTGATTCATTCGACCTTAAAGTTCGTCTCCGCAACGTTGAAAACAACCATTCTCGCAGCAATCAATTATCACCTGGAACCAGAACTGCCACATTGTATATAATACTTATATAGGATGTATCTATGTATACAAGTGCTGTATGTAAAATACCCAGTAGACCCGCCCAATAAATTTCCAATTGCACGTGTAACTAGTCGCGGATTGAAAAACCCGAAATAATTTTGCTTAAAATATTGTTTGAATTTAAATTTGTTTTATTTCTGTTTTTGTTGTTTTGTTCTTATATATGTATATGTGTATATTTATACGTTAGAATATGTAAATATGAATATTAATTGTTTGCTGATAACCGTATAACTTGTTTTTGTCTTTTAACTCATTAAATTTCATTTAGTTTGCGTTGATAAAAAACACACGATACATACGTTTGTGTGTGTGTGTGAGTTTATGTATATAAAAGCAGAAAACCAAGAAATAACGTTATGCGCAAACACGTAATTCCTTTCGTGCAATTAATTAAAATAAATAATACATTAAATATCATGCTTAAAACTATATAAGTGTATATGTGCATGTGTGTGTGTGCGTATTTATAATAATATTAATTTTAAGTGAAACATTGCATCAAACAATTTTTTTTTAATTGAACACAAATCAAGTGCACACACACACAGGCACACCTGCACATTATTTTTGCTATTAAACACTATTCACAAATATCACAATCTTCCAATTCGTAGTACAATATATTACTTAAACGTAAGTATGTAAGTATGTGTATGTGGGCTTATTTCATAAAGCATTTCACTTAAAATCGCTTAATTGCGAGCAGTTTTAATGACGCGCGCCAGCAACTGGACACTTGAAAGAACGCGTCGAACGAGTCCCGTTTGTCACACACACACACAAGAGCGCGTTTGTGTCGTCTGTGCGCGCTGATAAACGGTATTTTGCGTCAGAGCGCTTTCACGAGTGAATCACTACCGAGCGCCAGAGCGCTATGCAGCTCAAGCCGGGCGCATCATTGTCTAACACTCGCTTGTTTTTCTAAAATTTTTCTTCCTTTCTAACATGAGTATTTACACATTCTTTATAGTTAATAATAAATACGAGTTAAAAATCACTAGTTAAAGCTTTGTTTTCAGTCAGTCAAAAGACACGAATTTTTCGAAATTCTCCCCTTGAAAATTTCGCAATTCCCCACCCACACGCCTGCTGGCGCCCTAAGTTACACCACATTCTCGTTGAGTCGCACAGCATTGCGCATGAGCGCCTGCGCGTGCTGTGCCACCGGTTGCAGACGTTGCACCTGCGCGCTTTGTTCTGACACTTTTTGCATGTTCTGTGCCAGTCGGCCTGTTTTCGCTTCGATCCAATTCAAATAGTGTGTGACGCGCGTGAAGCCACCGGGTATATTCGTCTCACAGCCATCGGCGGGTCCGAAGCTCGTAATACCAACGACAGTTTGCGTATTCTTCAGCACGAGTGGACCGCCAGAGTCGCCGGAGCAGACGGTTTCGTCGCGCAAGCCTTTCGCACAGAGCACACCGCTTGTCACCACATCGAATTCATTGGCGCACTCCTGATTGGAGATCACACGCAGTTCGGTGTATTGCATGGGGTTGTAGTTGGACATCTCATTGTTGGCACCCCAGCCGGTAGCAACGACTTTGGCGCCGGTCAGCGCATCGTTGCGCCTGAGGTATGGCAGCGTGGCGGGTTGTATGCGCGCTGTGAAGGCTACATCTATGGGCAGCTTGACGAGCGCGATATCATTGGCCGCTGTGTCGGGATTGAAGCCTTCATGCACGATGAATTTATTCGAGCGCAGCACCAAGCGTCCCGTTTCGGCGCCATCTTCGATGGTGAGCGCGCCCAGGTAGATGTCAAAATGTGTGACGCCCATGGTGCAATGGCCAGCGGTGAGTATCCAGCGTTGATCGAGCAGCGTGCCGCCGCAGAGTATGCGCTTGCGCCACAACTGTTTGCCGATCAGCATCACTTGGTAGGGGAACTTCTCGATGCGTCCGTATTTCGATTGACCGAGGGCAAAGCCCTGCACAGTCTGTGGACCGATTAGTGTATCCATTGCGGCACAACTAAGCAGCACAGCCAATAATGTTCTTTGAAAACTCATTTTGGGTTTTACTTTGCTAATTAATTTGCACTTTTGCAGTAAGTCTTTTTGTACTAACGCGCACTTCTTTATTCAGCACTTGCTTTCTTTCTTTATTTTTGAACAAACAATTTTCGATTATTTAGTATTTTGTTTTGAAAAAGTTTTGAATTTTTCTTCTTCGACTTTCACTTGTGTTGTTGTTGTCAATAATTGTCCGAATTGTGTGAATATTTTGCAAGGTCTTCTCGCCTCAAACTCTCGCTTAAATCTAAGCTCATTCTAACTGAGACGTGAAATTTTATTTCGAAACTCACTGAGATCCGCTAAATTTGCCGGTCGTTTTTTGTTGCGCCATTTTTCGTTTGCCCACCTTTTTTTGTGTTATTATTGTTTGTGTTTTTTGCTTTTGTTTTTTACTTTGTTATTTTCGCTGTTGCGAATTAACTTCTGAGACGCAAACTCGACCGAAGTGTTGGCGCTCACAGCGTTCACAGCTCGGCGGCGAGCTGACATATCCCCAAACTCAGCGCGAGCCTTAGCGTCCAACGAGTCGTTGCGTCGGAGATAGCGAACAAGTTCGACGGCAGCGTTGTTGTGACGATCGTATCGTGTTTCATTTGCCTCACTTCTCTGTGGTATTTTCCCATTTTTTTTATTATTTTATTTTAGGTTTTTTTGGCAATATCATTTAGAGCGTAGTGCTGCTTCCAATACGAGTCTTATATGCACTTAGTTACTTACATACATATAATTGGATATATGTATGTAAATATTTATGTCAAACATTCCTTGAATCACATTATTATCAATTTTAATGGAAGCAAAAGTGAATGCCTGACTAATTCTAATTCTTATATAAAAATCATTTAGTCATGTTTGTAGCTACGTAACGTAAACATACATATATAGTTCATAAGCATTTTGAACTCCCAAATCTACTGGATAATGATAAATTAATTCAACTCATATTTCCATTTTAATTCTTGAATGTCACTGTACTAATCTGTGGAAGGTTTGTCAAGTTCATCAATGATAGCCAGTTTAGAACAAAAAGTGCACACAAGTCTTTTTCTCCTAACTCTATACCGCCAGTATCCGTTATAAAGACGTGTTCATGCCGGCGTACCTGCAGTTCGCACAGTACCTCGTCCCAGCCTAGTGATTTCGCGAATTTTTCCTTAAACACCCAGATATTGTTATCCTTCTGTTCCATAAACAGTATAAAACGCTAAGTTTCTTCCCAATTGCTTCTCAATTGTTTCATCTGCAAGAGTGATTTTACGCATCTCGTCACATGTCACATCAACAAAAGCAACGTATAGCCTACCCTTAAATCGTACTTCTTTCAATTTTGGTCGGTTAAGCATTGAGAATTTTTCTCACTTGAGTGAACTTTTTCACATGGCTCCATCCTCCAATGATGATGATACTAGAACTCAGAAATCAACATTGTCTCATTCCTCTATACAAAATGGGTTCCAAAGTAAACAGGTGGTGCCATCTATATGTCGACTAATGCGTTAGAATCTGCTATCTTTACTGATTGTCCAGTGAAAATTTCATGACATTTCATTGATTGGAAGTGAAGTTATTGCGTTTTAAGTGTCAGTATGTTTGTGTTATCGGTGCGAAAATGAGCTTCGAACAAAGAGCCAACATTAAATTTTGTTTTAAAATTGGTAAAACTTTTACCGAAACGTTTCAATTGATGAAACAAGTTTATGGCAATGATTGCCTATCCCGTAGCAGAGTGCACGAGTGGTTTCAACGTCTTCAAAGTGGTCGTGAGGACATAAATGACGATCAACATGTGCGCCAATCAAAATCCGTGATCACCGGAAATTCCATCGAAACTGTGCGTGAACTCATCAAAAATCAGCCGAAATCATCATTGAAATTCATAGAAATGGAATGGAACATCTTCAAAACATCGATTTATCGCATTTTGACCGAACATTTGGGCTTACGAAAGGTGTGTGCACGGTTTGAATTGCTCAGAATCCGTCTCATCGATCGACGCTTGTGACCGATTATTTGACCAAAAATCACATTTTAACCATTAACCACTCCCCGTATTCACCTGATATGGCACCGTACGACTTCTTCCTTTTCGGAAAAATGCATTTGCCCATGAAAGGAAAGCTTTATGCAGACGTAGAGGCCATTCAAAAGGCTTGCACCAGCATACTGGCGGCCATACCGGCCAACAAGCTAAAACACTCGTTCGACATGCTTTTTGACCGTGCAAAAAGCTGTATTGAAGCAGAAGGAAACTATTTTGAAAATAAATTGATTTTGCATTTGTTCTGTTTTTTTTTAAGTCCTGTTTACTTTGGAACGCAGCTTGTATAGTGGCATAAGCGCTTGCTCCTTTTTATCTATTTTATTATATAACCTAACTGAATTTGCAAACCTCCAAACACTACACACCTACACCTCCAGTTCGGACTACTGAAATTGCTGGAAGATGCAGAACATATTCGTGTACAACGGATCTAAAATGTGCTCTGTCAATTCAATCATCTCTAAAATGGGAGCTTTGTCCTATAAAACTGGATATGGAGTACATAAGTATTATTTCGAGAATGAGAATGGGAACCAACGACTGGAAAGCTCCACATATAAATTAAATGATTGATTATAAAAGGTGATCCATTTCGAGGGTCCCTACTTTTTGAAGAAAACACTCAGAAACTTCAAATTTAATGGGAATGTTTATTATCATTTGAAAGAACACTATTTGGCATTTATTTTTCTAAGATTATTATTTTCAAATGTTGGCCGCGGCTACGTCTCAGATGGTTCACCCATTGAGTACGACTTTCGATGACTCATTTATTTCGACTGGTTACTAACGAATGACACGCGTGTTGTTTTGCTCCAAAGGCCTGAATCGAAGCGGGATTGTCTGCATAGACTTTTGACGTCACACCTGTTAAAATGCTTCCTTTTGTTGGACTTCCGTCGTACCGAGAGTTCAATTACAATTTATGTAGGTTCATACTTAACATTTCAGCTAAATTTTCAAACCAAAATTTTACTTGAAACGTTGAAACAAAACTAATTCAAACCCTACACAAAAATCTTTAACTGTCTCACAAAACTTCTTTTCAAACCCCCGATATTTTGGATCCTCAGTTAGGAAATTTTAGAATTCTTCGTAAAATAATTCATGCCATTGTATAATGCGCCTTTTAATGAAAACAAAAAATAGCAGCAAACCTATTGCGAACTTTACACAAGTTTTTGATTTAATATTACAAGAAATAAAAAAAAAATTATAATGAAAGTCTTGCTTTTGCTTTTGGTCTTTGCAATAAACAAAACGCATGTAATCAAAATATTTTCGTTGAATTCCATAATTTCATGATATACTATATTTGACGTCGAGGAATTTAAATTTTTTCTAAAAAATCAAAATTATTCATAGCCTAAAGTCCAGAATCCACGGAAATTATGCGAACTTATCAACACCGCAAAAAACAGCAAAAATATAAACAAAAACACAAAACATCATCCGCTTAATAATCGAAAACAGAATTCCAAGGAACTAAACAAATATCACCACAACAACCACACTATGGTTAGTGGTCAAGCGGATTTGTGCGACTAGAACAAAATAAAACCTGAGACTGGCGACACAAAGAATTTCGCATTTATTTATTACAATAAGACAACAACAAGAAGCAACAAATATTTTGACGTCAGTGAACAGAACGGTTGGGAGGGAAGGCTTATCACAATTCCAACGCTGTGCATAAGCGAATTCCGGTGGCTACTCTGAATTTTCTCGGCTATAAATTTGGAAAAAGCACCAACACCAAAGTGGGACAGTGCGGTGTCAACGAGCGAAACAGGTCGCAACGCGTCTGGCTGGAGCCGCCGCGAATGCGGGATTAATCGGTTGGCGGCGGTTGGACCGATGCGAAGATGTTTGAAAGTCTTAATACAGATTTTATACGCTTGACAAATCGCTAATTAATTGGAACGACGCGGCGC
The DNA here is from genome assembly GCF_024586455.1 of Bactrocera neohumeralis. NCBI lineage: Eukaryota > Metazoa > Arthropoda > Insecta > Diptera > Tephritidae > Bactrocera > Bactrocera neohumeralis. Next base: position 48,216,893 of record NC_065923.1, read on the forward strand.
GCCAGACCAGTTTATCAGCATCAACACAAATATTTACCATTCACCGAATATCAATCTGCAACACAACATCAACGGTGAATACACTCGGCAACGCTCGCTCAACGGAGAGAACGATGTTTGCTTCATCTGCAGATATCACATGCTTCTCTTGCTGCCGTGGAGAGTTTTGATCAACGTCATCATGAGACTGTATTTGCGAAGCGAAGCACAGTGTTTTGTTTGGTAAAAATTAGTGATTATGAATTTTAAAACGTTCTTATTTCTAGCTATAAACTATTAGAGCCCAATTAAATTTTAAGTAATATATTTTTCAAGATCAACTTACTGTAACCGTAGATGTAAAAATTAACATCAATTTTCACCAGATACTCGCAAAAAAATGCTGGGGTAAATAAAGGGTGATCCATTTCGAGGTTCTTTACTTTTTTAAAGAAAAAAACACATAAACTTTAAATTTTATTAGGAAATGTTTATTATCATTCGAACAATCTTTGGCATTTATTTTTCGTAGATTATATGTTGCAAATGTTGGTTGTGGCCACGTCTCCATCCATTCGTTGAGTCCATTTTTCGATGATTTATTCGAGCATTTCGACTCGTAACTGGCGAATAACACGCGTGACGTTTTGCTCCAGGGCCTTAATCGAAGCGGGATTGCCCGCATAGACTTTAGACTTTACATATCCTTACAGAAAAAGTCTAACGGTGTGATATCACACAATTTTGGTGGCCTATCGACCAGTGCAAAGCGTGGAAGTATCTGCTCACCGAAGCCTTCTCTTAATAAGTCCAGTGGTTGATACGATGTGTAGAAAGTGGCGCCATCTTGTTGAAAGCAAATGTAGCCGAAATCACGAGTTTCAATTTCAGGCATCAAATAGTCGGTTATCATGGCGCGATAACGGTCGCCATTGGCAGTTACGTTCTCTTCAGGCTGCTATTGGTCCCAAAGGCGGCAATTTTACTTGTCTGCATACCCATTGAGATAGAAATGGGTCTCATCGCTGAATAAAATTTGGCTCGAAAACGTCAAATCTTCTTGGAACTTTTCAAGAGCCCATAGAGCGTAGCGATCTTGCTTGGAAGGGTCGATCGGCTTCAGTTCTTGCACAAGCTGTATGTTGTATGCTTCTTATTTAACAACTCGATGTAAAATGCGCCAAGTCGTTTCTTACGTCAATCCGGATTGCTGCGAACGGCTCCGAATCGCTTCTATGTCTCAAGTTGGGTGATGGCGTTGCGAATGGTACGCTTAGTAGGCCAATTATGTTGACCATAAGTTGAACAAAGTGCGCGAAACACATAAATTACAGAACGTGAATTTTCGTAATAGAGTTGAACGATTTTTAGACGTTGTTCAAGCGTAAGTCTTTCCATGATCAATTGCCTAACAATACTGAACAAAAATAACATGTCAGCTTGACACCACCCGCGCGTCTGTAAAAAAAGGCTATTGTAATTTCTCTTCTACTTAACTTTTAATCTCTCTCTTTCGCACTGTCCAACTTGGAAACATGAGTTTGAAGATGTATATACTATGTTAAATCGATCTCAGCAAACACCTTTTGAGGTATCTTCAATGCTATAACTTTATTTCCGGCCCTTAAATATTTCTACGAACTCAATATACAGACTTCACTACACGATTCGTTGGAACAAGTTTATGACTCTAGCTGAAAGCACTATTGGACGAACGTAAACATGGAACAATTGTTGAAAATACATATCGTCACCTGAAATGCAAAATAACGTATTTTCGGATTTACAGTGGCATGAATTAAACACGACATAAAATGGAACATGAGTGAAACAAATTTTTAATATTGGTTAAAACTGGTTCATATCTGACCGCAGAACCAGGAAATGTTGAACATATGTAATATTATGTATGTAATTTGAAGTAGTGAATGATAATCAATAAGACACTCAATTTCGAATTTTTTGATGATACGTTATTTTGAATTTCAGGTGACGATATATTGTTTAATCTAGAGAACTGACGGGTCTTTTCGTTTATAGAGGCCTAAAGCTTTTTATATACTATACATTGTTTATTTCTTTGCCTTACATTGCAAAGAACACAAAACAAGGATAATACAGACAAGATTGCGACACGCTACGTCATAAATGAAACGAACTGTCAACATTTTTTTACCAAATGTAAGCAAAGTCTCCCCATTTTAGCTGTCATGAAGGCAAGAACCATTTAATTTTTCTATCACTCCAACTGGAAAAAACTATTGTATTCGACTCGTCATTTTTCTGATTGCTATCTATTGACACTGTCTTACCAAAATATATGCATCTAACAGAGCTAGCGCAATAGTTGCAGTAATTACAACTTGCTGTCAGTCTATTTTCAACTGCTGTTTTGGTTTGTTAGAATCGCTACTCTCAGAGCTTGGCAAATCGAACGCTATTCGCTTCTTGTGCTTACAGCTATATAATTTTTCCATAATTCTGTCTAATAAAAAGTTCCCTCTCATTAAGAAACCAACACTTATAACTTTTTTTTCAAGAGCCACTTATGACGGTAATTGTCTGACTTTGGTGTAAGCCACCGAATCACTTTTATATGCCTGCACTTGAGTTTTATTCTACGGTGATTCAGCATTTTTGACCCATCACTTTATTTGTGGATGACTTCAACAACTCATTTTTTGTGGCATAATTTTTTTTTTTTTTTTTTAATGATTGGCAACATATTCTTGTTAGATATATGTATAGTATGTACATTAGTATACGCTTACAGATATGTATCAGTAGTTAGCTCAAAATAATATTTTTGCCAAATCCCATAAACTATAAGAGATTTTAACTACATCTCTATACTTTCTCTCAACCATGCTCAAACTCTTTCTGTTCACCTTTGATCTCTGTGTTATTTGAGTTATTAAAATTGTTGTGTTTTGTTTTTCTGTTAGCGGATTCCCCAGTGGCATTGTCATGCTATTATTAACGGCCTGCGACTATTTTACTGTCATTTTGTTGTTGTGTGCTCTGTTCGTCGTTTTCTGTTTTTATCACTATTGCGTGATGTTCGCGGGAACTATTTACATACATAAGTATGTATGCATGCATCTTCTACAAAAATGTGCAAACTCATAGTTCAGGTTAGTATTCATTAAATGAGGATGGAAAAAGCGAAATCAATTGATATTTTTAGACTGTGAATTATCAACGATTTCAACTGAAATTCAACAAAATTCATTAGAAATTCTGGCGAATAGCTGTCGAGTGACAAATTGTGGTCTGGCGTGAACTTCAGGCTTGTTGAATTTTGGCACCAGCTTGTGAATTATTTTTCCGCATGCCTAAGTCCAGGACATGCAGTAAGCTGTTGGAGGCGATTGAGGTGTGAATTGGGTGAATTACACACAAACACGTGTAATATACATACATATGTATGTATATGTGCGCTAAAAACCATAAAAACGATAATATAAATTTATAACTGTTAAAGACGTCAGCAAGCAACTTGTGAAAAATTCTTTAGTATTGAGTTCTAAACGTACTTTTTTTACAACGCGTTTTACAACTTTATTAGTTTTTTATAAGATCTGTTCCACTTCATGTCACAAATTTAATAAATTCCGTTAATTTGCAAAGGAATCTCGACAATTGAAAGCGCCATACCTATTTATACCCTGAACAAGGTACATTAAATTTGCCATGAAGTTTTAACACCAAAAAGGAAACGTGAGAGACCTACAATGATACTTATATAAGTGGTCAGCGTAACAAGCTGAGTCGATTTAGCCATGTCCGTCTGTATATAAGCAAACTAGTCCATCAGTTTTTGAGATATCGACCAGAAACTTTGCACAAAGACGCTGCTTTGTTGGAACCAGCGATATGAGACCACTATAACATATAGTTGCCATATAAGCAGAACGTACAGAATCAAAATAAAGATATTTTTAAACTCCTTTATGTTATAAAGCCATCTAACGTTTTAAATTTGAATTATCTATATTTCGACATTGGAAACGTCAAATACCATTCGGAAAGTGACAGATATTCAGTAAAAAGTCTAAAATTTACGAAATGGGTCGCTATTCACAAGAAGAAAACTGGAAAACAGTTCGCAGATTGGGCAGAAGATCGTTTGACCGAGGATGGTCAATTTTACCGAAAAATCATCTTTTTGGACGAGGCTCATTTCCACCTCGATGGTTACGTTAACAAGCAGAATTGTCGCATTTGGGGCACAGAAAACCCGCACGTAATCGTCGAGAAGCCAATGTACCCAGCACGAATCACTGTATGGTACGGATTTTGGTCTGGTGGAATCATCGGCCCATCTTTCTTCGAAAATGAAGAAGGAACCGCCGTAACCATCAATGGTGAGCGACATCGCGCAATATTAACCGAATTTTTCTTGAAGCAAATTGAAGAGGAAGACTTGGACAACATTTGGTTCCAGCAGGACGGCGCTACGTGCCATACAGCAAACGCTACACTCAATCTTTTACGCCCTATCATCGAAAATCGCATAATCAGCAAAAGAGGTGATGTGAATTGGCCTCCCAGAAGCAACTCCGTTGGACTATTTTCTGTGGGGAGCTGTTAAAGATAAATGTTACGCTAACCATCCAGAAACAATTCAAGATCTAAAGTACGAGATTCAAGCTGCTGTAGCTGCCATAAGGCCTGAAACCATCGAGAAAGTACTCCAAAATTTAGTGGATCGGATTAGCTACTGTAAACTCAGCCGTGGTGGTCATTTGTCCGAAATTGTTTTCAACAAATAAATTTCATAAAACAACCTTTTAAATAAATGTTAGACCTTTGAAAAATATCATGCCGTTTGTTTTTTATTGACTTTTTAAATTTAAAATTTCATATGGCCCACCCGTTATAATTTGCAACTGTATGGGATACTTTAGCTTCTATGACGCCGAAGTTAACATGTTTTCTTGTTTTTGTTTTCAATTTTTCAGATTTCTAAATTACTGTTGTGGCATAAAAAGTCGGTCTTAATGATAACATACGTTTTTGGCATCATCACATTTAATTAGCATCAGTAAAATTGGTAAACAGTTTGTTGACTTAGCCAAGGCCATTTCAACGCCCAACAAGTTGATTGACACCTCAGATCAAATACTTGCATCTACATTCATACTCATTAGCATGTGACTACACATGTTTAATGTTCTAATTCTAATTAATTCTAGATTTTTTTTTCAAATGATATCAGCAATTATCCCATTAAAATAGTTTGGTTTTCAATTAACGCAAATATCACATTTAAAAAAAGTGTTAAAAGCTAGGAAGGCATTGAGTACGCGCGTAACTAAATAATCAATTTGGGGACTCACAATTTGTCATACCGCATCGTAAAATCATAAAACCATAAATTAGTACACTTGTTTAAAAAATTGTTTTTGGATTACATACAAAAATACTCAACACTATGTTTTCGGTTCGTTATAACTTATATGGGATAGTTACAGCAGTCTCATTAAAATAAACAATCCCAATAAGTCTGATCTACGATTTATACTTCCAACTTTCTTTTTCTGCCAGATAACGGTAAATTAATACAGAAATTGTTATTTCGATAATCAAAGTGTTAGTCCAATGAGTTATGTCGCACGAAATTTTTACTTTTTTCCCTTCTGTTATAATTTTAAATTTTACAAAAAAGAAAAATAAAATTGAATTGTTTCTTAATATAAAATATGCGTTATTTCTTTTGCAAAAAAATCTACTTTTCTAATGCATCTACAAAAAACTTATGACGGAATATGTGCGAGACTCGAGTTAGTCCAATGAGTTTTATCCGACACTGCATATGTACTCGTATATAGGCTAGTTACAGCATTTATAGCTCTAGAGACTAAGCCGGCAGAACAGGTTTTGATGTTCTCTAATTTATTGAATCTTTTTCCATCATGATTGGCGGAATAACTCATAAAATATTGGAAACATAGATATTCAAGTACATAGAAAATACTCGAATCGAAACAAAAGTATGGAAGACCTAAGATCGGGTATAACCGAACATTTGCAACTCGCAGGAAACAAACCCAGGGAAGTACCTTAAGATGTAATACGTCAACCAGACGATCGAAATTTAAGAATATATTACTTATCCATTGACTGACAAATTCAGCATAAGATTTGTTAGAAAAAGGAAAATCATTATATGTAGTATATGGGAGTTAGGGAAGTATCGATCCGATTTTATCTATTATCATGACACATACGAAAAAAATTTTCCCTAAGTTTCATTAAGGTACCTCACACACAATCACCAATCATATGGAGTAAAGTCAGGCGGATGTTCAAAACTCCTGATAATAATTATATGGGGGCTAAGTCAAGTTTTCGCCCAATTTTATCTATTTTAGGCTGTTAAGATTTAAACACGCTCGCCCAATTTTCATCAATGTCATAACTCACATATTGGCTGATATTTGCCGTATAAAGTCACCCGGAAGTTCGAAAATCTTTATATTAGGTATAAGGGGGCTCAGGGAAGTAGTGATCCGATTCAACCTATTTTTGAAACGCAGAAATATTATTATCAGGAAAAGATTATCTCTGAATTTCAGTTGTGTATCCCATACATTACTCGATATGTTCAGTCAAAAGTCAACTATGGATACTAAAGTCCACATACTCGTGACTCTGGGGGTCGAAGAGTTTTGGTTGAATTTAATGTAATGTCTCTGGCGTATTTATTTATTTATTTATTGCGCTTTTAGTAGTTGAACAGTATCATTCTATGAGGAATGAGCGGAGTTATCTTCCGATTTCAAGCTGTTGGTAGGAGTTCTTATTATATTTACGTTAGGCAAATTTGGTTGTTGTAGCTTTAGTAGTTTAGGAGATATTTGTATTAAACTCACAGGTGCCCCTTTATACTCCGATCTCCTATGCCAAATTACAGTTTTTTTATCATAATTTAATGCTTAGTTATGGCACTTTATAGATTTTCGGATAATGGCGCTTTGCGGCCGTGGCAGTGATCCGATTCGTAATTTTTTTTTTGCCAAGAAACGCGCATACGAAGTTTCATCAAGATATCTACTCAAGTTACAGTTTTCATGGACAGACAGACAGTCACTCGAAATTCAACTCGTCTCGTCATTATGATCATTTATATAAATAAAGGCGAAACGTACAAATGTTAGGTGAATAAAATTATTGCACTCTGAAGCAATATGTTGCTAGAGTATAAAAAAGAAAAAGTCCAACAACTGTCAAATCGAAAATTTTCCGTGTTTCCGTCCCAACCTAAAATTTTAACTTTTTTAATCATTGGTCCGCGTCGAAGAGCAAGGTCAAATTTTCATTTATATTCAAAATATTAATAAACTTCTGATGAAAACCAGTAACCATTTGGAAAATCTAAAGACTTTCAATATAGAAATAAAGATTACGACGGTTTTGTTTCGAAACTTTTTTCGAGTACATTTGACAGAAAAGTATGTTAGGTATTGATAATTTGACCGAAAAGAAAGCCTAATTTACAACTGTTATGAAATTTTTACAGTTTCACATTTTTGATCTACTGTTTATGAGTCATTTTAGATTTGTAGTCGTATTATATACTAATCTCATTCTGAGAATTTGTTAAAGTTTTTAATCTCCAAATAATAAACAAAGCAAAAAATTAAATTTTAGTATTCGACACTTCGATTTTTTGACTTAATCTTCGGCATGAATTTATTATGTTTATGAAAATTATTGTACAAAATTTTATAAGCTTTAAATATCGCGCGTCCCGCTCTAATGTTCATACACAATGGAGGACCCCACTGGTCCTGCCAGTCAGAAAAATACTTGTTCCATAAGAAAGTTAATGAATGATTGTCAATCTGAAATCAAAAGCCGTATGTGGCTTTAAAATAAACAATAGAATGCCGTTTTTTTCAAATAGTTTATACATACAACGTCGCGGTTACTGGTGTCTCAAGTAGTTTTTACTGGAGTTTTACGTTGATAATAACACTGAACGCACAGAGAAGGATAATTCGACGCGTTTCGCTGATTATGTTTATATATAATATGTATAATAGCCCAAACTCCAATTCTGTCTGGCATAATGAACTTGATATCAAATAAATAAAACAATAAAATTGAACTGGTTTTCTTGGTGCATAACATTATTTATAAATGGAGTCAAATAATCTGGATGAGCAATCACGTCTAGTCAACAAAATACCATCGCCGACAAGTAATAAATGTGGGCTTGAAAGTAAACATATCTAATTACGTGTTCTAACATAAAAATGTCAAGTTTCTTTGTGTCACTCCATAAATTTGACTTGTTAGCTACATCTAGTTATACCCTGAACAGGGTATATTAAGTTTGTCACGAAGTTTGGAACACCAAGAAGGAAGCATCGGAGACCCTGTAAAGTATATATATAAATGATCAGTATGTTGAGCTGAGTCGATTTAGCTATGTCCGTCTGTCTGTCTGTCCGTCTGTATATATACGAACTGGTCCCTCAGTTTTTAAGATATCGTTTTGAAATTTTACAAAAGTAATTTTCTCTTCAAGAAACTGCTCATTTGCCGGAACGGCCGATATCGGACCACTATAACATATAGCTGCCATACAAAGTGAACGATCGGAATCAAGTTTTTGTATGGGAAACTTCCTCATTTGACGATATATCTTAACGAAATTTGGTATGAGTTATTGTATGTATGGATGTATGTATAGAAATAATGTAATATCAGAAAAAATTGTTCAGATCGGATTACTATATCATATAGCTTTCATACAAACTGAGCACATAGTTACTAACAGAAATGCACCTGTGAAGGGTATTTAGCTTCGGTGCAACCGAAGTTAACGTTTTTTCTTGTTAAAATTTGAAATCGGAGCTACCAAAATATGCGTTAAAGTCATCAAAAATTAATTGATTTTAATTACTAAACTCCTTTGTTGGTATGGACTTTGATACTCGTTATTTTTATTAACCACATAATAAATTTTAAATTTTTATATGAGCATTTAAGCAAATAAACAATTTCAAGTGCTTTTAAAAATATCATATTTTTTGCTTTGTGTCGGCAGAATTTCAAAAAAATATAAAGAAATCCTTATATTTACTAAACTCAAAGAAAATGCGTGACTAGCGGCCTTATAGGCGAGGACTTAAAGCCCGAACCTTGTGACTCCGCACACAAAGTGGGATGCTCAAAATCATTGCTGATATAATAAATATCGCCTTATTCTTGTTTTGTCAAATAATATAAAGACGCATACCACAAATGGTGGAAGTAACATAATCTACACTCCTGCTCAAACTTGTACTAGAAAAATGCGACGACGCAGGTATTTAAAGAAGTGGTAAACAAACTCCGGGTCCAATTAAAAGAAAAATGCGAATGTTGTCTGATCCAATGAAGAAATAACTATGTATGATATTGAGAAGATTTAAGTCAGTAATTATCGTGTGTAAATCATCGAATTTCGATAAATATTATTAGTATACAATAATAAGATATTTCTATAAATTTTCTTTGATTCCCGAGACAAAGGTTTGTGGAGGAAACTATTTATTGTATATGCTTAGTTTTATGATTAAATCTGTATCAAAGTTTACAATGCATACCGCGAGGACAAATTTGCTAAAAAATGCCGTTTTTTATTAAATTTATATGCAGTGTCTACTTATTTATATTACCGGTCGGCACAATTATTGAGTCTGACTTCTGCATATTTAATTTCAGTTTCTTCTACACCATAAATAAAGGGAAAGAATTTTTTTATTGAAGTTTTTAGAATTTTTTTTCGTAATTCTTTTATGTTCGTATAAACAAATCAGGGCCCTGGGTATCAGGCAAAAGCAGATACAAAAAAAAAAAAAACAAAATGTTTTTACCGAGGAAGCGAAGTAATTGTCCTCGTGCTGTTGGAACCAATTCAGCCATAAAAACTGTTCACGAACGCATTCGCAGAAATATTCTTGGAAAGCAGAAAATATATATATCAACCAGATCAATGTCGAGTCTTATTCGAGATGATCTCCACATAAAAGCCTTCTGACAACGCGCTTAAAGTAAACAAGGCTCAACAAATGCAAGCGGTTTCAAATCACATCAACACAAAGTTAACAACGTGAAGGAATGCACCAACGACCATGAAAGTATCCTTTATCAAAAGAAAAAATTTCACTGTTGAAGGAGTTTTTAATAAGCAAAATGACAAAACCTACGCAAAACTTCCAAAGACGCACCATCCAGCACTAATGGTTTATTGAGGAGTATCCTGCAATAACATTACACCTCCTCACTTTTGTGTGAATGATTTAAAAATGGGGCAAAAGTGTACCATCTTCATGTTTTAAAATTAGTGGTAAAGCAGCAAAGCAATACTCTCTTCGATGGACAGCATTGGTTCTTCCAGCAGGATTTTGTTCATATTCCTTCTTTCATAGCTGTAAATGATTGGCCGTTTGGCCAGATTTGAATCCATTGGACTAATTTTTTTGGTCAGAGTCGGCGATCACAGCCTGTCGAATATCACATAGAAAAAATTACTCTAAAAAAATCGTTGGTTCGAGCAGCGTCGTCAATACGAGGGTACGTATAACGCGCTGTTCAATGGCCGAAACTTAAAATCAAATCACCCAGCGTTAGGTTTCAAGGCGGAAAAAATTATGAACAGCTTTTAAGTTTTAACTGTTATCAGTCACGTTGAAGGAATAAATATATTGATGGTATCAATTTCGAGTTCCTACCCATTAGGTAAGGTATGGAATCTTATCTCAGTGGCAGACATCACACAAGTACAGTTGTGAGCCCGTCGTTTTGATACCCCCAATTCATAAAGCAATAATTTGGAGTCTTGAGCTTATGAATAATTCAATAGAAGCCAACGTATATCTTTCTTTTTAAATAAATCTGGAGAGCACACCCTCTATTAGGATATGTGACATTTTTTGTTTCCTTTTACAGCTTAAACAGCTATCTGAATTTTATAAATAAATATTATTTACTTGCGTTGGTGTGAAATTAATTATAATTTTTTCTTGCCCTGAAATGAACAAAAGCAATCGATTAAAAATATATATGTAAAAAAAAAGTAAAAGCATATACAAAAACTGGTAATGTTAAAAAGCTACCACATTTAATAATCAATTAATGCCTTAATAGATTGTCTAAATAAATAATTAATACCGCTTAAAATTTCGTAAAACAAATGTGTTTATTTTGTTGAATGCACAAAAAATTAATATTAATATTTCTATATTACTCAATTAAATTGTTTACCAGCAAATTTTTACGCCAAGCACTTCAATGTTTAGCATTGCACACTTGCACAATTCATAGCTATTAAAATTGTGCGCCTTTGATTGACCTGTACGATTGTCGCACAAAAGACTTAAGGCACAAACCTGATTCCGAAATTTAAACAAAATGCGAGCAAGCCACTAGCATAAAGCACTTTATAAGCACTCAATGCAAAGTAAATTTGTTGTGAGAATCTGCTACAGATTTGTCAATCGTGAAATTAAATGTTTTATTGAACAGAAAAAATTAATTATTCTGCATGCAAACGTCATAGCAGTTGGCAGCTCTAACAAAGGAATTTACCACTTTCTAAATGAGAACATTAACCTGCAGGAAATAGAAGCAACACGGGTTTATTAACCCATTTTGCGCATCAATCCATATATAGCTGAAATCGGTGGTTTTTATGCATTTAATTGGCTAGAAGGAACGCCAGACTAGTTCGATAAGAAAGTTGTTTACCTTGTGAATGCCATTTTTTTGCCCTGAAATGTGAGTAATAAGCGCCAGTGTTTATACAAACAATAACAGTCTTATCTATTGGCGAGATCTGAAAATATTTTGTCCACTATAAATTTTTGAAAATAAAATAAAATTAAGCGACTAATTAATTTCGAAGTTCGGGTGTAACTAAACATTTTATTTCCCTTCTATTTTAAAAAAAGAAACAGAAGCATGTCAGGTGTTGGCAAAATTTTTTATATTGAAAAAGTAAAGAACGATTTATTTCGAATGTAACCAAAACCTTCGTAATAAGAAATATTTTAGATGCATAAGGTTTGTAAGTTATGTGGGGTCAATGCAAATATGCATCTTTACTCCAAAAACACGGTTTCTCATTTTGATTAAAAAACCTCAAACATTTGCCGATATATGCGATATGAAGTCATCTGGAAGTTCGAAAATCTTTCTAATAGGTATATGGAAGCTAAAGAAATTAGACATACTATTAGACATATACATGTATAGAAACTGATTCGCTCTGAAAGTTCGCAAATGGAACTTTGATTCACATATTCGGCATCTAGGATGAATAGTTTTGGTCCGATTTGGCAGCTTTTTAGTCATAAAGTGGCTTACTTTAAGCGCACTATTCGGACAAATTTTTATCCCGATATATTCATTTCCATTTCGGAAAGTAGTTGTATATGATGGAAATGAAAATAGGGTTATGGGAATGCAAAGATAACGTTATATACGAAATTTGGTCGATATCGTTCAAGTAGGTCCTGAGATATGGTTATTCATCCCATAGTCCATTTTTGACCCCGGTTCCTATAAAGTCCTCTTGTTTCAACCCAAAATTAAATTTTTATGCCTCTGGAGTATTTATTTATTTCCTTATCGCGTTTTTCGTCGTTTTTATAAAACCGTTATATGGGAGGTGGGCGGTGTTATCAAAAGATTTCATCATTACAGTGTCGGTAGCGTTGTTTAAGTGATTTGTCCTGAAGGAATTCGGATATTTTAGCTTAAGTGGTTTAGAAGAGATGTACATTTAATCTTTTTTATGGCCAAGCTCGCTTTTTCGTAATTTTTACACAGGTTACTCTTGCTACTTCAATGCCTTGTGCCAAACAACAGCTCTTTTTTGTTTAACGGCAGTTTGTGGGCGTGGCAGTTGTACGACTACGCCTGATCCAGACAAATTTGCCCAGGAACACGTGTACTCAATATTATTATGTCGTAGACTCACTTAGCCTCATTAATTCATTTCATATCCGAGATATTGGTATAAAAATCAGACTACTTAGTTAACCCAAATGAGAGATACTTGTATTTGATATAAACTCAACCAAAGGGATAAAATTTAAAATATTAAGAATATTTGGGAAAAGTAAGTGGAAAAGTGGGGTACTGTTATGCTAAGAGTTGGAGTTTCGAATGATGTTTTCCATTTTTGGCACCACGAATTATTGTTACCAGACAGAAATGCTCTTTGAGTCATTAAGGATCAGATTGATCGATATATCAGATGGTATAAAGTCTATCGGTAGTTCGAACGTTTTAATTTGGTATATGAGGGCTAGGGGATCCATTGATCCGATTTTACTCCTTTGTTGGGACAAGGGCAAAATATTATCAAGAAATATTCGGTATCTGGTACACTGTGCAAATGGGCGAATTAAAAAAAACATATTTGTAATAATTTTCAAGGAATACTTTATCAACCTTTTTGTAATAAAATGGTATTTGAGGCTGGTCTCTTTTAGTCAAAAACGCCTATTTTTACAATTCAAAACTTTTCGATATCAAATCTGTTAAAGCATTCACAATTAGATTAGAAACACGCGCAATGCCGAAAAATAAGCAGAACATCAAGTGCGAGTTTTTATGTCTAAAAGAGCATGGACCTCATTAATTCTTTTGACGACAGCAAATTAAATGTCGCAGATACTGAATAACAATAATAAAATATGTTTTAAATGATTGGCATCGTTAAAGCAAATTCAATAAAAATGCGCAATAATTTATCTTAAACACAGAATGCAAAGGCGTAATTGTTCCACTTCATACAAACATTTATACAGATACATATGTACATACTTTATACAGACATACTTAAATATGCGCAAATAGACCATTTGATATTTGGCCTAAGTAAAATATTTAAGAATTTGGTTAGATGAGAGAATCCCAAATAAGAGACATACACGCACATACACCACGCCACAAACGCCGCAAAGCCTTCTAACGCGGCGCCGGAACGCCCAGTGCCACCTTTCTCTCCTAATTACGGAGTATCAATGATAAATAAAATGCAATTTTTAATTTATTTAGTAATTAGACAAACATGCACATATTTGCCTCAAAATCACTCATTTTCGCATATAAAAATAAAATTATAAAAAAGTATTAAACTCGTTAAGTTCGCAAGCTTTAATAGCCTTCACAGGTGCATTCTTGTATAGCATAAAAAGGTACAAAAAGATCTATGTGTCGATTTTGATGGGCCAGTTTGAATAACAGCTAAAGGCTGTAGTGGTTCGATCAGAACAATATGTTCGGAAATTCTAAAGTTGACTCGGATAATGACTTATGCCACAGCTCGTGAAGATATCTTGTCAAATAAAAAGGCTTTCCGTACAAAAACTTGATCTGGAGCTTTCAGTTCGTGTGGCAGCTACATATGTATATGCTAGCAAGTACGCAGTTTCTTGAGGAGAAAAAGGCGTGTAGAAAACTTCAGATCTGTAACTCGAAAACTGAGGAGAACGGTCAAACTTATGTATATGGTTCAATCGACAAAGCTCGGCGCGCTGAACATTTAGATATATAGTTCATATATACCTCTTCTAGCGAAACTTAAAATGCCCCGTTAAGGGTATAAAAAGTAAACGAAAGAAACAAGGCGTAGAACCAGTAGCTCGCATGAAAATGCAAAACACAGCAGCCATTCACCCGAACCCGCAACCAATGGCGGTGTAGAAGTGGCGTTTTAGAATTCAAAGTTTATATGCGCGCATGAATAATGCAGATTCGTAGCAAAAACACACATACATATGTAAAAACATGAGTATGTGTGTTGGTGTAAAAGAAATTCAGCAAAATATACAAATTTCCATTATCAAAATATTCGGTGCGAAGGCCGTCTAACAGTAGCCACATTTCATTTTGACAGCATTCCACAAGAATCGCGCATCCGGTTCGCTGAGTTATGCTCCAGAAATACACAAACAACAGCAACAGCACCATTTTTATGAGCAGTAGCAAGACAAACACCTAAAAGCGCATAAAATTCCAATTTACCTCATCATTATTCACCTGCTGCGACCGGCACAAAATGTAAAAAATCACTAAAGCAACAACAATGTGAGTCAACAAACTTTACAGAAATAACAATAAAACAAAATTATTATTGATAGAGCAGAAGGAAAGTAATTAGCATTTCGCTGCCTGAGGCGATTAATGTTTTTGTCGTGCATTGTTGTTATTTACCTTTCTATTTGTGTTTCTGTTTTGACAATTCTTTTGTTTGTCAAATTTGAAATTTAAAATGGGAATTCCCACTTCCCAATTACTTTCGTATAAAATGACGTTTGCCCACCTTCTTTCCGCGCTTCAGTTTTTATTTTTATTTCATTGTTTTGGACTCGAAGACGCTTGTAAACATGCTTAGTTGTATGTATTAGGGGATCATGACTTGCAGCTAAAATTTTCAAAAAAGTTCCAAGAAGATCCAAAATATTCGAGCCAAATTTTCTTCAGCGATGAGGCCCATTTCTATTTCAATGAGTATGTAAACAAGCAAAATTGCCGCCTTTGGGACGAAGAGCAACCTGAAGTGATTCAAGAGCTACTATCGATTCAAAAAACAATGGTTTGGTGTGGGTTGTGGGCCTGCGGAATCATTGGACCATATTTATTCAAAAATGATGCCGGTGAGAACGTAACCGTCAATGGCGACCGTTATCACGCCATGATAACCGACTATTTGGTGCCTGAAATTGAAGCTCGTGATCTCGGCTAAATTTAGTTTCTACAAAACGGCGCCAATTTCCACAAATAGCAATGGACTTATTGAGAAAACACTTCGCTGAGCAGATAATTTCACGTTTTTGGCCGGTCGATTGGCCACGAAGATCGTATGATATTACAACGTTAGACTTTTTCCTGTGGGGATATGCAAAGTCTAAAGTCTATGCGGACAATCCCGCTTCGATTCAGGCCTTGGAGCAAAACATCAAGCGCAACATTCGGCAGTCACGAGTTTAAATGCTCGAACGAGTCATCGAAAATTGGACTCAAGGGTTGGACCAACTGAGACGCAGCCGCGGCCAACATTTGGATTTACCCTTTGAATTATTATATTTAGTAGTCGAATACAACACAAAAAAATTCTACGTGTGAGGAAGCATAACTATCATTTTCGGGTTGAGCAACCCGAAAATAGCTAGAAGCAATCTCACCTCATAGTCGAAAAAGTCTTTTCGTATTTTGTTGTTGAAGTCATATATCTCCAATGCTACAATTGTGTCGTCCCACATAGAGTTGGAAAGGTGAAATTTTGAGCTTCATTTAACTAAAAATAAATTAAATTGAGGAAATTGAAAAAAAAAGTTATAACTGTTCAAAAATGAGTGAAAATAATGAAGAAATTCGCTATATTTTAAAGTTGTTATATAATAAAGGAATAATGCCATGAAAGCCACCAATGAAATTTGTGAAGTTTACGGAGACGATGCCGTATCAGGCACAACAATGGTTCGCTCGCTTCCGGTCTGGAAATTTCGATGCAAAGATGCAGCTCGCTCTGGTCAACCTAGCGTTGAAAAAGTCGAAGAAATTATCGAAAAGATTGGCCAGGACCGTCACTTAAACAGTCATGACATCACTAAGGAGCTTAACATTCATCACCAAAAGATTTTGAACCATTTAAAAAAAGCTGGCTACAAAAAGAAGCTCGATGTTTGGGTACCACATGAATTGTCTGTGAAAAATTTAATGGACCGAATTAGCATCTGCGATTCTTTGCTGAAACGAAATGAAATCGAACCATTTCTGAAGCAATTGGTAACAGGAGACGAAAAGTTGATCAAATACGACAATAATGTGCGAAAAAGATCATGGTCC
Source organism: Bactrocera neohumeralis (assembly GCF_024586455.1). Lineage (NCBI taxonomy): Eukaryota > Metazoa > Arthropoda > Insecta > Diptera > Tephritidae > Bactrocera > Bactrocera neohumeralis. The sequence goes on from NC_065923.1 coordinate 48,233,729, forward strand.
AAGCGTGGTGAAGCTCAACAAACAGTCGCAAAGCCAGGATTGACACCTCGAAAGGTTATGCTGAGTGATTGGTGGGATTGGAAAGAAATCATTCACTATGAGCTGCTCCAGCATGATCGAACGATTGATTCTACATTTTACTGTCAACAACTGAGGAGACTAAAGCAAATAATCGAAAAAAATGAGCAACAGAAAGGGCTGCGTCTTCCATCAGGACAACACTAGACCATACACATCTTTGATGACTCGGCAAAAACTGGTAGAGCTTGGCTGGAAAGTTTTGATCCATCCACCGTATAGCCCTGACCTTGCACCATCGGACTATTATTTGTTTCAGTCAATACAGAACTCCCTTAATGGAGTAAAGTTGGTTTCGGGAGAAGCCTGTGAAAATTACTTGCCGCAGTTCTTCGCCGAGAAACCAGAAAAGTTTTACACTGATGGAATAATATCTCTAGCGGAAAAATGGCAAAAAGTGGGCGATCAAAATGGTACATATTTGTTTCATTAAAGTTCATTATAAATATATAAAAATAAGTTCAAATTTGATTAGTAGTATGAAAAGACTTTTTCGACTACCCAATATGTATTAATACCAATTTAGCTATTATTTTACTTTTAGGTTGGTGGTTTACAAATAGAGGAATTTAGTTAGATAAAAAAACTTAAAAATCTAAATTTAAATTTAAATTCTAAATTATTGCAGATTTATCTAGATTAATTTTATTAAATAGCAAACAGCTTAATTTATTAATATTCAATATTTACTCATCCCTACTAATTTTAAATTTGTTGAGTAGCTGAGCATGTCTAATTGGTTCGGTGAATGTGAATAATCAATTTGATTATTTTTATATTCGACGTTTGTAAGGTTTTATATTGTTTTTGTCTACCATTGCTTTACCCTCATCATTCAGTATTATCATTGTTTTCTTTTCCTTTCCGAGCTATTTCATTTATGTCACACTTAAAAACATAAATTCATATCGCGACAGCAGACGTGCCCCTACCGAACGTTACTTTCGCCCTCTGATTTCATTTTGTCCAAAACTTATACTCTGGCGCCAGATGAAATATTTATTTAAATTAGGCTTGACGCAGTTTTATTGTATAAAAACCACATATGTATGTGCTTTATTCTTCATAGAAATGCATCTCTTTCGTTAATAAAACAATGCTATTATTTATGTGATAAAAAGAGTCATAAAAAAGTCAGAAAAAATTAAGAACCGAATTCTGAATTTTAAACTTTTATTATACCACTAACAAAGAACACTAACCGCTTCGTTATGAAAACTTAAAGTTTGGCTACGCAATGAAATTATGTGACGTCAATATTCCCGATTATCGTGCGCCCAATTGTTTGCATTGTCTTCGCCTTACTTGGCAGAAGCTCTTCATGTTTTTCAAGCCACTTGAAAAGCTCTTCAAACTATGGTATCGTACCAGCCTCAGCGTGATATACTCGTGAGTACCGATTGAAATGAAGTTCGGAAAGTTGATTGATATCTGAAGCATTTAATGCGAATTCTATTGATTTATGTACTTATTTATTTTGTGTTTGAAATTTGATTATTTCACATCGGTGTGCTATTCATGTAATACTTCAAGTGTTTAAGAATTGGAGCATTGCTAAGTGTTGCCAAGTGGTCCGAGCCCACATGTTCTTCTTCTTTCTTGGCGTAGACACCGCTTATGAGGTATTAGACGAGTTTAGAACAACGCGTCAGTCGTTCTTTCTTTTCGCTGTTTGGCGCCAGTTGGAGATTGCAAGTGAAGCCGTGTCCTTCTCAACCAGGTCTTTCCAATGGAGTGGAGGTCTTCCTCTTCCTAGCCGAATTAGTTTTGTGGTGTCACCATAGTCAGACATGGTTCCTCCTTTCATTGGGCGTGTTTTGTATTTGACGGGTCCCAAACCTAGCGCACAACACTAGGGAGGGATGATTCGCCTTCTCACTTTGGCTCGCATTCAAACGGATGTTTTTGGCTTTCCTCACTAGTGAAAGGGTATTTTAAGACATTCGGACACTTAGGGTTACCTTACACTAGCATGAACTTCTAAAATTGGCATGAACTTCTACAATCCTCCGTTTCGTTATTGCCACGAGAGAATGAAGAAGTCAGGGCACAACTGTGGGGATCGATCATGTAACGATATTCCAACAAAAGATTATTAAAAAAGGACTCATCCTAGTTTTATTATTTGTATCTATATAAATTTAACTAATATTTATTAGCCTCAGCAAAGTCAAGTATCAAGTTGCTATTTTATTATCGTTTCTATTAAATTAGTATTTAAAGTTTCAATATTTAACGGTCGATAAATGGGAAATGAAACACTGTCACTATTTCGTAAACAAATTTTTTGGAGAAAAGAAACTCCGGCTGTATTTCAGTTGCTATCATCAATAACATTTGTCAAATTTACGATGTGTTTAAAAAGAAGAAGAACCATAAATTTCAAACAAAATTTGCATTCGCTGTAATTTTTTAACATTCACAAACAAATACAATATACATACTCACATATAAATGTGAAAAAAACAATGAAATGTTGTGAAATTAATCTCCATAAATGCCAACTTAACCAACTCACTGGCGCCAGCATACTCGTATATCAGACTAACCGAATCGATTTCACATTCAAACACTCTTTAAGGAATTAATTAAAACCTCGACCGAAAACAATAAGAAAATAAATAAATTTGTATAAATATTCGCAAAAATATTTACCACAATTAGCATACCAATTAGAACATGAGAACACTAGATCATAAATTGCCAGTGAGAATACTAGAGATCATATCAAAGTACAAACTTATACATACATACATACACCGGTGGATGTTTATCCATATCGAATTGAAATACGAGATTTTGTTTACATGACATGTTTTTGCACTTATTCGATTCTAATCACAGATTTCATTTCTGACGCCAAATGGCGTAATTTATTTAAGATTGGAATGCCGTATAGATAAACATCAAAACTTGACCGAACAGCATTTAAATCCAGAACAATCGGAATATTTCACATCCATATTTTTCCATTAAAATATGTTTCATTCACTATTTTGCTTATAGTATAATGGGTTGGTGATAAATGCACGAAACAGAATAATCTACTGATCAATTTCAAAATATGTTTTCTTATGTAAATTAAATATTTTCCAATTTTTCATTTCATACCAATACAACAATATTTAAATTACTTTATAGAGTTAAGGTGGGAACTCTAACAAAAAGTAACTCGGCTGAATGGCAGCGAAAGTGTAATACCTGGAGATGGTGAACTCGATTCCCCAATCGATGCATCAGCTTCTTTGCAGGATATTTTAAGTGTGCTCTGCCCAATTCACAAAAAGGCGGACGCTACAATCTACGCCAATTACCGTAGATTAAGGCTCCTTAATATCGCATATAGGGTCCTATCGAGCGTAGTGTGTGAGAGACTGAAGACAACCGTCAACAAACTGATTGGACCTTATTAACTTGGCTTAAGGTCAAGAAAATCTTCTATCGACCAGATTTTCACCATGCGCCAAATTTTGGAAAAGACCCGTGAAATGAGGATCTTCGTCGATCGGCAATGTCTGAACTTGGTATCCCCACAAATTTAATACAGATATATAAGCTAAATAGAGAAGGTACAATCTTCTATAAGAGTTTTCAGCTGCTGGTGTACGCCATTGATATTGATAGCATTGGCCTCACAACCGCACCGTTAGTTCTGCTTTCTCCAGACTGGATAAGGAAGCGAAGCGTATGGGTCTGGTTGTAAACGAGTACAAGACGAAATACATCCTGTCATCAAGTCATCGCATTCGCAACTTGGCTCGCACGTCACTGTAGTTCTTTACGCATTAGCCACCGCAGTCAATAGAACAATGAGCTGTACGAGAAATACAGTGACATTGACATAGTTCAGCGAATCAAGAGGCAGTGTCTGCGCTGATTAAGCCGTCTTGTCCAGCTGGAAGAGAACACTCTAGCTTTGAAGTTTTTCGATTCCACACCCGCCGGTGGAAGCACAGTAAGAGGAAGGCCTCCAGTCCAATTGAGAGTTAAGGTGGAGAAGGACCTGGCTGCACGTGGTACCTTGAATTGTCGCGTTATTATTAATTCAGCTATAACCGCCTAAGCGGTGTCTACGCCAGTAAAATAGAAGAAGGTGGTTTGTCGTTTCGGTTTAAGCAACCCGAGCACGATAGTCGCAAAATGACTATAAACTAGTATTATTTACATTTAATGCATTCTTGTTAACTACCAACAGCAACGAAACGGATACTTTGTTTACCACAAATATCCTTCATCTAATTTAGAAAAAAAATTCTACCATCTTAAAGCAAAATGATTTATGCAAATGATTTATGAGATAATTGTCAACAAAACTTTGGTATACTTGATGTTAGGCGATTCAAATGGATTTTACGGACTGTCTTTTTTATGCACAGCCCATCAGTTGTGGCCCAACATTTTTGTCATCATACAATAAATCAAAATAAATGTTCATTTAAATTGAATTCTTGATATTTTTCGTTTGCTTTATTATCAATCCAACTGAGTGGAGTTGAAAACTGTAATAAGCGCATATGTAAAACAATACGAATGGTTTTTTTTTTTTAAATAACTGTAATAATTTCCAAACATTATACATTTTGGTGTTAAGGTAAAATAGACATAGTCGGGGCGCCTAGGGCGGCCCGGTCCTGCTAATTCCATATGTAAGCTTACGGTTAAATTATACAGCGATGCACAGCAATCATTCAAGATGAGCACGGAATTAATAAAAACTAAAAGCAAAAACATATAATCATCTCTTTTAGTCAGAGTCACGAAGAACTTTAAGACGCACCTATTAAAATCACTTTTCATCATTTTTTTTTTTGTCCCACTCAATGTAAAACGGATATTAACTTTTTATATTGACGCGCATTTAGTAAAGAAATAACAAAATTAATGAAGACAATTAAAATTGCAACGAAGAGTAATTACATTTGAAATTGATTAAGCAAACAATAATTATTCTGCTTTAAAATGCAAATTCGGCTTTTAACGAAAATCGTAAAAACTCACTGAAATAAAATCAATGAGCTGGCGCTACTAATTTGAATTAAATTTATATAAATTTTTCACTTCTAATTAATTAATTTGTTTGTTTGTCAACACCAAATTCTTCAAATGGCAAAAACAATCTTAACGACCTCTCACAAAGCTGTGATCTGGTTTAAACCCGATATATGTACATACATACAAGTATGCATTTTCAGATTTTTATAATGCTATGAAAATAATGACGACAGCAAGGATGAAAAAAAACAGTCTCTTTTGGATGTGTGGAATAGTTGATGACTGAATCTTATACTTTTAACTTTGGAAATACTACAAACAATGTCGAAATCGCTTAGGCGCACTAATTTAAAAGATTGTCTGGAAATTTTTATTATGGAAAAATATTTAGACTCCATTAACACACCAACAATATTTTCAATTATGCCGTAGCTCGTTGTCGATTTTTTTTCCATGGTAAAAATATCTTATCAAGTCATCGAAAACTTGCCTTATGGGATTACATGGGTTTCCTCGGGTAAAACACAGTAATTTTTCAACAATTTTTTTTATATAAAAATTAAATATTTTATTAGAATTTTTTATTGTTACAAACATACACAATTAACAAAGAAATTCTTTTTTTTTTATTTAACTTTCTTTATTTACAATCTATCTACATTAAGATATTCAGTAAATTAGATCTAGTAGGTAATGGCAGAGGTAGATTTGTCCTTGAGCAAATCTACATAAAGGATTACTTAATTTTTAACATATACATAAGTAAAATATAATTAACTTAGGTTATTAAATACATCCATCAAAAATTCATTTTTTTTTTTTTTTTTTTTTTTTTTGCCAAACTTAAATCTAAGAAAGTTTTAGAGAAATGGTAAATCTAAGATATGAGAACGTTTTAGCCGTATAGTTTCATAAGTTGTATCTAACAGACAAACAGCAATTGGGTTTATATGGTTTGAGAGACGTGCAAGATATCTAGCACTATATTTAGGGATCTCATTTTTTATAAAGGGAATACCTAGGTCGTTATGGATAGCTTCATTGGTAACAAACCATGGGGCGTTAATAAGTGACCGCAAAGTTTTTGATTGATAACGTTGCAAAATCTCCACATTGGACTTACTGGCAGTACCCCAAAGCTGAATGCCGTATGTCCATATTGGTTTGAGGATAGCTTTGTAGAGCCGTATTTTATTTTCTATGCTAAGTTGAGACTTTCGACCGAGCAACCAGTACATGCGTTTAGTTTTGATTTTTAATTGCTGCTGTTTAGCCTGAATATGACTTTTCCATGTAAGACGTCGATCTAGATGCATCCCTAAATATTTAACTTTATCCCTAGTAGGAATCTGCTTATTATTTAAAAATACAGCAGGACACTCCTCTGTTCTTAATGCAAATGTGACATGTGTAGACTTTTCAGAGTTAACCTTTATTTTCCATTTGTTGAGCCAAACTTCCAGCATATTCAGTTGGTTTTGAAGTAGAGACGAAGCTTCTATAGGGGAACCACTAGAAGCGATAAACGCTGTGTCATCAGCAAAAGTTGCTACCTCTATTTCTCGTAATGTGGGCATATCTGATGTAAATATTGTGTATAGAACTGGACCCAAAACACTACCCTGCGGTACACCAGCATTAATGCTGTAGATTTCTGATGAGGCATCTCGGTGCCTTACATAAAAGTGTAAGAAAAAAAAAAAATTTTTAAAGTCGGCCATTGTGACGCCATTTCCGGTGACCCCTCGGTAAAAAAATGGGTCCGCGTTTGGCAGGATAACTTCTTACAGGTTCATTTAAAGTTAAAAAATACGTGTTTTAGTTAAAACCTTAACTTAGAACTTGGACGAAGGAAACAAAAATTAAAAATACATATTTCAGTGAAAATTTCGCGAAATTTTTTTTCAAATAGTTGTAATCGAAAAAACTCTCTTCGTCCCAGTCTTTAAGTACAAGGTGCCTTCCAAAGTAAACAGGACTTTTTGAATCTAGCGGCTTCTGGCTTATCGATAGTCCAGTGAGAGTTTCATGACATTTCATCGTTCGGAAGTGAAGTTATTGCGTTTTAATTGTCAGTATGTAACACAATCGGTGCGAAAATGAGCTTCGAACAAAGAGCCAACATTAAATTTTGTTTTAAAATTTGTAAAACTTTTACCGAAACGTTTCAATTGATGAAACAAGTTTATGACAATGATTGCCTATCCCGTAGCAGAGTGCACGAGTGATTTCAATGTTTTCAAAGTGGTCGTGAGGACATAAATGATCATTGAAATTCATAGAAATAGAATTGAACATCTCCAAAACATCGATTTATCACATTTTGACCGAATATTTGGGTTTACGATAGGTGTGTGCACGGTCTGTTCCGCACAAATTGACTGACGACCAAAAATTGCTCAGAATCCAACATTCGAAGGAGATCATTAAAGGGTTCAAAAAGAACAAAATCCTGAAGCGAAACGTCAGAGTGCTGAATGGAAGGCACCGGACGAGCCGAAACCCAAAAAATCGCGCATGGAGAAGTCAAAAGTGAAGACAATGCTGATTTGTTTTTATGATTCCAAGGGTATTGTCCACAAAGAATTTGTTCCACCCGGCCAAAACGTGAATGCGGTATTTTAGCTTGGAGTTTGGAAGCGTTTGGTGCGCCGTATTCGACGTGTTCGGCCCGAATATCGCGAAGATGAAAGTTGGCGTTTGTTGCACGATAATACGCCGTCTCATCGATCGACGCTTGTGACCGATTATTTGACCAAAAATCACATGTTAACTATTAACCACTCCCCATATTCACCTGATATGGAACCGTGCGACTTCTTCCTTTTCGGAAAAATGCATATGTCCATGAAAGGCAAGCGTTATGCAGATGTAGAGGTCATTCAAAAGGCTTGCACCGGCATACTGGCGGCCATACCGGCCAACGAGCTAAAACACTCGTTTGACATGCTTTTGGATCACGCAAAAAGCAGTATTGAATCAGAAGGAAACTATTTTGAATAAAATAAATTGATTTTGCCGAAATAACCATTTTTTCTTCTTTTTTTTTTTTTAAACTCCTGTTTGGAACGCACCTTGTATTATACCTCAAAGACCTGTGTAAAATTTCATGAAGAACGGTTGAGCAATTCTCGAGAAGTCTTGCCAACCAACTTCAAAAACGCAGTTTCGAGAAAAACGGAGGAGGAGATATTAATCTCTTTCATATATTTTGGATAATGTTTTGGGTATGTATCGTGGCAATGTAGACTCGTACAAAAGAGCCTGACTCTTTTGCAGAATTGACGTCGAGCAGAAGTCACAAAGGAGATGAATGACAACCTAATTGAGAAGCATACATTCATCAAAAGCATCAATATTGGTGACGAGACGTAGATTTATGAATATGACGTTATAACTGTCCAACAATCTAACTAATGGCGCTCCATAAATGAGCTGAAACCGAAACAAAAAACCAAAATTCACTGAGGCGAATAACAAGTGTATGGAAAATTGGAATAATCGTTGGCTTGCTTGTATTGACTTAGGAGCCTATTTTGAAGGGCGATAATAAAGGTTTGGATTAAAATACGTGTAAATGTTATTTTTTTAGTTTTTTGTATTGTCAGATAGTATAAATGATCAGGATGATAAGATTAGTTTTGGGTGCCTGTCTATCCTAATTCCTTAGTTTTCGAGATATCTGTTTGAAATTTTGCACATATTCTTTCTCAGCAAGAAGCTGCTCACTTGTCGGAAATTCCGATATCGGAACATCGATCAAAATTTAGCTTTTGTTTGGGAGTTAAAATAAATATCTTGATAAAAAATCTTTTCTGCTTATTTCCGCGATTTTGATCCTGTCAGCTGAACCTAGCACTTCTCTACTTGTTAAATATTGAGAAAATGAAGACAAACATTGATGAAAAAATATAAATATCGAACAAATTAAATACCACGAAAACGGTGAAAACAAAACTTAACTCGCTTTAGATCTGCAGAACCAACTAGTTGATGAGTAAGCGAATGATTTTCGATGAAAAATTATTCCTTTGTTTATACTTAACTATGTAAATAAGAGTTTCAAAATATTTTCTACGAAATTTGTGTGCACAAAAATGCAAATTAAATAGCTGGCAACGTCAATTGAAGTGCTCGGATGTAATATTTAGAACTGGTTGAATTTGCTTTGTCAGAATGAGTTGTAAACAACGAATTTAATTGTCGTTTAAAGCGAAAAATCATTGCGAAATCAACGTCCAATTGATATTTTGGCAAATCATTTGATTTGAATCGAGCGCTCGTAAAAATCAAAATATCAATTTTGAGTACCCAATACATGCACGTCATTTAAAATTGTTCTCCCTTGTTGTGCTTGTTGTTGCAAATTTAATTAAAAGCTCACCATAAAATCCAAGCTAATGGGCGAGTATATCGTGCAATAATTAATTTGCGCAAAAAATTCCAAAACAGTTTAGGCATTAATTAAATGTAACCGGTTTTGCATTTCTCGACGAAAGCGTTGAAATCTTTAATGCAGAGCATTAATCTGATAACTGCGGTGCGATTGGAAAACAAACAAAATTTACCCATTCGGGTGCAATAGCCGCAAGAGACCACAGCGCGTAGTCATTAGTCACGTGCGACCGATTATCCAGTAGTCGGTTGGTCAGTTACATACGCATAGCGGAACTTACAACTTGATCCAGTTTAACAACCTGTCTCTTGTTATCAAATTTGTGATTTTTTAGACGTCACAGTGTAAGTTCAAGTACAGCTCATGCATGAGTCAACTGTAAATGTCACTAACACTCTGTAACCGGTTGGGAACTGGGAAATTGGAGTTTACACTAACTGCAAGCACACGTTGCGCAGGTCAATTGGTTGCAATCGGCGTGATGAACATATTTTTATTATTATTATTAATTATATTGTTTGTCTGGAAAAGTACGAAGCATTGACCCCGGTGTTTCTGAACATTAGTACCTCACAAAGTTTGAGCGCGTTTTCAGGCAACGAGGCATTTGAGTACACATACATATATTTTTGTATTTTGACAATAAAAATTATTCTCGAAGATAGTTCATTGCCCTGCAAAGCCATTAGGAATCGTAGGGAACCTAAATTGTAGTATTTGATGAAGCCAAGCAGCACAGAACCCCTATTGTCCGCTAACTGAACTTACACGTTCGGACAGCAAATGAAGACTGTTACTTCTTGACTGAAATATTTAAAAGTAGAGGCAACGAAATGATATGTTGTATAATGTGACATTAGGTTTGGTCTGTTGTTGAAAACTGCTTATTTAACTCGATTTTATTTCCGTATCTCTATCTTCCCATTCGGCTTGATTAAATATTGAGATATCTTTATGAAACTTAAGTCCCATGTTCCTTGGCACTCTGAGTTGGTTAGAATTACAAATAGGTGGACGGAATTGGTCCATTACCGTGGCCACAAACAGGTTTTATTAAAAGAAGTGCTAAACAGCAGTCACCAATTAAGCTAAATATTTTAATTTAGCGCAGTGGTTAGCATTAGAGAGGAGCAGAACTGTCAAAGAATATAAATCGGTTTATATGATTTTATGCGGATTTTTTTTCTTAAGATAAATATCTTTCACTTAACTAATAGGTTAGGTTAGTCTGGTAGGCCAATGAGCCACCAGTTTTGGTCCTTTGCGATACCAGATAGCGTTAGTTTCTTGGTTCATGAGGAGTAGTCATCTTCTAAGATGCCTGCGTTTGACGCGATTTTCAACAGACTCTGTAACCTCACTATCGATACCTCTTCCAGTGTATCATACCGTAAGGCCCCCATATGCTTACAGTGTAGTCCTGCCAATGCAAACAATTGCACGAGAGATACTCCATTGTTTTCATAGTGCCTTGCTTTTGACATTTTCTGCAGTCTTTTCGATCTGTCAGGACATTCTCCAGGTGAGTGCCGTCACCAGACAGTGACCATTTTGTCTTCCGATCATGTTCGTACAGTCTCTTTTATCGAGTGCTAGTAGGAATTTTGTGTACTTCCGATCTACCGTTTCATTTTACACATGATTTTTGCAGTTTTGCAGTTTAGGTTTCATCGTGTTTTGATTTTCTTTACCATGCTTCTGATCAGATCGTCGTATAGACATGCAGTTAGTCATTTTTCGTAATCTCGTCCAATATCTCATTACCCTCGATGACTGTGTGACCTGGCACCCAGTAAAAGTGAAGTTGCTTAGTTCTGGCAACACTTTACACTGCTATCCTGATTCCATCGAACACTTCTGACCGATATGAGATACGAGTTTCCTGCTTTAAATGCTGCTTGGCTTTCTACGTAGATGTTGACTCTGGAATTGCCTGCAGGTGCATTGGAGGCCAGCTCCGCGATTTTCGCGATAGCATAGACCTAAGCTTGAAATATTAGTCCAACAAAGCTAAAAAGCTGCCCTATACCTAACTCTGGTCAGTATATCCCGGTACTACCCCATCCTCCATTTTCGAGCCATCCGTATAAATTAGAGTGTTGCGCGCAGCTAACATCCCTTTTCCCAACCATCTTTTTGTATGTTTACTTCGAACGTTCTTTCCCAGTTGAAAAGTGAGATCATGTAGTCGGTGCTTGCCAAACACACAGTGGATGCCAAGCGGTTTTGCAAAATCATTCACCGTGCGACATCAAATCGTGCGACGTGGCACTCCATGAATTTTCGTGTGTCGAACGAAATCATATGACAGCCAATATGTTAAAAGAGTTATTCTGGAAAAAGAAGAGAGCGGAAATCAACAATAAACTCCTTCTTTTCTGCCAGGCAAAACTGATACTGGGAAGATATAACCTTAAAAGGTTTAACCACATTATAAACGTCACGATGAATAAATACAGACTGGCTGCAGTCCCAAGAGGCACCTATTGAACCAACCACGGCGCATCAGCTTCTAGAATGCGTAGCATTTGTAGGCACATAAATAAGTCATAGGATATACATATATCCTATAGATAGCGCAGGTAGCGCATTGCCTCGGAGATCCCCCTCTCCATCCTACAATTTGTGGTACATACATATGTATAAGTTTTACAGAATACATTAGTACGTCCGCACTACCATTCTGTAGAACGTGGGTTTAATCTTCATTTGAAACTAAGCACAAAAAGTGGTGGCTCCTCGGTAAGCAAGGTAAAGCCTCTGAGAGGATTTTTTTCGATTTGAAGGCGGCTTAAGGCTTGTGGTACCCTTTTTATGAAACGCATGAAGTGCCAACATTGCCGTGATGTACGTCAACAACTGATGAAAGTTTTGAAGAGATTTTATCAACCCGAATTTTTAGAGAGCTAATTAAAATAAGAAAATTTTCCAACGACCCCGGATGTGAGACGACCATGGCAAACGCCACACACAACCTCTTCGTCGCTTTCAAAGCTGCTTTCGACAGCACGAAAAGGAGCTGCCTTTACGCCGCGATGTCTGAATTTGGTATACCCGCAAAACTAATACAGCTGTGTAAACTGACGTTGAGCAATACATTAAGGACCTCTCCGAGCCGTTCGAAACCAAACGAGGTTTCAGATAAGGCGACTCCATATCGTGCGACTTCTTCAATCTGCTGCTGGAGAAAATAATTCAGCTGCAGAACTTAATCGAGCAGTTTACAGCTAGTTAGTTAATTCTGCTTTCTCCAAACTGGGCAAGGAAGCAAAATAAATGGATCTGGCAGTGAACGAGGGCAAGACGAAATATCTCCTGTCATCAAACAAATAGTCGTCGCACTCGCGACTAGCCTCCCACGTCATTGTTGGCAGTCATAACTTTGAAGTCGTCGATAAATTCATCTATCTTGGAACCAGTATTAACACCAACAACAATGTCATCCTCGACCAGCTCTTGCCAACAGAGAAGAAAAGTCCTCTCTTGACGAACGAAGACCAAACTCTTCAAGTCACTCATCATTCCCGTCCTGCTACAAAGTGCAGAAACATGGACGATGACAACATCTGATGAGTCGAGGTTACGAGTTTTCGAAAGTTTATGATCCCTTGTGCGTTGGCCACGGCGAATATCGCATTCAATGGAACGATGAGCTGTATGAGATATGTATACGAAGACATTGACATAATTCAGCGAATTAAGAGACAGCGGCTGCACTGGCTAGGTCATGCCGTACGTATGGACAAAAACACTCCAGCTCTGAAAGTATTCGACGCAATACCCGCCGAGGTAAGCAGTGGAAGAGGAAGACCTCCACTCCGTTCGAAGGACCAAGCGGAGAAAGACCTGGCTTCGCTTGGAATATCCAATTGGCGCCACGTAGC